>NC_056660.1:6719166-7330000 GCF_018350195.1 Panthera tigris | reverse complement strand
CCACCCCCGCCACAGGCTGTGTGCCCAAACGTGTGGGTGCCTGGGGCCGTGAGTGGGAGGGGAGAGGGGACACAGAGCAAAATCTGTCCCGTCTTCTTTCCGAGAGATGCAACACTGTTTTTTTTTTTTTTAATTTTTTTAACGTTTATTTATTTTTGAGACAGAGAGAGACAGAGCATGAATGGGGGAGGGTCAGAGAGAGGGAGACACAGAATCTGAAACAGGCTCCCGGCTCCGAGCTGTCAGCACAGAGCCCGATGCGGGGCTCGAACTCACGGACCTGGAGATCGTGACCTGAGCCGAAGTCGGCCGCTTAACCGACTGAGCCATCCAGGCGCCCCTGCAACACTGTTTTTGAGCCTCCCTAGGTGTCCCACTTGAAGGTTACCCAGAATGGAGGGGCCCTTTTCGCTTGCTTTGGCCCCTGCTTTTGAAACCTCAGCGGCTATAAGGGGCATCATCGGGAGAAGGCAAAGACTGAAGCATGCCTCCCCGCTCCTGCTTCCTTCCCATTCGGTTGGCACAGGTGGGTAGGGCCCGGCTTTCAGCCTCTCTGAACGTGGAGGTTCTCGGAGATACAGGGGACCACAAAGGTCCTTATTCTCAAAAGGAGACACTTCCAAACCAAGGCATGGCCTTTCCCAGGTGGCTAGAGGCCAGACACTTGGTGCTTCCCACCCCGCCCAGGAGGCTCCGGAAAATGCCCAGAGCACAGGGTTCTGGGCCCCAGGGAGAGGGTTTCTGACCTTGCTGTGGGGACGTGGACAAAACCCCAGATGTCCTCCCGAGAGGCCATTCTGGGTACTGCACTCAAGGAGGTCGTGTGTGTCCTGTGAGAGAATTTCATGAAGGGAAACACACAAACCCACCTTTCCTCACACGCGCAAGCGGCTCGGGCCTGAGCTGGACGCCTGTCGTCCCCCGCCCTGCTCCTCTCCCCACCTTTGAATATCTGCTCTGTGCCCGGTGTGTGCGTGCGTTCTCTAACTTCACTCTCACCGGAACCTCACGGAACTGTGGCTCATAGATGGCAAGTACTCACCCGAGGAAGTCGGGCAGCTCTTAAGGGGGAGATAACATTGCAAGCCGGATTTGCCTGGCTTCCGAATCATGCTTTTGCTGCAATTCCAGAACTTTCTACTCCAGCTCCCACACTGGTTTCCTTTAGGAAACCATGGACTGATGGGCCCCGGCCTTCTCTCCCGGGCCCTCCCTCCCTGAAGGCCCTCGCTCCCTGCTCCCCTGGGACTTTGGGTGTCTTCTCCTTTGTTTCCTGGTGACCATACCCTTTTGCCTTCTCCTAACCCTAGATTATGCCGGACACAGCATCTGCCGGACACAGCATCTGCCGGTTAGTCCCTTTCTCTTGTTCAAGTGATGTCTGATAATATCATGCCACTTTGCATCAGAGGACCTACCTCTCCCCTGCTGGCGGCCTCCCGGATCCTGGGAGGGACAGCTAACAGAGCACTGCCTCTCCTGCTGTGGGGACCAGCTTGGAGGGAAAAGACGGCAAAAGGGAACCAACAAAGCGCCTCCTAGGAGTTTCGCTGGAGACCCTCTTTCCCCCCTGTTGGGGTCGCTAAGCGGGCAAGGTATAAGCCCAGAGAGCCTGGTAGTCTTTCTTTACCAGCAGTTGGTATACAGCCTGCCCAGTTATGAGCTCCATGAGGGCAATGACACTTAGGTGCCTTGCTCACCGTCTTCCCCGGGTTCAGAACGGGACCCCTGTTGACCGCATCTCAGGGCCCAACGACGAAACCGAGGCAGAGAAGGATGAGCCAAGAGAGACACGCGTCTGACGCCCTCGTTTGAACAACGGTGGCGGCCGTGCCTGAAGACGCTCACTTCTCTTTTGTGCTTACGTCAGTCCGTGCTGGGCTTCTGCCACTTGTAACCGAGAGTAGCCATTGGTCTTGACCAACCCAAGCACGGCCACGTAACTCGGGGTGCCTGGCGAACCTTCCTGCGAGAGCAGTCACACGTAAACGGGGATCTTGGAAGCCACGGCGGCCTCCCAGGGCCTCACGTGCCTCCCTTCGTTTCTGAAGTTCCTTTGGTTCCTCGGACTGTAGACTCCTCGTGGGCAGCGATCGGATTCTGTTATTTCAGTTCTCCAGAGCCTGTCTGTAGGATCTCTCCACAGCGGAGGCCTCGGTCGGTATCTAGACCAGGAGGCCGGGGGGGCAGGGCTGCTCCTGGCTTTTCGTAAACAGACAGCCATCCTTGTCAGTGCCTGTCATGGTTTCTGGCATGTGCTACGTGCTCAATAAAAATCTGCTGGATGAATGAACAACAGGAAGTGTCCAGATCCCTTGTAGATCTTGTGAGAAGAGCTGCCCCGGCAACTTGAATGTCTGTGTCCCTGTAAGCATCCCGACTTTTCTTTTCCTCCCATCCAGCATAGTTTATCCTGATTCTCTCTGTCCAGCTTCCTCAGGGTTACCAAGTACAGGGCGGGGCGGGGGAGGGGGGGTGCTGTGGCCAGGGTGTGGGTCACACTCGTGACGTTAGGTCTGTTGGTACCCTGCTCCAGGCTGGGGGTCTCCTGAAGGCCCCCTCTCTCAGCGCCTTAATTCCTGGTCGACTCTCCAGCGTCATGGAGAGGGCCTGCTTTGTAGAAAGCTCTGAACGAACGTTGACGGGATGGATGAGCGATGGCTCCATAATCCAGCCTCCCGCTGTCTGCTACCGATCCCAGCCTTCTGGCCCAGCTGGTTGGAAGCTTTGCCCCGGTTCTCCGAGCCGGCCGGGAGTCAGGGAGGACATTTGGGCTGTGGGCAAAGCTGTCTTTTAGAAGAGGTAGCATGGTGGAGGGGTTGCAGGTGAAGAAATGAGATTTCGTCCACACTCTTCCGTGCGTGGGTGGGTGGCCTCGGCCGGATCACTTCTCCTCTCTGGGTTTCTGCCTCCCCAGCAGCCTGGCCTGGGGGCCTGCAAGTGGGACTGAATGAGCCCAAAGGGGCTTTCCAATAGCTGGGTCTCTGCCCCTTTTCCCTGTTGCCCTGAAGAAGGATTGAGTTTGGTGTGCAGGGGGAGCTGGGAGGAGACAGGAGGTGGGTCTCAGGAGCCCGATGGCGTGGGAATGCTCCCAAGCAGGCCCAGACTGGTGCCACTGTCGCACTGGTGCTTCCTTAGGGTGGCTCTTGGGGCACATCTAGGGAGACCCCAGGCCCTGATGGCTTTTCCCCCCAGAATGGGATCTCCTACTTCCTTGCGCCGCCACAGCCCGGATCACCACGGTTAGCAACTAGAAGTCTGCAACTGCTCCCCGGTTCATTCATTGCCTTCTGCGTGAATTTCCCGGCGTTCCTACTCACTTCAGGCACTGGTGCACACGTGCACAAGGCAGACGTGCTGCCTTCCCCCGCTGCGGTTGAGCGGAAGTGAAGGGTGCAAATAAATACGTCACTAGCCCGGTGAAGAGAACAAGGGAGAGCATAAGGGAACGCCAGAGAACAAGAGGAGAGGGGCTATTTAGGCAGGGCAGTCAGTGCCTCTGCAAGAGGTGACGCGTCCGCTGAGACTCGCAGGAAGGGCCTGGGAGGAAATCTGGGAAGGGTGTTACAGGCAGAAGGGACACCCGTGCGCGGGTGGGAAAGAGCAGCCCGGGTCTGAGAAGGAGGGGGGAGGCCAGGGTGAGCAGTGAGGGAGGAGGGAGCAGGAAGCCAGGGGGATGGGCAAGGCGGTCCTCGGAAGCCTCGGGAAGGAGCTTGGAGTTCAAGGACCATCGAGTTCCGGGAGAGGTTTTGAGGGAGGCAGCATCTGAATTTTGTGTGTGGTCCGGATCACACTGCTTCTGACTGCGGAGTGGAGGTTGGCTGCCTGGAGGAGGCTTCGGAAGTCCCGGAGAGAGGCAGGCAGCAGTGGGGGAGAACGACGGACGGCTTTGGTACACGTTTAGGAGGTGGCAGTGGTGGGCTTGGTGACAGAATGGACGAGGGGACTGAGAAGGAAGGCTGACGGTCACTGTCTGGCCGCGGGAGGTGGTTCTGTGTCTTCAGACGGGAAGCCCGACTGTGGTCCTGGGGGTGGAGGAGGGCTGGGGCCCCCCGTGGGCCTCGGATCGTCCTCGGTCACTCAGTGGCTCCCTTGGCTCCTTCTGACGTGCCAGGCCCGGTCCTACCAGACGGCTCTTGTGCTGACTTCTCCCTCTGCCCGGAACACCGCTTCTCGGAGATCCACGCGTCTGAGCCCCTCATTTCCTTTGAAACGGTCCTTTCTCAGACTGCACGTCCTTAGTGAGGCTTTCCTTGGCCACCGGGTTTGAAACCGCACCCCTGCCACCGACAAGTCTGCCTTGTTTCCTTAGCAGTCTATGGTTTTGCCCTATGATGTCACCATCAATAATATACACATCCGTAACAAAGAGCTTATTTGTCGTGTTTGTTGTTGATTGCCTGTCTCGCCCCACGAGAACGGGAGCTCCAGGAGGGCAGGGGTTTTGTCTGCCTTGTGCACTGTTGTTACTGGGGCATTGAGAACAATTCCTGGCAACTAATTGGCCTCAGAGGTTTGTAGAATGAATGAATGACTCACTTGGGCCGTCCTTAGCACGCGGTGGCTTTTAAAGCCAGGGGGCTGAAGCGAGTGTAAAGGAAGGAGAAAGTTGCAGGGGCGGGAGGAGAGGTAAGTAGAGGAGGGTCAACCGAAGGCATGGGCAGGGATAGCCCACCGAGTTAAGGGGACACCGGAGCCTCATGGAGGCTCAGGAATGAGAGGCCAGGATGGCTTAGCTCCCCTCAAGCTGCTCTCCAGCGGAAGTGATCTTTCCCCGTTCTGTCTGCTCCCATCATTTGTTAGCCTAACACCCGTTGTGGCTCCTTACCCACCTCAGGTAATGCCCCACTCCTTAACTTGGCTTTCGACCTTCTCTCTCCAGCCACGTTTCTCCGCACGACTCCTGCCCCTAACCATGGCAGCTTCGGCCACAAGGGCTAAACTCTCTGTTGTTTACTGAAAATGCCAACCTCTTCTCTTGGCCGTCAGGACATTTTCACACTCTTTCCTCCTCCGGGGACGCCCCCATCCCGTCTACCCCAAACCCTTCCCTTGGCTGACTCCTAATCCCGGCTCTGGGGCTCAGCTGAGAGGAGGCTTCCCCCAGCAAGTGCTGCCCTCTGAGCTTTAAGGCTGGACTAGGGACTCCTCGTGTGTGTGTGTGTGTGTGTGTGTGTGTGCACGCATATACGGGCACCACTCCCTGTTCACCTCCATCACAGCATATAAAACACTTCTTACTAACTCTTAACAATGTGCCAGGCGTTATTCTAAGCATTTTACCACATTGACACATGTAACGATCTGTATAACCTTCCGAGTGAGGCGACCCTCCCATCTTGACACAGATCAAGAACCTCAGGCAAAGGGAAGTTAAACGGGTGGAAGTCGCCCAGCTAGCAGGTGGCATGGCGGAGCGGGGTGGGAGCCCAGGGCGTTTGAGTCCTGAGTCCACACGGATAACCCTCAGGAGGCACTCCCTCTCTCTGCCTGCTCATGGTCTCCAGCTAAGTGGTTCTTAACGGGAGGTGGTTTCACGCCCTAAGGGACGTGCGGCAATGTCTGGAGACACGTTCAGTGGTCCCAACTGTGGGCAGAGGCCCCGGGATGCTTCCTAACGTCCTACGAGGTGCAAGATGGCACCCCGCAGCACAGTCAGCCCCAAGCGTCAGCAGTGCTGAGGCAGCTCCTTCTAGACCCCAGACCCCGTGAGCTTTCTTTGCCTCCTGCCTCCTAGAGCCTCCTCCACCTTCCCCAAGGACTCTGAACCCTGACATTCCAGTTCAGTCCCGAGTCCTCCTCTCTCGTCCATTCAGCCCGGGGCTTCCACGCTAGCCTTTCTGAGGGATCTCAAGGGATGGCTCATGTTCTCTGCAGCCAATCGGTGGAGGGGCTCAGCCTCCAAAATGCCTCTGAGCCCATTGCTTCCCACCGCCCTGCCAGCCAGTGCCTCCCAGATCATGGTGCCCCCCAGTCTCTCTCCCCGCTGCCCTGCATTCTCTATCCTCGGAACGATCTGCCTACAGCGTAGCCCCCTGTGTCAGTACCCTGCTTTCAAGCCTCCCAGAGCCTCCCGTCCCACAGCCACGAGCTCCAGCCCCTTACTGGGGCCCTACATCCTCCAGCGCCCCGGCCTCTGGGATGACACCTGCTCACCTCCCCCTGGGGCACTGGGCTCCGTTCTGCCCCTTCAAGGCCCCCGCGCTTCTCCCTGCTGTGGCCTGGTCCTTCTCATCATTCAGGTCTTAGCTCAAACATCTTCTCCCCAGACCCCTGGGTTCAGTCTGCCTGCCACCACCGCCCCCCCCTCCACTGTTCCTTATTGTCGTTCCTGCAAGACTCATTTGATGTGTGTGCCCATTTACAAGGCCAGTGGCCATCTGCTGGCCCTGGGGCCCAAGCTGCTTGAGGACAGGGCCCTTCCTCTCCTGCTTGCTGTTGAATACTCTGCGCCTTATACGGTGCTCAGTGTGCGAGTGTTCATAAAGAGCTAAGAGAACCACGAATGTGTGTGTCAGTTGCCCGTTCAGCCTCTGCACTTGAATGTCTCCTGGGCCTCTCCAGCACACCATGGTCAAAGGGACCCGCTCCCTTCCTTACGCCAGCCTCTCCAACCTAGTTCTCTCCATCTTCGTAGGTGACTGGACCATTAATCCCACTGCTCAGGCACCCAGGATCCTGCTCCCAGCCTCACATCCAATCCATCAGCAAGTATCGGCTTCCTTCTCAAAGCAAACCCTGGTCACTACCCTCTACCGCCTTCACAGCTGCTGCCCGCACCCAGACTGCCATGAGCTCTGTCCCGGATGGTCATCTTTGCCCTAACTGGCCTCTTGGCTTCTAACCTCGCTGCCCTGAGCTCTGTTCTCCTCAGAGCAGCCTTTTAGAAACAAACCAGACGATTTCTCCCCCGTTAAGAACTATCCAATGAACAGTTCTTTTTTTCTGGTGGGTTTACCCTCAGAATAAAACCTAAGTTCCGTACCCTCCCCTGAAGACTGCTTTTGATATCGACTTACTTCTCCATCCATGGGGGAGCTCCTTCTCCATCCATGGGGGAGCTCCGCTTTCTGCTTGCCTCCCGCCACATTGGCCTTTCTTCTCTAGCTTGCATTGCTAAACTCTTTTCCTGCCCCAGGGCCTTTGCACATGCCGAGCCCTCTGCATTGAATTGCCCCTCTTCCCGCTCTTGCCACCTCCATCTCCTTGTCACTCAGAACTTCTCCAGACATTTCTTTTCAGGGAAAGCTCCTTGACCACTCTACTACTGAAAATGGCTCTTCAACAAGTTCAGAACTCTAACATACCCTGTTTCCTTCGGCAGTCTATAACTGTCTTGTTTATTTGTTCGCTTTTGGGATTTCTTTCCCCTGCTGGTATGAAAGCAGCCACCTTTTCTACGCTGGTCACTGCCGTACCCCAGACCGCTGGTCTGGTGCACCGAAAGAATGCAGCAAGCCATGTTTAGTGAATGAATGTGGGTTGAGAAGGCTTCAGAGCTGACCCGCAGCTCCCGACAGGAGCGTTTGCCTTTCAGTGGGGACACCTGAGGAACCTTTTCACTATGGAGACCGAAGCTGTTAGACCTGCCCTGAAGATTCAGGGCTCTTTGCAAAGCACGTACTCGTGCTTTCCCATGTGAGGATGACGCACTCATTGAATAAGCGTTCACTGTGCTTCTGCTGTGTGCCCGTCACTTGCTCATGGGATGGTATGTGGGACGGACCTCACAGCCCATCATCCAGCGGGGCCACGGCTTGGATTCTTCAGAGTGGCTCCAGGCCTGTTGTTGAGGTGGAACGCAGCCCCAGGTTCCGAACTGGGGGACCCCTTTGGGTCTTGACTCTGTATTCAGGCTGTGTGAGCTGACGCACAGGTTTGTCTGAACGGCGGCTCACGGGTAAAATAGAGAGAGTGATTCTAAAGGGCTTGAAGGAGTCAGGCTCTCCTTCAGCCCCTTTCTCCTCCTTCTGGGTCCACCGGCTGTGCTCCAACTGTCCTGAGTCCTCCTGACCCCTCAGGAGGAACTCAGGCACCCTGTCTTCCCACAGCCAAGCCTGATCTACAGGCCCCCTAGCCAAACTTTCCCTGGGGACTTTCAGCGCAAAGAGACTGCCTTCCTGCTGGCCGGTGCTTCCCCAGTGAGCTTGTTTCCGGTGACTAGTCAACACCTGCTGCTCAGCTTGGGAGTTATCCTGCAGAAACATTTGCATTTATCAGGGGTCGCAGATTTGGACCCAAAGGGTAGGTCTTTCATGAAGGATACCAGCTCTGCCGCAAGCAGAGGAGAGAACTTTCCTGGCAGAGGGAAGGGGCCCTTTGCTTGTGGCCCTCGGATCATACCAGGAAGGAGCTGGTTCTCAGTCCAGGGTTGTCCCTCTGAGCTGTCTGGACAACAAGCGTGAGATGGCTGTGTGGTCCCTGCTGCAGTGAGGGGGCCAGTCAGCTGGGCTCCTCTGACCGCCCCTTACTTCCCTCGCATCCGTTTTCCATACTGCAGCCATGGCGAGTCCCTCAAAACGCAAATCTGAGGGGCATCTGGGTGGCGCAAGGAGGCATCCAACTCTTGATTTCGGCTCAGGCCATGAGCCCATGGTTTGTGAGTTCAGGCCCCTCGCTGGGCTCTGTGCTGGCAGCACAGAGCCTGCTGGGGATTCTCTCTCTCCCTCTCTCTCAAAATGAATAAATAAACTTAAAACAAAACCCCAAACAAACCCCAAAAATCTGAGTCAGCCCTCTGCTTAAAACTCTTCCGTGGGTTCCATTGGTCTTAAAACAAAAACCCAAATCCTTAATCCAGCCAGCCGGGTTCAGCCCTAAGCCCCTGCCTCGCTCTCCAATGTTACCGTTCCAGGAACTGCCTCTTGCTTTTTGCATTCCCATCCCTGGGCCTTTTCTCATTTCCTAGAGAGGGCCTTGTGCCCCCCTACCCCAGTCCCTTTGCATAAGCTGCTCTTTCCTTCACTTCTTTCCATACCTCGATCTTTGCCTACTTAACTCCTCCTCATCCTTAAGATCTCAGGTCTCCCATGTGAGGCTGACTCAAATATTCACTGCGCTCCTGGGTGCATGGTCCTTGTTGGGGTTTTCTCTTCTGTCTTCCTCATCTAATTGTGGCTTTTCTTCCAGTTTGTGGTTGATTTGCCTAAAATCTTTCTCCCCTCTCAAACGTAAGCTTCGTACATCAGGATGGTTTTTCTCACCGTTAGCTGATGCATAGACTAGTCGGTGCTCGACGGATATTTGTGGAATAAGCAAACGCCCGTACGAACAGGGAGGGAATGGTCAGAACCAGCTGGAAGTTCAGGAGAGGCGTCAGGGACTCAGCGGCTGCCCTGACTGTCCACCTTGCCTCTGTGTGACTGTGCCTGGGCGTGCCTGGCACAGGCAGTGCCTAGGCATGGCCACAGTCCCACGGAGACAGCTAGCTCCGGCCTCTTATGCCCAGGCGGCCCGGTCAGAATTCCCACATCTCACAAAGGAATGGATTCCATGCACAGGAGGTTTCGCTGCATGAAGAGAAAATCTGAACACGTAATGAATGTGGTAGTTTTGCTAGGGCTGCGGGGCAAATATACCACGATGTTTCATGTTAAATACTATGTTTACGCCGGTGGCTGAAACAGCAGAAGTTTATCTTTCTCCCGGTTCTGGAGGCCGGATGTTGAGGAGCCAAATGTCGGCAGGTGGGGTTCTCCCGAGGCCTTTTTCCTCCCCTTGCAGGTGGCCACCTTCTCGCCGTGTCCTTCCCTGGTCCTTTGCTGTGTTGCGGGCGCACGTCTGTGTCCAAACTGCCTCTTCCGAGGAGGACAACACCAGGCAGATCGAATTAGGACCCACTCAGTAGCCTCACTTTAATTTTGTTGCCTTTTTAGAGACCCCGTCTCTAAATACAGCCACATTCTGAGGTGTTGGGGGTTAGGACTTAAACCTACGTGTCAGGGAGGGGGGGTGGGGGAGACACAGTTCGGCCCGTAACAGTGGGTGACAGAAGCGGGTCACGATCTGATCCCAAGCCGGAACAGGAGACACACGGAATGGAAAGCATTCCCGGACACGGGCCTCGATGAGGTTCGAGTAAGACCACGGCCAGCGCTTTCAGCCCCACGGCCAGACTTGTACCCCCCGGAAAGCACAACGCTGTGGTCATGGAACACGCTTCCTGCTCACCCCTCGGTGGCTCAGAACATGTGTCCACGACATCTAGGCGGTTTGCTGGGAAGCCCTGGCCCACGCTGCCCTGACTCGTGCAGGAGCTAACGGGCAGGCCGATCGGGGCACCCAGCTCACTCTGAGCCTGCTCTGAGGGTAACAGACAAGAGGCCACGGGGGTGGGGTGGGGGGGGAGCTGATCTGCGTTTCTGGGGAAGGAAGCTCCGGGGCTGGCTGGCTTTGCTGACTGTGGGCTCTTCAGAGAAGTGGTTTTGAGGAGGGCTAGACAAAGGCCCCAGCGTGACTTTGGAAGACAAAGGGTGGGCCGAGAAGAAGCAAGAAGCGTGGAGAGGGGCTGCCCTGGGAGGCTGGGGGAGGAAGTGGACCCCAGGGCCGAGCAAGGTTGGTGCAGTTGGGGAGGCCAGACCAAGACGGATGAGGAAACACGCATCAAGAGAAACAATGTTCAGGAATCGGTACTTTGGCTTCGTTCACCTCCTTCCAGGCAGGGAGGAGGTGAACCTGCACACACACACACACACACACACACACACACACACGGTGCTCGCTGAGTGCCAGGGCCCCGGGGACACAGAGTGCAGTAAGAACCCGTGTCTTGTCTTGAGGGGTGGCTCTTAGCTGGGGTGACACGTGGGTGCGATTCACTGTTGTCAGAGTCCAGCCTAGCGCCCAGCAGGGACTGATGGAGGCAGGGCAGTGCCGCATAGAGGCAGGGACAGAGGGCCCTGGGGCTCCCGGAGAGGGACAAGCCCAACAGGGACTGATCTATCGAGGGCAGTGCCACATAGAGGCAGGGACAGAAGGCCCCGGGGCTCCCGGAGAGGGACAGGCCCAGCAGGGACTGATGGAGGCAGGGACAGAGGGCCCTGGGGCTCCCTGAGAGGGACAGACCCAGCAGGGACTGATGGAGGCAGGGCAGTGCCTCATAGAGGCAGGGACAGAGGGCCCCGGGGCTCCCAGAGAGGGACAGGCCCAGCAGCGACTGATCTGTCGAGGGCAGTGCCGCATAGAGGCAGGGACAGAGGGCTTCCCTGAGAGGGGCAGGGCTGATCCCACCTGGGGAGGGCCAGATGGCTTCTCAGAGGAGGCCCAGTAGGCTTTTGCCAGGTCGGGAGTGGGAGGGACAGAACGTCACAGGCGGCCAGTGTCGTGGGGGCCTTACACACGTGCACTTAGAATGGGGGGTCGGAGGCACGTCTGCCCTCCGGCCACTTTCTGATTGTGGCCGACATCTTACTTCAGCCTGTTTGTGCGTCGGGCCTCCTGCATTCCGAACCTAATTGGGCACGCCTGCTCGTAGGGCCCTTTATGGTGTGCACACCCCTGTCAGGCATCCAAAGACGGTGTGACTGGGAATTTGCTATTAAGCTGTATTATTGAGTTCGCAAACTCAACTCTCAGAAATCTCACCAAACAAGGGATTTGCAAAACAGTTTCCAACAGAGCCGTGCCCACTACATTTCCCATGACAATCAGCTTGTTTACCCCTCGAAGGTACACTCTAACCGCTGTTGACACGCTCATTTGCATGCCAATACCCAGAATGCTTTTCTAGCCCCACGGAGCTTGGATTCTGCCAGGGAGCTGAAAGGTTTATTTACACATACAATACATGACAACTTCATTTTCCGAAGCATCTTTCACGCCAACCGTATCCCCAAAGTGCCTTAAGTGGGTGAAAGAACGTCAAAATCCGTTTGGCGTTTCAACCCCCTTCTTGCCGGGCTGATGTAGGTAGAGTTGCGATCACTTGTTCGTGCTCAGATTCACGTTTTAATTAACAGATGCTGGAAGGAAGTGGGATTTCAGTTACTCGGCAAGTGTCATAAGGTGCTGGGTATATTGGGCCAAGGTTACCAAGAGAAATCACGCGGCCAAAGATAGATTCTCGGTTGTCAGCACAGTACAGAGACCTCCTGTGCACAGCAGACCGAACTAAGGATCACAGAGGGGCTTGCGACCAGGTGACTTTCTTATGGCCGGATCTCCTTTGCACTGTGGCCCACGAGGTGACATGAACGTAGGCTGTAGGCTAGGCTTTGGTCATAATGGCACGGGTGATAGAAACATACATAGCTACGTGCCATTTTCCAATTTTAAGAGTGTCATGGGGGAAAAAAAAAGATGGAAACTTGGAAACTTTCAGGAGCAGGTGGGCTGGGCTTTCGTAGTTACTCCACGGTGGAAGGGGACACTTCCCTGCCTTTTTCTCCACAGAGGAAAGCAATGGAAGATTCCCTTAGGGAAGCCAGGTTAGAAGGTATCATGTGGGAAATTGTCAGATTTTGTGTCAAATGCAACTTTACAAAAAAAAAAATTTTTTTTAATGTTTATTAACGGAGAGAGACAGAGCATGAGCGGGGGAAGGGCAGAGAGAGAGAGGGAGACACAGAATCCGAAGCAGGCTCCAGGCTCTGAGCCATCAGCACAGAGCCCGACGCGGGGCTCGAACTCACGGACCGTGAGATCATGGCCTGAGCCACCCAGGCGCCCCTCAAATGCAACTTTTGAAATGGTCCGTTGTTTTATTTTTTGAATCACTTCTGTAGACAGGAGGCTTAGATATGGGGGTGAGTAGGAGAGGGAGACCGTGATGTGAGAGACCTCCTGGTTCTTTGAAATGGTTACGGATACCCAGATGGTTACCTTGGATGGACAACAAGTGAACAGCTTCCAAAGCTAGCGCACAGAGAGGAGGAGACACTTTGAAAGGTTAAGAGCATGAGCCCTGGAGTCGGACTTCCAGATCCAGATTCCGCTTTCTCTGTGGGCTAGCAGTATGATCTTGGAGAGTCATTGAGTCTCTCTGTGCCTCAGTGTTTTTTTTTTTTTCATCTGTGGAATGGGGATTATAGTAATTCCTACCTCGTAGAGTTGGCATGAGGGTTAAGAAGGTCAATATATGCCTGGCAATTAGTAAGCATTCAGTAAGCGCTAAATTATCCATTAAGTATTGGCTGCTATTATTTTTTAAACCTTTTTTTTTTAACGTTTCTTCACCTTTGAGAGAGAGGGGGAGAGCGTGCACAAGTTGGGGAGGGGCAGAGATAGAGGGAGACACAGAATCCAAAGCAGGCTTCAGGCTCTGAGCTGAAGCACAGAGCCCGATGGGGGGGCTCGAACTCATGAACCTCGAGATCATGACCTGAGTTGAAGTCGGAGGCTTAACTGAATGAGCCACCCGGACGCCCAGCTGCTATTATTTTTAATATCCTACAACAGCCCTTCTCAAATGCTTTGGTCTTGGAACCCCTTAGCAATCTGAAAAAGCATCGAGGACTCCAAAGAACTTTGGTTTGCATGGGATGATGTATCCCATGTAAATTATATTAAGATATAATAAGATTTACAGTATGGAAATTAAAACAGAACATTTGAAAATATTTATTAATGGATTTTCAACAATAAACCCATTCCTAAATGTTTATAATAACACACACTCCTAAAATGTTTTAGGTACCAGTTATGTGAAAATAACTATAATTTCCAAAACAAAATATTTAGTTGCAAGAAAGACATTGTATTTTGGCAAATCTCTTTAATGTCTGGCTCCATAGGAGACAGGTGAATTCTCACACGTCCTTCTGCACTCAGCGTTTTGTGAGATGCTGTTTCGCTTGCCATATATCAGGAAAATCAGCCTCAGATAAATGCGCAGCTAAAAATGGAGGGGTATCAGATGATTTCACCCGTATGTGGAATTTAAGAAACAAAGTAGATGAACATATGGGAGGGGGGAAAAAAGAAAAGAGAGAGAGAGAAATAAGCCATAAGAGAGTCTTTAAGATAGAGAACAAACTGAGGGGTGATGGAAGGAGGTAGTGGGGGGATGGGCTAGATGGGTGATGGGCATTAAGGAGGGTGCTTGTTATGATGAGCCCTGAGTGTTGTATGTAAGTGATGCATCACTGAATTCTACTCCTGAAACCTATATTGCACTGTATGTTAACTAACTGGAATTTAAATACAAATTTGAAAAAAAAATGGAGGGGCATTTTAATAACCCTTTCATTTAATTACGGAAGGTTTTCTTGATAGTGTGCCAAAACATGAAAAGGGGGCAGTTTCTTGAATGTTCGTTACAATGTGGAATCTGAAATTATATCAGTAAAATTTGCGTGCTCTGTTACATTGCAACCTGCCGGTCTGCCATATACTTTGGGGAGGGGCAGAGATAGAGGGAGACACAGAATCCAAAGCAGGACCTTTACCCGTGCTTGATTTTGTAGCCCCATAACGTTGATCGTCTGGAAAATGTCGGTTCACTGAGTCACTGCTTCATGCGTATGCTGACACATTTCATTATTTAATACTAAACAATTCGTCTACGTTAATGTCATCATCTCATGAGAAAAATCCAAGTATCGAGAAGATGTTAAGTTTGCAGTGGGGTCCATATATTCCAACATTCCAATTTTTGCTTAAAATCTCGAATTTTATCACCAGCAGCGTATATTGTCCGTTTTTTTTTTCCCTTAAGTTATCAGGCTTACTTTGTTTTCAAGGAAATGTCTACCAAACACCCAAGTCTGAATAATTAGTTTGCCCGTTAGTTCTTCTTCCGCGTAAAACGGTTTCTCATGAAAAAAACCCCAGCTAGTTCACCTTTCTACTCAACCAGTCACCTGATGGGTCTTTTCGTCACGACCACTGTTTTTCGTACGTTCATTTGCAGCAGGTGGAAACTTACCGTTTCATCTCAGAGAATCTTAAAAGGGCGTATCTTCAAAGTTGAAAGGCATGTCTTCAAAGTTGAGCGTTCATCAAATGGTCATTACAACCGCTTTATCGTGAACATTCTCAGGTGCAGCTAGATATTTTTTTTTTTTTTTTTTACCCTGAGTGCGGAGGGGTCAAGGATACAGGGGCCGCTGCCTTGATTTGTCTCAGGCACAGGCAGTTTTCCCTGCCATCGCTATGGTACCACCAATGCAGATATTACGCAGTGAATGGAGATCCCAGTATTCTTAGGAAAATAGCTTTGGCTTCTCGGACCCCCCCGCAAGAGTCTCAGAGAAGCCCAGGGATGCGTGGCTCACGCTTGGTGAACCACACGGCACGATAACATGGGGTAGACACTGGTATTCAGGGTGGACATCGAGTTTTGTCCGTCCCACCTCCGTTCTTTCCTTGCGAGACCCAACTCTCATTTGCCGTGTTCAGCTGGGGCCTCCGATCACAGTATCCGCCCGAGTGCGACCCCGGCCCGTGGTCACAGGACTGGCACGTGAGCCGGGCGGGATGGATCTGTGGCGAAAATGGTTATCACCTCGGACAACCGGTGTCGCACTCTAGGGCTGCCACGAAATGCCACTTGCCGTCACTGTAGGACTTTGGGCAAGAGAGGGATACTCTTTTGTCGGGACTGTTTAGCTGGAATGAGGGAAGCCTGGAGCTGACCGTTGCCATCTCTCCTTTTTGCCTCCCCCCTACCCCCTCGCTCCCACCCTGCAAGGAGAAAGCCTGTCCACAGCATGAAAGAATAAAGCCCGCACAGAGAGAGGAGCGAAGTCGAAGGATAGGGAGAAAGGGCGAGAGATCTCACCACCTCGCTATGTCCCTGGAGCTCCTGAGGACGGTGCCGCTCGGCCCTTAATTGGTTCCGTGAGCCAATAGGTACCTTTTGGCTTAAAGTGGTTTGAATTCAGTGTCTGACCCTATCAGTAAAGAGCCGTGATGAGCAGAGTTAGCAGGCGCCAGGAGGCCATTCGTAACTACACGAACAGTCTTCGGGGTGAAGGAGAATTTCAGACAATGTCTTCTCCCTGGTGGGTCAGAGCAAAGTATCGCGGACTGTGCAGGTCTGTGAATGGGTGTACACATTGAACGGGCGGACAACCGCCTCAAGGAGGCACGGCCAAGAGCGCCTGGGTGGCTCAGTCGGTTGAGCGTCTGACTTCGGCTCCGGTCATGATCTCACGGTGCGTGCGTCCGAGCCCCGCGTCGGGCTCTGTGCTGACGGCTCGGAGCCTGGAGCCTGCTTCAGATTCTGGGTCTCCCTCTCTCTCTGCCCCTCCCCCGCTCATGCTGTCTCTCTCTGTCTCTCAAAAATAAATAAACATTAAAAAAAAAAAATCAAAGAGGCATGGCCAGACAGGAAGGACAGAGATCTCGTATCCTGAGTCTCCATGTAGGCCTGAGCATGGCTTCCCTGCAGGTGTGGGAGATGGGAAGAAACACCATTCCTGCTGTCCCCAGGAAGCCCCGTGCTGCTCCAGGAAGAGGCGGCTCATGCTCCGGTTGTGACTCATGCTGTGGCAACTGGATAATGAATTCCGAAACCATCCACCCGAGTCTAAACGCTCCCGTGTGGCGAAAGGGCAGGTGCATGGGCTACAGCAGTGGTCACAAAGAGCAGTGGTCCAGGGAATCCTATTTAAGTAGTACCAGCCACTTGGTCAGAACTGATACTCGGTTTCAGGGACAGACAGTCGTCTTTGTCCCAGGTCCGTTGACAATCCCATGCAAGTTTTGAATGGCTCATATATAGCACGGATTACTGCATCACTCCAAGTTCTTGGTTGCAGACCACCGAAATGAATTCCAGCTACTGAAGCAGACCGAGTACTGAATGGAAGGTCACCTAGTAGTTCCCAGAATCAATGCAAAGTATCAGGGAAATGGCTGGAAATCGGGCAGGAAGGAAGAGAAGGTATAGCCAGCGTCTCGCCCTGGACTATCCCTCCTACCATTGTCATAGGTCATCTGCCATCACTCAGAGGCTCTTAACTTTATGGCCATAGGAAATAATCTCCGACATGCCTCTCTGTGTCACTCTTCCTTAGAGTCAGACTTCTGGGGGAAGCGTTGGGCCCAAGTCCTGTGCACAGGCCTGATCTGCTGGGGAAGGAGGAGAGAAGTAAATATCTAGTCCCCACTGGATCCCCACTCCCCACTCCCCACTCCCCCCCTGGGGAGAACTCCCACAACGCGCAGAGGTCTACCTCAGTGGATGCCTGCTTTCTTCCAGAGCTAACTTTAATTTATATTTGACAAAATAAAATCTAGATGATTATCAGAAGGAGGAGGGATGCTAGTCATAAAAAGGAAAAAAAAAAAAAAAACACCCAGTGATGCCAGTTATAGCTCTTGACTTTAGAGAAGGGAAAAACCAACGATTCAGGAGGATCATGATTTGTCCAAAGTTATAGAATTCGGGGCCTGACAGAGTCTGGACCTCAAGTTCTTGACTGCTAGTCTAGGGCTCTTTCCTCTCCAATCTTCTATTCTTGCATGAGCATGGAAGGATCCAGAGAGCTCTCATCCGGGTCAGAGTTTGTATTGGTGTATTAAGGCTGCCAGGCAAAACACCACAGACCGGGTGGCTGAACCCACAGAAATTTATTTTCTCTCAATTATGAGGGCCGAAGGTCCCAGAGCAATGTGCTGGCAGGCTTAGTGTCTCCTGAGACCTCTCTCGTTGGCCTGCAGGTGGCTGCATTCTCCCTGTGTCTTCACGTGGTCGTCCCTCGTGTGTGCATGTGTCTGGAGTCTCTCTTCTCTTCCAGATGCGAGCCATATTAGATTAGGGCTCACCCATGTGACCTCATTTAACTGCCTCTTCAAAGACCCTATGTCCAAATGCAGTTACATTATGAGAATACTAGGTGTTTGGGCCCGCTCATGTAACTTTGGAGGCAGGGAGACATCAATTCATCCATAACAGGGCTCCTCTAGAAATTCATAACATCACGGAACCAAGGAGACAGGCATCTACTTCTGTCTGGCACCTTTCGGTGCAAATGAGCCAATGATGGAGGTAGCCTCTGTCTCCCAAGGTCCCCACAGCCTGGAGCTCTATGGGACCAGCCAGGGAAGCTCCTCACTGCAGGACTGCTCCAGTGAGCCCTACGTGTTCAAATTCTACCCAGGCTGATCAGTTGTCCCCTGAATGTGGTGGGACAGGACAGGACCTTCCTTCCCCACTACGGCCTGAAATGGATGACAAGTCAATGGCTCCCTAGCATACCTCAGAGGGCATGTCCTCCCTTGAGCTGGGAAGTCCCGCTCACACAATTGATTTCTAGTTTTAGACTTTCAGGCGTTGACAAAACAGATAAGGAGTATGCTTCAGGAAGAACCATTATGGTGGTGATGAGTGTGTGTGTGTGTGTGTGCGTGCACACGTGCCTATGCTTCTGCGCGCATGTGACTGGGGGGGGGGGCTGCCAACTTAGGCTCCTGAAAAATTTCCCCCAAGAGGTTGTAGGCATCCATGGACATGACTGAAGAGGGATCCTAGTTTTCTACAGGTCACGAGACAAATGGATAGAATATTCTTGCAAAGGCTTCAGTGGCTCTGTAAACTCGACTCAGCCAGCAAGCCTGTGACCGATTCACCCTTTCAATCCACATGCCCAAAGCTGTATAGACTAGCTGACATGCTCCTACTATGCAGCCATTTTTTGGTGTCTCCCCGATTGTGCCCTCTCCCACACGGTTTGTCTTTCCCCTTCCTCCTCTCACACCACATCTCGGTGCACAGTCCAATGTCCTGGATATAGAAGGTACATCTATTCAAAAACGGATAATTGAAGGAAAGGTAGAATGGTGTGCTCAGAGCTAGATTACCAAATCCTAGACCCCATGGACTGGCAAGGAAATCTATGGAAAAAAATCAGCAGAAAATACATGGGTCTAAATCAGTGATTCTCAACCTTAAGTGGTTTTTGCCTCCAGAGGACAGTTGATAATATCTGGAGACATCTTTAGCTGTCACACTGATGGGGGGCGGGGGGGAGGAGTGCCACTGGCATCTGGTGGGTGGAGGCCAGGGATGCTGCTAAACATCTTGCAATGCACAGACAGGCTCCCATAAGGAAGAATTCTTTGGCCCAAAATGTCAATAGCGGAGAGGTCGAGGAACTGATCTCAATGAAGGTGGAAAGAGGTCTCCCATTTGGACTTCAGTGACTCCCAGCACCTGGGCAGTGCTCACAGAGGGGAGCTGTTACTTATTCTCTGAATCACTGACTTCGGGGAGTCCTGGAAATGTTTGCCCCTGTGTGCTCTCTCCAGCCTTGGCGATAGATTCAGGTCCGAGCCTGTCTGTGAGTGGTCACTTCTTGCGGTCAGTAAATTATTCAGCACCAACTATGCCTTAGGCACAGCTATAGGCATGACAAGTAACAACAACAACAACAACAACTACAACAACATTAGTTAACATTTATTGAAACTTGGCAGACATTGTGCTTAGCATTCTCTGTGAATTCTATCCTTTAATATTGCACAACAACCCTGCGAAGGAACTATTACCGTGATCCCCATTTACAGAAGAAGAGATTGAGGTTTAGGAAGGACCGGTGGCTTGCCCAAGGTTACCCAGCTTGTAAGGAAACGGTGGAGACACATTGCGAAGTCATGCCCTTGGACTCTAGGGTCCACACTCCTAGCCATTAAACTGCTCAGAGGAAAGAAAGCGGCTGTCCCCGAAATAGGTAGGATCCGGCGGGGTCTGCATTGTGGACCAGCCACACTAGGTGGAAATTGCCAGGAAATGTCATCCTAACCCAGCTTGGTTTGAATTTCGTAATTTGACTTGCAAGCCCCAACCTCCAGCGCAAAAACACTGTGCGCTCAAAGACTGGGTTCTGTGTCCCTAGATGAGAAGTTCCGGTTTCTGGTAGCCCCGGGAGGTCGGTCGGCGCGCGCCTCGTCCTCTTCCCAAACCACGGGTGGCCTCGGTCCCGATCGAGGCAGGGTGAAGAGCGTTTGCACCGAAGCGTGTTGGCACTCACCCGCCGGTCGCGGCTCCTGCAGGCGGCGGCTGGCCGCCGCGAGCTCTTGCGCGCCGCCTCCGAGCTCCCCAGCGCTGCGCTCCTGCCACCGCCTTGGTAACCCCGCTGCGGCGACGGCGGCAAGGACGCGGCGTCTTCTCCAAACGCTCTTCCGGGCGGCGCACCAGAAAGCGCAAAGGCTGCTGCTCTTCTGGCAGCGGGACAGGGGGATAAAGCCTCGGATAGGCAAAGCTGAGAGGAAGCAAGGCACGCTCCTTGGAGAACTGGACCCGCCCGGACCCGGCCGGCGGCGCTGGCTCTGCAGCTTTTGTGAGCAGCTGGGAACAAGAGGGACGTTCGCCTCCGGTGACAAAACTGAAGCACTTGGGATAGGGAGTACGCCTGAGGTTGGGGGGCCGGTGGCCAGCCTCTTCACATTCGTCCAAGTTCCATTTCCATCTTCCTCTAGAGCCACCGCCCCATCCTCAACCCAGGGCCCGCCTCCCCTTTCTGATCTCGAGGTCTGTCACTGAAAACTGGAGACAGCCTGTCCTGGGGCACCGGGCCACCCCCCTCCTGGAGCCCAGGGAAGGAGCTGGTTCAAAGCCAGCCCTTCACATTCACCGTGGACCTGTTTCCTCAAGGCCATTGCTCCCCCCTGGGTGCCCCAAACCACAGTCAAAGGCAGAACCGGTGGGTTGCTGGTAGCTAAAGGATGTGAAACTTCACTCACCCACGGGTTCTTGGAGGAGCGTGTCAGCCAAAAAACTCAGAAAACGTCAGGATCATCGATAATAAAACATTAGTTGGGATCCAATTCGTGTATGCTTCAAAGTATGGTGGCTTCCTTTATATATTGGTACAATGCCCCCTCCTGGGAGGCGGACAACTGGTCCCCGGTGTGAGACTGGAGCTCAGACTGAGGAAGACGGAGGGGGAACCAGGGAGCAAGCAGAGAATCAGACCGACTCTCATCTGTCTCCGGCACAACCCAGGCGTCTTGATCCGGGAAGAACCAGGAATGCCCTATCGTGGGAAGCCAGATGGCACACGCCTTTATTCTAGGAGAGCCGGAGAGAGAGCCTGTCCTCAGCTTGACTGAAGGAAAAGACCAAAGGTTTTAGACATGAACCCTGCCTGTGCCCAAAAACCCCAACTGGAGCCTCTTTCTCATGAAAAAGGCGAGTGTTTGCTTTGCCTAGACATTGGAAGTCCCGCGCTCCCCAGGGTGTGCGTATGGGTGTGTGTGTGTGTGTGGAGGGGGGGGGGGATTGGCAGGGAGCCGTCTGGCAGGAAAAGAAATGGCCCAGTTTTCCAGGAGGCAGAATAGGAGTCTTCTGAGGGTCGTGAGAACCCAGATCCTCTGTCTCCCATGTCCCATTGCCAGAGCAGCAGAAATACTCCACTCTGGGGCTGTGCCCTCTCTGCCTGGACAGAAACCCCAGCGCGTCCTTCTCGTCCACGTAACGCATGAAGACCCTGCATGTCCCCCCAAGGAGGGTTGGGGTGTTGACTCTAAGTCCTAGTGAGCTGTGGGGGGTGTAACAAGAACGGGCGAGGACATAGGTGCTGGACCCTAGCCGGGACTTGGATGCTCTGCGTCCTCGGAATCTCGGACGCACAGTCTGATAGAATTTGCCTCAAAGCAAAGCAAGGGGGCTGTTCTGAGAGAAGGCCTCACCATCCTGGTGGGCATTTGTTCCTAACAAATACGGTAGATAAAAAGCAATTGATAAACATTATCAGTCAGGGCGCAGCGAAGGAAGGACGGAGTTCTCCCGCTCTCGAGAGAGAGTTGGGAGAGAGTTGGTCGCTGCCCTCGGGGATGGTGGTGGGGACCACCAGAGAGCGCTGCTGGGGGACCAGATCCAGGGCAGGAAGGGAGCCCTGGTGGGGGGGAGGGTCCGGACTAGAGGCACAGTGGGGGTGGGGGGGGTGGGGTGGGGTGGGGGGAGTGCTTTCCTTCCTTCCTTCAGACATGGAGCCAGTGCACTTTGGCCAGAGCCCGACCAGAGACTAGGGAGTGTACGGGCCAGGGGACCCAGAAGGCAGAGTCCTCTCCGGCTTAGGGTGCAGAGAGGGACTGGTGGACCAGCGAGGACAGGACCTCGGACCGTCATCCCTTCCCCGCCCTGACCCAGCCGGAAGTCTCAACCCAGGTGGGTGCCTGTGCAGTCCAGAGCGAGGCCTGGGGTCCAGAGCCACGTGGAGTTCTAAGAAAAAAAAAAGTTTATTTAAAATTTTGTACATAAATAAATAAATAAATATCTTCTGGTATTACAGAGACCGTACAACGACAAGCTAGACCAGGGCGGGGCAGGCATCTGGGGTCTGGGGAAGAGGGGGTCTCCAGAGGCCCAGAGCCCCGGGACCTATTTAGGGGAATGCAGAGCATCTCCAAAAAAATGTGAGTGGGTTTCCCCGACCCAGAGGCCACGGTGGGGGGGGGGTGGAATTTCTCTCGTGGGAGGGGAGCTGCAGTGCCAGCGAGGCTTGATTAAGGGGCAAACGGGCCTACTGACCATGGAGTAGGCCCCACGAGGAACGGGGGGTGGGGACGGAAAGGAAAAGAAAACCAGTAACAACAAGAGTTCCTAAGCGTGTGTGTGGGGGGGTGGTCGTGGAACAAGTGGGTATGGAGAGAAAGAAGTAAAAGGGGCAGGGTGGGGGTGGCCAGCGGTTGTCGAGGAGTGAGAGGTCCAGCTTGACCCAGGGTGGAGGGGAGTAGAGGAAGCGAGAAAGCCTGAGCCAGTCCAGAGAGGTCGCGCGGGGAGGCGCCAGCGGCCAGCAAGGCGCAGGGCCGGCCGGCATGCCCGCGGGGCCCGCTGTGCTGCAGGGCTGAGAAAGACCTCAGCGCTTGCAGGATTCACAGCTTGGCGTTCGCTTTGGAGGGCCGCCGGCCCTGGGGTGGGGATACCAGCGTCAGGTCTCTGCCAGGCTCTTGTCGCTGCCCAGGGTCACCCCCCCCCCCCCCCGCAAACCCTTGCCAAACCCGTGCGTGGCCGCGGCTTGGCAGCGGGTGCCTGGGAACCGGTACTTCGTCCCAGGGCCAGTCTTTGAGACTCGGGGAGGGCCTGGGGTGGGCGACCTGGGCAGGCGTGCGCCTAGGGAGTGACCGTGAGATCCCGGTCGTCTTTCCCCGAAGAGGACGGAGACATGGGCAATTCGTCGTCATCCTCGGAGCACTTGGCTGAGGACAGCGACGCGCATTTGCAGCTCTGCGGCGCGCCGGGGCCGGCACCCGCGCTCCCGCCGCCTCCGCGGTGGTTGCTGCCTTTGCCCTCCTTCTTGTGCTTCACCCGGCGGTTCTGGAACCATATCTTCACCTGCTTCTCGGACAGATTCAGGTAGGTCGCGATCTCAATGCGGCGTAGGCGAGACAGGTACATGTTGGAGGCGAACTCGCGCTCCAGCTCTAGCAGCTGCGTGCTGGTGAAGGCGGTGCGCATCCTCTTGCTGCTGGGCAGCTGGTTGGAACTGCTGTCTGAAGGGGGTGGGGTGCAGAGAGGGAAGCGATCAGACTCCTGCGGTGAGGGCCCGATCCTCCGGTAGGCGCCCAGTAGAATCCCGGGACTTCCGTCTCTCACCCACCTCTTGGCCCCAAACGAGATGCACAGCAGCGTTACCGCGGGCGCCTCCTTGCTGAGCGGCGGGACCCCGGTACTCCCAGAGTCACACAGCCTCGGCACTACTTTATGGGGCGCCCTGAACCTTAGCCCCCGCTCCCTCCTGCGCGCCGCCTCCGAGACCCGGACCTTCTGCCCTCACCCTCCCTCCTGGGTCCTGTCCCAACCCTCCAAAGGCACACGACCCTGATTGCACACCCCCACCCCCACCCCCCGGGTCCCAGCGTGACTCTCCTCGTCTCCAGAACGCCCAGGGACCCTCCTCTCCTATCCCTGGCTCGCCAACTGTCATCGGGTCCCCTATGCCCTGTCCCCCTGCGCAGCGTTCCGGCTTACCCACGGAGATGCAGTGGAACTGCCTGGGGTCGGGAAGTGGATAGGAGGTCTGGTAGAGCGCGGCGGCGGCGGCGGCGGCGGGGCCGTGAGCGACCCCGGGCGACACGGCCGAGTGCTGGCGGCCTAGGGGCGCGTGGCAGTACTGCGAGCCGAAGGGCGGGAAGGACGCCTTGAGCAGAGGCAGCGCGGGCGGCCCCGGGGGCCCGTGCAGCTGCGAGGCGGTGACGCAAAGCGGGCACACGCACAGCAGCCCAGCTTTGCGCGCGTGGCAGGCGCCGGGCGAGAGGCCGTGCAGGGCGTGCGGCGGGGGCACGGCGTAGGGAAAGAGCGGCGGCGGGCTGCCCTCCGGGGCTTTCTTCTCGCCCGCCTCGCGCAGCACCAGCGAGTCCACCAGGAAGGAGCGCGGCATGGCCCCGGTGCGCGGTCGCCCCGCCGCCAGCCGGCTCGCTGCGCCCCGCGGACTCCGCGGCTCCCCGCGCCCTTCCCCGGGCGGCGGCCGCGCGCTGTTGCCGGGTCGCGGGAGGCCGGAGGCGCCGCCGAGGCCGAGGCTGAAGCCGCCGCCGCCGCCGCCGCCGCCGCCGCCCGAAGAGCTCGGGGTGCTGGCCAGCACTAGTGGTGCTGAAAGGCGCCGGCGGCGCCGCTTAAATAGGACTATTGCCATGTGATGGGCTACGCCAGGAGCGGCCGGGGCCTCTCAATAGGGTTTTTGTGCCTTTTCTCTTGGCATTCACTCTGCACGCTTCCTCATTATTTCACTTGTTAACTAAATGAACTGCATAATGTACTCTATTCTTGTCAACCCCACCCACGCCGTAACAGGCGCCCTCGCCCCCTCCTCTCCCTTTTGCGGGTTTATTTTCTCATTCTCCCGCGATTTAATATTCTTTTCTTTCTCTTTATTCCTTACTCCCCTTTGGCTTTGCACTGGCGATCGGCAGGTTTATCTTATTGATTTTGTACCCCCACTGCCTCACTTCCACAGATTCCCATGGGCGCACACCCCATCTCCCTGCGCATTCCGTCTCCATCCCCTTCTTCTCTCATCTACCCCTGCTCCCCAAGATCATGCTCCCTCCACTCAGTTTGCTCAGTTCCGCGTGGTGCACCCCGCGGGTGTCCCTACAGCCGGTGTCTGATTTCCACCTGTGGAATCCCTTCCCCTCTCCCTGAGGGGGAGGACCCGGGGCTCTGGCAGCCGAGAGGCGCTGCTGGAGAGAGAGAAAAAAGGGGGCTCGGTATTCCTTATCCAGCGCTAGTCCCAAGGCTGTCTTTCTGTTTTAAGTTTCTCCGAGTCTTAACTCTGATGCTGCCCTTAACGCCCAGTCTTTGTTCGGTAGATGTTGGTCAGCCATTCTCTTCCTTTGGACGGCAGTGCTGTGGACGTCAAGTGGAGGATAGCCTCTGAGAGTCTGGGACAGGGACAGGGAACGGGGAATGGAAGCCTACACTGCGAAGATCGAGATCTGGCACCCCAGCAGAAGAGGCGAGTGTAGATGCTCTGCTGGGCGTAGATCTTTCCGGCGCTCTCTCCACTCGCCCACACTCCCATAGACTCGCGGGTGCGCTCGGAAACCAGTGCTTTCCTGAAGTTTGCCCCACAGGAGCGGGGCGAAGGGCAGTTGTATTCCCAGCTCCTGCTGCTTTTGCCCAACCCGACCGACCTCCCCTGTCCCCAGGACCTTCTCCTGCCGCGTCGCTCTCTTCTTTCTGGCCACACAATGGTTAAACAACTTCAAACGCCTGGCGCTGTGTACACAGCTTCAGCCTTTTAAATAGTCCCCGGACTCAAAGCTGCTTCGCCAAGGAACTTTTTCCATACAATGGGAAATTAGCATAAATATTTCGAATTTACAGCCCCGGACTTTTCACCGAAGTCGGTTACTTTCGATTTTATTGGAACCAAATCGCCGCAGTCACCTGCTCAGGGCTCTGAATGGAATTGTGAGAAATAAAGGGGGAAGCTTTTCCGCGGCGGGGGTGGGGGGTGGGGGTGGTGGAAATCAGTGCTCGGGAGCAAGACTGCCCCAGATTGAAGCATTTACATGGTTTTTCATCATTGGTGACATCTTTACGATAACAATAGCAACAAATTATAACTGATTAAAAAGCAAAGGGACTTTGTGCGAAAACAACCGATTCCCTAACAAGGACAGGGGCAATGGGGGAAAATAGCCTGGACGAAGCTTTTAGCACGTTTAGCAGGAGGAGTAGGGCTCAAGGCTTCCTTGATTGTTTGGCATGGGGGGTGGACAGGAGACCAGTGCTGACCCCAAGGCCAGGGTCTCCTCTCCAAGGCTCCCCGCCTAAGGGTGGTGCTTGCAAACTAGCCAGAGTGCATTAGTGCAGCCTAATGTCAGTCCTAATTGCTCTCTGGGTAATTTGTGCTGGCTTGGACCGCTGAGAGTGAGCCGAGAGCGGGGAGCAGGGCCGGAGAGGCACCCCTCTCCCGGGCAGTGGCGGGTGGGAGAGGCGCGGGGCGCAGGCGGGGCTCTGCGGGGTGAAAGGGGCGGCCGCTGAACCCCGGAGCCTGGAGCCCGCGAAAAGGGGGTGCAGAGGTCTCTTGGGAGCTGCAGCCCGCGCCCGGGGAGGAAGGGGTTAAGAGCCCCTGAATGCGAGCAAGGCCAAAGCTACTGGGAAAGAATATCTAGGGGGGAAAAATAACCAGTTTTTTTTTTTCCCCTCCAGCCTCTGGACCTTATTGAATGTCATTGAAGAAAGTTTTGAATGCCAGATAAAGAGAGGCGAATTAAAGTGTGTGACAGCGGAGGATAAGCAAACACAAAGAGAACTCTGTCACACTTTGGGGCAAAATCCGTGGGCTTTTTACCAAGTCTCTTCGCTATGATTGAATTAAGTAATAGGAAAACATTTTCTTTCAGTTTAGAGCCATTAGACAAAAACTTCAAAGCGAATAACACTTTTTAATGTGCGGCCCACAATGGATCGGGTTTTGTGCTGAAATGTTTAAATGGTTTGTTGTGCAACTCGGCGCGGGAGAGACCCGGGCCCAAGCAAAATAGCATCCCCGAGAGCGTTTTCGGGAGGCCTGGAAAGAACGCACACTTAATCCGCCATCGCTAAACCCGGCGGGCTGCGGCCGGAAAGGGGGCTCCAGCTCGACAGTCCGGGGCCGCGGGGCGCGCCCCAGGAGTTGGGGGATTTCAGGAAAGTGCGGTGCCCACGGAGGAGAAGGCCAGGCAGGAGCTGGGGCGCGCGGGCCGCGGGGACTCCGGTGCCGCCCGGCGAGGGGCGCGAGCTCGCCCGAGGGTCCAGTGCCTCTCAGCCCCGCGGCCTAGCTCGGCCGCCTGGTTTCCGGCCGCTGCCCTCGCACCTCGGGGGACCGCTCCCCAGGGGACACTCTGGCTGCCCAACTGCTTTCCAGTTCGACGCGCCTTCCGGGGCTGGCTTCAGCTGGGTTTGAACTTTACTCACCCGAGCGAACGAACGCCTCCTTGGGCGGGGTGGGAGGAGGCGGTGGGATTAACCTGACAGCCAGAGAGAGAGAGAGAGAGAGAGAGAGAGAGGCCCCGGGGAGCCCCTCGGCCTGGAGGGCCCTGCTCTGCCCCCAGAGCCGGTTTTCAAGTGTCCATCACGGACAGTTCAACATGGAATAATTTCTGTGGTCCCGCTCTTTTCTTCTCTTTCACACCGCCTCCTTTCCTGTTGGTGGAGAGCGCTGGCCGTTTTTCTCCTGGAAATGCATCTCTGAGATATTCGCAGCAGACACATCCCCGCAAAAACTGCAGACATGGGGAGGGGGGTTGAGGGCTCCTTGCTCCTTTCCATCTTCAAGTGTCACTTTTCTTTAAAGGGAGGTCAGCGCCCCTATGAAAAAATACCACTTCTTCCTCCCCACGTTCCCCAGTCAGATTCCTTGTTTGATAAATGCCTTCTAGCTTTCTGTGTCTTCTACTCATGTGTTTTTCTGTCTCGGTCCCTCCTCCCCCCACACTGAAATACCTGCCCCACTGAGGATCAGCATGTTTGTCTATCTTGTGCATTACTGTGTCCTAACTCAGAGAAGTTTCTGGCACATAGTAGGGGCTCAGTATATATTTGCTGGATAAATAAATGAATCCTGAGGTATGACTCAGGAGGTGGCATGGATAAGAGGACTTTGTGGTTTACCTGCTTAATACACCGAGGCACTCAAGGGTATGCCGTGGAGCAACTTACTTGCAGGAACTGTCTGACTCTTCTGTGGCCATCACGCCCTCTGCATGCCTGAGTCATCACGGGGTGGCGGGGGGGGGGGGTGCGGGGAGGGCCCAGTATGTTCAAGTGAATGGCAGATCTGTAGGTACCCAGCCCCCCTCAGTTCCTTGTTCCTTCGGAGAGGCAAGATGGCCCCATTCAAGGCAGTTCGGGGTACTGCTCTGCAGGGGTTGGATGGACCAATACAGGGGTTGGATGAACCTATTGGTAGGTCAAGCCTAGGGGTTCATCATCTAGGTGTTTTCATCGTGTGCCGGAGATGGGGATAGTTAGAAAGAAAGGCAATGTGTCATATGCCCTGGAATTATCAGCGACTATTTCTGCTTTTTCTGGGTTGAGGCAATGAGGGGGGAAATTCTCCTTGCAAAGAAAAGGATTGTTCCCCTGAGCAGGCCAGTACTGACTCAGGCAACTCTCCCAGGAGAGAGCAGTCTGTTCACTCGGGCAAGGGGGCGGGAGAGCGCCTGGTCCGCCAGGGCATAGGGAATGTACCTGGGAGCCAGGAGTGGAGGAGGGCGGAGAGGGAGAAGTGAGTGCCTAGACATGCGTGTGAGTGGTACTGGAGGTTAAGGTGCAAAGGGCCCTGCTGACAGGTTTGAGCTTGATCCTACTCAGAGATTTAAAAAAAAACGTTTATCTGTTTTGAGAGAGAGAGAGAAAGACAGAGCACACGTGGGGGAGGGGCAGAGAGAGAGGGAGACCTAGAATCTGAAGCAGGCTGCAGGCTCTGAGCTGTCAGCACAGAACCCAACGCAGGGCTTGAGCTCGAGAACCGAGAGATCACGACCTGAGCCAAAGTTGGACGTTTAACCGACTGAGCCACCCAGGTGCCCCTATTCAGAGATTTTAAGCCAAGGAACTTAAGAAATATTACTGGAAGCAGTAGGAAGTCTTATAGATGGGGCCAGAGAGGGGGCCAGAGCAGGATCCAACGGAGAGTTGGCTTGCAAATGAACAATTTACTGCATTATTGAATGAACAAAGGTAGGGAAACAGGCAAAGAGAAAATTAGTTCAAGTGAGGGAGAATGACCACCTGAGAGCTGGAGAGGAGACAGGAAGATGAGAAAAGAGAAATCTTTGGGAGAATTTGAAGAGAATCTTTGGGAAAATTGGTGAGACCAATTAGGGGTGTGTGTGTGTGTGTGTGTGTGTGTGTGTGTGCTGGAGGGGAAGGGCATGAAAGACAGAGGGCACCAAACACATGGATGAATGCTTGGGTTGCTTGTTTGAGGGAATACATGGTACAATAGCAAATGCAGAGACAGGGACCTCAAGAGCAGGACCCACTTTTGCTTGGGGAGGTACAACATTACCTCCATGTTTGGGAAGTGTTGCATTTAATTTTGTTTTTCAAAGTAAACTCTGCCCTCAAGGTAGGGCTGGAACTTAGGACCCTGAGATCAAGAGTCCCACACTCTACCACCTGAACCAGCCAGGCAACCATGATGTGTTGCATTTTAATCCTTAGCCTCGGAGCATTCTGCTGATGTCCCAGGATGAAGATGCGGTTCTAAAGTTGAGTAGAGAGATGAGGGATGGAAAGAGAGATTTGGAACTTACGTCTGCAAACACAGTAGCTTTAGTCTTAGGATGGATGAGCTTGGGGCTGGGGAGTGTAAAGAAAAACCGGGATTATAGATGTATCCCTGGAAGCAAACATTTTTGAAGAGGTAAGTGGAGGGGGGTGGTCCTTGCAAGTCAGAGAGGCGTTTTCTGTATCTATCTTGGATCATTAAATGATCTTTAAGATAGAAACTTCATCCTGGGAATAGTAGAGCAGAAAGATGGGAGGAGCCTGGGTCCCTGAAGGTCAAGGACCTGCCTACGTATTTTACGTGAGTGAAAGATAAATATTTATCATTTTTATTATTTGAATTTTCTATTACATGCAGCTGTATCTAATCATAACTAGTGTGGTCTCCAGCCCCTGATCAATCCAGATAATAAGAATCAAGTCAAATGAAGGAACCAATGGTAATCATGTCATAGCCTCTGGGACATCCTCCTGTTCTCTCCCATCTAGATTACAAACCTTTAAGGGCAGGGATAAATACTTATTTATATTGCTGTCACCAAAATTTCTCATGGCTTTTGGCACATTGGACATTGTATATGTTTAATACATTAAAAATTTTTTTTAAACATTTATTTATTATTGAAAGACAGAGAGAGACAGAGCACGAGTGGGGGAGGGGCAGAGAGAGAGGGAGACACAGAATCCGAAGCAGGCTCCAGGCTGTGAGCCATCAGCACAGAGCCTGACGCGGGGCTAGAACTCACAAACCGCGAGATCATGACCTGAGCCGAAGCCGGACGCTCAACCGACTGAGTCACCTAGGTGCCCCCGTTTAATACATTTTTTAATGTTGGCACTCATGGCGATAAGAATGATTTGTCCTTGCTTTGTACCTATTCACCGCATCCTAGGTGCATCTTGGTGAGCATCACAAGATTTCATGAGTTCTCAGCACTTTAGCTTTCTATAGTAAAAGTGGAATGATCACCCCTCCCTTGAAAGGATTAAAAATGATGTACCTGTAACCCGAATATTATGGCTTTCTGGTCAATGGGTGCAGGGGAAGGCAATTAATGTCAATAGCCTAGACTTCTGTTTGAATCTTGCAGGACCTCTGGCCTCACTTTTGAGATGCCTCCCTTTCTATCTCGTTTTCTGGAAGTCCTTCATGGGCTCACATGCTTACAAGTGCCCACAAGTGCCCACAGGCCAGTCTGTGAGCTGGCACCTACCTTGACACCCACCGTGTACTTGCCCTCCAGGGAGTTTTCTTCTCAGTCCGTGTGCTCAGCCTGGGACAGATCTCTGCTCCTTCCACATCTTGTCCCGGGACCACTGTTCCTTCCTTAAGTATTGGTAAAGCACTTGGCACGCCGTCTGAGACAGAGCATGCCCTCAGTAAATGCGAGCTGTGTGTATTCTTTCCTGGGTGGCGGGATGCAGGAAAGTGGGTGAGGCCTTCTTTTGGCATGGATTGTCCAGCCTAAGTCGTTCACCGCACACCTGTTCCTTTTGTCTTTGACCCTGACATCACTGGAAGCAGAGATGATTTCTGCAGGGATGAGGGCGTTCTCTTACTCAGGGACCATGAAGATGAATGTGTGGAACATCTTGACTGAGGATGTCAGTAGGAAGTGTCGATAGATCTAAAGAACAAAACATGGTGGGTTTGAAACAGAACCAGTCTCCTCTCGAGAGTTTTCCAGCTGATGAGCGAACCCCTGACCTTTAAGCCCGGCCTTTAGAATTAGTACCTGTTTCCGCCTTATGGATGACAGTGCCTCTCGTGAGGCTGGTCTGAGTTGTCTGGCGAGGTGCCTATCAGGAAACTTGTTTTTGAGTCCTGCCAGTGTAAATGTTCTGTCTCGTCCTTCTTGCTCTGCGGTAGGAGCCTGCAGCTCAATGATCAGCCAGGTGGCAGCATAAAGCAATAAACCCACGGACAGGGGAGACCTCGGTGGCTGCTCAGTCCTCTCAACACACGCTCCCCCTTCCCCATTGTTAGAGCAAACCTCGGACACATCCCAACTTCTCATTGGGCACATCTGCTCCCAACTTCTCGTTCTCTGAAAGCCTTGGGCTCAAAAACGTCCCCCAAAGCAAAAACAAGCCGCTGGAAGAGAGAGAGAGCAGAGAACTTGTCTAAGGCTGAAGTTCTGTGGTATGCCATAGAGAGCGGAGTGGATTGGTTTTAAGAGTCCTGAGGAGTCCTGTGGTCATCACTCTCATTTCCATGTCCACTCACATAGCCCCAGTTTTGTTCAGCCAAGCATTTGGGTTAGCGGTTTCACAGAGCCACAATGAGCAGGTGATTGATGATGGCCGCGTCCTCATTACGTTGTGGATGATAGGAAGGGGCAAGAGGAAGAGAGGGGTTCTCAGAGAAGGCAGCTGTCAAGACACCTCAATTCTTGTGGGAGCTGCTTTGGGATTTTCTTAGTGATGCCCTTAACCCTGGCAGGAGGTTGAGTATTTCTGCCCCTGGTACTGAGAAGAGTAGAGGCATAGAGAAGCCAATGGATCACCATGTCTTGAGGTCACGTACGGTTCCAAAGATTATGTCCTCGCCGTTTGGTTAGTTCTCCTCATCTTCGAAAGAACCCTGTTTTTTTTTTTTTTTGTAGTTTTATGGTTTTATTAACACAAATACGACACGCACACAAGCTGTCTATTCACTTTCTTCGCTGCGCAGCTGGCATTGGGATTTGTGACGCTGATGGCCGGCTGGGCCACTCTTTCCACACTGGCTTTGTGGTTCTTGTTGGAGACACCGTGAGAAATCTCTGCACTGTAAGATCTGTCGGGCACGGGCAGCACTTCAAGCTCCTTGACGCTGTGGACTAGGAACTTCCGGAAGCCACTGGGCGACACGTGCTTTGTTTTCTTGTTGTTCCCCTAACCAACCAGGCTGGGCATCAGGATCTGGCCCTCGAATCTTCTGCACACCCTATTGTCAGTATCTCTGGGCTTCTCCCAGTTGTGCTTTATTTTGACACATCGGTGGGAATGGTGCCGGATGACCTTCTTGGTCCTCTTTTTAACGACCTTGGGCTGCACCAGAGGTCTGAGGGCCACCATGATGCCGAGTCACAGATGGCCACCACCTCCGCAGGCAGCGCCGAGGAAGAGCAAGAACCCTGGTTCTCAATTCCCACGAAGAGCATTGCATCTGTCACTAGTTGCTTGAGTAATCGTACTTGTAACTGTACAGATCTCTGTGTCATTTTGGGGCACCGGGTGAATGTCTCCGGTACAGCAGGTCACGCAAAAAGGGAAGCAAATTAAACAGAATCCACGGGGGATTGTTTATTAGCGGGTCTGCTCTGAGTAGACCCTGTGCCTCAGAGAGAAGTCCTATTTCCAGCTAACAATGTAGAATTAGTGAATAAACTGAATTCCTAAGAAAAGTCACTTTCTTTTACTTCTCCAGCTATGAAGTATAAGGCTAATCCCATGGAGCCGTTCATAACAAACCTTAGAGCGCCTCTTAGCTGGCTCTAGTCTAGGACGGCAGGAAGAGATCACTTCTGTCCTGTCTAGTTTGTATCCTAGACTCAAACACGTCCCTAAGCTTTTGCTACATATTAAAGATCAAAGCATAAATTGGGAACAACCTAGGAGCCTCTCCAGCTTACTATCTTGTCTTAGGACCTCAACCTAAGACATCGTTAAAGGGTCGGGTTCCGAGATTATCCATCTCAACTTTCCAGTGTCTTTTTCTTTGTTTGGGTGGAGCTTTCTCTGGAGTTTCTTGATTCTTTGTTGAGCTAGACTTACAGAATGCTATTCAGTATAATCTAATCAATTGGCCGGAATTTAATGCTGTGTGCTGGGCACATGTCGTAACTTATTTAAGCCATACACACACACACACACACACCCAGCCTCACAGTCATTAAAACCATACACACACAGCCTCCCAGTCATTAAAATGAATTATAAGTTAGGGATTTAAAATACGTATTTTACTGGTCAGATACCATAGTTGGTGACACTTTCTGGTTAGCGATCTACATGACTGGGAGTTCTTACACTTGAGGAACATGAGACAGGTACCATTATTCTTTCTTTCTTTTTTTAATGTTTATTCATTTATTTTGAGAGAGAGAGAGAGAGCGAGCAGGGGAGGAGCAGAGAGAGAGGGGGAGAGAGAGAAGCCCAAGCAGGCTCTGAGCTGTCAGCGCAGGGCCTGAGGGAGGGCTCTATCCCACGAGTGAGATCACGACCTGAGCCAAAATCAAGAGTCAGACACTTCCCTGACTGAGCCGCCGAGGCATGCTGGTACTATTATTATTTCTAATTGACAGATGTGGAAACTGAGGCCTAAGGAAGTAGGCAGAGGCTGAGCCAAAATCTTGGATGGTAGTGGCGGTTATTTCTAAGATGAAGGGAAGAGTGGATAATAGGGGAAATCAGCAATTTCTGCCACACCTGTTCTAATCCACGGAACAAATATCCATTGAGTTCCTGCTCTGAGCAGGGTTACATAGTTGTTAGGAGCCTCCGAAGACATTCTGGCTATGATTTGGGGCAAGTTGCTTGATTCCCTGAGCCCCAGTTGCCACTTCTGTGAACTAGGAGGCATAAAAGTGCCTGCTTCATAGAACTGCTGGGCGGGGCGGGGGGGACTGAAACGAGCTAAAAGACCTCCAGATCGTGTGACACTGTGTCTGTCACATAGTAAGTACTCAATAAATATTAGCTACTATCATATGCACGTATCACATGGGCAATTTTATGGGCATCTCAGAACCCAGCCACCTGTATTGCGTAGGAAGGGTGAATGCCTATGCCAGACCCTGCATAGAACTCTGGGATGGCACAGGGCAGCCCAGAGGGGTAGACATGTCACAAGGTGGTTCTGAGAGATGGCCTTCCAGAAGTTACTTCACCGGACTTGGATGAGTATTCTGGGTCACGATTGGGAGGGTTAGCTTGTTGGGAGTGAGCTCGTCAGCTAGAACTCCCACTCCAGGAAGAACCCCTAGACCATGACTTAGGCTAAAGATGTGGACTTTCCCTTCCTTTCCCTTCTCTTCCCTTCCCTTCCCTTGCCTTCCCTTGCCTTCCCTTGCCTTCCCTTGCCTTCCCTTGCCTTCCCTTGCCTTCCCTTGCCTTCCCTTCCCTTCCCTTCCCTTCCCTTCCCTTCCCTTCCTCCCTTCCCTCCTCTCCCCTCCCCTCCCCTTCCCCCTGTGAAGTGCTGAGACAGGTATGAAAGCAGCTTTGTGACTGGGGAACCTTCCACTGAGATCTGGCTTCTCCCTGATCCAGCCAAGGATGTGACCAGCCTGTGAGAGCATCTGAGAAACTCCTCTGTGTCACAGAAAAATTAGAAGAAGATGTAAATTAACAAAACAAAACAAGAGCTCTAACTGGTGACCTTGGGGTTCCAGTAATGAGTATGTAGAGTTTTTTTTTTTTTTTTTTTTTTTTTTTTTAGTATTTGTAATAGGTAGAGACTCAAAAAGCTTGCTTTCTCCTTTGATAATATGTGTATTTTGGGAGGGAAAGAAGGAGAAACATGATGAAGCTTTTTCCCCCTTCTTTCTTCTCTTTTTCCTGCTTTACTCCTACTTTCCTCAAACTCCTCCTTTTCCTTCCCCTAATTGTCATCACCACCGCCATCATCATAATCGTCACCATCGTCACCATTATCACAGGTTTAGTGGAAGGCACCAAAGCTTTGGAGAACATTGAGGTTTAGTCCAGACTTATATTAGCGCAGGAAGCAGAAACCACTCCAGCCGTGTGACACCGTAAGGGCAGAATTTAACACAGGTTAGGAAGTGGACTCTTGGTTAGGCCTTCCGTGAGTTCAAAAATGCCTAACTAGCCTGCCATAATTAAGAACTCAGCCAGGATGCTGCCACAGGAACAGCTGAGCTCCAGTGTAAGTCACAGTCATGGATGTGGCCTGGGGTTAGGGTCTTGTGGTTTCTATCATTTCTTTTAAAGCTGGTGACCACTGGAAAGCAACCGTAGAGCCCCCCCCCCAACCCCCCCACCACCAATTTTCCACAACCTTCCTTGCTAGGAGCAGCTGGCAGCAGGAAGATGGGCTCGTGGAGAGACAATTTTCCACGGGTCTCCTGCATCTTCACACCTTGTAGATGTATTGCCTGCTTTGTTCTAGACTGTCTTTTCGAGGCTGCTCCCATAGAAAATAGCTTTGGAGATAGAACATCCCCCCCAAAGCAATGGGCAGGCTCGCCTACTATCCACTGGAAAAGATTTGGGTTTGGGGCACCTGGGTGGCTCAGTCACTTAAGCATCTGACTCTTGGTTTCAGCTCAGGTCATCATCTCACAGTTCGTGGGTTTGAGCCCTGTATCGGGCTCTGTGCTGATAGCAGGGAGCCTGGTGGGATTCTCTGTCCCTCTCTCTCTGCCCCTCCCCAGCGCTCTCTCTCTCTCAAAATAATAAATAAACATCCAAACAAAAATTTTGAAGGAGCACATGGGTGGCTCAGTCGGTGGAGCGTCCGACTTCGGCTCAGGTCTTGGCCTCACGGCTCGTGAGTTCGAGCCCCCGTGTCGGGCTCTGTGCCGACAACTCGGAGCCTGGAGCCTGCTTTGGATTCTCTCTCTCTCTCTCTCTCTCTGCCCCTCCCCCACTTGCACTCGTCTGCGCTCTCTCTCTCTCTCTCAACAATAAATAAGCATTAAAAAAATCTTGTAACTTACAAAAAGGTTTGGATTCTCCTGTGTATGCAAGGGTCACTTGGCCCTCTTCGTGTTGCCCTGGGGTAACTGAATTTTAAGGAACCGGCACAAGAAAATGCTGACAGTCTGGCTGCTGCTCTGCTGTCAGTAATAAGTCCATTGTCTCCCACCCAAGAGTCTCCTGTCTTCTCCCAGCATCTATGACACTGGGGTAGACAAACTCGTTAGCTTGCGTGTAGAGCAAAACCTCGGCCCCTTCACAGTTCTTGACAGGTCTCCCCTTGCTTCTGTCTTCCAGACGGTGAAGAAGCACATTTAATTGCTGGAACCTTATAGGTAACCTAATCCTTGGCTGCAAGAGAGTCTGAATCACGGGGGTTTAACTTTCCTTCCTCTGTAGCGCAGAAATGCACGGTGTGGACCGCACTTCCCTCTGGGGGTCTGTCATCTAGTTGGGATTTATAACAATAGCCACCATTTCCTGGGCTTCCGCGTCACTGGGAACCGTGATGGGTGGGTTACACAAGTCATTGTGGATCCGCACAGACGTCCCACCAGACAGATAGTAGTTCACTCCTTTTCTTTTTGGAGAAATTCCACAGGGATTCAGAGACGTGCAGGGCCATCCAACTCAAAGTGGCTGAGTCAGGATCAGGCTTGGGCCTGCCTGACTCCACCTGCCTGGCTCCGTTCGCTCCTCAGTGGTGCTGTCACACCAGGAGGAGCAGGAGGTGGTAAGTGCCAGGGCAGTCGTGGTGAAAGTTTGATTTCCGGAAGCATTCCGAGAAGAGCTGGCGTTAGCTATCCTGGGGCAGGGAGAGGGAGGGAAGGCTCGAGGCGGGTCTTTCGGAAGAGTAGGACTTAGACGAATGGGGTGCACAGGGGTGGGTGAGATGGGGAAGAGAGAGAAGCTGGGAAGGACAGCATGAGAAGCACAAAAGTGTGCGTTGGGGAGATGGTGAATCTCCTCGGGGTAGAGGAAGTGGAAAGGTCTCACGTAAAGGCTGGTGAGTTCCAGAATAAGACTTGATCTTACAGGTCATGGCAGGAATAGCAAATTGCCACCACGTGTGATAGGGGAAAATCTGTTATAACATGGCCGATGGGACTGATACGGAAATTCCAGTCCCCAGCCGAAGATTCCCCTTCCGGGTTCTTCTTCCGACCCCGCTTGCCACGCGTGAGCACCAGATTACTACTAATGCGGAATGCAGAAGTCACAGACTATAAATCGTTCCCTCTGCTTACACTGGAGACCTCGGTGTAAGGCTCAACCTCTGGAGCGTTGCCTCCTCTGAACCTGCTGGTGTGAAATAAACCTCCTGCCTCCCAAGATCTCCGAGGGCCGCTTGGTTCTTCCGCGGGGGGATCCAGACCAGGCTCCGTCACGCGGGGCTCCCATTGCCTTCTCTCTTCCACTGACTTCTCTTTCAACCCAGGTGATTCCTGGGAAAGAGAGCAGCTCCCCATTTCTCGCAGCCACGCAGTTCCGGGAGGGGTAGATGGCTGCCGGTTCAGCCATCACTGCAGCCTGTCTCTGAAGGCCAGGGAGCCAGCCTCTTCCCCAAATTCTCCAGTGCAGGACCAGCAGAAGGAAGGCGTTAGCATAAAACGGAGAGGGAGCCTGGAACGTAGCTCACATTAGCAGACAATATTGCTTTGATTGCAGACAACACGCATGAATTGAATTGATAAAGGAATCTTCCCATCAAAGCCAGAAATGAGTGGAAATTAACTTTAACAAAGTAAGCAACTGTGCTCAAGAGACCGAGAGAAGAAACCTGCCGCATACTTTGTCCATGTCAGAGACTTCGAGGAGCAAAGTGTTCAGGCCCATCAGTGAGCGCAAGAGTGATTAATAAACACTTACGCGGACATTCATCTGACAGGCGACTGACAAAGCCCCACAATGATGGGGAGAAGGGGCATTTCTTCTTGATGGATGTATCTGAAATGCTCATTTACTCCTTTTTGATGGATTTAAATGTCCAGGTATTCTCTCTCCACAGAAATTGATTTCTGAAATGGTGCTGGGTTAAAAATAAGGGCTAGAAATTTAACTACATCGATGTGGCAGAAAATGTATTCGTCCCCGTCATCAATGCATAGATTGAAATGTGCGGTAGTTTAATGGGGGTTTGCAGGGGGCGGCGTGGGGGAGGGCTACTTATTCTTTTTTAAAGTATGAAGTGAGAGACGGCTACTGAATCACTTCGCCTGAGATTGCGTAAACAGCATTAGAGACTAAATGCTAGCCTTTTTCTCCCCAGTCCGAAACGGTTGAAAAATGATCTATTGGAAGCCAGTTCTCAGAGAATAGGCTTCCATTTGGACTTACTAAGATTTGCATCGGGTCTGAATTTTCCAACGGAGGAGGCGTGAATGTGGCCACAGAAGACCGATTAACGTGGTTTCCAGAAGGCAGAGAAGCTCCCGTATCCGGGCCCCCATCCACTCTCCTCTTCCCAGATCACAAGGCAGGGTTGGGTCTGCCGGATTGCATTACCTGCCATCGGTCCCATCATCCCTTTCTCCTGCCTGTGAAACTCTGCCTCACGCGGGCTCCTGGCATTCCCCTTGGAAGTGCCCTTTGTCTGCCCCAGGCAAGACCTTGCAGAAGCGTGTGTCTGAGACAGTGAGTCCTGTCGGTTTTGCAGTTGTGCAGTTTCGACCCACGCCAATGGTATGACGATGCGAAGGGTATTGTCAGGTACAAGTCTCCCTGGAAGAGAGCCTCCAGTAGTCTCCAGACTCTCTAAGACAAGGCTTTGGGGGCTCTGTATAGGGCAACTGTAGTTGATTTCATCATTACCATTCCCAAAGACTCAGATACCATACATGGTCTCATGAATCTTAAAGTAAAATAGAGGAGGCACTCTTAAAGGGCCTAAGACTCTATTTTCTGGAAGGTATACCTGGGCACCAAAGCACGATTCATGGTCCCTACCAGCCCCACTCTCTCCCTAGAGGGGCCGAACAGACTGTAGTGGCCAGACTGTCTTCAGGCTTTTGGCTTTCATTGCTGAAAGAATCAAAAGAATTTGATAAAGTAGAGAATGTTCTCCAGTGCTCTAGAGGGTGGCACGGTATCTGTTAGGAATCTTCCCAGCCGCAAATGACAGATAATTTGATGAACAGTTTTTTCAACACACGGGACATATTTTTTCCTAAAAAGCAAGCAAACAAACAACAACAACAAAAGAAAAAACCTGGTTATGTAGCAACACTCTTAGGAGACCCAGGCTTTCCTTATCTTTCCTCTCTCCTCTTTCCTTGCCTCTTTCCTCTCTCTTTCCATCCCTAGTCTGTTGTCTTTTGTCTTTGTTTTGTCTTTTGTCATGTTGGCCCCTGCACGGTGGACAGAAGGCTGCTATGTTCCAAACCTCCCATGCTCCAGGCAGGGAATAGTAGAAGACAGATGGACAAAGGATGGGCCACTGCCTTTTCATCAGGACCCAAAACTTCCTGGGAGCTCCTTTCTGCTACATGCCACCCTTCCTGGAAGAGAGCCTGGGGAAAAGGGAGGCGGGTGGGGATCAGGTCAGCCAAGTACCAACAGCAGGGACCGCACAACAGAGAATGAAGGGAGCACTTCTGAGATGGAAACCGTGATCAGGGACATGTCGATCGGCTTGGGCTGCTATAACAAACACCATAGACCGGGGGGGTGCTGAGACAACACAAATTTATTTTCTCACAGTTCTGGAGGCTAGAAGTCCAAGATCAGAGTGTCAACATGGTTAGGTTCCTGGTGAGTGCTCCCTTCCTGGACATCTTCTCATGTCCTCACATGGTATGTCTCTCCCTTGAGCAGAGAGAGAGAAAAAAAGCAAGCTGTCTTCCTGTCTTATAAGGGCAATTAATCTGGACCAACAGGGGTCCAGTTAATTACCTCCCCAAGCCCCACTCCTATGACTATCATCTTAGAGGTTAGGATTCCAACATTTGGATTTGGGGGTAAGACACAAACACTTAGCCCAGAGAGGGATGATGAGGATTGTAAGGTAGGTTTTCAAAAATATTTTTAATGTTTTGTTTATTTTTGAGGGAGACAGAGACAAAGTGCCAGCGGGGAAGGGGCAGAGAGAGAGGGAGACACAGAATCCGAAGCAGGTTCCAGGCTCTGAGCTGTCAGCACAGAGCCCGACGCGGGGCTTGAGCTCATGAACTGTGAGATCATGACCTGAGCCCAAGTCGGATGCCGGACCAACTGAGCCACCCAAGTGCCCCAAGGATTGTAAGGTAGGTTTTTAAGTGAGGCTGACCCAAGATTTGCCACCGCTGGGTCCTGATACCCTGCAGCCTACCAGGCTCGCCTTTTCTTTTCATATTTGATTGTAATGGCTTGTCTCCCTGCCCCATCCCAGGAACCAGGGAGGTCCAGTGCCTCCCCAGCTTTCTGAGGATCCTTGCATCCTGCTTCCACAGAGGCCCTCCCCTCCTCTCTGCAGTATGGCCTCTCCTGCTCCACTGTGTCCTTCCTCCTTTATTCTAGAAGGCAGCATCAACACAGGGCTCTCACATGCCCTGATGTTCTCCTTCCAACTCATCAAAACCCAGGAGTATGCGAATATCTTTCATTCATTTCAGTTGGCTGGCGTTTACTTTAATCGACCTCTTGGCTAAGGAATTAAACAGTATTTAGGACAAAATCTTTCTCAGAATGGTGAGTCTGCATTTTTAAAGAACGTGTTCTGAAGGATGATTTACTTTTTTTTTTTTCTTCATTTTTAATCTAATTCTCAAGGGCTTTTCCGAACAGAGTCTTTCACCTTGAGAAACATTTTTTTTTTTTCATTGAGTGTTTTGGGCTGTTGTTTTTTATTGTGAACTAAACAGTCTCTATTAACTGAGCACTCGCTAATCTCACCTATTTTAATGGACTTTAAGGTCATTCGTTTCCTAAGACCCAACAGCCATAGTTCTTTAAAAGAGAGTGGAAAAGGCTGAAGTTGTTTTTGTTTCGTTTCCTTTTGTTTTGCCACCCATTGCAAATACGAAAACGAAACTTTTCCATTTTCTTTAGTAATAGCTAAGGGCAGAGACCACCCATTAACCTCCCTCCAGTAGGCACAATCAATGGAGATTTAGAGTTTTTTTTCCCCTTAGTCTAGACTCCTGTTTGGGAATGAATGTTAGATGTGAGAATGAGGCTCATTTCCTGCAAAGGCCTAAGGACAAAGGGACCTGCTGATCGCCATCCATGTGACTCCAAGAAATGCCAGAGCTGGAGCTCAGGTTTGGGGCTCTGTCATGGCAGGAGGCAGTGATGGACGGGGTTCCAGTGTGAGGGTCTGAGCTGCCATGAATGAGACACTCCCGCTGTGCCTGCTGGGGGCCGAGTTTTCTCCACAGTCACAGTTGGCTGTCGAATCCCGTGCTGTTTCTATGACAGGCAGAACCGGGAGCTACTATTGACAGCATGTTGGGCCAGCGCAGGCCTGCATGCCTGAGCACCCTGAATTGGTTGGGGGGGGGCGGAGAGTCAGAGGACGATCAGAATCAGGCCATCAGGGGTTTGGTAGAGCTCTGGAATGAAGACGGGACACAAAGCTGCTTCCCTTTGATGGGGGGGTACCCCCAAGGCAGCTGGGAGCTCATCTTGGGCATGTAGAAGTACAACCCTGAATGCTGTCACCTCCACGTCCTGTAGTACAGCCCTGGCTTCAGCTGAGCCCCTCCAAAGAGGGAACTTGATGTTGAAAGCATGACGCTTCCCTTGGGGGGAGGGGGCGCCTCACCGCTAGACTAAATCGTGTATGTCTAGATCATCCGAGACTGTAGTGACTCGGAGAGGGGGTAACGGGGGAGATGCCCTTCAGCCCCAGGGGCCATAAAGATGCAGGTGTGCTTGGGACTCATTGGAAAAAGAGGGAACTGGGCAGATGAGGGAACCAAGATGGCAGCCGGGGCTGGAGACTGAGAGCCACACGCCTTTGTGTTGGTCATTCATTCACCCATTGAACAGTCAGTTCAACACCCATTAACTGGCACCGTCCTCGAAGCTGAGGTCACGTAGACATGTCCAAGACACCGTCCGCGCCGTCATGGAGACTTGCATATGTATAAGAAAGAAAGGGGGGCATGGGGAGCTCGTCAGGGTGGGTGCTTCTTGAGCTGAGGTTTGGGCAATGAGAACATTTCATAGTAGCCATATTTAAGAAGTCAGGCAAAAACAAGTGAAGTTCATTTTGATAATTTACATCTTAAAATCCAAAGTATTATCATTTCAACATGTAACCAGTATAACATTATTAATGAGACATATTATATTATTTTTCCAAGTCATAAACATCTGGTGGGTAGTTTGCACTCACCTGCACTGGAAGCGTTTCATAGCCACACGTGGCTAACGGTTCCTGTACTGGACAGCACGTGTCTATCCGAAGGGCCTGTTGGGCAGGCTGGGGTGTGGATGTTGCCCCAAGAGCAAAGTGAGTGTCGTCGAAGGATTTCCAAAAGGGAATGGCATGGTCAGTTTTGTGTTCTAGAAAGATATCTGGCTAGAGTGGGAAGAAAAACCAACTGGGGCAGAGTTGCCATAGACCAGGCAAAAGGAAATGCCCCCCAAGAGAACGCTGTGCAAGTGTGTGTGCATGTGAGCGTGTGAGAAAGAGAGGAAGGGGTGTATGTGCGTCTTTCTTGGGAAATGCAGTTCATAGCATCATTAGAAAGCAAGATACCTGGGACGCCTGGGTGGCTCAGTCGGTTAAGCGTCCAACTCTTGATTTCAGCTCAGATCATGAGCTCGCAGTCGTGGGATCGAGCCCTGCATCGGGCTCTGTGCGCCTAAGATTCTTTCTCTCCTTCTTCCCTTCTGTTGCTCTCTCCCTCTCTCTCTCTCTCTCTCTAGAAAGAAAGAAAGCAGAATTTCTCATAATAAATGTGGCTAATTTAACCATGTTGTGTGTTTCTTGGTTTTCCATGCAGGCAACCTTCCAGTGCTAAGGTAGCAGACCTCCCCCTCCCCCTAGTCCAGTCAGAGGCTCTCTGGGCTCGAGCCCCTGGAGCTGCTGGTGGGAGGCAGCACAGGCAGCCAGGAGGTTGGCAGTGCACTCTTGCCTCTCCCTAGAACACGGGGAAGATCCCTGGATCTCAGGACAGGTGGAACTGTGTTTTCCCAGCCACTGAGGCTTGGCTTTGAGCACCTTCTCTGAGCCTTGGCTTCCTTATCTCCAAGATGGACATCATAGCTCACCGGACAGGGCTGTTTGGAGAAGCACATGGGATAATATAGGAAAATGGCCTGGAACAGACCCCCATTGATGGCTGCCACCCAGGAACACTTGGGGCTGTCTGGGTCTCTTTCTGTCACAGGCTCCCTTGCTGTGCCCAGCAACCTTGCTCCCCTTTCTCCTTTTAAAAGTTAGTGAATGGTGGCTGAGAAGTACTAAAGGGACCGGTGTGCAGCCATTATGTGCTTGTTTGCAGGCACACCATAAGTGGGAGTGCTCTGCCCTTCCCTTCCCTTCCCTCCCCTCCCCTCCTGTCTCCTCTCTTCTCCTCTCCTCTCATCTCCTTTCCTTTCCTTTCCCAAAAGTCTGACTCTCTGCCCTTTCTGCTTATTTCCAGAATCCAGACTTCTGTCCCCTGCTTCTCAGCATATGCCAGCCTCAGTCTTCTCTGCAGGTGAGCATAACTGTAGCAGCCTCCTCTAGGCTATGATGACGCTCACAAAGTCAGGCCTGTGAAAGCTCTTTGTTGATTGCATATCACCAGAGAAAATTGCTCAGGGCCTGTCCTGTCCTGCAAGGACATCCAGGGTGTGGTGTCTTGTCTTGGCAGGGCTGGGGGTGGTACAGGGTGGGGGAGATTTAGAAGAAGTTGGAGAGGCTGCAGGTCTCAGGGAGAGAGCGAGGGGTTGGAATGGTAAATGCGCTCGCATATTTGTGGGTATGGCTGTGTTCTGAATGATTAGAGAGCTGCTTTGGTGTGTGCGTGGCCATCTTCCTTTGTTCTCCCCTTGGGTTGGGTGGAATCAGTGATCATTACCACGCTTGTTGGAAGCATTGTTGTAACCGGGTCTTGGTGCCACACGGGTGCCCCAGACACTCAAGGTAAATGAGAGACCAGGGAAGCCCTTCTTGAATACAAAATTCGGTCCAGAGAAGTCTTGGAGATGGTCTGTTTACACAAGTGCCCATGAACGTAGGCAAGAAGCAAATTGCAAATCTCCTGCATCACCTGGGGCTACCACATGGAGCCCTTTGCGGAACTGGGTCTTTCCTGCGTCTTCAAGAGGGCACACGCATCTCTAGTCTGTTCTGAGAGGTGGCCATGCCGTCGAGGCTGACCTACTGATACTTGGACACACTTCTAAGAGCCCATCTGGCTTAGCAGCAGTTCTGTGTGTGAAGAAGCTTGGGACAGGCAGTCCTTTGGGTCTGGGTCAGGTGCAGGTTGCAGCATTATGAACAGTGTGACCTTGGGCAAGTCATTCACCTTCCCTAAGCCCAAGTGTTCTCAACTGCAAAGCAAAGCTAAAAATACTTGCTTTTCCACATGAAAGGCGTGCACAACACAAATGAAAGGATGTGGAAGATGCTCAGCAAACAGAATCTCTGGGCCAATGTATGGTACTATTATAATCTGTTCCATAAGGGACCGTTCCAAATGCACTGCAGGACCCCTGAGGAGGAAGCCTGAGATGATTGTGAGGGCTGGGCCCTGCTAGGGACTCCCCACGAGTGCACCAGTGCCCAGAGCACGGCATCCGGGTTGTGCTGACACAGTTGGCCCTGGTTGATGGCCCATGCATCACGCTCAAGCCTCTTGAGACCCCAGGCAAATCCAAGTCCCTGTGGCCAAGGAATCTGGAAAACTTGGACTTCATCCAATTGCCAGTGGTTTCCAAAGGGCCCCAGGCTGGTGAGCGCAAGTGGTACAAGGTCAAGATGGGAAAGCAGACCAAGTCCCACAAGGTGATTGTCACCCAGGGCAAGCCTACTAATGACCTCGCAGGACTTATTTTCCTTCAGAGTTAATGACACTTGGGAGTTCTGATCCGCGTTCCCAAAGCTCCCAGCAGGCTAATGCAAGAGGGTAGAATACTCACTTACTGGTTTACGGTGAAAACATAGCGGTCCAGCTGACCAGATCAACACAGAGTTTCATAGTAGATGAGCTATGCAAAAAAGCAGAATTGTCAGAATTATCGGTATTGATATCCGAAGGTTATTTAGTGAGCTTGAAATTGGAACAAAGGGAATTGCTTAGCTGAATTGAATAATAGGATTAGGACAGATACACTCTTTTCCCTGGAAAATAATCCAGCCAGAGAATGAGACAGAGTCAAGTTCTTGGTCAAACTGCCCTATTTCCAAAAACTGGATGGGTACTCCCACCATTGGTCTAGGGACTTTTCTTTTTCTGACCTTCCGTGATCAACCCATCTGTCTTTTCATTGGCATTTTCTTTTTTTAGCTAAGGTTCCCATCCAATCAGCTTAGAATGGGATCCTGCAGGTCTGGGATCCACGGAGTTTCCAGGTCTCTTTGTGTTGATTGCCCAGTTTACTTCTACAGAGCAGTCTTATTCCAGATTTCCAAGTGCTTTGGAAAGAGAGGCAGGTGGAGATTAGGCTGGGGGTGGGGGTGGAGTGCAATGATTCCAGGAGGTCCATCAGACTTGGAGTCAGATGCCTACCAGCCGCTGGGGACCCTGGACTCAGGCCTTAGCTCCCGACGAGAGTAACTGATTGTGGGGATGGTGGTCAGGTAAACAGATGGGTCAGGTCTCCAGTACAGCAGAGGCACATGGCTCAGTCAGGAAAGCAAGGCAGGGACGCAGTCCTGGAGCCTGAATAGCCTGGAGAAGGCAGACAACAGCGTCTTGGCTTTTCTGTCTGCCTCCAGGGCTCACCAGTTACAGAGAGAGCCACAAAGCCAATGCCAGATGCCCCGTGCTCCTGGGCACGGGTTGGGTTGGTTCAGGGACTGGGAGAGGTGGACCCTGCCTGTAGGTGGGCCTGTGGCCTGCAAGGGTCTGATACCCTCCGAAGCATGGCACCAAGGCTTGTAGGAAAGGTTTGGAGAGAGGGTGATGTCGGCAAATGTAGGGAGAACCAATGTTAATCTCATGGTCCCAGTGTATGTTCTCTGATTCGTTTTGGAAGACTGTTTGCCCCGTGAAAGTGAGATCAGTATCTCCTGGTGATTTCTCCTCCATGCCCTAGGCTCACCCCTAGCAGCTGGCTTTTGGGACAGGCCTATGGAACCTTTCCCAGACCATGAACAGCCGCTTGTCACTTTTATCCACACTGGGTCAAAGATCCTGTGCGAGGGTAAGTGGTTCCAAGCGCTAGCTGTAGACAGAGAAGTTGTTTGAATCCCAGCTCTGCCACCTGCTGGCTGTGGGACATTGTGCAAATTAGTTAACCTCTACACCTCCTTGGTTCCATCAAGGGTAAACTGGGAGTGTTCAATTTTCACCTCACCGGTTCATCGTGAGGGTTGAGTGCCGGTTCCTGGCGTGAGCAGACTCTCAAGCAGTCTTCGTTGACTGACAAAATGAGGCGCTCCTTGTAAAGTTCTTAGGCAGTGAGTGACATAGAGCAAATGTTCAACAATCGTAAGTGTCCTGTGTAGGACCGCAGAGCTCAGGGCCCAGCCACGTGGGCCACCTGAGCCCACACACGCAGCCACCGAGAGGAGAGTGCCTATCTCCTGGTCCCTGGCCACATGCCCACATGCCCACAGCGTAAAGCTTCACGCTACACAACCAGAAGGCAACTTAAAATCGTGATGGCAGGGGCGCCTGGGTGGCTCAGCCGGTTAAGCATCTGACTTAGCCTCAGGTCATGATCTCATGGTTCGTGCATTCAAGCCCCACATCGGGCCCTGTGCTGATAGCTCGGAGCCAGGAGCCTGCTTTGGATTCTGTGTCTCCCTCTCTCTCTGCTCCTTTCCCACTCATGGTCTGTCTTCCACTCTCTCAAAAATAAACAGACATTAAAAAAAATAGAATTGTGATGGCATTTTTTAAGTTCATTTATTTATTTTGAGAGAGAGAGAGAGAGGGAGGGAGGGCACGAGTGACCGTGGAGGAGGGGCAGAGAGAGAGGGAGAGAGAGAGAATCCCAAGCAGGCTCCATGCTGTCAGCACAGAGCCCAATGCACGGTTCCATCTCAAGAACCCGGAGATCATGACCTGAGCCAAAGCTAGGAGTCCGATGCTTAACCAACTGAGCCACCCAGGCGCCCCCATGATGGCTTGTTTAAAGTGCTTCTGGTCAGGAACCCACACCCATCCAGGGACAGTGCTCTCTTTTGCATCACCCCCCGCCCTCGGATGGGTATGAGTGTCCATAGAGGGCATGTGCCTTAACTCACTTTTCCGATGCAGCATCTGAATTGGTACCCTCACAGAGAAGGCAACAAAGGTAGCCCACGTTATTTTTTTTTCTTGTGGCTAAAAGGATAGCGGCATATGTTCTCTTAGTGTTGTACAGACAGGCTTCGGAGCGTCTGTGAAACAGCCATTTCGTGTCTTGATGAGGCTTTATCTCCTCTGACGTGCATGGAATCTGCACAGAATGCCCAAGATGAAATAGATAGCTGCTGCTTTCCTTGGGGTTCGCTCTACCTAGTGCTGTACCCTCACCTCCAGCCTGGGGGTCCGTCTTGCTTCCGCATGACCCAAGTCCCCACCACATCTTCAAATGGCCTTCAGCCCGAGAACCGGCGAGGCCAGAGACAGGTGCAACTTTGGGATTTGCAGGGCCTGCGAGATGAAGGAAAAGACCCTCTGGCCATCCTAGCCCTCTGTCCGACCAGCCTCCTCTGCCTGGTTAGACTTCCTCTGTGGGGAGCCACAAAGTCAGAGAAATGGCTGTGATCCAGAGAGCTTGGTACCCAAGAGCTGCTTTGTCTGTCCATGTCATGGTGTAGGTCCGTCTGTGACTTCAGAGCTCGTTAGCATCGCCCCCTCTGTGTTGCACAGTGAGCAGAATTTGGGAGATGGCTCCTGGTAGGAAAGCAGCCTACCTCAACTGTTTCGGACTGTGAATTTCAGAGAACCTGGGTTTGACATCAGTTGTCCAGAAGGTGGCAGGTGCCATTGAGGGAGGGCTCAGGCAGGGTTTTATCTGTCCCACCCTGACTCCCGTCTCTGGCCCAGCAGAGTCAAGTGTGTGACTGAAAATAGTTTTGAAAAAAATCACTAAGCGCCAACTCGCCATCAAGCCAGGATCCTGGCTCCTCTGAAATGTCCAGCAAACAGAGATGGTTTCAGCTTCCAGTTACTTCTGGGGCAAGACCCCTAAAACGGTCCAGTCCTAAGTATTTTTTCAATGGCTTTGTCAATAGAGTCATTCGTTGTTGCTCAAGAAACCACATTTCCCACACCTGGCCTTGCAGAAGAGGCTGGAAGGAGCCATCACTCTCTCCCTGACCTCACTGCCAGACCAAGATCCAACTCCATTCAAGACCTAGGTCATCACCACTTACAGCGACAGCAACCGTGGAGCCCACTGAGTGTCCGCCGTGTGTGGGGCTCCTGCAGGCCTCACAACAACCCTGCGGTCAACATGGTTCTTCCCATTTCACAGATGAGGAAATTGAGATCTGGAGACTTTTCATCACTGAACTAAGGCCTCCTGGCTGTCTCCTCTGCCCCCCGGTTCCCTTTCAAGGAAGTGTTGCCTGAAGGATAGGATGTGGACTCCTTCCCTCTCTACCCTATTTCCCCTCTTCTTGCTCTTTTCCTTCAAAAATAGGCATTGTGTGACACCTACGGGGTGTCACATACGGTCCCAAGCCCTGGGTATCCAAAGATGAGTAAGAAAGACTGCTTCTGGCCTTAAGGAGCATATTTAAGATGTTTTTCCAATAGACAGTGATACATGCTGGGGCACCTGGGTGGCTCAGTTGGTTAAGCATCTGACTCTTGATCTCAGCTCAGGTCTTGATCTGAGGGTCATGAGTTCAAGCCCCACCTCGGGCTCTGTGCTGAGTGCGAAGTCAACTTAAAAAAAAAAAGTGGGGGGCTCCTGGGTGGCTCAGTCGGTTGAGCGTCCAGCTTCGGCTAGGGTCACGATCTCGCGGTTCGTGAGTTCGAGCCCCGCGTCAGGCTCTGGGCTGATGGCTCAGAGCCTGGAGCCTGCTTCCGGTTCTGTGTCTCCCTCTCTCTCTGCCCCTCCCCCATTCATGCTCTGTCTCTCTCTGTCTCAAAAATAAATAAACATTAAAAAAAATTTTTTAAAAAAGTGGTACATGCTAGAATACATATATACTTGGTACTTCACACGGGAGATGACTTCAAAAATCTGTGTAAATTGCTGGAAGTAATAAACGGAATAGAAAATATTATTCTGTGGCTAAGAGATTAGAATATATGAGTTTTTTAAAAGACATACATTGTTCATGCATTTTTTTTTCTTCAAAATATTTTCTTTTTTTTATTTAAAAATTTTGTTTAACGTTTATTTATTTTTGAGAGAGACAGAGACAGAATGAGAGTGGGTTGGGGCAGAGAGAGAGGGAAGCATAGAATCTGAAGCAGGCTCCAGGCTCTGAGCTGTTCATCAGCACAGAACCCGACGCGGGGCTCGAAGTCATGAGCTGTGAGATCATGACCTGAGCTGAAGTCGGACGTTCAACCGACTGAGCCACCCAGGCGCCCCCTCTTCAAAATATTGTCAAACAGAAATAGGACCATGCTGTATTGATGTTTTGATTTTCTTTAATTGACTTAATGGGTTTTTAAACAATTTTTTAAAGTTTATTTTTGGAAGAAAGAGAGAGAGAGAGAGACCGTGAGCAGGAGAGGGGCAGAAAGAGGGAGACAGAGGATTCGAAGCAGGCTCTGTGCTGTCAGCACAGAGCCCGATGCGGCCTCGAACTCGTGAACCATGAGATCATGACCTGAGCCCAAATCAAGAGTTGGCTGCTTAACCCACTGAGCCACCCAGGTGCTCCTTCATAGTTTTAATAATAGATTCATAAATGCATATTAATAGGGAAGTTTAGATAATACAGAGAAAGTTACAGTTAACTTTGACTGCCACCCCCATTCCCTGATTTTAGTCTCAGAGGAAACCATGTTAAAAATGTTATTTGTATTCTTCCAGGCCTTTCTGCATTCACCTGTGGCAACATACCTTCCCCCGGCTTTGTACGTGTGGCTACTTAACTCTCTCCCTCCATCTATACTGATATTTATATAGATTTTGGATTTCTTTGATTACTGGAGTGATTGAATATTTTTGTGTGTTCACTGAGAATTATTTTTTTCCTTTACTTATTATAGATATGAATTCTGTAGGTGTTGAAAACTTTAACCATTTGTTGCAGGTAATCTTTACTTTGATTCACACTGAGATATTTTATGAAATAAAAAAAATAATTATTAAAAAAAGACAGAAATGGGGGCGCCTGGGTGGCTCAGTCAGTTAGGCGTCTGACTTTGGTTCAGGTCATGATCTCACGGCTCGTGAGTTCAAGCCCTGTGTCAGGATTTGCGCTGACAGCTCAGAGCCTGGAGCCTGCTTCCGATTCTGTCTCCCTCTCTCTCTGCCCCTCCCCTCCTCACACTCTGTCTGTCTCTCTCAAGAATAAATAAACATTAAAATATTAAAAAAAAGAAGACAGAAATGTAGAGTGTAGACAGTACAAATCCCCTCTGTTGGAAGGATGGAGTTGTAGCGTTCTTTTCACCTCCTTTCCCCCTTTCTGTCCTTACTGTTAAGGTCATAGTCATTTTAGGGTACCGTATCAAAGTTTTGTTTTGAGAAGTGGTCAATTTTAGCAGATCTAGAATGGAGACAAGACCAATTTTGCCAGCATTGGGATGGGTAGAGAAGTGGAAAGGATCCAGGGGAGGTTGTGCGAAGGAGATCAGAGATTGAGGGTCCAAAGGAAGGAGGGACTGCCAAACGTCCAGCTGAGAGAAATTCTATATGGACTGAAGGAAAAACACAAAGAAGTGTTTCTCTCATCTTCTGGATGCCATGTCTGCCTTGACTGGTTGAAAAGGTTGAAAACTAGTTGAAAACCCCGTTTTCCTTCGTATGGTCCTTGACCTGATGCCCTTCCAAATGGGCAGGTTCTGTCCTGAGCGTGAAGCTGCCTCTAGGTGTTGTTTCTGCAGTTACCTTGTGCCGTTGATGATTCTTCTTCTCCTCCTGTGGGGGAGTCAGAGGGAGAGGACACAGCCTGAGCGGTTTCTGTTTTATTAAAAAAAAAATATTCCCTGACTTGACACACTGAGGTTATAGAACATGAACCCAAGAGCTCTCTCACAGCCCATTTTTGCTCTCTGAGGAAGCACCATGAGGCTTCCTCCCCTGCAAATGCTATGATGTTCCTCATATCTCAACACCATCTCCCCAGCCCCCTGGCCCTGTGTTCAACTAAACTGATCTGCTTGTAGTCTCCAGGACACTTATGTATTCTTTCTTGTCACCTGATTTTCATACATTTCCCTAACTCTGGCTTGGGCGTCATCATTCTCATGATCATAAACTATTAGTTCTGGCCTTTCAGTTCAGTTATCCCTTGTTCCAAGTAGCCTTTAGGACCAGTTCCTTTCTTTCCGTGCCCAACATGCACACACACACACACACACACACACACACCCAGTCTGGGTTATGTACTCCGTTCTATGCACTTCAAAAACACTCTTGACCTACCCACCACAGTACCAATCTCACTGTATTATATTTCTCTATCAGAGCTGTCTCCCTGAATAGCAGTGACTTCCCTGAACATGCCTATTTTATCTCCTTATCTCCTTTGACGTACACAGCACCTGGCACACAATAGTTACCCAATAAATGTTTAAATATTTGTTAAACAAATGGACGAAAAATGTAAATGAACCAACACTGATATTTATAAATTCTTGTGTGAATTACCGTATTCTAGTTAATCCTTTTTCAATAGATAGCACACAAATAAACTCAAGTTTTGACTTTATCCAAAGTTGAAAATCTGAATAGACTTGTAATTGGTAAAAGACTGCTACAATGGCTATCAAAAAAAAAAAAAAAAAAAGAAAAACCCTTGCATTGTTGTGCATCTCTTACTTGTTGGGATTCTTTTTAGCATAAATATAGACTTGGGGACTTCCGCTTCCAGCCAAGAGGTAGGAATAGAACCAGATCTGCCCTCTCGCCTGAAACAACTCTCCTGCCCCAACTGACCCAAATTAAAAGATAAAATGTTTGAAGCAGTGATTTTCAAGATACTGGACATAGGACAATAAAGAACAGTGATTCTCAAGAGACAGAAAAAAATATATAAAACAATGAGGTGAGCCTATGACTGCCCCAGATTACTACCCTGAGAGGGTATTGAGGTCACAGCCCAGGGAAAGGGAACCCAGGCAGAACCCTAGGGACTTCTGAGTTGAGCAGAGTGGAAAGTCTGGGGAAATGAAAGTTGCAGTTCACAGAGAAGGCAGTTGCACAGAGAAAAGATCCAAAATTCTTCAGCAGATCGCCTTGAGTATTCAGGAGAATATTGATCAACATATGCATGTAAGGAAACTATGTGAAGTTGGGGACAGAACTATGCAAAAGGATGAGAGGGAATGGCACCAATCTCATTGTATTATATTTTTCAGGCCTACACAAAGCTGGGAATACACAAAGCTTGCTCCCACCAGCAGTGCTGAGAGACCCCACAGTTCTCTGGGTGTTGGGTGCAGTATTCTGAAGGGTTTTGCCCGGCAGTAGAGAATACCTACCTTTTGATTAAGCATGGCTATGGCCCTGCCTAACGGATCTTAAAAGTAAGACTCAAAAGGACCAAACTGTTGACAAGTAACTTAACTGCATCCCCAAACAATGCTCAAAAATACTTACAGTAGTACAAACATACCCAGCGTACAACAAGGAAAAATTTACAATGTCTGGCATCTGGTCAGAGATTATCAGACACGCATAGAAGCAGAAAAATATGGCCAATAATGAGGAGGAAAACCAATTAATCAAAACTCACCCAGAATGGACACGAACATTAAAATTCGCAGAAAAGAATATTAAAACAATCCTCATAATTTGTATCCCATAACTCAAAAAGTTAAGTAGAGACATATAAGATATAAAAAATATCCAAGTCAGAATGTTAGAGATGAACACTTCAATGCTGAAATGAAAAAATACCCTGAAAGGATTCACAGCAGATTAGTTAGTTTAGAAGGAAAGGTTATTACATTTGAGGACACGGCAATAGAAGTTACCTACAAGGGAACCAAAAATAAAAATTTGAAGAGAAAATGAACAGAGCGTCGATGAGTTGAAGAACAAGTTTAAGTGGCCTGATATACATGTAATTAGAGTTTCCGAAGGAGAGACACAGAAGAAATATCTGAATATACATTGGCAAAAATCCCCCAAGTTTGTTAAATATACTAACCTGTGCATCCATAAAGTTCGATGATGCGCGGGAACAAGGAACATGAAACGCACTGCATGTTCAAATTGGCCCAAACTAGTGACAAAGAGAAAATCTTAAAAGTAACCGGAGAAAGCAATCACATTACATGCAAATAAAACAAGGATAACAGAGATTTTCTCATAGAAAGTAATGGAATTGAGAAGATGGCACAACAGTGTATTTAAAATATTAAAAGAAAGGGGCGCCTGGGTGGCTCAGTCCGTTGAGTGTCTGACTCCTGATTTTGGCTCAGATCATGGATCCCAGGGTCATGGGATTGAGCCCCACATTGGATTCCATGCTGAGCACGGAGCCTGCTTATGATTCTCTCTCTCTCTCTCTCTCTCTCTCTCTCTCTCTCTCTCTCTCTTTCCCTTGGTCCCTCCCCTGCATGCACATGGTGCATGCACTCTCTCTAAAATTAAATTAAATTAAAAAAATTTAAATATATTGAAAGAAAACTATTTTAAAGATTTTATTTTTAGGTAATCTCTACACCCAATGTGGGATTCAACTCACAATCCTGAGATCAAGGATTGCAACTCTTGATTTTGGCTCAGGTCATGATCTCAAGGTTTGTGGGACTGAGCCCCGTGTTGGACTCTGCACTGAGCATGGAACCTGCTTGAGAGTCTCTCTCTCTCCCCCCCCTCTCTCAAAATAAATAAATACACATTAAAAAAAAAAAAGTTACTTGCTCTGCCACCTGAACCAGCCAGGCGCCCAAGAAAAACATTTTAATTTACAATTCTACACACAGTGAAAACATCTTTCAGAAACAAAGGTGAAATAAAGACTTTCCAGAGATACAAAAGCTGACAAAGCATTCATTATCAGTAAGAATGTTCCAAGAAGTCCTCTGGTATTTATATGATACCCAATAGAAATATGAGTCTACCTGAAGCAATGAAAAATACCAGAAAAGGTAACTACATAAATAAAAGCTTTTTCTTCTTATTTAAATCTCTTTTTAAAATATTCTACCATGTTAAACAGAAATAATAATAACATGCTGTAGGGTTTGTAACAAAAGTGGGAACGAAATGTGTGACACAATTGCATCCAGGCTGAGAGGGAGAAATACTCTTGTAAGGTTCTTATACCATATGTGAAGTAGTGAAATGTGGTTCGAAAGTAGAGTGTGGTAAGTTAAAAGATGGGTACTATAATTATTAAAATAACACAGCAGTTATAGTTAATAAGCCAACAAAAGAGGTAAAAATAAGTCATTAAAATATAATTAATATATAAGAAGGAGAAAAATGGAAAGAGAACAAAAAACAGAGCAGAGGGAAATAAAAAATAAATAATAGCAAAATGAGGTCAATACAAATGTAATACATGTCAATACATTTAAGTGTAAATGGCCTAACGCCCCAAATAAAAGGCAGAGATTATCAAATTAGATAAAAAGGCAGGGCTCATACGTTACATACAAAAAGCCTATTTTAGATATAATAATCTAACTAGATTAAAAGTAAAATAATGAGGAAATACCATGCTAACACCCATCAAAACAGTGCTGGAGTAGCGATGTTAATATCAAAGTATATTTCAGAATAAAGAATACTACTAGGGTAAACAGAGTGACTATGTAATGAACTTGTTCATCAGTAGGATGTAACAAACCTAAAAATGTATGCACCTGATAGCAGACTTTCAAAATACATGGAGCAGGGGCACCTGGGTGGCTCAGTTGGTTAAGCATCCGATTTCAGCGCAGGTCATGATCTGGTTCGTGAGTTTGAGCCTGGCATCTGGCTCCGTCTCTCCCTGCTCCTCCCCCACTCACGCTTTGTCTCTCTTTGTCTCTCAAAAATAAATAAACGTTGAAAAAACAAAGAAAATACATGGAGTAACAAATGATAGCATGTAAGAGAAATAGAAAAATCTACAATTATGTTTGTGTTGATAACTGATAGAACAAGTAGACACATCAGTAAAAATATTGCAGGCTTAGGGCACCTGGCAGACTCAGTTGATAAAGTGTGTGGATCTTGACCTTGGGGTTTGAAATTCAAGCCCCGCATTGGGTGTAGTGATTACTTAAATAAATAAACATATTTTTAAAAAAGAAAATAGAAGGCTTGACCACCACTATCGACCGGTTTGACCTAATTGCACTTGTAGAACACTCACCAAACAAAGACAGATTAAAGAGTCTTTTAAAGTACGTATAAAACAATGATCAAGACAGATCATATTCTGAGGCATTAAACAAATCTCAAAAAATTTAAAGCGTTCAAGTCAAACAAAGTGTGTTCTTGAGCTGCAACGGAATTAAGTTAGAAATCCATAATAGGAAGATATCCGGAGAATTCCCCAATTCTTGGAAAATAAATAATATACGTCCAAAAAACATGAGTCAGATAAATAAGAATGCATTTTGAACTGAATAAAAATGAAAATGCAACATGAATGAATTTGTGAGATAATTGCTAAAGCAGTACTTGGGGAAATTTACAACATGAAATACATATATTAGAAAAGGGAAAAGTCTCAAATCAATGACATCAGTTTTTTACCGTAGGAAATGAGAAAAAAAAAATGAACAAATTAAATTTAAAATAAGCAGAAGAAAGGAGATAATAAAGATCAGAATGGAAATTAATGAAACAGAAAATATAATAACAATAGAGAAAATTAATTAAACCGTAAGTTAGTTTTTGTTTTATTTGGTGGGGAGAGAAAATCAATTTTATTTTGTTTTATTTGTTTTATTTGCTGGGGAAGAAGTCAATAAAATTTATAAACTTCTGCCAGATTGATCAAGAAAAAAAGAAAACACACAAATTACCAATATAAAAAATGAGATAGTTGACATCACTAGAGTCCACAAATATTAGAAAAGATAATAAGGGAATATAATAACATTATGACCATAAATTTGACAGATTAAATATTGTCCAGTTTCTGGAAGGATACAAACTTCCAGGGGCGCCTGGGTGGCTCAGTCGGTTAAGCGTCTGACGTCGGCTCAGGTCATGATCTCGCGGTCCGTGAGTTTGAGCCCCCCCGTAGGGCTCCGTGCTGACAGCTCGGAGCCTGGAGCCTGCTTCGGATTGTGTGTCTCCCTCTCTCTCTCTGCTCCTCCCCCGTTCATGCTCTGTCTCTCTCTGTCTCAAAGATAAATAAACATTAAGAAAAAAAAAAAAAACCTTCCAGAGCTCACTCAGAAAGAAACAACCTCAACATGCCTGTATCTATGAAAGCAGTCAGGTTTGTAGTTAAAAATATTCCCCCAAAGAAAACTTCAGGCCCAGATGGCTTCACTGGTAAATTCTAGCAAGCAGTTAAGGAAAAAATACTACCAATTCTACACAAACCCTTCCAAGAAATTCTTTTGAACCTTGAGATAAATTTGTTAAAGTCTAAATAAATGGAGAGACACAACTTGTTTATAGTCAGAAGATTCAATATTGTTAAAATGTAAAATTTCCCCCAAATCTATAGCTTCAATTCAATCCAATCCCAATCAAAATTGAAGCAGACTTTTTTTTTTTTCAGAATTTGATAAGATTATTCTAAAATTTATATGGGGGTGCCTGCGTGGCTCAGTCAGTTAAGCATCTGACTCTTGATTTTGGCTCAGGTCATGATCTCATGGTCTGTGAATTCAAGCCCCACACTGGGCTCTGCACTGGGGCGTGCCCCTTCCCCGACTTGTGCACACACACTCTCTCTAAAAACAAGACATAAAATTTATATGGACATGGAAACAATCTTGAAAAACAAAACAACTTTGAAAAACGAGAATCAAATCAGAAGGCTAACACTTCCTTATTTCAAGACTTACAAAGGTATGGTAATCAACACATCAACAGATAGAGAGATCAGTGAGATACGAAATAGAGTCAGCGTCAGATCCACGCATATACGGACAACTGATTCTTATCAAAAGTACAAAGGCAAATCCGTGGAGAAAGGACAATCTTTTCAATCAGTGGTTCTAGAACAATTGGATAACCATCTGCAAAATATGAACTTCCACCCATACTTGTATCGTATGTCAAATTGACTCAGGATGGAACCTAAAATCTTTTTTTTAAAATTTTTAATTTTATTTATTTATTTACCTTTTAAATTTACATCCAAGTTAGTTAGTATATAGTGCAACAATGATTTCAGGAGTACATTCCTTAATGGCCCTTACCCATTTAGCTCATCCCCCCTCCCACAACCCCTCCTGTAACCCTCAGTTTGTTCTCCATATTTATGAGTCTCTTCTGTTTTGTCCCCCTCCCTGTTTTTATATTATTTTTGTTTCTCTTCCCTTATGTTCATCTGTTTTGTCTCCTAAAGTCCTCATGTGAGTGAAGTCATATGATATTTGTCTTTCTCTGACTAATTTCACTTAGCTTAATACCCTCCAGTTCCATCCACGTAGTTGCAAATGGCAAGATTTCATTCTTCTGATTGCCGAGTACTACTCCATTGTATATGTATACCACATCTTCTTTATCCATTCATCCATCGAAGGACACTTGGGCTTTCCATACTTTGGCTATTGCTGATAGTGCTGCTATAAACATTAGGGTGCAAGTGTCCCTTCAAAACAGCACACCTGTATCCCTTGGATAAATACCTAGTAGTGCAATTGCTGGGTCATAGGGTAGTTCTATTTTTAGTTTTTTTTTGGAACCTCCATACTGTTTTCCACAGTGGCTGCACCAGCTTGCATTCCCATGGAACCTAAAATCTTAAAACTTCTTGGATAAATGGAGAAAATATTTGTCTTTTGGGTTAGGCAAAGATTTCTTAGATACGACACTGAAGACATGATTCGTAAAAGAAATAATTGAAAAATTGGGCTTTACCAAAATGAAAAACGTCTGGTTTTTGGAAGACACTATTAAGAGAATGAGAAGATAAGGTGACTGAAAGAAAATATTTGTAAAGTATATATGAAGATAGAGAATTTGTACCCACACTATGTAAAGAACCCTCAGAACTCAATAATAAGAAACTACCCAATTTTTTAAATAAACAATTTAAAGAGACACATCATCAAAGAAGACAGAAGGGCAAAGAAGCCCATAAAAAGAAGTTCGATCTTATTTAGTCATGAAGGAAACACAAAACCACAATTAGGTACTCATATGCACTTATTTAGAGGGTTAAGTTTTAAAAATACAGACCATACTAAGTATTGGAGAAGATATGGAACATCTGGAACTCTCATACACTACTGGTAGAAATGTAAAATAGTAAAACTATTTTGGAAGTAGTTTGGCAGCTTGTTAAAAATTTAAACCTATGCATACTGTAGGATTCAGCCATTCCACTCCCAAATATTTTCCCAAGAGAAATGAAAGCATGTGACCATACAAAGACTTGTTCATGAATGTTCTTAGTGGCTTTGTTTGTGATGAATACCGCCAAATTGGGAACAACCCAAATGTCCATAAACAGGCAAATGGATAAACAGTTTGTGGTGTCTTCACACAATGGAACAACTCAGCAATAAAAAGAAATGTACTATGGATTCACCCAATGACATGAGTGAATTTCAAAGTAGTCATTGATGGGCATTGAGGAGGGCACCTGTTGGGATGGGCACTGGGCGTTGTATGGAAACCAATTTGACAATAAATTTCATATTAAAAAAAAAAAGTAGTCCCGCTGAATGAAAGAAGTCAGACCCAAGAAACAGTGCATGCTATATGACTGCATTTTCTAGAACTGTATATCAACTCTAGAAAATGTAAACTAATCAATAGTGACAAAGTGGATCAGTTGTTCCTGAGGGATGGGGATGGAAATGGGCCAGAGGGAGAGAATTCAAAAGGGCATAAGGAAACTTCAGGGGGTAATATGTTCACTATCTTGATTATAGTGATAAACTTCATAGGAGTATGCATATGAGGGAACTTAACAGATTGTAATTTTATTATTTTTTTTATTTTTTATTTTTTATAAATTTTTTTTTAACGTTTATTTATTTTTGAGACAGAGAGAGACAGAGCATGAATGGGGGAAGGGCAGAGAGAGAGGGAGACACAGAACCGGAAGCAGGCTCCGGGCTCCGAGCCATCAGCCCAGAGCCCGACGCAGGACTCGAACTCACGGACCTCGAGATCGTGACCCGAGCTGAAGTCGGACGCTTAACCGACTGAGCCACCCAGGCGCCCCAACACATTGTTGACCTAGGGTCAACTGTATTTACAGAGAGCTGTTTTTTTTTAAGTTTATTTATTTTGGGAGAGAGAGAGAGAATGCACACGAGGTGGGGAGGGGCAGAGAGAAAGGTAAAGCGAGAATCCCAAGCACTGTCGGTGCGGAGACCAATGTGGGGCCGAACTCACAAACCCTGAGATCATGACCTGAGCTGAAGCCAAGAGTCTGACACTAAACTGACTAAGCCACCCGGATGCCCTGAGAAGCCTTGAGATGGATTTTCTCCGTGAACCCTCATAGCAAAATGAGGGGTCATCAGCATTCTTATTTTACACATGCCAAAGACTAAGCACAGAGCAAATATCAGTGTTGTTTCCAAGCCAGTTACTGTCATGTCTTTGCATCCTTGCCCTTCTACCCTGAGAACCGCATGCCCATAAAACTAAAGACTCTTCTACAAGCCCCCTCGGCATTTTGATTTTATTTGTTTCAGTCTTGTGCCCACATGCCCTAGTTCTTCAAATTTTTATTCTGTATCTTTCAGATCTTCTGTATTTCTCCACAATTTATCTGAAACCCCTCAACGATGATAGTCACTGCTCTTATAAAGGCTTGCTGAATTTTAGAAGGTAACACCTTTGGGGCCCCCCGGGGGGCTCAGTCAGTTAAGCAGCCGACTTCGGCTCAGGTCATGATCTTGCGGTTGGTGAGTTGGAGCCCCGCGTCGGGCTCTGTGCTGACAGGTCGGAGCCTGGAGCCTGCTTCAGATTCTGTGTCTCCCTCTCTCTCTGCCCCTCCCCACCCCTCTCTCTCTCTCTCTCTCTCTCAAAAATAAATAAATATTTAAAAAAATTAGAAGGTGACCCCTTGGTTACGCATCGGAGTGACTTGTATTATAGTTTTGAGTTTACCATTCAGATGCTCTGGAAAAGCAGATTGATCGAACATCTATTCTAATTCCAGTCCCCGTCAAAAATCCCTCTAAAAATACAACACAGAATTTTTTGTTGTATAGAGCTGTAAGAATGGAGAGTGTAGAAGGGGAGGTGAGGCACTAACATTTTAAGAGCTAGAAAGCATGAGAATGAGTGGTAAATGACTTAGCATGTGGAAGACATTTAAATTTGAAGGTGTTAATTGGGGAAGCTAAGAAACAACCCACTGCGCATTGCTGAATCCCCAAATCTCAGGAACTGGTGGTACCATGTTTCCCTGGAAATGAGGGTGAGGAAGGAACCAAACCAATAAAGATTTGTTGAAAGCTGTTTGCAGAGCACTTGAGGGGTCTGTCACTCGATGAGCCAGAGGACTTCTCCTCTCCAGTCCTGGCAGAGACCGGAGGCTGATTCTGGAACATGTATAGATGGGAGGCAGCAGGTCGGCCCACGGTCGTGAGATGAGATGCCAGAATATTTGACCCCTCTAGTAGGATATTTGAAGAATCTTTTCCAGGGACTCTGACTCATGCAGAGACATAAAGATATTGATATTAGTGGCCTTGCAAACAAAACAATCCAATATAGGAGACTTAGACTGTACAACCCTCGACTTTATGTTGAGGGGTTCTAATCAGCTTTTCAGCCTCTACTCTTAAATATAAATAAACAAGCAAAGAACCAGAATGCTGAGGAAAGGTCTCTTTCCATCTCAGATGCTGCCTCCAATGATTCACACCCCTCCCGCAAAGAGAATACACTCTCTCCCTCCCAAGGCCAAAATGAAAGATAGAGACCAAAAACACAAACAGACAAAAAATATAAACAAAACCTTGGATATACGGGAACTGTGCAGGGAGCTAAAAACTTCAAAAATGTAATTAATAACCTCAGAGAGACTATAAGAAATACCGAAAGCATGAAACAAGACCACAGTGCTATTCAAAACAGAACAGATAGAGCACCTGGCTGGCTCAGCCAGTAAAGCATATACTCTTAATCTCAGGGTTGTGAGTTCAAGCCCCACATTAGACATGGAGCCTACTTAATAAACATAAAGACGGAACAGAAAGCAACCACAACAAAACTCTTAGGAAAAAAAAAAATAAGGGGCACCAGGCTGACTCAGTCAGTAGAGCATTCCACTCTTGATTTTGGGGTTGTGAGTTCGAGACCCACATTGGGTATAGAGATTACTTAAGAATAAAAACTTTAAAAAATATTTCAAAAAAGAAATTTAAAAAAGATACCATGATGAAGAATTAGGTCAAAGGATCGGAAGATAAATTTGAAGAAATCTTTAAGAAAATAGGGCAAGAAGTCAAGGAGATAAAAAATAGAAGATCAAATATCAGGAAATTAGAGGCTCAACCCAGGAGATCCCATACCTAAGCAAGAGATATTCCATAAAAGAAGAACAGAGAAAAGGGAGGAACTGAACTCATGAACTAAAAGATGAGATTACAAATTGAGAGGATGCTTCAAGTGCAGATATAAAAGGAAAAAATCGACCCAAACCAGGGAGCATCATTGAGAAATTCTGGAACACTGGGGACAAAGGCAAAGTCCCACAAGCCTCATACAAAGGATAAAGAATCACAGTGGCTTGGAACTTTCACATTAACACAGGAAGCTGAAAGATCAAAGAGATATGACTTTAAATGCTGAAGGAAAAAATGCTTTCCATCTAGAATTCTATATCCAGCTAAACTCTCAATCAAGTGTGATGGTAGAATAAAGACATTTTCAGATATGCCAGGTCTCAACACTTTTACTTTTTTCTTTAAAGTTTATTTATTATTTTTACTAATCTCTACACCCAAAGTGGGGCTCAAATTCACCACCCTGAGATCAAGAGTTGCATGTTCCCCTGACTCATGCCAAGAGGATGAAATTTATAAACCTCTTAGGCAGCTGAACGTCTGGAGGAGAGATTTAAACAAGGGGGAGAGGGTTTGGGGTTGAATTAATAATACATCTATCAAAAATCCTAGGCAAATGGTGAAAAGAAAATTACTAACACTAAGAAAACTAAAGGCTGTGTAGAAAGGAAAGGTAGTTATACTATATGGTTTAACTCGGAGTAGACCTTTCATGTCATGGGTGGACTTGGATGGGTGGATTAGTGTTTCTTATCGAAGTTAGGAAATTTGGGGCCATCACTTCTCCAAAACCATTTCCCCCCTTTCTTTCCTTTTGGAAGTCTTTGCAAGTGTGATGCTTGATGGATTCCCATAGGTCTCCGAAGCTCTGTTCATTTTTCTTTACTCTTTGTATTTTCCAGATTGGATAACTTCTATCGTCTTCAAGTTCACCATTCCTTCTTCTGCCCCCTCACATTTTTTTATGCTTATTTATTTTTGAGAGAGAGACAGAGTGTGAGTGGGGAGGGACAGAGAGAGAGAGAGAGAGAGAGAGAGAGAGAGAATCTGAAGAAAGCTCCAGGCTCCGAGCTGTCAGCACAGAGCCCGACACGGGGCTCAAACCCACCAACTGTGAGATCATGACCTGAGCCAAAGTCAGACGCTTAACTGACTGTGCCATCCAGGCACCCCACCCCTCACATTTTCTACTGAAGCTTTCATTTTCCAGTTTCAGTGATTTCACTTTTCAAGGTCCAGATTTTCCACTTGTTTCTTTCTTTCTTTTTTTTTTTTTAATGAGTTCTGGCTCCATGTTGGTATTCTTTCTTTGATGAGTCACTGTCATTATACTTTTCTTCAATTCTTTGAACACGCTTTTCTTTAGTGGCTTGAACGTATTTATAATAACTGCTTTGACGTCTTTGTCTGTGAAGCTCAACATCTAAACCCTCTCAGAGACAGCGTCTACTGTTTTCTTCTTGCCGACCCAAATCTTGTAATTTTTTTGTTAAAAACTATATATGTCACACACTATAGTGCAGCAACTCTAGATTGAGATTCCACTCCCTGCCCCTTTCAGAAGTTAGTGCTGTTGCGGAAGTTTTGTTTGTCTGGTTAGGGACTTGCCTGGGCTAATCTCAAGAACTCTGTTTCCTTTGCAGTGCATAGCTCCAGATGTCTCTCGTCAGTTTTACTTAAACTGTTGTTTTAATTTTTTAATACTGGCCTCCTAGAGATTGTTCCTATGTCAGTGTAATTTAGCGATCCACCGATGACTGATCAGAGATTGTGCTCAAACACTTGAGACAGTAAAAACTCCGTCCTTTGCTGATGGATCTGTATGGGGTTGGGGAACACACGCAAAATTCAGGTGATTTACAAGTCTTCCCTGGATTTTGCTTTTCACTGGCTCCCATGTGTCTCCTCTGTGTGTGTGTCAGACCTGGTGTTCAGCCAGGGGTGTATGGAGAGCTAGGGCCCTCCCTCTCTGGTCTCTCTTGTCCACGCACACAGCCTTGGAAATATGTGCAGCTTTCCAGACTGCCGGGGATATGTGAGAGAGGACTGGGACCATTATGGCCATCTCCTTCCAGGGATCTTACTGCTACATTTCTGGCTAGTCTGACAGTCTGTTATTTGTCCCAGCTCCAGGCTAGCTGCAATGTTGGTCAGCCCTGTCTGCTGGTAAAGCATCTGGATTTTGTGGCCTGCCCTGCCCTGGTAGAACTGTCAGACTGGAGCCAGGGATGAGGGGGGCAGGGGACAGGTAGGTGATAGATGGGATCCACCCTGGGCTAAAATGCCAGAGGCCCGCTGTTTATACCTGAGGTTTAGTAGTCTTTCTCGAATAAATATTTCTCGAGTTTTATATGCCTTGGGTTGATCTGCAGCACCCTGAAAATGTTTGTGGCTCTGTTGCCTGGTGTTGTCACTACTTTTTGAGAAGAGGGCTTGCCAAACTCCTTACCCTGTCATTCTGTCTTGTCACAACAATGCAAACACTGCTTTGTAGCCAAAGTGTTCAAAATATTATATTGGGAGGAGAGAGGAAAAGAGGGTGAAATCTGTATATTCTCAAGTGGGAGTTCAATTGATAATGCCTACACCAAAAAATTGAAAAGTCGCAATATGAACGTGTTATTTAGTGATACGAACATACGTATAAGATAAATCAGCTAAAAGAATTTAAAATGGTGTGACCATTTTGGGGGGCATGTCCAGCCTTGAAGAAATACACTGATTCAATAAACTGTGTCTCTACATAACTTTGATAAAAAATTTTTAAAAATTTAAAGCTAATAGGAAAAAAATTAAACACAATTAAGCCTATAAGGTCAGTCATACTTGAGGTTGAACCAGCACCGCAACTTGCTAGCTCTGTGACTTTTGTCACAAAACTTCAGACCATCAGGTCTCAATTTAGTCTTCTATAACATGCAGATGATGGTCACTTTGAAGAGTTATAGAGGCGCCTGGGTGGGTTAGTTGGTTGAGCGTCTGACTTCGACTCGGGTCATGATCTCAAGGTCCATGAGTTCGAGTCCCGCGTCAGGCTCTGTGCTGACAGCTCAGAGCCTGGAGCCTGCTTCCCATTCTGTGTCTCCCCCTCGCTCTACCCCTCCCCTGCTCGCACTCCCTCTCTCTCTCTCAAAAATAAATAAACATTGAAAAAAAAGGAGTTATAATAGTAGCACATACTATGTGCCAGGCAGCAAATATCACAAAGTGGGGAAAAGAATCTGTTTCCCTTGCCTGCAGGTAAAGCCATCTGTCCATCACCCTTCTTGACAGCCCAGAGCCCCTGAGAATGGATTTTTGGATCAGTCTCTAGCTAGTGGCTAATTGAGGCCAAGCATATGAGGTGTCTTCTCAATGACCAGCCTGGCTATATCTGCTTCTGTCTCCCCTCTGGAATGTAATCTCTAGAAGGGCGGGGACTAGTGTGCCTTCTTCTAGAGTGCCTGACAATTTGTAAGGGACCAATAAAATTTGTTGAATGAATCAATGAATCAGATAGTCTGACAGGGTATTCTATCTTTCAAGTAACAGTGTTTTTAATACCACAGCATAGGCCGCTCTCAATTGAATCTGTGTCCCATGTGGACAAACAACTTAAGGACAAGATAGCTTCCAGGGAACATTCTGGAACATTATTATCCTTCCCGAGTACAGGATGCTAGGTTGTTTTTTTTTTTTTTTTTTGGTTTGTTACTTAAAACAATTCTATCACCTTTTCCTCAAAGGCTTCAGTTTCCATCCCTGAGACAGTTTTATTTTGTTTTGTTTTTAATTTTCGTGAACCTCGTTCTCCTACTTTATATTGCTGTTGTAGGTTAGAGTCCAGTGCTGAACTCAAGACACTAACAAATAGCTTATGTTCTGTTTAGAGAAAATGGGATATACTAAAATCCAAGTTTATAAAAACCTGTAGATACAGGCAAGGTTATGAGCACCTGAACTTGCAAAAAAATCATCCCTGAATTCTGGGAAGAAGCCAGTTCACCGGTATATTTAGTGCATTATTCAAATTGTAAAACCTTGACTTATAATCACCTGAGGATATCGCAAACCCCTGGTCTTCTTCAAACCTCCACCCAGGAGATACAATGCGCAGACCAGACCTCATCCATTAGCCCCGAGACTCACTTGCCCTAGCAACCTGCCACATTAGCCAGGCTGCCTCCTCCAACCCCAGGACTTAGAATTACTTAGCTTCTCTGGTCATCTGTATAATGCCGTCCTTTTCTGAGGCTCTTCTGAAAGTTGCCAGTGATGTGGGCAGCAGAGTGGCAGAAACGACTGGGGAGGTCACCTCTAAGCCGGGCTGCTATGGCTTTCACGGGCCCTGGGCACTTTTGCTTTCGTGGGCCTCTTCTTCCATAAAAAAAATGTTTTTAATTATATTTTAGGACTGTGTTAGTATACAGGTAATATATTAACATATAGTAAAACAATTTTTCAACCTAAAAGCTAATTGTTTCTTCTGAGGTTAAAAGTAAGTAAAACATTTTCGTGGGTCCCTAAAAGCACTGTGGGCCCCCAACCCTGTACCTGCTGTGCCTAATGGAGACGTTGGTCCTGCCTGCGAAGGGATTCTAAGACACACGATTTCTTTTACGACACATACTGAGGGTAGCAGCTAAGAGTTGGGACTTGGGAGTTAGATGCAGATTTGCACTGTGGCTCTGTACTATCCTGGCTGTAGGGCCTTGGGTAAGTTGCTTAACCTCTCTGAGTCTCACTTTTGCCATCTGAAAGTGGAGGAAATGATACATTCTCAGTAGTTTTGATGTAAAGGCTAAATACTTAACATAACGCTTGTCCACTGGGAAATACATGGTCCGTGGATGACAGAAATGGTCAAACACTCCAACTGAGCATTGTTCTTCAAAGTCTAACCCATCAGGGGTTCCTTCTGTTCCCTAAAAAGTGGAAGTAGAACGGGATCCATGGTTCAGGGGGTTATGGGGCCATAGCAGAATTTATGAGGGGTGGGAGGGCAGGGAGCAGGAAAGCTGTTATGAAAGTCAGGGTTCGTCCCACCCCTCATCTTGCTAAATGCCACCAAAGAAATGGCCTAATGTAGCCCAACTGGTTATTTGGGGGACTTTCTGTCTGGTTCAGGCAAGGAAGGAGCAAGGCAAGATAGACCTAGAACCCCCTCTGTCTAGTTCTAGATTTGCCGGGGTCAAGTGCAGAGAGCTTGATTGTCTGGACAGGTTGCTTTGCCCAAAGCAGGGCCCAGGTAGCATTAGGCATGTGGCCGTGAGAATAATAATGCAGGCCCAGTGGTTTTAACCAATCCAATGAAGTGATTTTAAATGACAAGACCTGACCTTTTATATGACAGGTTCCAAGTTGCTTATGTGGTAAAACAAAACAAGAACAAAACAAAATCTCTGCCTCCCTAGCTTGAAATGCATGCAAATAGAGATTCAGTTGGGTGCGTAAGATCCTTTAAAATGCAGATAACTATAGGATGTTTAGGGGCTATCAATCATTCACACCTTGGAGTGAGTTAATTTAGTGAGCCTGATGTTTCTTCAACACTTAACTGAGATTTGCTGCTGAAGAGGAGCTTAGATAGGAGGGGGAGAAAGAGGGAGAGTGTATTTTGTTCCCTGGGTTACTACTTAGTGGAAGGAAGACTGGAGGTTTTCTGGATTGCGATCTTCCAAAGACCAGGAAGCACCAGACTGTATTGGGACCTGGAGAGGGGGCGGGCATGGGGTGAATAGCAGGACACAGAGGACGGAAACAGAGAGAGAGATGGGGAAACCTTCTAACTTGGAATTTAAGCAAAACGGTGAAATCGGGGTCTTTAAGTGTTTTATGAAAGAATAAATTGTTCCCTTGGATGCAGAGAACTTGCCTGTCAGCCCTGCTCTGGATATTCTTTTTATATGACCTGGCAAATGTCAGGAAGCAACCTTTTCTCATCTCTCCATCAAATTCTTATGTTAATAAGTTGGTTTGAAAATACTATACTTCTTAATTGCTTGGTAGAATTTTAACAGGGCCTGCATGAAATACCTATACTTTCCCGTGAATTCCCCTAAAGGAAAATATCCCTGGGGATTTACTTATTTGATTACAGTACATTTGTTTCGGATGATTGTTTATTTCGATACGAAAAATTCACCCACAATTCTCCTACCCAGCTTGAAAGGGAATCCCTACACTGGCCCAATGTCCTGACGGTGTGAAAATGAATGAGCAGGAGTAAATGAGTAGGAGTCTAGCCCAGAAGCCACGTTCTCTCCCCGATCATCAAGATGAATAGTCCCGAGTATTTACTCTCACCTCGCAAGGGTAAACAGAGTCACTGCCTAACCTAGCTAGGTTGAGGTTGGAGGAAAGACACCCATTTGATGATTATTGAAAGAGCAAGGCTGTGTGTCGCAAGACATTTTCTCTTGTTCATTTGGCCTCTATTGCGTAAGAGGAATGTCTACGCTTCCTAGTATGTTTGTACCTGTACTTGGTGATAATCTTGCTGAAGCTGTCCCATTTCTTCCCAATATTTATGCATTAGAGTCTGTCCTCGTTGACTTCAATTGTCCCATATTTCTGCTGGGGTGTTCCAGGCTGGCGAGGCAAATTAACTACAGCCACAAATATACAGTGTGTTCTTTCTGAGGGTTTTCCTGTAAGATCTAAGCTAGCCATTTCCTTAAACCCGAAATCCCTTACGTGATAACGTGCGTAGCGTTATAGGTAAAAAGAAAGCAAAACGAGCCCCTTTCTGGCCTTTTCCAGGAGATAGTGTTAGGGGTATAAAGACACGGTTGGCTTGGAAACGTTTTTATTTGGCCTTAAAACACTTTTCTTCCAGACGAAAGCATACTTCTGTATCTAATTTGGACCCATTTTAAGGTTACTTTCCTGTGCTCCGCAGATGAGTCGGCCTCGTACGGAGTGGAAGGTGCGGCTTTGATGTCAGGGAGACCTGGGTTCGAATTTCAGTTTTGCTACTACTAACCAGCGCCTCGGAGTCTAGTTTTTTTTCAACCTTAGATTTTTTTTTTTTTTTAACGTATAATAGAGACACAGCACCCAAAATAGCCACTTCACAGAACTGCGGTGGAGATGATTTGAGATCAACCCCACAATACACATTGGAAGTCACTCAAAAATATTAGCGTCCCACGCATGCTCAGATGTTGTTGGGTAAAAGTTTCCTTGGACTCATAAAAGCCTGGGAGGGATAAAGAGCTTTAAAAGAAGTTTTGGAAACCCTTTTTACCAGGCACAAAGGAAGCATAAATTCAAGAAGCTGCAAGTTTGCTCAGAACTCACATGTGTACAGCGTCATTTGAGTTAAAATCCTTGAAAAAAACTCTTATATCCCAGCACTTTTTTTTTGTTTCGTTTTCTGTTTTTGTTTTTTTCTGAGAGAGAGAGAGAGAGAGAGAGAGAGAGAGAGAGAGAGACTCCCAAGCAGTCTCCACGACCAGCAGAGAGCCCAACACGGGGCTCCATCCCACGACTCTGGGATCATGACCTGAGCCGAAATCAAGAGTCAGACGCTCAACTAACTGAGCCACCCAGGCACCCCCGTCCCAGCACTTCTTAAACTTTAAGGTGTAGAGGAATCACCCGGGACTCTCGTTAAAATGCAGATTGAGATTTAGTAGGACTGGGAGCCTGGGGGGCTCAGTCGGTTGAGCTTCCGACTTCAGCTCGGGTCACGGCCTCGCAGTTTGTGAGTTCAAGCCCCGCATCGGGCTCTGGGCTAACAAACAGCTCAGAGCCTGGAGCCTGCTTCGGATTCTGTATCTCTCTCTCTCCCCCTCCCCTGCTCATGCTCTGCCTCTCTCTGTCTCTCAAAAATAAATGTTAAAAAAAAAAAGATCTTCCATTAGATTTAGTAGGACTGGGGTGGGGCCTAAGATTCTACCTTTCTAAGAAGCTTCTAGATGATCAAACCAGCTGGTAGCAGACCCGGTACCTATGTCCTCTACTTGGTCAGTCCACAAGACAGTTGTGCAGTGTCTAAAATACTGCCTGGCGGGGGGGGGGGGGGGGTCAGCCTGTCATTATTGGATAAATGGAAAAGTGTATCCTTGACACAATTTTGTTCCCTATGATCCAAACTGGGACAAAACCGTCCTCACCTCCGAGGACGTGGTAAGTGCTGTCTCTTGCAGATCCACTGTGGGGAGACGGGTCACTTCAGAGCCAGCCGGGGTCATCCTCCACAGGCTTGCTGGTGAGAGGCGATCAGGTACATGAGGGTATCAGAGCTGTGGCCTGGCCGGCTGGGTCCCTGGCATGGCCTGGCTTGCAGAGAAGATCGAAGAGGCCGATCTCCCGCTCCGAAGCCTCAGACCAGGCCACACGTCCCCACGGGGGGCACAACAACACTCAGTGGAAATGGAGGGAGCCATCAGGGGCCTTTATTCTTTTTTTCTGGCGAACATAACCTTCTGCTCTCTGCCCAGGTGGACATTATGTCAGGCAGGCAGCGTCTAAGACGAATGCCCACAGGTTGCTAAACGTCCTGCGTGTGGCTCCCACGGCGCATGGTGTTACTTCCCTGAGGGACGGAATTGCCCCACATTTGAACCAGAAGTGGGACAGGTGTGGCGTATGTGGTGCGGAGAAGACAGAAAAGTGCGTCGGACAGAATGTGGACCCTGGGGTCAGTCAGAAGCCGCTTCCGGCCTCAGCTTTGTGGCAGTGAACACCTGTGTGGCTGCAGGCAGCACAGTGGCTCTCTGAGCCTCAGTTTTCTGATCTGTGAAATGGGGCTGCCTACAAATACAACCAGCAGGGTTGCTGCTGAGGAGTGGAGGTGCCGCGTTGTCGGATGGCACCTTAAGAGAGCGGCACCTTTAATGTTAGGCGGTCTGGCTGGTTTCTGGAAGGCAGCCCGCACTCAGATGGTCAGGCGAGCTCACTTGGGTTACCCACCAGCATCGTAACCTGCAATCGCCCATCAGCCACCGTCTTGACTCTCACACCTGACGATCCTGCATTGTGGCCAACGGGAAGGTGGCCTGGGTCGGGTGCAGCCTCCGGCCGGTCACAGCCTGGTGCTCTCTTTGCTCCTGTACGGTTATAAGCCTTACGGGACTCGCCGAACATCTGTAGCTAAGCAAGCTGAGCAGATCTGACGGTCCTTCTGCACTGTCCTTATGGACGGTCACTCAACCCCTGTTGCACCCACGCCTTCCTGTTGGCCAACAGAAGAGGAAAAAAGTGTTTTCATTAACAGCCAGGGAAATCCGAGCCAACCTACAAAGTGACCCACCTGCTGAGTTCTTAAACTAGCCCTAAAAGAAAACAGAGGATAGGAAAAGACTTCAATGAGAATTGTTAAATATTACAGCACTTAGCACACATCTTGTGAACAGAAAGATTAAGATAGTTTTGTCGAGTGTTGGAGCATTGTAACAGTTCCAAGGTTGTCTACTGGTTTAGAAGATGTTTTTGGGACTGCTGGTAGGTAGTCTCAGGCATGCAGTGAAGGACACCGACCCACTTACTGTCTAGAAATCACGCACACACCCAGTGCATTGGCTAATGCTAACCAGAATCCAAAGTAGAATAGAATAGAATAGAATAGAACAAAACAAAACAAAACAAAACAAAACAGAATAAAATAAAACACAATAAAACAAAACAAAACAAAACAAAATAAAACAAAACAAAATATGAAACAAAATAAAATAAAACAGAATAAAATAAAATAAAACAAAATAAAATAAAACAAAATAAAATAAAACAAAATAAAATAAAACAAAATAAAAAAAAACAAAATAAAATAAAACAGAATAAAATAAAATAAAATAAAACACAATAAAACAAAACAAAACAAAATAAAACAAAATAAAATAAAACAAAACAAAATACAAAACAAAATAAAATAAAACAAAATAAAATAAAACAAAATAAAATAAAACAAAATAAAGTAAAACAAAATAAAATAAAAAACAAAACAAAATAAAATAAAACAGAATAAAATAAAATAAAATAAAGCTTCAGCCTTTACTTTCATATAAAAAAAGCACTCATCACCCAGATTATTCACGATGCTTGATTTCAAAGCCGTCTCCCTGGCTATAATTCCAACAGTGTCAGAGAGGTAGGGTTTTGACCATAATTTTTCACGGCAGTGGAGGCAACCGGAGAACCACGAGTAAAATGATGACTTCTTCCCCCCCTCCTGAGTTTTTTATCTGCTCTTCCCTTAGTCTCAGTTTCCAAAGATAAATGTCCCTTGTCTCCAGTGAAGCAGGGTATGTCTTCTGCACACATTCTCGCAAATGAAAACGGGAGGTGGGTCCCACGGTCCTGGGTCCTCTCAGCTCAGTAGCAGGTGAATCATTCTGTTGCACGAGGACCCCACAGGGCACGTAGGCTACTGTCGCGATATGTGTTCCTGTGTGATTAACGGGTATCGGGAGAAGGAGGGACGTACCTTCGAATGCTTTGTGAAAGAGGGAGAGGCGATCGGGGGGACCACGTGCCTGGTGAGGGGTCTCTGCGAAGCCAGTGTCCGGAGAAGCAAGCTCTGTACCGACCTTGTGAGCCGTGCGGGGGTGCGCGGTACCTCCAGGGCTGGGAATCTTCCAGGCCAGCAGCCTTCTCACAGACCCTCGCTTCCCAGCATCCACAGACCTTGACTTCAGGAATTCCTCCCACGCTCACCCCTACCTCTTCCTGCACTGGGTGCCCCTGTGCACTTGGAGGCTGGGGGAGGAGGACGGACGGATACCCTCTCGTGAAATAAACATTTTTGGGAAACCTCCAAATTGTTTCAAAATCAGCAGGACGCATGAGCCAGCCACAATAGGTTCACTTTCATGTGGATGCTGGAGCGGGCAAGACTTCCAAGTAAAAACCCTGAATGTGAATTTAGCTAGTTTTGGATAAAGACGCCTTTCAGCGTCAATAAACACCATGAATGCAGCCGCAGTAGAGTTACAACTTAATGAGATGAGGGGAAGTGCACCGGGTCAGGCCTCACCTCCCAGCTTCTGTCATGCTAATCAGCTGGGCAGCCGGCAGCTGAAAAACTGCTGGCATTTTTATTTGCATTTCGTTTACTTGGAAGGAAATTGACCCAGATGGTCCACAAAGGCCCTAGAAGGCTGGCAAGCAGTGTGGGGCTGCACACTTCTCAGAGAGCCTCCACTTGTCTGCCCATCCTTCTTTGAGCCTCGGGCATAAAGGATTAAAACAGCGTAAGGGAATTGATTTCATGATTTTTAGATAATTTCCCCAAGATTTCAGAAAGGACCTCAAAAACTAATTTAATCAGCCAGGAACTCAATAGTAATTAAGAGGAAGAAAAGCTGAGATAATGAAAGAGGTGGTGAGGATTTTTGCTGTTGCTGGTGGGAACCTTTCTTAATTAGGAAAAGTCTAAAATCTCAACGATGCTAAGGGAGACGAGCATAGGCTGAGAGAGCCGGTGGCCGGCGCCACAGTCAGCCCATGATGGATTGCCCACGCAGTTCGTCTCCTGCAAAGAGCCCCAACAATTGGCCACAGAGGTGCCCTGCTTGGCATTTCTATGGGTATTTGCCTGAATCTTGAAGGCGGGGACCTCTGGGGGAGCCCAGGGTTTGTCTCCACCTAGTCCCCTTCCAAAGGGGGGCTCGTTCGCATCAGGTGAGACGCACCCCTCATCATGGCTCTGAGATAATGTGGGATTTGGGAGCACAAGCAGGGGGGAGGGGGGCGGTCAGGTTGTCTGTGCCCAAATCCGGGCTTTGTCAGCAACTAGCTGTATGACCTTGGGTGAATTAGCCTTCAACCCTGCACCTCGGTGACCTTGGGTGTAAGACGGAGATAATGATAATACCCTCCCTATAGGGTCCTTGTGCCCCGAGATGAAATAAGGCACAGAAAGCGCTTAACCCAGGGCCAGGAACAGAAGTACAGCTAAACAAATGTCAACTATTGTTCTTGTGAAGGTTAAATGGACATTCTCTTCAGGTCTTTAAGTAAAAATACCTCCTGGATCCATGAAAAATGGGTTGATATCAAAGTAATTGGTGCCCTCCCCGTCTTATTTTGGTGCCTATAGATACCTGGTGCATAGGAGACATCCAATAAATATTGCTCGAATCAATGCATGAAACATCACGTGTCAAAGAGTAAGTGCATGTTTTGGGCCGGACAGTAGGGAAGGGGGAAGGAACCGAGGATCTGTTTCATGGAGCCATGCCCTCAGAAGCCACCCTCCAGTTCCGGCCGCTCCTTGATGCAGTCCTTATCAGAACTCCCCTCCAATCAAAGGGATTTTCTTCAAACGACTGCTACCAGTCAGTCCTTAGATCAAATGAACCAACTCAGGCTTACCCGTGCCCTGATCTGATTTTCTGACCCGAAAGCAAGCAGGGAAAGGATACCTAAATACACAGACAGGTCACGTCTTCGAGGACGTTGCAGGCATGAAGTGAAGCCGAGTGCCTGGGGGCCAGTGCGGGCGCTTGTTTCCTGGACGCTGCATTTCGGACTCTTTGTCTGCCCTGGGCGCTCATCCCTGGGCACTGGCCATCCGCTCTGTGGCTTTCAGGTTCACCACCTTCCCTCTGATTCTCGCCTTTTTCTGACCTCCCTGGTCACATGCTCTTTCACCTCCACCCTACCCCCCACCCCCAGGACTGGAGCGACACCCCAGGCCTGGGCTCCTGCAGGAGGGTAAGCCTGGTTTGCTTGCCAGCTTCACCCCAGAGTTTTTCACTTCTAGCTTCTGTCTGCTTCCGCCTAAGAGAGCGAGAGAGCGTCCCAGGCCTCCGCCCTAGTGAAATGCATCCTGATTTATGTCTAATCTTTATCTTCCGTGTAGGAAATCTAAGGGTCACTTTACTGTGGCAGTGTGAAACATTTATTCTCCACGAGTGCCAACCAAAGGCTCTCTGCACAAGAAAGAATGTCTGTAGATTGGCTTTCAGTGACAAACATCATCTCGTTGTCTTGTACACATAAACCAACTTAAACCCTCTTATGCAAATCATGAGTTCCTTGTGAAGACCCGGGAGTAGGCCAGGGATCTTAGAGGCTAGGAGGCATCCTGCCCTTGGGGATGTGCTGGGAGTGGGAACTTGAACTTGAGGCCTCCCTCTGCCACTCACCTCTGCTCTTCCCCGTGTAGTCCTTCATTCTTCTCTTGCTCTCTGCACACTGTCTTCCTCTGTTGTTTTGATGCACAGGGTGGAAAATGGCCTCAAGTGGCCACCAAATTGCTACAAGTCCAGGCACCCGGGAAGAACCCGACTCTCTTGATTCTAATTCCAGATTCAAGGGAAGGGACTCTTGACTGGCTCATTTGGGGCAAGCACTCACCTCACCGTCTAGGGAAGGGGTGGGGTCAAAGTGGCTGCCGAAGTTAATGAGTTAATATTTGCAAGGCACCCTTTACTTAGCACACAATGAGCATGATAACTAATTGAAACTAAAGGCTCAATTGATTTTAAAGGCTAGATAAAAGAGGGGCGCCTGGGTGGCTTTGGCTCAGGTCCCGATCTCGTGGTTCGTGAGTTTGAGCCTGGCATCAGGCTGGCTACTGTCAGCAGAGACCCCACTTCAGATCCCCTGTCCCCGTCCCTCTCTGCCCCTCCCCTGCTCTCTCTCAAAAATAAATAAACTTTAAAAAAAACTTAGAAAAGAAAATGTTTCTCCTCACTCTTTCCCACCCCTCAAGAATGGGGCAGAGGAAGGGTCCAGGCAGACTATAGAGGCTGGGAACCAGCTTCCCTTTAGACCGTGGGCAACGGTACCAGGAATTACTCTCTACTGAATGTCAATGGAGAGAAAACAGAGAAAAATACCCCAAATTGCTCTTCACAGCCTCCTGAGGATGTGTTCCACAAGTAACCCAGCATTCTAGGTCAGCAGGGCCAGGTGAGGCTGCAACCCGGTGAGCCTGGGGAATCTGTGTCTGTCCTCTAAGAGTTGGAGGAATTTCCGTGGAAGGAGGGGGGGGGTGGAGGGAGGGTGAGGTTGTGGGATGGGGGGAGGGCGGGAATTCAGGTGCACACTCTCGAAAGGGAGCCTGGCCAATGATTGAGCTAATTCCCCTGGGGCCATCTGAGTTCTGCAAGTAGGGGCTGTACCTCCAAGTAAGGACACTGTTGGTGGGAAGGAGCCTGGGCAGGCACTTGTCCCAAAGAGAGTAGCATTTCGAAGTGCCACGGTGAAGACAGGCTTTACATTAGAGACCTGATTCTAAAGCTAGATAAAAGAAGGGAGCCTGGGTGGCTTCGGCTCAGGTCCCGATCTCACGGTTCGCGAGTTTGAGCCCTGCATCAGGCTGGCTCCTTAATTTCTCGGGGACTGTACTTAGAGGCAAGGAGAAAGCTGACAGAATGAGAACCCTAAGGCAGTGATTCTCAACCAGGAGTGATTTTGCCTGCCTCCAGGATGGGGAGTCCTCCAGGAGCACTTGGCCATGTCTGGAGATATTCCTTGTCACAGTGGGGGAGGGTACGCTAGTGATCTGGTGGGTAGAGGCTAGGGATACTGCCAAATGTCCCTCGGTGGCCACGATATGCTCCCATGACAAAGAATTATCTGGCCCAAATGTCAATGATGCTGAGGTTGAGGACCCTTGGTGTGGGGAAGGTCTTCCGCTTGAAAGACTTGTCAGCACGGGTCGTAAAGGTGGCCGGGTGGTGGTGTTGGCAAAGGATGCTGACAAAGAGGACGAAGTTAGCGCTGGCTGAGGGGTTGGCCAAGGTGGCGGCCATGTTGTTAAGCCTACAGACTTTGTCGACAGCTGTTGAGGATTTGTATCTCACCTTCATTAAGTAGTTGGGTGACCTCGGGGAAATTATTTAACCTGTCCGAGCATCAGCTGCGTATACAAGGGGAGTGATAGTAATACTTCTGCACGGGGCTGTTGTGAAGAGCAAATGGTATCACGCACAGCAGCGTGTTCATCACCGGGGACCGCTACCTCCGCTGGAACCTGCAGCGGAGTTTTCCTTCAAGAAGCAATGGCGGGCAGTGGAGCAGCTGGGATGGGAACCTGAGCACAGGGGATGGAGCCAACTAGAGTCTGAGAAAGAGACGCCGAAGCTGCATTCTTTTCCTTGGTGGCCTGCAAAATGAGAAACGGGAGGGTGGTAAGAGGACTTCGTCACTGCCCCAGAGGACCAAAGGGTCCCAGTTGGGTTGGACATCAAGGCTGGTCAATGAAGGCATCCTTGCGAGGTAGGGATTCATCCAGATCTCAGTCCAGGAGTAAGAAGGGACCATTGGTGGCACTTTACCGTCTCCTCTGGGTCTCTCTTCTCCCGGGGCAATTTGAGGTACCTTTCTGGAGCTCCCCCGCCCCTCCCCCTTGGATTGGCCCCCCATGTTCACCTAGTGAGCCGCTAGATGGTGTCTTAAGCGGGATCAAGACACTTCCCAGCCAGGCTGCCGGTGATGCGGCTGGAACGCCTTCGGCAAGTGGGAAGGAACGTTGGCATTACTTTCAGGATCCCTGACAGACCCCACTTTTCAGTCCTAGTTGCATCAGACACAAAGTCCAGCATGTACGAACAAGTGTGGTTTACGTTTCTCGAGTGGTGGATTGTAGAAACATCCCAAAGAAGACGCTGGAAGTTTTGAAAGGGGACTCCATAGAACTTTGGAAGCATCCTCACATATCAGATTTCTAAAGAAAGTGGGGTTTTTCTTCAAATCAGAAGAGAGGGGCTGCTCTTGTTGATGTTGTTTGCTGAGAGGCCCAGCCGGCGGCTCTGGCAGAGGCCGTTGGAACGAGGGAGCAAAGGGCCAGCTACTCAGCAGAGGTCCCCGGCTCTTGTGGAAGCTACAAAGCATCAAACTGCGAGCCTCTTTTTCCGGAGGTGCAAGGGCAGTTCCCGGAGAGGAGGATTTGAATTGTGGCTAACACGCATCTCTGCGTCAGTAACCCTCACAAAGTTCCAGCTCGTCTGTGGTTTCAAAGTCACCAATGGCCAGCGACTCCAAAAAGGCCTTTGGCAACGCAGAGAGAAGCCGAGACTTTCACGTTATAGTCCTGGAAATGCATCCAAATGTGGGCATGCATGTTGGGGTTAAGGAGCAGCTGAAGTCAGTGGAGGAAGATGCTTAAGGTAGTGAGTCTGGCCAAGTTGGCCTGGATGCAGCAAATAATTGCAGGGTCATTTGCAGTGAAAGGCTTTCGGGGGGGCTCGGACCACATGAGAGAACAGGAAACTGTCTTTAATTCTTTATGTTAATAAAGCCAGTTCCGGAGGGTTGCCTGCGTGGCTCAGTCGGTTAAGCATCCGACTTCGGCTCAGGTCACGATCTCGCGGTTTGTGAGTTCGAGCCCCGCGTCGGGCTCTGTGCTGACGGCTCAGAGCCTGGAGCCTGCTTCGGATTCTGTGCCTCCCTCTCTCTCTCTGCCCCTCCCCTCCTCACGCTCTGTCTCTCAAAAATAAATAAATGTTAAAAAAAATTTTTTTTAATAAAGCCAATTCTGGAGGAGGACAACAAGGAGGAAGAGAAAAAGGAGGAAACATTTCTACAAGCCTGTAGAAAAACGTAAGGCTGCTGAGTTAGCAATTAGATCCCCACATCTGGCAGATACTACCATCTGCTGGCCTTACGAGGTAGGGAACAGCTGGGTCCCAAATGCCAAACTTGGGTCTCTCTCAGCCAAAGTTGCGGGGTCCAGCAGAGCACGCTTGTTCAGCATTTGGTTGTGTACCAGAAGATGGGCTGGGTCTCCAAGGAAGCACATCAGGTCCCCAAAAGCCAAGAGTTTGCAGCAGGAAAGGTGGGGAATGGCCCAAGGGCTTTAGTACGAACTACCCTCGTCCTTGCGGAAATTGACTCCACTTAGGTGGGCAACCTGACTCTCTTCCACAGGAGCAGTAAGGGCACCAGTGTGCCAGATGGGAGATTGATGGAGTGGGGTGACAGGCTTTGTGGCCATCAAAGAGGAGAACCAGGTCACTAAAGTGCAATCAAGGTTTTCTGTGGTCACCATTTATTCTACTAGGAAATTCAAGGCCTTTCGTCATGTCCTCTGGAGCATGGGGATCTCACATGGCTCTTCAGGAAGCAGGGGATGTGCTGTTACCAGTAGAATCCCTCAAGAAGACTGTATGAGTGATGGATGAGGCGTGTCCTGATCTAGTCGAAACAATGGAGGTGGTGGTGCTTGCAAAGACTGACCCTAGCTTCTTCCAAGATCTCTTTATTGCTGTTAGGAGACTGGCTAGAACTAGGTAGTTCACTGGGATTACCATTTGATTGGCCTAGAGAGAGAAAAGCAAGTGAACTCCAGCCTACTTCTCTCTTCCAGCGCTTTCTTCTAGGGAACTTCATTGCCTGAGCCTTAGTTTTATTTACAGGATCATTAGTGCCTGAGAAGCAGAAGGGAGTCTGAAGGAGAACCCAATGACTATGGCAACAGTGTTTTCTTTCCTTCCTTCCTCCCTTCCTTCCTTCCTTCCTTCCTTCCTTCCCTCCCTCCCTTCTTCCTTCCTCCCTTCCTTTCTTTTCTTCCTTCCTCTCTCCCTCCCTCCATCCCTCCTTTTCTTTCTTTCTTTCTTTCTTTCTTTCTTTCTTTCTTTCTTTCTTTCTTCACCGTAATATATATTAAAAAGTATAAAGAATTAAAAAAGAAGAGGAACTTTATTCTTTTCATGCTTCTCTGAGCATCCAGGCTTTTCCCATACAAGGGTCCCATGTCCAGATGAGAGCTGCCTGTGCCCCCGCCTCCTGAGTGTTGGCTGTAAGGAGACTCTTGACACGGCAGCAGTGTTTTCTTGACACAAGTGGGGTGTTGCGATGGGATCCTCCTCTAGTCTCTTTGTTCTTACGTTTCTCCAGTTATAGTAGAGAAAAAATCCAGCAAGATCCAAATGTGCAGAGATTCCCACACTTAGCTGGATGAAGACTGAATAGGACACAGTGTGATTGGAGCCATTTGGTCCTGGATTACTTACTACGAGGATTTCGTGTTTCAGGGTGTTAAATCCACTATTACCTGGTGACAATATTTGATAGGGATAAAGGAAAAAAACCAAGGTTTTGTTAGCTTGTTTTATCAGCTAGGAAGGATACCCTAGTTGTCCCCGGAGGTGGGTACATTTCAGTGTCATGGAGAAGGTATTTAGGGACCAGAGTGCACTTGTATGTCTTTGCCAAGGTGAGCAGCAGGTGTGGTTAAAGTCCTAGACCTACAGGATGGAATTGGTGTCTGGTCTCCCTGAGATACTGGGAATGTTGATGGGCCTCCATCACTCTGCTCTACAATGAACATAAATCATGAAGGATCTCGCGAGGGAATAATCTCATCTAGAAAAGAGAATAAGAGATATGCTTTTAATTGCGCAAATTTTTTTTAGCATTCCAATCTGTGTTAATATCTGTCAGTCCCCCTAAAACAAGACTTTTCCCCCTGTTGCTCATCATTATGAATGTTTCCTATACTATTTAACAAATGAAAATAATCCATTAAATTGGGGCCTTAGTGTGGACTGAATGTTTATGTCCTCCTCTCCAAATTCATATGTTGAAGCTAGAGCCCCCGGTAGGAAAGTTTCAGGAGGTGGGGCCTTTGGGGGGTAATTAGGCTTAGATGGGGTCATAAGGGTGGAGCCTCCATGAATGAAAGTCACTAGAGAGTTTGCTTCCTCTCTCTGCTCTCTGCCATGTGAGGATATAATGAGACACTGGTGGTCTGCAACCAGGAAGAGAGCTTTTACCCGATTCCTACCTTGCTGGTACACTGATCTTAGACCTAGACCACCTGGTCTATAGTGTCTTTGTTACAGCAGCCTGAATGGACTAAGACAGGCCTTTATAGGGGTCTGTAATGGGGCTATTTATTACTCCTCTGATTCATACGGAAGCTGAAGGCCTAAGGATAGCAGTACCCATTGACGCCCATCCTCAACGTATGTCTTCACTCTTTGGTCCAGGCCTTCATTTTCTCATGTATGAAAATCAGGTTGTATGACCATATGGGTGTATTGTTTTGAAGATTTTACAAAAAAGACAGGAAAAAAAGGAGCAAAATTGTGTAGCAGCAAGCACTAATTTCAGAGTCAGACCTCGAATCTCAATATATATCAGTTTTCTTCGTTCACTTCTGTTTGTCTGCCTATCTGCCATATATCCATCTTTCTTTCCTTCCTCCCTCTTTCTTTTTCTCTCTTCCTTCTGTAAATATTTACTGAGCATCATGGTATTTATTAACTGTACTTCCTTCCTCTTCAGATCATTGCTGGTTTCTGCCCTTTATCCCTCAACTTGTTTTATTCTGCCTCATAGCCAGAAGTCTCTGAAGTTCTCAACATAAAACATGAGGGCTCTAACACTCCGATAGAGTCTCAGGACCAAGAATACTGAGTCCATACGAGATTGTAGAGCCTTCTGTCGTATTATATGCAGGACTTTCTGTTTTTTACGGACTAGCGACAGACTAGGAGAAAGACAGGAGACAATAGGGATTCGGGGCCTGAAATAATCACTTTTTATTAAAAAAGTAGTCAATCTTCCCCAAATGTGCTTATGCTTTAGAAGGAACCCAAGAATCACCCTGCATGTGACCATGTTGAAAACAAGAGGGACGTAAATAAATATTTGGGCTTTTCAGTGACTCTTCAGTGTCTCGTGGATGTGGTGATCAGAGCTCTTTTTGTTTCTTAACCAGAAGTATGTAGGTTTCAGCAAAGATGCTCACGATGTTCTTAAAGGCAAGATGACTGGATAACAATTGCACCGCTAGGCAGATTCGCAGCTGCATGACCACTGTGTCCAAAGAGCATTAATTAATGGATCCATTCATTCATCATTACTTGTGGATGTACATTGTATTCGTTCAGATTCTTTGCCTATAAGCTAGAGAAATTTACTATGGCTAACCCAGCAAAAGAAGAATTTACTGGATGGCTAGCGAATTAAAGAAAGAATTAGAAAATCGGATGCCAGGGACTTTGGAGCAGAAACTAAAGGACAATTATCTTCAGCACTCTCTCCAGGAGATGGCTCTGCTTTAACCATTTTCCATTCTGTATCCCTGCTCACGCTCCAGATTCCCCAGAAAGAAAGTCTCAGTTGCCAAGCTTAAACTAGAAGGGGCACAGGGGCAATGTGTGATTCACATTCCATAGGGAATGAGGGAGGGTAGTTCTCCACAAAAGAGATACTTTTTAGCCAATAATAGAGGATAGAAGGAACATTGGGTAGGCAAAAACAAACTCCACATAGAAGGAAGTTTCCAGTGAGAAACCATAAGGCTCTGTCCTTGACCATGACCTGTTCTACACTTAATCACGGCCTGGGATGGAGACACTGGTGGTAGACCTTGACTATGGACATGGCCCAAAGCTGAAGAGAGAGCTAATGATGTGAATGGCTGAGTTGAGTTGTGGAAGATTTTATAGGCCATGACATATGGAGAAGTCCTAGATTAATGTTAAACAATGATTTCATGCTCTCTCAAACTCCCATCAACAGTATCCCTACTGGTGAAACACTAGAGACATTCCCATCAAAATCAGAAACAACAAGCAAAAGTGTATTGTTATTTAACACTGTTCTGGAATTTCTGGACAACACTGGGAAATTGGCACCTGCCAACACACTACACTGTGCAATTCCAAGGAGCATTATTCATACAAGTCTACGTGCATGGTGCCCTTGGAGTTGTGTCATTGTGCCTACATGTCTGTTCATGGCAACCCTGGAAACCGAAGTACAACTATTGGAAGGAAGAAGGAAAATTCTCATATACGTAGGTGATGTAATTTCCACTTAGAAAATGCATGAACTGGAAAACTATCAAAATGAATAAAATGAATAAAACTATCAAAATGAATAAAATCATGCATATATATATGTTGTATATAAAAACCGAAGTGGGAGGGGGACGGATGAAATAGGTGAAGGGGATTAAAACACACTTACCCAGAGGAGCACTAAGTAATATGAAGAATTGTTGGATCACTGTATTATACCCCCGAGGCTAATTTAACATCATAGGTTAATTATACTAGAATTAAAAAAAAATGAGTGAGTTCCTGATATCCAAGGCACAGCATGGTGATTATAGTTGACCATTACTGTCAATGTATTTCCAAGTTGCTAACAGACTAGATCTTAAACATTCCTGCCACAAAAAAGAAATGATCATTACGTGGCAGTAGAGACGTGTCAGCTAATGCTACAGTGGGAATCATATCGCAATAACATAAATGTATTAAATCAACAGGTTGGATGCCTTAAAGTTACACGGTGTTACGTGTCCATCGTATTTCAATAAAAAGTAATAAGAGTATTAGAATGGTTTTAACAGATGGTATTTTTATACCAAAAATAATAAATTAGAGGATATAATGGGGATAAAATCCATCTGTGTTGAAAACAAACTTCTCCCCAACGTGCACACACACACACACACACACGCACACTCTAAGTATAATCTTAACAAGAAATGTGTAGGATTAATATGGAAAATAATTAACTCCACAACTCTTTACTCAGAGATATAAAGGACAACGTGAGCAGATGATGAGATGCTATAGACAGTATTTGTGTCCCCTCCCAATTCATGACTTGAAACTTATTCTCCCAATGTGATGGTTTGGGGGTGGGGTGGGGGCTTTGGATTGATTAACAAAATTAATCACTTTAAAGTGAAAAACTCAGTGACAATTTGGTACGTTTACAGTGTTGCGCAACCATCACTTGTAATTCCAAAATGTTTTCATCACCCTAAAAGGAAACCCTGGGTCCCTTAAACAGTTCCTCCGTCCCTTAGCCCCTGGAAACCACCGATCAATCCACTTGATATCTCTATGGATTCGTTTTCTGGCTATTTCATTTCATATGAATGGAATCATACAATAGGTAGCCTTTTGTGTCTGACTTCTTTCACTAGGCAGGTTTTCAAGGTTCAACCCTGTTGTACTTCATGAATTTTCATGGCTGAAACACATCCCATTGTATGTATATGCCACAATTTATTTATCCATTATCTGTCGGACATTTAGGCTGTTTCCGTTTTTGGGCTAGTGTGAAAAGTGCTACTTTGAATTTGTGTGTACCTGTATTTGTTTGAGTATATGTTTTCAATTCTTTGAGGTATATACCTAAGAACGGAATTGCTAGGTCGTATGGTAATTGTATATGTAACTTTTTAAGAAACCAGCAAACTGTTTTCCATAGCAGCTGAACCATTTTACATTCTCACCAGCAATGTACAGGGGTTCTCATTTCTCCATATCCTCATCAACCCTTGTTATTTTCCATTATCGTTGTTTATTAATTGTAGCGATCCTAGTGGGTGTGGAGTGATACCTTGCTGTGGTTTTGATGTGTATTTCCCTAGTTACTAACAATGTTGAGCATCTTTTCATGTGCTGGTTGGCCATTCATGTATCTTTTCTAAAGAAGTATATTCAGATCCTTTGCCTATATTTCAATGACAAATTTAAGTTGTCTTTTTATTGTTGAATTGTAAGAGTTCTTTATATGTTCTGGAAACAAGTCTCTTCTCAGATATCTAACTTGTAAATATTTCTCCCATTCTGTAGATTGTCTTTTCATTTTCTTGATAGTGTCTTTTCATGTACAAAATCTTTTGTTTATTTATTATTATTTAATGTTTATTTACTTTTGAGAGAGAGAGAGAGACAGAGTGCAAGGGAGGGGGGCAGAGAGAGAGGGAGAATAGACACAGAATCTGAAGCAGGCTCCAGGCTTTGAGCTGTCAGCACAGAGCCCAACTCAGGGCTTGAACCCACGAACCATGAGATCATGAACTGAGCCAAAGTTGGATGCTTAACTGGCTGAGCCACCCACGCACCCTAATGTACAAAACTCTTAAATTTTGATGAAGTTCAGTTTATTTATTTTTTCTTTTTTTGCATGGGCTTTTGTGTCATATCTAAGGATCCATTCCTAAATCCAAGGCCATGAAGATTTACCCCTATGTCTTCTTTTAAGAGTGACGGTTGACTTTGACTATAGGACTCTACGACAGCTTTTTCAAACCTTCCTTAGGCTCCAGGGCAGACCAGGATGCTTCCGTCCTACCCTTCCCTCCTCTCTTCACTCAAGATCAGATTTGCCTCATGGTCTGATAGCCCTCTCAGCCTTCCCTGACTAACTCCTCAATTTCCCTCACTTTCGTTAACGATATTCTTGTACATTCTTGCCAGTCTTCGTACTGGCATCTCAGAGGATCCAGACTGAAACAAGATTGAAATATTTGTCTATCTAAATACTGGGAGATATTGCAAAACTTGTCAATATTTACCAAAAGTAGTATCAATTTCATTTCCAGGATTCAATCTCCAGCAAAACAGGTAATCAGAGATGCAAACAAAATTTAAGCCTATGTAGGGGGCTGTTCCAAATAATCCTAAGTTGTGGTTTAGAGTCTGGCATTGTGCTGAACGTCTAGCCGTGGCTGGTGTCCTGACCTTTCCCCCCATATATTTTATATGGGGTGGGGGGGATATATTTGTTGTGGTGGGGAGGGATAGTAACTCTTGGGAGATTGAGTGCTTTGACGTCTGGGCCAGAGGCTGATGACAGGGAAGATGGAGGAAGTTATACTCTCCCTTCCTGTATGAGATGTGTCCCCTGGAGTCATTCACAGTGAAGGCTGGAGGGGACGGCTGCCACCTCACGCAATGGACACACTGAGACCACAGCGCCGCTGGCAGGGGTCAGCTTGTCACAGGGGACACCATCAGTGGTGGTTGTGTTGAAGACCCTCTCTTGAAGGACTTGTGAGTAAACAGACACCCTTCGGGAAGATGAAAAAGGAAAAAAGTGGCCCCAAGCACATGTAAATCACCCCCGGAGTCTCCCAGAAGACTTTAAGATTTTTTTAAAAAGTAATCTCTATATCCAATGTAGGGCTCAAAATGTACAACTCTGAGAGTAAAAGTTGCATGTTCCACCGACTGAGCCAGCCCAGCGTCCCTCCCAGGCTAACGAGAGGTTCACGGCCGAGGACCAGCTGACAGGGGCTATGGGGCCTCCAGGATGAGGTTATACTGTTAGTTTTAGTGTACTTCTGGCCTCAAATAACAGAAAGCCTATCCTAGCTGTCTCTGACATTAAGGACTCCCTCCGACCCAGACCCTGACTCCAGCTTTTTCCTCTCCCTTTCTGCCCTTGGAAACTGGTTCATTTGTTCCTAATCATCTGAAAGCTCCCAGTGACTTACCCAGTAAACCTACATAAATAAAGTGAGGGACGGATCACAGAGCTAGAACTTGAATATGGCATCTCATGGATACTCTCTAGGAAAATAAGCAAGTGGCTGTTCCTTTGCCTGTCCAGATTAATAATATCTGCCTCTTCTTAGAATGATTTGAGATTATATGAACATCCAAAAGGGCTGTTGATAAGCTAACTAATACTATGGAGCTAAATACCTAACCTTTATAAAAAATGTGTAACTTGTAACTACTGTATGACAAGTCAAAAAAAAGGAATAGGACAGAGGATATTTGGAAAGCAGTCTCACTGCCTTTGGCCAACAGGCAAAGAACATGCTAGGAGTCACTATTATCCTATCCTTAGTAGAGCTATTCTGTGGTTCTACCTGTACACTAATCGGCAGTTGGGAGGAATGGATTGCCATGTGAAGGACAGCTCCAGACTTCAGTACCTTGTGCCGGGCAGAGACCGATACAAGTAAAGGATTCCATGCAAATGAAGACCCTCGTGAATGGTACAAACGAGAAAAATATTTGCCTGGTCCCATTTAGGTTTGGGAGAGGAGATACATTTGGAGGACTTCTGTTATTTCAGATGTCTTCAGTGTGGTGCTCAAGGGCTTCAGCTTGGTTTCTCCACGATTCTCTTGGTTCTACCTCCCTTCTGTGCTATCTCATCTGGTGTGGGACTGCTGAGAAAGAGATGTGCCTTCCTTTTCTGAATGTCATTATGTCTCAGGCGAAAAAAAGACGACGCTCTTTTTTCTAGGAGTACGAGAAGGTTTTCCAGAAGCCCCAGCTGATGTTTTCCCCGTATTTTGTTGGCCAGAACCAGATCTCAAAGCACTGCCCTACCCATTGGCTTGCTGAGGGTGGGATTTACTTCCACTTAATGTAGGGAAGGGCAGGATCGTTGAATAAAAACAGAGATCTATTAGGGAAAGGGAAAAATGGATTTAGGGTAGGCTATCGGTGGAGTTTGGCCAATGACTATCTTTAATCCTATCTCATTTGGGGCTCGGAAATACGGGTTACATTCATGACCTGACCAAACATCCAAAATAACCTAAATGTATGCTGGGATGATTGCAACCGCTTCTTTAAAGTGGCCCCTCTCTTCCACATTTGCCTCCCTACCGTCTGTTTATTCTCCACAAAGTAACCAGAATCATGCGTATAAAATATAAATGAGACCTCATCCCTCCATTGCTCGAAACCTTCCGCTATCTCTCCGTTCATTAGGAATAATATCAATATTAAAAATAGTACTGATGATACTAACTAGCATCCTTTGCCCACTGGGCCTACACCATCTGGCTCCAGCCTTTTAAATAAATTAATTTAAAAAATGAATTTCTTCCATTGGAATGGTAACTCTTTGAGGACAAAGACTTGATCTGTGACGTTTACTGCTATATTGCGATACCTAATACACAGTCGGTGCTCAATGAATACATTTGAATGTTCCAAAGTGGAGTTATTATAGATATAATGGTACATACATGGGGTGGAAAATTATGTGAAAGCTGTTTCTTTTTTTAATGTTTATTTATTTTGAGAGAGAAAGCACGAGCGGGAGAGGGGCAGAGAGCGGGGGTGAGAGAGAACCTCAAGCAGGCTCTGCGCTGACAGATGCAGGGCCCAATCCCACGAACCTACCCATGAGACCATGACCTGAGCTGAAATCAAGTGTTGGATGCTTAACTGACTGAGCCACCCAGGCGCCCCTGAAAGATGTTTCTCTTGAATTTTTAACACGGTGGAAAAGCATTATAATAAAATGCCGAGTGAAACGTCGCCCTTTACAAGTCCAAGTTATGGTATGATTCCAATTTGTTAGGTAGATAGATAGGTGACAGGGCTCAAAAGAGTGACTTTTAATTTTGTTTTAATGCTTATTTATTTTTGAGAGAGACAGAGCACAAGCGGGGAGGGGCAGAGAAGGAGACACAGAATCCAGAGAAGGTTCCAGGGCACAGAGCCCGACCCGGGGCTTGAACCAACAAACCTCGAGATCATGACCTGGGCTGAAGTGGGACGCTTAACGAACTGAACCACCCAGGCACCCCCAAAACAGAGTGAATTTTAACAGTGGCTCTCTCAGTCTTCTGGCATTGTAGCTAATTTTTATTTTCCATGAAATACTTTCCTATATTAAAATTTGTTTCTACCAAAGATATGTATGATTTTATGATCAGAGTAAAATAAATAAGCAATATTTTTGTAAAAATTAACTGCATAAATACTGGTTGGGGATCTCCTGCCTTTCAGGCTGTAGTCCTGCAGTGTAATTCTGACCCTGACCACCCAGAGTTAGTGCAGACTCAAGGGTTCGTCAACAAGACCAACTTCATTTCAAATACCAGCTGCCAGTTTGGAGGTCCCCAGGCCACCGACACTTCTGACCAACTGGCTACCAATCTGGGGGTTCCCACCATCCCGTCAGGTTTGATAATTCACTAGAATAACGCTCAGAACTTAGGAAAGTACTATGCTTACAATTAGTTTCATCGTAAGGGACACAAATGAGGACCAGTCAAAGGAAGGGACACCTAGGGTGAGGTCTTTAGAGGGTCCTGAACACAGAGTTTCCATGCTTCTCCCTGTGGAATCACGATCCATCACTCTTCCTGGCACATGGATGTTTTCTCCTTCCACGAAACTCACCCAGGCCTCAGTGTGCAGAGATTTCATAATGTTCGAAGTTTTCAATGAGATCTCCTTATTGGCATGATTGATGGAGGCATTGGCCACAAGATCACATTCAGTCTCCAGCCTCCTCCCCACAGGAAGTCCTGGTGATTCAAGTTCCCAACCTTCTAATCGTGTGATTGGTCTTTCTGGCACAAACAGTCCCATCCTGAGTCGCCTCATTAGCACCAGCTCAGGTGTGGTGGGGGGGGGGGCACCATGAACAAGAAGACACTTCTGTCTACTCAAGAAATTCTAAGATTTAGAGGCTGTCTCCTAGACACCAAGGACAAAGGCCGAATTCTTTATTCTACAGCACAGACACATCATATAGGAAGTTCTGGGGGGTTTTTAGTCCCTAGTATGAGTCTGCAGTGTTTTATGGCAGCCAAAGACAATAAAAATAACAAAACCAAAATTAATGTTGGCTTGCAACATTGGAAACATAGCGTATTAGCTTGCTCAGGCAGCCATAACAAAGTCCCACAGACGGGGGGTGCTTAAACAACAGAAATCTATTCCCTCACAGTTCTGGAAGCTTGCGATCAAGGTTTTGGCAGAGTTGCTGTCTTCTGAGGCCTTGTCCTGACTTGTAGATGGCAGTCTTCTCTCTGTGTCTTCACATGGCTTTCTGTGTGTCTGGGTCCAAATTTCCCCTTCTTAAAAGGACACCCACAATGTCGGGTTAGGGCCCACCCTAATGGTCTCATTTTAACAAAATCATCTTTTAAAAGATCTTATATCCCCAATACATGCACATCCTGAGGTACTGGGGGTTAAGACTTCAACTTATGAATTTTTTTGGGGGGGGGCACAATCCAGCCCATAACACTCCACTCTCCAGCCCCTCAAAACTCATGTCTTTCTCACATGCAACATACATCCACCCCATCCTGATAACCGAAAAAGTCAGCCCATTCTAGCATTAACAGCTCTAAGTCCACAAATCTCATCTGAATCTCATTCTGTGGGTGAGAATCCAGACACAATTCATCCTGGGGTAAAATTCCTCTTTCTCCGTGAACCCGTGGAACCAGACAATAAATTATGTGCTTCCAAAATACAATGGGGGACAGGCATAAGAGAGGCATTTCTGTTCTAAATGGGAAAAATCGGCAAGAAGAAATAGGTCACGAGTCCCAACTAAGTCCAAAACCTAGCAGGGCAAAGCCCATTAGATTTTAAGGCTCAAGAACTATCCTCCTTGGTTCCATGATCTGTCCTCCAGGCCCCTGGGGTGGTGTTGCTTTTGGGCAGACAAGGGCAGTGGCCCGGCCCCTCTGGAACTGAGGAGGAGATAGTCTTAGGCCTGAGTTTTTTGAATTAATGATTAATAAAGAAGGATGCTAACAGATCCAAAGATTCCCTCCGTGTTTTAATTCAGCTGCGGGAAGAGAAGAAACTGCCTTTTGAATACAAGGTCGTATGCCTCCCACGGAAGGCCATAAATTAAGACCCAAAGTTCCAGTTGCCCCGTCTCCGAAAAACTCAAAATCGTTCCAGGAAAAAATAGGATCTGTGGAAAAAAATGTAAAGAAAGGCAGGAACTTTCCAGAGATGTTAAATATCAATACCGGTTTTGTCCTAAGAGGGGATGAAAAGACCACAGTCCTCGGGTAAGCAGAGCTGAATAGGCAGAGTCGGGGCACAGGGTGGTGGCCCTGATCACGCCCCTCCTGGCTCATCTTAGTGCCCTGTGTCCAGTGGTAGGGAACATACTCTGGGGACAGCGTGATGCCTGGGTACGATTTCTGCAAGGGTGAGCATAGGATTAACAGTTCGCTTTCTTGGCCTACCTTCATGACTTCTACTATTGACCTCTTTCCCAAGAGATGCATTTTTATTCTATTTTAAAAGCCAGCCTCAGGAAAATATCTCTTATCCGGCAACAATAACCCCTAATGAGGGCTCACCGCTACTTAATTTAACGTGTCCTTTTGTGCCACATTCTCGGTCACATTCACAGATTCACAAGACGGGTGATTGGAAGGGGCTTGCCCCAAGTTTCCCTCAGAGTGTGGGCTTTGTCATTCCACAGGCACGTCTGCTCCTCTTCGGCTATTTGCTACGTGACCGTAGAAAGCTTCCTGACCTCTGAGGCTCAACTTCCACATTTAGAAGTTGAGGATAACAAGATCTGCTTCAACAACGGTGCTGTGTTATTATACTGTCATAGGACCTGGCAACAATTAGGAGCGAGCTTTCTGGGCACCGAGAGAGTTTCCTCTGACTCTCGAGAACTCTGTTCTGGAAGTGTTGAGATTTCTCCCCCCTGTGTCCACTCACTGGGCCTTTTGCGTCCTTCTCGGTTCGACACAGAGCCCCAAAGTATTCGCTCAGCTCTGTCTTCCTGGGGGCATTTCATTTCCGTGAGCTCCGCACCTCCTCAACCACATCTCACGTCCTGGCCCAGTTGTGCTGACAGAATTCACTGGGGGGAAATATCATCAGAATTGTGGTATTTCATAAGTGGTAGCAACAGTTGAGTTGCGTCGGGCCGCCTTCCTATAAAGAAATGGATGGATGGCTCTTCTACTCTTTTCAGTAAATGTAGGAGAGTAACAAGGCCACGAGTGAGAGAGAGAAGCAGCAACTAGGGTGGATGTAGCTTGAGGACACTTGTCTGGCTTTTTCCTGACAATTCTTCTTTTTCCGTTGCCTCCCCAGCCCTTTAAATGAGCACCGTTTGTGACCACTTTTGCCATAGAAACACTCGCAAGAGACAGCTCCCCGGCTGCAGCCTGCAAGGCTGCTGTGGAAGATGGATAAAACCCCCTCTTGGGAAGAAAATCGAGTTCAAGGCAATCGCTTCCTTCAACGCTGGCGTTGGTTTCGCCCTCGCGCAAAATTAAAAACAAGCCCAAACTTTTCTCCAAAACGCTTGTCTCGCTACGAGCCAGACTTCAAACAACCCTAAAATGTCCTTTGCCTACGCACCAGAGAGTTCAAGGAAGCCGAAAAGTGCCCAGGAGAAGATTTTGTATGGGAACGTTAACTTCCCATTCCATTTGACTTTTGGTCTTTAAAATACAGGTCAAATCAATGAATTTAATGAAGGCCGTGGAACACAATGGCTTCGCCTTGCATTTTGACCCACATAAAGGGGAGGCAGCCCAGGTCACAAAGCTTTAGCAGAACTTTAAGTGGTTAGTACACAAATGTGACAGAACGCTTAGAATCTCAGAGGCTTGCAAGGCCTATTGACAAGCAGTTAAAAGTATTTGAAATAGCTGCATGAATGAACTTTGATAAGGTAGCACCATTGTCTTCCCGCTGCCTCTTTCTCTTCATAAGAAAACTCCCCCAGAAGGACAAGAGTCAATGAATGTGAAATGTAGTGTCAGTTTTACTGGACTCTGGACGCCTTTCAGCACCGTGGACTTTGTGTGGTGAGTTCATGCTATTTAAAAGCATTCTTCCCTCTGAGTTTCAACTCTTGCCAATGGCGACTTTTCAGTCAGCGACCCACCCAAGTCTTTTCCAACTGTTTTCACGCCATGAATGGCTCTCTAAGCTAAAAGAAGTGAAGATTAATTTCAGTATTTTTGCCTCGTCTTGACACTTGGATTTTTCGAGAGGGGATGCATCATCGCTCACCCTTTGGCTCAGGGGAGGGGGTGGCGGGGTTAATAAGCCATGAGGGGAGATGAGCCATGTTCTTCTGAAGCCTAAAGATGATTCCTTCACGCCAAGGGCATGGGCAGGAAGCTGCATTTCAGAAAACTGCCCATCACCTTTGAACTGGCAGACATGAGGGGACTCAAAATCTAAGTGTTACATTTTAAAGAAATATGTGGGGAAGTGGTGGGAAAGGTCTTTTCAACAACACCCTTGGACCCTGGGTGAGCCAGTCCTTCCATTCCAAGAGAGGCTCGCTTCCAAAGATCATCTAAACCTGTCTCTCTCTATATATGTATGTATGTATGTATACACACACACACACACACACACACACATTAAAATCAGAAAACATCCATTTTTTCCAAGCTGTGTCTGAAATACCAGTTCCCAGGGGGGCTCCACCATTGTGTGAAAGCCTCCTCGCCCGTCGGAAAGTTGTGTGGAGAGAGTGGTGGGATTCGAAAAGTCTACAAAGACCCCGTCTAAAGGGCCATGTGTTGGTTTCACAGGGTTTCATGGTTCCAAGATTGGCTAAATATGCTTTGGGGGGTTTTCTCAGTAAATCTCTATAGATAGATTTTATTGTATTTTTACCCTTTTGTCTGTTTTTTTGTGTTTGAAATTTCTCCCTTATTCATTGACCAGTAACTTTCTGTCACCCATCTTTGACTTTTCTCCTTACATCTGCATTTAAGCTGTCATTTACTTCTGCTGTTCCCTCCTCTAATATCTGACAGCCAAAGCCTTCACACGCTTTTATCCCTTTGTGTTTGCATTATGACATAACCTGTGCAGAGTGGCCCGGCTCCCCAATTCTTGTATGTAAAATTTGCAACATTTTTTGAGACGGGTCAGTGCCCATTTTGGGGATCCTTTTCTTTATCTGAGTACCGTGTTAAAACTTTTTGCAGATGTGGCCTATTCAGGGGCAGGCTGCGGCTGCATGCAGAGATGGGGAAAAGAAGAAAAGGCCTTCCTATTTTGTGATTGCCATAGTAACTCAAACATCGCCAGTGTGTCTGCTGGTCCGGTCGGCCGCAGCCTGTGAGCTTGATTTCCTGTGCAATCAAGCCCTCTACTGGAGATCATGGCTCTTGTGACACAGGGCTACACAGAGGACAGTGTGCTTGTTAGGCCTGAAATTAAGCATTTCACTTTAAAATAATACCCATTTGTATCCATTTTGTTCAACATAACAACAGCTGCTGTCCCTGGAATGACAGACTTGCCTTTTTAACCAAAGCTTCATATGACATTTATGAATGAGGCTGGTTCCATTCACTTGTAGTTTGAATTCACAGTGGTTATTTTTGCTGGGGTTTTTTTTCCCCCTTCCCCAGCATATGGGTGAAATCAACATGATTCAAGTAATTATATACACAGTTCATGAGGAGGAAAAAGCCTGCTTTGTTAGTCTCATCTCTTTTAAACTAGTTAGTGGGCTTTAGTTCCCCCCTCCTTTTAAAGAAGGCAAACTATAGAAGGGGGACCCATGCCAACGTGAAAAATGCTGATAGCCTCCAAAAAGCGAGCGATAACGAAAGAAGAGACAGTGTCATCGCAAGGTTTTGTTTATTCGTTTTTGGGTAAACAGCTAAAAAAACAGCAGTCTGAGTTTCTCAGTGGGAAGGGGGCGGAGAGATCCTGGGCCGAGCCCTCCTGCTGAAGTCATTGAAAAAAAGACGGCTCCGAATTCCTGTTTTGCTTGCCAAGGGCTCCGGGTCCAGAAAAATGAATAGAACCGAAGGCACTACCCAGGTGAAAATGCCTGGTCTGGCACAAAACGCCAATGGGCAGTCCCTTCGCAGAACCCTGAACAGTCCCACGGCATCACTGGTGTTCAGAAAGATAATCACTGTTGTCACTGCGTTAGCCAGTAAATTCAGTGCAACGCGGATGAGTCAGTAGCTCTTCTCTCCCTCCTCCTTCTTCCTTTGATTCACCAGCAGCAGCAGCAGATTAACTAAATCCGGCAGAACATACCATGTTTTCGTATCACATCACCAAAAGGCTTCTCTTCCCGGCTTAAAAACTGGACAAGCAACAAGAAATCAACCTATCGGAGCGGAATCCTCAATTTGTAAACCGTTCAGCCGACGAGAGGTTGACCCTGCGAATTCAGCACCACTCAAACAGCATTCCCCTAACCTGAAAATAAAAGGAACCGGAAAGGAGGCCTTTCACCGTCTGCAAGTTTCCATTTCTCTCAACTTGTAAAAATGTTTAGAAAATTAAAATATTTGTCTCTAGTCATGGAGTTTGGATGAGGTATTTATTCTGTCTTCCCCTCCTTGCCCCAATGTGTAGAAAGAAAGACTGGAAAGCATTACTAGGGCCGATGGCAATGGAAACCACCTTTCTTCAAGCTGCACGGTTTCGTTTGTTTTCCAGCTCTTTCAAAGTTACCAGTTTCACAGAAAATTCACTTGCCAGCACAAGCTATATAGATTCAGGCAGGAAAATGCCTCTTCCTAAACATGATGGTTTTTACTTCGGTAGGAAATTGTGTGTTAATATATTTAGGCAACGGTAAATAATCAAGATTGCACGCGTCAGAAGGGGCGTGTAGGTGTGCGCGTGTGTAAGCACACACACACAATATACCCAGACTCTAGTAAGTCAGGTAGAGACGAGTCGGGCACGTGGTAAGCATCCTCATGTGCTAGCCATTTTTATTGTCCTAGTCATTGTATCCATTCGTGTGTCCAAAATTCACTTGAAGCCAAGAGGGGAGGGGCAATACTTCTAAAGAGTCAACTCGCCAGTAAATGATTTACCTAAGAACCAATGCGATTCTGAACTTCGTTTTTGACGGCACACACGCTGAATAGATATTTCTGCATTCACTCCTTCGTGTGTGCAGAAACTTGATAGACTGATTGTAGCCCAGTGCTAGGCACTGAGGCCAAAGATAAAAATAGCCTAGAGTCTCACGAAGCATACGCTTCAGCGAGGAGACAGCTGAACCAGAAGACCCCTCCCAGCAGTGAGGCCCCAGTGAGAGCAGTGTGTTCAAGGGTAGAGGGAGTATCTGTTCGTGAAGACAGGAAGAACAACACTCACCTACGACCAGAGGGCAGTTGCAGCTTGGAATTCGGATCATCGCCGAGGAAGAGAGGGCAGCAACGATGGAGAAAAGTATTTTAGATAAATGAAATCAAATGAGCAAAAGCATGGAAGTCTAGGTGAATAGGAGGTTTTTTTGGGAAATAAAGAATTCAGAGAGTTGGAATACTCCTTAGCTTTTCCCCAGAGTTTTCTAAGTAAATCATTTCTTTAACTGGTGTCTCTCAAATGCCTATTATAAGCGAGTTATTTTGTTATTAGAGTAAAAAAAAAAAAGTTAATCGCAGTATCTGCCCTCAAAAGACTCCCGATCTGCCACTTTAAGTCCAATAAGGAAAAAATTGCACTCCAAAGCTAAATAGAAAAAGTCTGTGGAATTCTGGCAGCTGGTTTCCCTGCACTCCTTTCACTGATAGAGGATGAACGAGGGTCACTCCTAACCACAGCCTCTCCTTTGCTATCTGCAGTTTGAAAATGTGTCATGTTCCCTGTGAACTTGTTCCAGCCGGGTGATGTGAGTTTAAGAGTGTGTGTGTGTGTGTGTGTGTGTGTGTGTGTGTATGGCATATGTACCTATATATAGTGTGTATATATACGTATATATAGTATTACACTATGTATATGGATAATATATACTCTGCACGTGTAAGAGCATCTTTTGATGGGACCCTGGGCAACAGCTTTGGGCAGGACCACATTTCTGCAGCTGTGGGGAAGCCTCGGGAACAGCAATGGGATGGAACAGTGCCGAAGTCAAGGGCAGGGCTGCAAATGGTGGGGAGCCGAATTTAGCCTTTCTTGTCCAATTAATGCTTCGCTCTGTCTGTGCTCCTCACGTGTCTTGCCTTCCCGTGTCTCACACACACACACACACACACACACACACACACCTATGCAGAGCCTCCTTGATACTCGTGGGTGTGGCATAAGCAGTATTATTGCCAAGTTGTTGTGTTGTTTCCTGATGGCTTTTGTTAGTTCAAGTTTTCTTCGGTCAGCCCAGCTAGATCAGTCCTACTCTGCAGGGCTCTGACAGAAGATATCCTTTCACACACTTTTACTATCCTATCCCCGAAAGCCTTCTCTCCCAACCCGAGAATCGGGGAAGCCAATAAGAGCTCAACCGATTTGAGCCCAGTTCTCCATGTGTAAATTCACTGCAGTTAACAACAAGAAGTTGACCCCATGAATTCAACATCCTGTAATAAGTCTTAGTCTCTGCTCAGGATGAGTCCAGATGGTGGGAGCGAGGACCGAACAAGGAGGTGCAGATACAGCCCTGGGACACATTAGCACAACCGAAATTATTATTTAAACTATGACTTGGCTCATTGCTTGTATCGTCTCTGTGTCTCTCGCTGGAGTGTAAGCTCCGTGAGGTAGGACTGCTCTCTGCTCTGCCTTCAGGGCTGAGCAAAGTGCCAATAAGACAGCGGTCACTCAGCAAATGAGTCCATTGCTAAATGAACGGGTGAATGAATCCAGAAACACCCCTGCCTCAAACTCTCCGGAATCCTTCCGGCAACTACGTGGCCACCTCTGTTCCCACTGAGATTGTCTCCAGACATAACAGATACTCACCCAGGTCTCTCTGGTGCTGCCTACAATGACCGCTGTAATAGGAAGACAATATCTATCATTTCCTATTTGAATGAGAAGAAAATAAGATTTTCCCCACTCTGCATGATTTCTGTGCCCCTCTGCAACCCTGTTCCCAACTGTCCTACATTGTGATAGACCTGTGGCTATGACATCTGAGGTCAAAGCACTTTATAAATTTTGACAATTCTTACTCATCTGCATTATCTCTAGACCAGTGGTTCTCAGTCTTGGCAGGCCATTAAAATCACTGTGGAAGCTTTGATAAACTCCTGATACCCCAGCTGCACTCAGGCCAATCAAATCAGAATCTCCGGAGGCTGGATCCAGGACTCAATATATATATTTTTTTAATGGTTATTTATTTTTGAGAGAGAGAGAGAGAGAGAGAGCATGAGTGGGGAAGGAGCAGATAGAGAGGGAGACACAGAATCCGAAGCAGGCTCCAGGCTCTGAGCTGTCAGCCCAGAGCCCAGTGTTGGGGGCTCCACCTCAAACCATGAGATCATGACCTGAGCCGAAGTCGGACGCTTAACAGACTGAGCCACACAAGTGCCCCAGGACTCAATATTTTTTAATGTCCTCTAGACGATTCCAATATGTAACAAAGTTTGAGAACCTGTTCTCTGGAGGCTTGTCATAAACCGTCTTTGCTAAGTTTGAGATTCTAAGAATTCTGTGATCAGAAGCCCCCAGTGGGTTGGGATGGGAGGGGTCATTTGGTTTGCACCTTTGCTCCCCACTGCTTCCCAAAGGAGCCACGCATTGGGCCTTTTCTCTCCGACCTGGGTTGGCTTTGGGAAGCAAGTGATCGTCCCTTGTAAAGAGTAAAGCCGCTTCTTTGGGACAGTATCTGGAGGTTTCCAAAACCATGATGGGGGAAGAAGCACATGAGAAAGGTAGATGCAAAGGGTGAATGTAGGGAATAAGCGATATAGTCAGAGAGGTGACAAAGTCTTTGTAGGAGACCAGGACCCAGAGCTCTGACCTGTCTGATCTCCGTTGACCAGGTGCATCTATAATTGTAGCCCAGCTTACCTGGACTTTCCAGGCTTTGGGTACTAATGAGTTCCCTATAAGAGGAAATGGCTTCTTGCCTCTACTTGCTGACAGGGGTGTCTGGGCAGCAGGGGTGGGAGAGTCTCACCCGGGCTTAACGGGCAAGCCTATTCTTTTTCGGCACCTGCCCCATCGGCTTCCCCACCCCCCCCCCCATTCTGCATGCTCACAAACACCTTGGTCATTATGCTGACCCTCTAACGTGTCAGAACTGCAGGACGGTTGTGACAAAGGCGGGTGTGGGGACCTTAGCAGAGGGCAGTGATTTTCAACTTTGCCGGCGGCCCCAGGGCCCACCGCAGTTTGGGGGAGCCCTTGCTGAGGGAAGGCTGAGTGGGGAGAGCCCCAGCACGGAGCAGCCCTGCATCCCTGATCCCACAGGTCAGGGTCCGCGTTAGATGTCACGTTCACGAAGGCTTCCCTCGTCAAGCACAAGTGGGCAACCCTAAGGCACCCGTTCCACTTAATCGGATCCAAGTCAAGACACTGACCTTTAGTGTGGCTTTGGGGAGGCCCCCCTCCCCCGCCCCCATCCCCGCCAAGCTTCCCAAGTTCTACTTTCCATCTCTGTGAACTTGAGTACTCTTGGTGCCTCACAAAAGAGGAATCGTAAAGTATATGTCCTTCTGGGACTGGCTGTTTCACTTGGTACGACGTCCTCAAGGTTCATCCACGTTGTCGCCCGTGTCAGAATTTCTTCCCTTTGGAAGGCAGAATCCTACTCGGTCGTATGCGTAGACCGCGTCCTGTTTATTCCTTCATCCGTGGACGCCTGGGTTGCTTCCACCTTTTGGCCACCGTGGGTAGGCCTGCTGTGGACGTGGGGGGCACCTGCGTTTACTTTGGAAGCAGATTTCTGCCACCCCTCGTGGCTCCGTCCCGCACCCTCGCTGGGTCTTCTTCCCGCGGTCTACACCCGGTGCCTGGCGTGCCTCCTCTCCCAGGTCCGGGCTGTTACCAGCTCTGCATGGAGAGATGACCCTGAGCCCGTGAGGCTCCTCTGTCCCAGCGCTGCCTCCTCTCCTGCCCCTCCCCCCGGGGCCACCAGGTAACCGGCCCCCACCGCTCCCCTTGCGCGGTGCCCTGCTTGGGGCAGAACGTTAGCAGCCGTTGCTCTGGCCTGACCGACTCCCCGGAGTGGGAGGGTCCCGCGGAATTCACATGTGGGAGCAGAGTTGAAAACGTTAAATAACACACACAAAAATTAACCCTAAGATGATCATAACAAGACAAGGGTGAGGATTCCCTCTTCTTTTCCTCCTTTGCTTCTGCCAGAAGCCACCAAAGGGTTAAATACTTGGCCACGAGGTGGGATCAACTTCTCAGATCCGTGGTGTGCCTGATTGTCCTGCCCGCTCTGTGTGAGGGATGCCCCAGCTGCTTTGTCGGTTATAATGGCACATCTTCATTATTGTTCCGATACTCCTTGAAGAAAAGAAACGCCCTAATCTTTCTCTGGTGCCAATGACTGCCACAATGCGGGGATGTTTTATTTCCCTCCCCTCTGTCCTTCCCTGCACCCCCTATTGTTGCCATAGTCACGATGGGGCGATAGCGAGGGCGCAGGGCCCTGTCTGTACTGTACCGCCCCGAGCGTATTGTTTAAATCTGTATTATTCCACTGTTCTGAAGATTTACATTTTTAATGGCTCATTTATGTAATCCCATAAATAAAGTAGCGAGAAAAGCATCCCACACAAATGAGTGAATCGGAGTTTAGAAAAGGCTCCTGAGGCAGGTCAGCCAGGGTCTCAGCTGCGGGGCCTTGATTGGTGTGGCCGGTGTAGGCAGGGTGGCAGCGGGCTTAAGACCACCCAGTCAGCGCCCAAATGGGGCATTACCAAGGAATAGCGGGACGGAGCTGGAGTTCAATCTCCCCTATTTATCGGAGGACGCAGTCCTACTGCAAAATGCATTTTAGTCTGAGACTCATTTACCTTATTGCTTTGACAGCTGCACCTCTCTCGGCAGAGAAGTTTCTACGGTTAGCTTTTTCCCTCCAAGCAGCTGATGCTGTGTGTCTCCACCCGCACCGCCTCCCCCCCACCCCCGCCGCCCCTCCTTTCTTCTTCTCAACCAATATATTCCTGGGGCTGCTAAATTCTCTCTAAAGAGCCTGTGAATTCGAGCACCTGCCTCGAGAATGTATTTGACACACTGAACAGAGATATGGTTGGAACAATTCCCCGTTAGGCTACCCTCTACCAGTTCTCTCTTCATACTCCCTCCCCGGCCAATGAAAAGCCGTAGTGAACCTTAGCCCCTTTGGGGGAGTGTGTACTAACGGGGCACAAATGAAGAAAATGGCTCAAATGGACCCGAATCAGCGCGCGCCTCGCAATCTTCCCCGTCCCTGCCGGGCTTCGAGGCAAAACTGTAAGTTGCTGTTCTCCAGCTTGGTAGGCATCGTGGCTCCGGAACACGTGTTTGAATAGTCACTATTTCGTGCTGTCACGTGAAACATTTTTGCGTTGGGCTATCCTAGCAAAGCGTGACCGCGAGTCGGGTCCTCTTGTCTTCATCTTCATCTAGCAGAAGCCAGTCTTTTCATTAGACTTTCCATCTTTTAGAATATTTCCTAAATATCTGCCGTCCCGCATCTTTCAGTGGCCTCTGCAAAGACTTGGATGTCTGTGTGCGCGACTGTCCATCGGAAACCCACGGATGAGGTTTCGTAAGCGTCCGGGACTGAGCCCATAGAGACCCAGAGGGACGGTTAAATGCTCTCAGTGCACATAAATATCACAACGTGGCCAAATTTAATTGCTGAAAACAGTAGAGCAAGAAAGCCTCCGAATCCCACTCTCCTATTTTCCTGCCATGGAACAGATGACTTGTAAACTTGGCAAAATGAAGATTGTAACCTGCAATCTCCATGTCAGGAGCTTGTGGGAAAGGGCAACCCCCATTTTTCTTTTCTATCTCCGTAAGAGGGAAAAGCCCCGTGTAAGTCAAAGAGGACTCGTAAGATCTGTTGTCCGTTTTTCCCAAAATAGACGCAGAGGCAGGGAGGGAGGAGGCCTGGAAACAGAGCCAGAGCCCCGGGCTCGGATCCAACCCGAGCGTGTTCTTGCCGGGGAGCCTGTGACATGGCCTCACACTCGAGAGTGCGGGTCCTGAGAAGCCGGTGGGAACTTCTCTCCGCTCGCTGCCGAAACCTCACCACGCACGTGACACGACACGGGACAGTCATACCGACGGACTAAATGATGGAAGAACCTAACCGAGCCTCACCTCAGTCACCTGTGAAGTCTGCGTCCGAGTGCGTCATGAAATCCTCAGGAAATGATACATGTGAACACCCCATACATACGTGCATCACGGCACACAGAGGAGGCCCTAAATGGGAGGTATGACTTATGGTGATGAATGCTTCTGGTAGAATGGGCAGAAGCCAGTCTTTTCATTAGACTTTCTGTCTTTTAGAATATTTCCTGTGGGAAACCTTTCAGCATTACTAATGGCGTCATTACCTCTCCTTAAAAGAGAGGAGGAAATTCCATAACGTCCTGGAGATTGGATTCAGGGTCACGATCTCCCTCCAGTGAGTTCTGACTAGTGGAGCTAAAATACCCAACCCGTCCATCCAAGATCGGCGTAAGCTCGACCTGGAATTTAATAGATTGGAAAAATGAATCCGTGCATCTGTGTTGCTGCTACTCCTGGATATTTCTTTCTTTGATGAATCATGAGCCATGCATTTCTTGAGCCAAGGCCACAGACTGTTTCACTTGTAGTTCTTGAGATCAGCTTTTCTCCCTGATGGTTTCTTGGACCTAAACAAACCCTCCGGGGCACGGGTGTGCCTCAGGTTCCCAACACAACTGCCTGAGCGGCGGACGAGACATCTTCCGCCCTGCATAACCAATTAGATGCCAGGAACCTTCATATCGCATCTTGCTGGTGCTGCTTAATCAGATGCTAAAGCTGTCCCATGAGCTTGGGCCCAGGTGAGGGACAAGCCCTGACCAAGCCACCAGAGCCTGGGGCTTTAGGACTCAGTCTCCCTTACAGATCAATGGCGTTAATCCCATCATGCCTCACGTCCCTTCTTAATTCCAAACCAGTCAGGTCATTCATCACCATCAAGAGTCTTATCTCCACAGGGTCCTACAGTCACCTAATGTCATGGCTTTCAAGCTTTTTCACGCCAACCTGCAATAAGGAATACATTTCATGTCTGTATCTAGGATACACCCACAGCCACATACACACAGCCACATACACAAATTAAACAAAAGAATTTACAGAACAATGCTCACTTCAAGTTTACCAGATATGCTCTTACGTTTTCTCTTCTCTTTCAATGTTGTTAAAGTTCAACCATGCCGCACTAAATTCACTCATAATTGATGAAGTCATCTTCTTGCTGTAACTGAAGCCTGGCTTTCTCCTGTGGACACTGCTTTCACTCTGTCTCTTGAATGGAAACTTTTTCTTCCCACACTCCTTTTTGACCTTGCCAGGCTCTTTCCTCCATTTGCCTTCCAACCTCCCAGCAGCTTTGACGGGCACACCACGAGCCTTTGCTTCGCCACTTGTACCAGAATTCCTCTCCCTCTCGCCTCGTAAGGTCTTGGCTCGGAAGCTGCCCTCTTTCACTTGCGCGTCGTCAACTTCTCCTTCCCAACCGGGCAGCCCCCTTTAGCCTACAAATATGTTGTGACATCACCCACCTTAAAAAGAAATTATTTGGCCCCGTGCTTCTTCCAACTCTAACCAACCCAATAGTTTGGCTTTCCTTTGTGGCGGTTCTCGAGTTTTCTATACGCACTGTCCTGACTTTCTCAGCTCATATTTTCTCTTTAAGCTGCTCCAACCATTTTCATCTGTCCACTGATGCTACCTACTCTCATCAATCTTACCTCCGTCGTGCCCAAGTCTATGATCTAGTCTCCATCCTCTGGAGAACAGGCTGGTCACACAGTAGCTACCTAGTAATTTTTGTTGAATGAATGAACGAATGAATGGATATAACTCCCATCCTCTTAGTTTACTGGATTCATGGTTGCGCCCTACAAAAATAGGTGAAATTCAATTTTTACACCAGGTTAATGATCTCCACGCACTCATTCACTTCTTCTAAGGTTTTATATTGGCTTAATCCATGTCTGCTTTTTACACGTCAATTCCTGGAGCTTTCTCGGCCTTGTAAAATTGCAAACAGCTTTTTCCTTTTTTTTTTTTTTTTTTTTTAACGTTTTTAAACGTTTATTCGTTTTTGAGAGAGACAGAGACAGAATGCCGAGTGGGTTAGGGGCAGAGAGAGGGGGAGACACAGAATCCGCAGGAGGCCCCAGGCTCCGAGCTGTCAGCACCCGAGCCCGACGCGGGGCTCGAACTCACGAGCTGTGAGATCCTGACCTGAGCCGGAGTCGGACGTTCAACCGACTGAGCCGTCCAGGCTTTTTTTCTTTTTAACTTTTTAACACAAATGCTCAATTCTTAGGATGAAGGAGTACTCGTTGAACACATAAGCATGTGTAATTCTACGTTGGACCTCAGGTACACGCACCTGTACTAATCATAATCCAGAGTTCGAGACAAACTCATTATTCTCCACTCCTGGCTTGCTTTAACAAATTAATTAATCATCAAATTTTAGTCGTGTAGCAATCATTCAGGAGTCTACCACCCAACGTGAAGCTTACTGCATGCTAATTTGACATATACATTGTTCCAGTCATGGATTATAAGAGAATAGGAAGGAAGGAAGGAACTAATATGGCCTTTGTATCAGCCTCTATGCTGAATATTTTATCTGCGTGATTTGATCCTTGAGGTAGCTCTGAGACATAAGCATTGTCTTTACTTTCTAGATGAGAAAACTAGCTCAGCAAGATCATTTGTCCAAGTTATCCCGGGAAGTACTAAAGCTGGAATTCACAACTAGGCTTGTCCAGCTTCAAAGCGTAGGCTCTCTCTCTGTGAGCACACTGCCCCTGGGGGCCGGCAGCAACACATAGAAGATGGTTGGGCCTGGCATGTCTGGGACCCGGCCTGTTCTATGTCAAAGCCTTGCTGGGAGTTAGGTATCTGAACTCCAAAAATTCAGGAAGATTTTCAAAAGTGTTCTTTTGTAAGGTGTGAATGTAACAGCACCTAATATGCAGGAAACTAAATTTTAAAAAGACATACATTTTAGGAATCTTTCATATTGTAAATAATTTTTCGAAGACCTATCAGCTACCTTGCATCATTCAGAAGCATCTGGGGGTATCTGGAAACGGGAAAAAAAATGACGCAAACCTCCTGTTCTCAGTACCATAAAACTCAACAGTAATTTTGCGTCCCCCAAATCGGAGTTTTCAAGCCACATTCATTTCCTTTATATTGCCCGTTAAAAGAGTTTGATGCGATAAGAAAACAAAACATAGCACATAAAAACTGTGTTGTATTTACGAGATGTTCGTTGACCCTCATTTAGTGGGGCAGCCTCACTCCACCCTGGATTGACTGTCAGCATCCATGGGGCTGGTGGAAGGGGTAATGGGGCAGCTCTTTGGAAAACTCCCCTGGTCTTCCCACCTGTGTACATCTTTTCTTGTTACTTCCCTGCTCAGCCTGTATTTTGGAGAATCTCTTGATCAGTAGTCGCTGCCTTTCGTTCTATGAAATTCACAGGTTTTTCGCTACATGACATTGCCTCTGACAGACAACTTTTGTTCTGTCCCTTTTGATCTGTGCTCATCTGTTTGGATGGCGTGGACTGGGTCACTGTGGCAGCATAAACTGATGTTGTAGACCAGACTCTGAAATTCTCTGAGTTCGCGTCCCCTCTGTGAAATGGAGATGATAGGGTCCATTAGGAATTGCATTTAGGTGGCATGTCTATTTCATCGTCTCTAATCGGGAACCATCCCAGCTGGTCTTTGTCTTTCATGACACTTTTGAAGGGTACAGGCCAGCTATTTTGTCGAATGTTCCCCCATTTGGATTTTCCTGATGTTTCTTCCTGGTTGAATTCAGGCTGCACACCCGTGATACGACTTTTGCAGAAATGCTGCGTCTTCAGTGCGGGTCCTTGGAGGCACGCTGTACTGCTTTGTTCTCGGATTGGTGATGTTAACTTGAACCTTCAGGTGGTGAAGCCACTGGAAATTTAACCACGTTCCCTTTTGTAATTAGGAATCTGATGGGGAGATATCTGGAAAGGTGCAAATACACATCTTCCTCGACTCACAATGGGCCTTGTCCCGATAAACCCATTGCAAGTTGAGAATATTTGAGTGGCAAATGCATGGAATACACCTGACATACTGAACGTCCTAGCTTAGCCTAGCCCACCTTAAACATGCTCAGTGCACTTAGAGTGGCCTCCAGTTGGACAGAATCATCAAAAACAAAGCCTATTTTATAGCGAAGTATTGACTATCTCAGGTAATTGATTGAACACGGCACTGAAAGTGAAAAACAGAACGACTGTCTGGGTACAGGGTGGTTGTCAGCATGTGGGTTGTTGATCCTCGGGATCCCACGGCTTGCTGGGGGCTTTGAGTTGCTGCTTCTCCCCAGCATGACAGAGAGAATCGTTTGCATATCGCTAGCCTGGGCAAGCATCCAAATTCAAACTTCCAAGTATGGTTTTTACTGAATGCGTATCACTTCTGCACCATTAAAGTAAAAAAAAATCGTGAGCCGTTAGAAGCCAGGAACTGTTTGCGTCTTTTTTCTCATGTGACTTTTGCCCACGGATTTCAGCACCCGTCGATGATTCTTAACTGACACACTTAACTGCCAAGTGGTGATTTTCTAATTTCGCCATTCTTCCTACGTCCCGATATTTCCAAACAGACTAGTATAAGTATTTTTTAATCCAAGAGTTAGTCAATTATATTAATTCCTCCTGAATATAACCGAGTACACCCAGCTCTTCTAGCCTCTTAGACACCACGGCACTTGTGAGTCGATTCAGCATTTGAAGGGTTCCCCAAGCGCGCCTCTTCCCAAGCCCAACTATGGAGGACCTTCTCACCCAGTCTCCCACTTGTTTGATATTGTTGTCGTTGTTTGGGGAAGGGTTGTGTTGAACAGGGACTACTGAGTTAAAGGCAGACTCCAACCTAATTTAGACTAAGCTAAGTTTTATTCTTTCTGTGCAAATATTAAACTCAGCCAACGAAGGAAGTCATCACAAAGAACAAACTTAAGAGAGCCAAAGAACTTATGAAATGGACAGAACACAGGGCCTAGAGTTTCTCCCAACTAAAACAACATTGGGCATTTATATTGCAAAGTCAATGACAATGTTAATTAGTAAGTCATTAGGTGGATGTCGTTAATAATTTTAAAAGATGTTTTCCTTTCTCAGCTTGCCCTGTTCTTTTCTTCTTCATTGCAAAGAGGCAGTTGCAAATACAGCCTTGAAAAAAGTTACAAGCAAGGAATAAAATCTACGTTTTCTTGCATCAAAGGGGCTTAGAAAATGCAATTGTATTTTTGACACATTTTCATTCATATTTCAGACATTTCTCGTTCATTAAACAAATACTTTTTAAAAGGTTTGCACTGAGAAGTAGCTATTTAGTCTGCCCTATTTAAAATAGCCAGCCTCCTAAAGCTATTATTTAGCTGACCATGTAGTGAAGTCATTTGAATGATTACTGTAAAACAGGATTTAAGAGGAAAATAAATGAAAGGGGAAAAGTAATTTTGTGATCGTTTCAAAGTTCTAAATACACAGGGCCGGGTGCCATGACACAATTATTCTCTCTTGCCTTTAGACACAGGAAAAGTGGATGGATTTCCTTTGAAAAAGGAGCTCCTTCTAAATCAACAGTCAGTGGTCAAAGTAAACACCCGGTTGAAGATTATGTTTGAGAAACTGCTTACAAGTTCTGCGAAGCATTAACAAAGCAAGGAGCGGAGAGCTGCAGACGCAGAGGAACGCACGAAGGAGTGTTGACAAACGTCCTGTGCGTTGGGCCATCAATGGCCGGAATCCAGACTCTTCTGCAAGGAAGAGTCCCACACCTTATCTATTTTGTGGTTCTCCTGAAAAATAATTATTAGGAGCTACTCTGACGGAATAAAATAAGTGATGTCATCAGCAACTAGCTTGCAGACAAACACAAAACAACGATTCTATTTGTTGCGAGAAGCTCAACCCCCTCCTGCTACATTATTCCATTGATGGAAAAACATTTACATCTCCTTTGTTCACTAGTTTTCTGGAGAAATTTTATAATCACTGGGCAACTCTATTTCTCTACTCTCTTAGAAGTGACTCGAGTGGCCGGACCCATGTTTTTATTCCATGGCCAAAAAGAAAAAAATCTTTCTCTGTTTTTTTTTTTTTTTTTTTTTTTGAAACGTTAGTCTATCATACATCAAACCCGTCAAGCTTTTTCATTAAAGTTCATGGTTTTTAAGTTCATTGTAAATAACTCAAACTGATTTTACAAAAGAGAAAAAAAAAAGTCTTGCCCCGATGTTGGCCATTACAAACTGTAATAATATCCCTTGTCAAACGGGATTTCTCAAGTGGCTTTCTGAAGAGGGGGCAGAGAAAGCAGAGATTTAGCTAAATGAAAATATTTTGAGATTAAAACCCATGCCGTACTTGCCTTGTGGGTTGACTTGTTTTATGAAAAGTCTCGAATTGTTGCAAAATATTAAAAGAAAACCAGTAGTTATGTTTATCAAGAGGTTAGATTCCACAGTTTGAGAACCTTAAGAGTTACTTTGCGGGAGAAAATCCCAATAATGAGAAAGAACCATATACTTGCTGATAACTCCGTAAATTTGTAGAGTAAGGATTCTCTTGGATTTTTCTTTCCCAAAGTAATGAAAAAGGCATCTTCTCGCTTTTTTTAAATGTTTGTTTATTTTTGAGAGAGAGAGAGAGAGAGAGAGAGAGAGAGGGGGGGGGAGGGGCAGAGAGAGAGCGAGACCCAGAATCCGAAACAGGCTCCGGGCTCCGAGCCGTCAGCCCAGAGCCCGACGCGGGGCTCGAACCCACGGACCGCGAGATCGTGACCTGAGCCGAAGTTGGCCGCTTCACCGGCTGCCTCTTCTCGCTTTTAATCAGACCGGGGTCATCACAGCAGGCTGCAGGCAGTAGGTCATTGCCCAGGGTTCAAATGGGGATGCAGAACGTGACACGTGGTACAGAATAAGGGACTCTTGGAGGCATTTGGCTTTTCACAGCTGTGAGAGCAAGTGAAAATGTAGGTGAAAAGCTCTTGCCTCTCTCGTCGAAGTTTCTGCAAGGCGGCAGGGCTGGAAGTGAGGACGAAAACCCAGACAGAGCGAGACAAACCAGAACCTGCAAGGATAAATCAGAGCCCGCAAGGATAAGCTGGAACCGACATCTGTCTCTCACCACCTCCTCCCCGTCTGGCATGGGTGACCAACAGAAGTCGGCATTCTTCTGTTTGAGGGGCACCTGGGCCTGGCCTGACGCTCAGAATTGCTGAGCAGAGCTGGTGGGAGCTGGAGGGCCCGGGAGGGGGCTGGCACAGAAACCGTGTGCATGAGCTACCAGTGCCTGTGCAATAATTGCAATAATCTTGAGTTTAACAGATGCTGTTTTACTTTCGCCTTTTCAGTCACAAATGCTCCCTACGGCCAACCCTAACCTAGAACCATACAGGAAGGGAATTCTGCGAAACACAGCTCCAGCTCGGGCTAAGGTGGCCCCTGGGAAACCATTGCCGCCATTTTCCTCCAATCTTGCGAGTCGCCCACCAGCTTTCTTCTCCTTCTCCCCACCCCCACCCCCTCCTGCCGAGAAGTTTCTGACGTTGCTTCCATGTTGGGCTGTCAAGAAGCAGCTTCAGGTTGATACAACTGAGGGAATCATCTTGACGTTCTTCTGGTAGTAACGTTATCACAATGGCCCCCACGTTTTCGGGACTTCTGTGTTTGAAAGGATACATTGGTCAACCTTACGTTTATTGCTTCCATTGTAAACATTTGAAAAGGCTCCAGTTCAAAACCCCAGACTAAATATCGATTCCGTTCATGGAACTCTTCCTGCTCCCCATGATCCCTCCCTCCTTCCTGGCACTTAGCTTATTTTGCCCTCTGTGCGTAATTTCTCAGCTTATGTCCTCAAATGTAGGGCGCCGAGAACGGGAACCTTGTCTTTCTCATTCGTGTTTCCCTCTATTCACTCCTACCTCTATACCTGATATCATGCCTTTCCATGGCAGTTGCTCAACAAATGCTCACGTAGCCCCTGATTACTTCGAGGTTGTAACTTACCTTTCTTGTTTTATTTTTTTATTTTTTTATTTTTTTACCATTTGTTTATTTTTGAGACAGAGAGAGACAGAGCATGAACGGGGGAGGGTCAGAGAGAGAGGGAGACAAGGAATCCGAAGCAGGCTCCAGGCTCTAAGCTGTCAGCACAGAGCCCGACGCAGGGCTCGAACTCACGGACGGTGAGATCATGACCTGAGCCGAAGTCGGACGCTCAACCGACTGAGCCACCCAGGCGCCCCCCCCCCTTTCTTGTTTTAGACTTTACTTTTGTGTTGGGCCTTACTAGCTGAGACAAAGATTATCTCCAGCCTGTGGGGCCTGCTTGATATTCTCTCTCATCACTTCCTGCCCCTCCCCTTCACTCTCTCTCAAAATTCACAAATAAACATTTAAAAAAATGAATTCTCAGTAAAAGATAAGGTAGAAATCCTTGTAATGATCTGCGAAAACACAGGAAGTCCTTGGCTATTTCTTAAAAATATAAACATACGTCTACAATATGTTAGAGACGTATTTATCTAAGGGAAATGTAAGCATATAGCCTTACAAAGACATGCATGTGCTATCTCATCGCAGTTTTATTTGTTATAGCCCAAATCTGGAAATAGTCCACATAGCCATTAATAGGTGACTATAAACCATTTATGGCATATGCATAGGATTGGATACACCTTAGAAATAAAATTAATGATGGGGCGCCTGGGTGGCTCAGTCGGTTGAGCGTCCGACTTCGGCTCAGGTCATGATCTCGCGGTCTGTGAGTTCAAACCCCGCATAGGGCCCTGTGCTGACAGCTCAGAGCCCGGAGCCTGCTTCGGATTCTGTGTCTTGCTCTCGCTCTCTCTGCCCCTCCCCTGCTCACGCTCTGTCTCTCTCTCTCTGTCTCAAAAATAAATAAAACATTAAAAAAAATTTTTTTTTAAAAGAAATAAAATTAATGAACTATTAATTTTGCTGTCACATACCACAACGTGGATGAATCTCAAAACAATTATGCTGAGTGAAAAAATCCAGACCAGAAAAAGACAGATTATATGACTCCATTCATATAAAATTCTAGAAATGCAATTTAGAGTTATAGTTATGAAAAAGTGATTTATAGTTATAGAAAGGACATGAGTGGTTGCCTGTGGATAGAAGGTGTTGGGAAGTGTAGAATGATGGATTAAAAAGGGCATGAGGGGGGCAAAATTAAAAATAAAAACAAACGAAAGGGGCCTGAAGACACCCTTGGTTGTAATGTATGTGTTCCTTATCTTGATTGTGGAGTAAGTTTCACAGGTGTAAACATATACCAAAGCCTATCACGTTTTATCTTAAAATATGTGTCATTTATTGTATACCAGTGATATCTCACTACAGCTTTAAAAAACCAATGGAAAAAAGATTGTCAACCCCAAAACACGAGTCTACTGAAAATGCTCTGAAGCACCTGGGCCACTCAGTCGGTTAAGGGTCCGACTCTCGGTTTCGGCTCAGGTCGTGATCTCACGGTGTGCGAGTTCGAGCCCCACGTTGGGCTCTGCACTGACAGAGCGGAGCCTGCTTGGGATTCTCTCTCCCTCTCTCTCTGCCCCTCTCCTGTTCATGCTGTCCCCCTCTCTCTAAAGAAGCAAATAAACTTAAAAACAAAAGAAAATGTTCTTCAAGAATAGAGTTGAAGTAAAGATATTTTCACATGTAGGAGAACTAAGCGAATTCATTGGACCAGATCCGCCAGATCCTTTGACAATAACTGCCAAAGGAATTTCTTCAGTCTCAGGAAAAATGATGCTAACGGATAATTCTGGGAAAGAGATTAAAAATATACAAAACAAAAGCCTACAGGATTAAAGGAAGATATAGACAATTCCAAAATCATAGTAGAGGATTTAAATACTCTTCTATGAGAAACTGATAAGCCAGTTAGGCAAAAAGTCAGTAAAGACACATAATCTGATCAACGCTATTTACTGTTTTAACTAATAATGTATCTCTAGTACATATTTATAGAGTATTACATCCCCCCAAACTCTGAATGGTACATTTACCAAGATAAACCATAGACTGGCTTTTAAAGAAGGCTATGTAAAAAAGTCTAAAACAGTATTTAAAATACTTTTACCTGAAGTACTAAAAAGAACTTGCTATAACATTGCTCTGCCATAAAGATCTGAAAACACCAGTTTAGGGCACAGAGTTAACAAAAACACTGCAGTTTTCTCTGGCTATAGCAACTGAGTTCTCTGCAAACGATCTAACAAGACTACCAGAGTAGAATGGTCTATGTCATTCCTGACAAGAATAAGTATGTACTGTGTTTTTGTTGAATGCTTGTTGAAATGTGTTACTTAGCTCTTGCCAAACACTGATTAACACTTGATCCACTTAAAATACTGAATAATAGGCTTACATCACAAATATGGCTCTTATGACTAAACAAAATGTCCACAGAGCTTACTAGATTTCCCGAAATAATAGAAAGTACTTATTGCCAAAATGACAGAAAGTAAGATGGTATGTTCTATAACCGTGTTATGACTAATTAGAAATTGATTAAAAGGCCCAAATATTTGGAAATTGAAGAATACACTTGTAAGTAATCCAGAATCAAAGAGGAAACCAGAAGGGAAATTAGAAATTACTTTGAACTTAAAGAACTGAGATTGCAGAGCAAACCATGGCCTGAAATTTGGAGAAAAGACAGAAGATACAGAGGATCACAGCTTAGCACAGCAAAAGGCCAGGAGCAGAAGCCTCTGTTAGAACCAGTAGCAGAGAAGGAAAATTTAAAGTGTGTTTGAAAAATTTCTGAAGACTGTATGTGGACAAACCTGAGATTTAAAACTCAAGGGGTCCAGTCTTCGGGGAGTGCTTACATGGTTGAGTGTTTACCACCAGGTTCTCACAGTGAAGACTGGGGGAAAATCTCTTTGTTCTTCTGGCATAAGGAGAGGAAAAGTAGCCTTTCTGAAAAATACCCAGAGCATTCTGTTCTTCTTCAGAAGGCCTGCCTCAAGGGAAGCTATTTTACTAGATCCTAACCAACCAAAGTTTTGCGAGAGCCCAACCAACCTGGGGAAAGGGAAATACCCAACTCTAGACTCTCTAGCCTTCCAGTGTAACTTTTGAAAACCAACCAACCAACCAACCAAACAAACAAACAAAAAATAGAACTGAGGAGCACTTGTGAATGTCACAGGCCAGGGGTATGGGATCACTGAAAGACTGAAGCTTAATCATACAACTATAAAACCTCCCTTCCCTTCTAGAATGGCTTACCACCACATCAACAGAGTTCCTGTACAATAACAGGAATGCAACAGAAAGAATTGCACACCTCAGACCTTATTTAAGGAGTCTTTAGGGAAATCCAAAGACAACAGAGGAGACAAAAAAGACACCAGAGGAACTTTTAGCCCCAGACAGCTATAAGGACAGCAAACATGAAACACAATCTCTCTCCTGGACAGATACACGTTAAATCTTACACTAAACGCCTTAGTTCCTTTTACCCAGTACATCACATCTGGCTTTCAACAAAAAATTACAAGGCTTATTAAGAGATAAAAAGCATGGTTTGGGGAGACAGAGCAAGCATCAGAACCAGACTCAGCTATAGTAGACATTTTGGAATGATCAGACTGGAAATTTAAACAACTATGATCAATATGCTTAGGGTGCCAATGGAAAAAGCGGACAGTATGCAAGAACGGATGGGTAATATAAGCAGAGAGATGGAAACACTAAGAAAGAATCAAAAAGAAACACTAAGAAAGAATCAAAAAGAAATGCTAGAAAACACACACACACACACACACCAAACAGAAATGAAGAATGCCTTTGAAGGGCTCATCCATAGACTGGACACAGCCAAAGAAAGAATCAGTGAGCTTGAAGAAATGTCAATAGGGACTTTCAAAACTGAAATGCAAAGAGAAAAAAAACACACAAAAAACTCCACCAACCTAGAATTCTGTATCCAGTGAAAGTCTCCTTCAGAAGAGGAGGATAAAAACCATCTCAGACAAACAAGAGTTGAGGGAATTTGTCACCCATAGACCTGCCTTCCGAGATGTTCAAAGTTCTTCAGAGAGAAGGAAAATAAGGTAGGTGAGAAACGTGGATCTAGATAAAGGAAAGAAGAATATTAGAGAAGAAATAAAGGAGGTAAAAGAAAATATTTTATGTTTCTTACTCTTAATTGATCTAACATGAAACAGTATTTTCAAAATAGTAAAAGCTGCAATTATTCAGTGATTATAGCTTATGGATATGGGAAATAAAGGATAGCAAGGTTATAAGGGAAGGGGAAGGAGAATTGAGAACACTGTGATATAATATACTTGCACTACCCTTGAAGTGACACAATGTTACTTAACAGTGGATTTAGATTAGCTCTAAGCGTATTTTGCAAATTCTAGGACAAATGCATAAAAAGGTTAAAGAAAAAAAGAGGGGGAAGGACAAAGATCTAAAATCACTAACATAAGCCTCCGCCTTAGGAGACAAGAGAAAGAAGAGTAAATTAATTCCACAGTGAGCAGAAGGGAGGAAATAATGAAAATTGGAGCAGAAATCAATCAAATTAAAATGAAGAGATCAACAGAGAAAACCGATGAAACTGAAAGCTTGTTTTTTGAAAAGATTAATAGAACCGATAAACTTCCAATTGGACAGATGAAGAAATGAAGAAAGAAAACACATATCGCTAATATAAAAGAAAAGTGGATTATTACTACAGATCCGACAGACATTAAAAGGACAATAAGAGAACATTATGAGCAATTATTCCTATATATCTAACAACTTGGATGAAATAGTCCAATTCCTTGGAGAATACAAGTTATGAAATTGATATGAGAAGAAACAGAAAATCAGAATAGTTCTGTATCTATTAAGAAATTGAAATGTATAGGGGCACCTGAGTGGCTCTGTCGGTTAGGCATCTGACTCTTGATTTTGGCTCGGGTCATGAACTCATAGTCCATGGGTTGGAGCCCTGAGTCAGGCTCTGTGCTGACATCTCGGAGCCTGGAGCCTGCTTAGGATTCTGTCTCCCTCTCTCTCTGCTCCTCCCCCACTCATGTTCTGTCTCTTTCTCTCTCAAAAATAAATAATAAACATTTTTTTTAAATGAAAAAGGAGAACATTATGAACAATTATTCCTATAGATCCAACAACTTGAGTGAAATAGTCAAATTCCTAGAAGAGTACAATTTACAAGATTGGTATGAAAAGAAACAGAAAATCAGACTAGTTCTGTATCTATTAAGAAATTGAAATGTATAGGGGCAGCTGGGTGGTTCAGTCGGGTAGGCATCTTGATTTCAGCTCAGGTCATGATCTCATGCTTCGTGAGTTCGAGCCCCACCTCAGGCTTTGCATTGATAGTGCAGAGTCTGCTTGGGATTCTCTCTCACTCCCCCTCTCTCTCTGTTCCTCCCCCCCCCCCCTTGTGTTTTTTCTCTCTCTCTCAAAATAAATAAATAAACTTAATAAAAATAGAAATTGAAATATACACACACACACACACACACACACACCTTCCATGAAGAAAATTTCAAGCCTAGATGGTCTTACTGGTGAATTCAATAAAAATGTATAGAAAAAAAAATCCACTTTTGTACAAAAGTCTTCAGAAAATTGTGGAGGAAGGACCACTTTCCAACATTTCTATGAACCTGGCATTATGCCAATACCAAAACCTAAGACGTTACCAAAAAATTAAAAATTACAGACAAATTTCCCTAATGAGCAAACATGTAAAATTCCTTAACCAAATAATCACATCCAACGGTATATACATATCCATCTGAGTCAGATCAGGAGACAGAAATTACACATGTAAACAGGGAAGTTAAAATTTAAGACTTTATTAAGGTAAGATAGGAAAGTATAACATGTAAAGAGAATTGTAGAGGGTAGTCTAGGGCTGAGGGAAAATATCCAAGGAAGGTCAAATAAGGAAAGGTGCCCCCCTTTCTAGGGCTGGCGTTCAGACTTTGTTGGAGAAGGTGTGGCTGTGGCCCACTGAGTTGCCTCGGCAGATCCAAAGTCACTGGGCAAGCAGAAAGCAAGCCTCCTGGGTGAAGGTGAGCTGGGGCTGGTGGGTGGGCACACAGAGGGACTCAGGGTGCCACCAGGTGCACAAGGCTTGGAGTGTGTGGCGTTCACATGGGGTAGCTTTGGGGGCACAGATCAGCTGTCCCCAGCTAGTAGGCTAGCAGAGGGAGTCAGGGCATCATTGCAGACACAAAGCCTGGAGCGCATAGTGTCCATGTGGAGAGGGCCGAGGGAGGGTACGCCCCGGTCTAGGCGGGGTCTTCAAAGCACCAGGGGACCTTGTGAGCACGCGGCTGGGGAGGAACAGCCCCAGATGTCATTGCAACCACCTCGCCAACTCTCTGCATAACAGCTGGAACTCTTAAGAGAACGCCCCCTGAGTCCTGCACTATCTGTCCCGCGGACAAAGGTTAATATTGTGCTCCCTGCAAAGAAGCGATGCTTCAAAGAATCCACTCTGTTATCGGGGAACATTATTGAAAGGTGAATTTGGAGCTGAGAGGCAATGGATTGATAACTGGCACCGCCCACCTCTGGCTCACCGGCTTCGTTACGCTCTAGACTACACGTACTTAAACTTTCTCATGACAACAAACCGATTTGCTATTTCTACCTGTCAAGGCACGGCTGTTCTCTTACAAGGGAAGACGTTTTTACCCTCACCCCGAGTAAGAAGATGCACAGGCCCAATGTCGTGGTACCCACCTCTGGCTGTATTGACTTCTGCCCCAGTTCATTTGCCGTCCCACTAAATATTGTGTTACCTAAAGACTACGTAACCTCCAAGAACGCGTATATAAATGAAAATGGGAAGAAGGAGAGAGAACAGATAGGTGAGTACCTATAAATTAACATGTGCATGTAACAAGAAAATGCACAAGATTGCTGGACCTTCTTCTCTGTAACCAGTCACGAAGCGGCAGTTGGTGTCTATGGTTTCCTTCTTTGTTCGATATTGCTCTGGCTTTCAGCTAGAACCTCACCAGTTCCACGTTCTTTACCTGGCCTAATCCCCCAAATCCTCGTGTCGGCAAGGTTTGGGTTCTCAACCATGCTGTCTCTACGGTGGCTGTGGTGTTCCATTAACCTTCCTAACCATAACCCTTGGGCATGGAAGTACTGAAAGGTGCTACAGAGTCCCCGGGGTTGGAACCCCACACGTGCCTACACTTTCTGATCGGCGATCGGAACCGGTCACTCCAACCGGCAGGCTCACACCTTTCCCATTCTCCTTTTATGCTCTTGGGTTCGATGGCAAAAGAATCCCACAATTCTCTGGGGGCATTTTCATCTTCCAATTCAGTGGAACCGTTGTTGCGTTCGCTAGTGGAAGCAAGTTCCCGCCTCCTCTTGCCCCCCCTGGGGAACTAGGATCTGCAAACCAGCACAGCTCAAAGTTGCCAGGGAGCAAACATTCTGTGAGGAGGCTATAGTGAGAGGATCCCGTCTCACTCCAACCCTTGACTCCCAGATCTGTGCATGCGGGCTCTGGGGGATACAGCATCATGTGATGGTCTCCGATTGGAAGCATAAACTGCATTCTGTAAAATAGAATCCCACACTTTCAGGGCATTGTTACTCAATGGGCTCCATACATGAAACCGTAATTCCCATTTATGCCTTTAAAAAAGATCAACCAACGAAACAAAAAAAACCCTTGTATGCACTTTAGCCAAACAGCAGGGACTCTCCCCAGACTTTCAAGATAGAGCAGAGATTAATGTGTTTGTAGAAGTAACCAGTGAAAAGATAGATGCGGGAAAACCTGACCTTGGGGAAACGGATCTTAACATAAATCTCAAACTTAACATTTCTGAAACCTAGCTATTGTCAACCCCAAACTCTTTTTCTGTTCTAGTCTTCCCGGATCTCAGCAAATGGCACCACCGCTCCACCTAACTGCTCAGGTCAAAATCCTAGAAATCATTCTTGATTCTTTTTTTTTTTTTTCCATCTCAAATCTTCTATCAGAAAATTTAGTTCTTCTAAATCACATTTTGTCCATATCCACTGTTATCACAATGCCAGAACCACTATACCTCTAACCTTTGATAACCTCCTTCCTGGTCTCCGTTTCCCCTCCATTTCCCACTTGACAAAAGAGAGTAGACTTTTAATCTGCAAACAACTCTCCTGTTTAACACCTTCAATGGTTTCTGTACTCTAGGAGTTTAATACAAACACCTCAGGGTATTTTCCCTTGCTGTTACCCCTGCCTGGAACTCTTTTCTTCCAGATCTTCACTTGCTGGCTCCTTCTGCACAATCACATCTTAACGAACATGCCACAAAGGTTTTCCCTGATCGCTCTTTCTAAAAATAACCCTTACACATCCCGATGCTTTAACTTCTACTTGGATTTATTGCATTAAAAAAAAAACATAATTATGTGACATTGCTTTATTTTTGTCGATTTATTTACGGACTGTTTCTCTTTGCTAGAATGTACACTTTATGAGAACACGGATTGTATCTGTTTCATTTACCATTCTGTCCCCAACACCATCCATCCATGGTAATAACCATCGCATCCAAAGCATTAATGGAGATGTGTCTTCAAAGACTATGGATAACGTTCTGGATTGTTTAAGTATCGATAGTTTATTCCCTTTGAAGTATGGAAAGTTTGTTGTATGTCAACTGTACCTCAATATAGCTATTTAAAAGCGTTATTGGGGAAAAAACTAATGTGAGGTGATAGATACCAAGCTACTCCCTTTGATGTTTCCTGTACGCAAATTTTTCTAACAAAGTATTCTAAGGACGGAGATGCCCAGATTTTTCTTCGATATGACTTTTACTGCTCGTTAGAAAATTTTGCGTGACAATCAAAGGAATACTGTAGGTATTTACATTTTCTATAATTTTATATAAATGGAAGCAGGAACTATGTGCCCATTTTTGGTGTGACTTCTTTGACTTAGCATAATATTTTGATTCGTCCACATTCATGCATCCATGTGAGTCATGTTTTTACATGAATCAATATTGACTTAATTGCTGAGTAATACTTCATTGTATAGATATAGCATAATTTGGTCATCTGTTCATTGTGATCTGTTTTTGATACACATTTGGGCTGTTTCTGCTTTTTGCTTACAGCAAACAGAGCTGCTAGGAATGAATATTCATGAATAGGTTTTGGTATGAACATATGACTTCATTTCTCTTGGGTAGAATACCCAGGGGTGGGATGACTGGATCGTACGGCTAGTGTATGTTTAACTTCTTTTTTTTTTTTTTTTGAAATTTATTGTCAAATTGGTTTCCATACTGTATGTTTAACTTCTTAAGAACACATCAAACTGTTTTGCAGAGCAGTTGTACAATTTTACAGCCCTGCGATCGACGTGTGGGAGCTACAATTATGCCACCTCCTCACTAACATTGGGTAGGATCGATATTTTTAATTTAAGATTTCTTAATGTACTGACATCTAATTGTTTCACATCAGACCTAGTTGTTGAAAAGACTCGTTCTCCACTGAATCTGTTTTTAATTTCTTTAGTGATTTTTGTTCACTGTATTTTTCAAGATTTTCCTTTGTAGTTGCTTTAGGGCTTACCATATACACCTTAATTGAACAGAATCAATTGAGAGTTTTACTAACTTAATTCCAGTGAGAATCAGGTCCGTCTCTTTTCCCCCCTTTTGTGGTATTTTTGTATAAATATTACATCCATGAGCGTTACAGACCTGTTGTTATTACTTTATATATTTATGACTTTTAAAGAGCTGAGAGAAGAAAGGAAAACAAGTGTATATTTATGCTTTTGTTATATTAACATCCTTATGTACTATTTCTGGTTCTTCTCATGTGTTCTTATGGATTCAAGTTATCATCTGGAGGCATTTTTTAGTACAATACAGCTTTGCCTCCACCTATCTTCTCCGTGCTGTTGTTGGCAAAATTACTATATTTCTATATGTTATGGTCCCAACAATACATTACATATACATTGTTGTTGTTTTTTTTTTTTTTTTTTAATGCTTATTTATTTTTGACAGAGAGAGAGACAGAGCATGAGCAGGGGAGGAGCAGAGACAGAGGGAGACACATGTCTGAAGCAGGCTCCAGGCTCTGAGCTGTCAGCACAGAGCCCGACGAGGGGCTCGAATTCACGGACCGCGAGATCATGACCTGAGCTGAAGTCAGACACTTAACCGGCTGAGCCACCCAGGCGCCCCTATATACACATTGTTTTATACAATTGTTTTTCAAATAAGTTAAGAGGAGACAGGAGAAGAAATAGGCGCTTTTACTGCCTTTCATAATTACATAAATTGCTTTTACCAGTGCCCTTGGTTTGTTCATGAGATTTGAATTGGCATCTGGGGTCACTTACTTTCAGCGTGAAAAACTTCCTTTCGTATTTCTTGTCAGTTGAGTCTGTGAGCAACAAATTCTCTCACTTTTTGTTTATCTCGTAATGTCTTTATTTTGCCTTCATTTTTGAAAGATGGCTTTGCTACATATAGGATTCTTGACGAACAGTTATTTTTTCCTTGCACTTTGAATATGTTAGCCCACTGCTTTCTGGCTTCCATTGCTTTTGAAGAGGAGTAAATTAATCTTATTGGGGTTTCTTATCAGTGACGAGTTGTTTTTCTGTTGCTACTTTCAAGATTCTCTCTTGCATTTAAGCTTTCTGTATTTTTACTGTCTGTTTATGGATCTCTTTGTGTTTATCCTACTTGGAATTTGTTGAGCTTCCAGGATGTGTAGGTTATTGTTTGTCAATAAATTAGGAAGTTTTCAACCATTACTTCTTTAAATATTTTTTTTCTTTTCCTTTCTCTCTCTTCTCTTCTTCTGGTGTTTTTTTTTTTTTTTTTTTTAATATATGAAATTTATTGTCAAATTGGTTTCCATACAACACCCAGTGCTCATCCCAAAAGATGCCCTCTTCAATGCCCATCACCCACCCTCCCCTCCCTCCCACCCCCCATCAACCCTCAGTTTGTTCTCAGTTTTTAAGAGTCTCTTATGCTTTGGCTCTCTCCCACTCTAACCTCTTTTTTTTTTTTTTCCTTCCCCTCCCCCATGGGTTTCTGTTAAGTTTCTCAGGATGGTGTTTCTATTACATGTTTGTTGATCTGCTTCATGCTATCCTACCTTTCTCTGAGGCTCTACTCATTTTTCTTCATTCTTTTTTCTCTCTGTGCCTTGGATTGCATAATCTCTATCAACCTATCTTCGAGTTTGTTAATATTTCCTTCTGCAAGAAGTTGAGATCCTCTAGCATATTTTTCACTTCAGTTATTATACTTTTCAACTCCAGAATTTTTATCTGAGTCCTTGAAAGTAATTTATTTCTTTATCGAGACTCTTTGATGTGACATTGTCACAATTCCTTTATAAAAATCCCTTTATTTTGTAAACCACGGTTTCCTTTAGTTCTTTGAACATATTTATAATAGCTACTTTGAAGTCTTTGTCTGTTAAATCCAATATCTGGTCACTCTCAAGGGCAGTTTCTGTTGCCTGCGTCTATCCCAGTGTATGAGTCATATTCTCCTGTTTCTCTGTATGGCTCATACTTTTTTTGTTGGAAAGGGGACATTTTAGATAATTTATAATAGCAATTTTGGGTCCCGGTCACCCCCACCCCTGCCACTCAGTGCTGGTTATTGTTATTTTGCTTGCTTATTTGTTTAGCGACTAGCTTTTACTTTAGTGATGTCTATTCACCAACACACACACACACACACACACACACACACACACACACACACACACAGTGTTCAACTTCCGATGTTGGTGTGCAGCCTGGGATGAGAGTGGTTTGCCAGGGAGTCTCTCCCCCTGACCATACTCAGCTGGTAAGTTCCACAAATTGTTGGATAATTATTCTATTGTTTTCAACAATGTTCTGGGACATAAATTGTTCCACAGACAAAACCAACCAAATTCCAGCTTCTCTGAAGGAATACTTCCTGAAATCAGTGTTCGATAAAATAAAAGGGCTCCTCCCAGCTGTCTTGTCCCTGGGGTTCTTTCCTGCAAACCAGCAGTCTTCAGTTTAGCCCGTATGTGCAACAAACCTAACAGTGTTTTTCCAATTTCCTTTCAACACAACATCCACCATTTTTCAGTGCACCTTAAGCCTTGAACTTCTCCATATTTCGCTGCAAATGAAGTCAGTTTCTTTCTTTCTTTCTTTCTTTCTTTCTTTCTTTCTTTCTTTCTTTCTTTCTTTCTTTCTTTCTTTCTTTCTTTCTTTCTTTCTTTTTAAAAAGCTGGCTTCACACCCAGCGCAGAACTGAATGTAGGACTTGAACTCACGGCGCCGAGATGAAGACCCGAGCTGAGATCAAGAGTTGAGGGCTTAACCAACTGAACCACGCAGGCACCCCGAAATCAGTTTCTTTGGGAAGAGATTAGGAGCTATCTATTTGATGGCCTGCTTCTTCCTCTAGGCAAAATCTCTGAGTCAGGACTCTGGAGCTAGGGTGGGGACATTGGTATACTTCTCTCTGAATGACGCTCCCACTTTAGGAGCTGAGCATGAGGTAGAGGGGGGACAGTGGCCTCAAATCTTCTTGGCTTGCCTTTCCTGGCGTGGAACCACAGCCTTTTGAACCAGGGCGAGGGCAGTCAGGAACCCAGAATTCTCAGTGGTGACATGCCCAAGGTGGAGCCTCTGTGCCACCAGTGGGAGGGGACTAGGCAGGAGAAGGGAGCCCAACCTCTCAGGCAACTAGCTCAGAACTTAGTCTCAGCAACAGGTAGCTGGGACAGGCTGAAAAATGCTGCTGTTCTATTCCTCCGGGGAAAATAGCGTATTGGCTGGGAGCTGGGGGCAAAGTAAGCCCTGTGTTCTTGTCTGCACCAGTCTGGAGTAGAGTTTCTATCTTTCTGAGCTGGGAGGGAGGAGGAAGGGAGTGGTCTTGATTCAGAAACTATAAGCTCTCACTGGTCTTAACAAATTTTTGTGGATTAAAAAAATGTTTGTTTACTTGTTGTCGTGCCCTCCGACCACTTCTAGAGACTTTAGTTACTTATTAAATAATTTTCACTGGGGAAATCCTGCTAGCTTTTTAAAATAATTTTTTAAAGTTTTTATTTATTTATTTTGAGAGAGACAGAGACAGCATGAGCTGGGGAGGGGCAGAGAGAGAGAGAGAGAGAGAGAGAGAGAATTCCAAGCAGGCTCCGTGCTATCAGTGTAGAACCCGATGTGGGGCTCGAACCCATGAACTGTAAGGCCGTGACCTGAGCCGAAACTGAGAGTTGGACACTTAACCGACTGAGCCTCCCAGGCGCCCTTAGTTTTTTTGTTTTTTTTTTAATTGGAATTGCATTGGATTTATATAACACATTTTGGGAGTATATATCTAAAAAATATTGAACGTTCCAATTCATGAACATATCTCCACTTATTTAGATCTTTAATTTCTCTCAGCTATGTTTTGAATATTTCAGTGTACAGATCTCGCACATCTTTTGTCAGATTTATCCCTCTCCTTTTATTTCTTTTTTGATGTTTTTTAGATTTTTAAAAATTTTACTTTTGATTGTTGCAAGTATTAGGAATATAATTAATTTTCGTATACTCATTTTATATCCTGCCTCCTTGCTAAACTTGCTTAATGGTTCTGGTAGCTCTTTCTAGACACTCTAGGGTTTTCTATGTAGAAAAGCATGTCAGTTGAAAAAGCAAGAAAGTTTTCATTCTTCCATTCCAGTCCGAATGCTATTTATTTTTTCTTGAGTTATTGCACTTGGCTAGGCCCTCCAGGATACTGCTGAATAGTAGGAGTGAAAGAGGCATCCTTGATCTTACTGAGGAGAGCATTCAGACTTTCACCATTAAGTAAGAGTAAGGGGAGAGCATAATTTATGCCTTTCTTTTCTTTTTGTGCACTCTCCTAAAATATCAACCGCGTATAACTACTGTAACAAAAAAGTGCCAAAAGTGTGTAAAAGAATCGAAACCCCAGTGCCTCATCCTGACGCTGCTCAGTTCTTTTCTCTTACATGGGCTCAAAAGGGACTCATGGAGATGACAGCTGTAGCAGGGGCCTCTGACTCCATGCTTGCGAAACTCTCACTCTGGACGACCCAGCGTGCAAAGAAGGTCATAGCTGGTGGCTCCCTGAGGACAAGAGGATGAGGGTATTGGCAAGGATCTTTCATTTTTGAAAGATATTTTACCTGGGTAAAGAATTCTAGGTTGATGATTGTTTTCTTTCTTTCTGTATTTCAGAGATGTTTCGCTGCCTTCTGGCTTTGTTTCTGGATGAGATATGCTTTGAACTTTATATGTGCTTCCCTGAACGTACTGTGTCTTTTGCGGGAGGGGCTGCTTTTGACATTATGTCTTCATCATTGGTTTAAAGCAGTTTGATTTTGATGTGCTTTGGGGTGGTTTTCTTCCCTTTTTTTTTTTTTAATGCTTCGAGTTCATTGAATGTCTTATGTCCATGTGTTTATAATTTTCATTATATTTGGAAATTTTGTGGACAGTATGTCTTCATATATTTTTCTCTATCCATCACCGTCTTTGAGGATTAACATTTTTTTAAATGTTTATTTATTTTTGAGAGAGAGAGACAGAGACAGAGTGTGAGCAGGGGAGGGGCAGAGAGAGAGAGGGAGACACAGGATCGGAAGCAGGCTCCAGGCTCCGAGCCGTCAGCACAGAGCCCAACGCGGGGCTCGAACTCACAAACCATGAGATCATGACCTGAGCTGAAGTCGGACGCTCAACCAACTGAGCCACCCAGGCGCCCCAGCATCTTTGAGAATTTTAAATACAAGTGTATTTGGCCACTTGAATTTATCTCAGAGCTGAATGATGCTCTGTCCTTTTTCAATCATTTTTCTCACATGTTCAGTCTTTCCTACAGTTTCGTGAACATATGGAATAACATTTACTGTCCTTAGCTACTATTCTATCACCTCTCACATCTCTAGGTCATTTCCTGTGGGTTCATTTTTCTCCTCATAACGGCTTGTATTTTTCCGCTTCTTTGGATGTCTGTTGATTTTTTCTTTGGTGCCAGACATTGTGAATTTTGCCTGGTGGTGCTATTTATCTTTGTATTCCTATAATCATTCTTGAACTTTGTCCTGGAATGCTACTAATTTGCTTGGAAACAATTTGACCCTTTTGAGTCTTGTCTTTAAACTTTGGTGGATTCAGAGCACCATTTAGCTTAGGGCTCAGGTCGTGACCTCACAGTTCGCGAGTTCGAGCCCCGCGTCGGGCTCTGGGCTGATGGCTCGGAGCCTGGAGCCGGCTTCGGATTCTGTGTCTCCCTCTCTCTCTGCCCCTCCCCTGCTCATGCTCTGTCTCTCTGTCTTAAAAATAAATAAAACATTAAAAAAAATGCTTTGTGGGCTTCGTTGAGTCATGGAGGCAAGATATATCTAGAGTGACTTATTTGCCTGGAACAATCCAAGTTTACGCCTGCTGCCTTGATGTAATTTTCAATAGCACCCCTTTCACGTAGAGGTGCCTAGCCTTGGAACAAGAAATTATGTAGTGCCCTACTCTACCATATTTGAGTGTGCTTCCCTACCCACTCATTGAGAAATCTGTAAAGCTAGCAAGTTTGAGTGGTACCAACAGCAAGAGAAGGCTTCCTAGCTGTTTCAGGCTGCAGTGTGGATTATCCTCAGGCCTTATGATCTAGCGAATCCAATGATATTCAGTGCGTCTGTAGCAAATGGAGATGCTCTGTGAAGCCTGGGGCAAACTCAAATTACAGTCCAGGTCACAGTGTTTAGAAGAAGAGCCACACTGCCCTGGGCAAATAGCTACCCTCCTGTTGAGAAAAGGCTTCCGGATTGCAGCTGGGTCTGGGTAGAGACAAAACACTGCTCCTATAATCCCAAGTGACCCTATGACCTGAACTGCCCGTTATGAACTGGATGTCATCCCAAGGTCAAACATTTGGGCATGTGAAGCAACACCCCAGTTTCAAAAGTGTTAATATGGGGGTCAAGTTCAAGCAGGTCTTGAAGGCTTAGGTAAGATTCAGAAGCAAGTGCCTTAGACTGCCAGTGCTCCTACTCCTGCTGTCCCGCCCCTCTTCTTTTATTCACTGCCCCCCCCCCCCCCGCCACTTTCTGGCCTCATAACAAGCTCTCTCTGCTGGTCATAGGAACTCCTGCAACACTCCAGCCACACATGGATGAATCCTTTCTGGCTTCAGAGTTGAAGTAGTTTGTCTGATCGGCCCAGCATTGCTCATATGCCCACCCCTGTGGCTGGGGTAGAATCGGTCACAAAGCGAAGACTGGGGAGAAGTGATGGGCAGAGAAAGTCCTTTCGGTCCTCCCCTGGGTTGTGCATGCATTCACCGTTCCCAAAGTGTCCCAGTCTCTCCTGGTGTAACTGTCCTACAAACAATCTCTCTTCTTCACTGGTGGGAGAACCAGCAGTGTCACCCCCAGTCACTGCTTCTGGAAGTGAGGTCGTGGGGCCAGAGGGCTCCAGGATCTCCAGCCCATTTCGCTTTACTTCCTGCCCTGTCTCAGTGTTCACCCACTGCTGTAGACTCAAGGATAAATCACACCGAGAACCAAGACATTATATTCAATCGTAAGAGGGAAGGGAAGAAGAAAGAGACAGAAAACTCAAGGAATAATCTTTGATTCTTCATCTGGTGGGTGATGTCACCCACACAGCGGCTCCCAGCGGAGGGTGTGAATGGCGCCAAGATCCAGCTTGCACTCAGCTCGCCAATACACAAAGTCACAGACGTTAGCGATGCCATGTTCTCACTCACCCAGAGGCGTGTGTCATACGGACTAGGCGTGTGTCTGGCCTATCTGGCCATGGCTGTTTAAAGCTTCAGTCACCTTCCACCAACCTTTATGCCTAAACATGATCGTGCACAGAGGTGTACCAGGATTTCTCTTCAGCTTCCTCCAGTTCCCAAGATATGATGTCAGTTTCCTTTTCATAGTCATGATCAAATTCCCAGTTCAGCGGTTGCAGCTGAGAAGAGGCAGACCTCGCATAGGGCCGTCTTAACTTCCGATTCAGTGGAACCACTATTATGACCCCTGGTCGTACTCATTCTCCCCTGGGTACTAAAACAGAGCTGTGGAACTCAGAGATTTAGGGCTGGGGAACACCCGTTTCTGAGAGTGAATCATTCGTTTTAACTTCGAGGTTTGCCACATCTTCCTAGTGGTTTCCAGACCTTTTGGTGTCCAGACCTTTTATGAGAGAAAGAGTAATTCATTGGTCACTAATTCACAGCAGGTACCCCATCCTGCAAAAGAACATCCCAACCTTATAACGAATGGACGGGACTGACTACAAGGCAACATGGGAAAATGAATGTAATTAACATGTAAGGAAAGAGCTTTGTTATCTACATTTTTTACATTGATATTATTGCTGTGTTTGTCAATATGGTTTTATAACAGTGTTATTAAAACAAAGGCAAGAACAAAAAGACAACTAATTGAGGATAGTTTCAGCAAATACCTAAAGATACATACTAAATTGGATGGAAATCTCAGTATGTGGCTTTTAGAAGCAGCATTTCTTTGTCAACGAAGACCATTTCAGTGAGTCCTGGAAATACGGAGTCATTTTACCCTCTTGCGAATTGTTTTTCGAGAGTATTTGTATCAACATACTCTGGTTAGCAGAATTACTTTTTAAAAAGCCCAGCTATTTTGAAAAAGAAAAAAATCCTTTTAGTTTGCATTTTTTAATTTATTGGTGAGTTGAACATTTTTCATGTGCTTACTGGATGTTTCTATTTTCTTCTGAAAAAATGTTCATTTATTTATTTTCGAGAGAGAGAGAGAGAGAGAGAGAGAGAGAGAGAGACAGCAGAGGAGGGGAAGAGAGAGAGGGAGAGAGAGAGAATCCAAAGCAGGCTCCATGCTGTCAGCCCCCAGCGTGGGGCTCGATCTCATGAACCATGAGACTACGACGTGAGCTGACATCAATAGATGCTTAACCGACGGAGCTGCCCAGGCGCCCCTGGATGTTTGTATTTTCTGTGAACATTTCATCTATTGATAACTTTTTTAAAGCATATTCTTAGTGTGTTTCTAGTAGTTTTACGTGATCTGGCCATATATGACGTATTATCTTCTGTGCTTATGTTTGAGATTCACACACATAGTTTTGAGGTTCACTAGACACATACGTATTTTTAGAACTTGTCACAGTGAAAATTTTGACTTTAAAAAAACATTGAAACTGAAAGCTTTTGTGCTGCTTTTGTGCTAATGAACCACCACGGACCGCTTCCCAAATGTAGAAAATTGGAATGCCTGCGGGCAGGGCCAGACAAATTTGGAGAAGCAAACAGTGAGCTTCAGGAATGCCCTCTACCTTTAAATGTGGTGGATACGACCGTGGCTTATAGAAGACTTTGAGGCCGGGAGTTAAATTGCTCCAATCTGGGCCCAGCGTGTGCTGGTCCCATTTGCTTCGCTCTCTTACCGACGGAGTGAGCGAGCGAGCAAATGGACGGCTTGCTCTCCACGTAGGATATAGGATTAAAAACCAGGCTTGCAGTTTTTCGTTTGAAAATCCACACTGACCTTTGAAAGACTATCCTCCCCGACTGACAGGCCTGTAACTTGGGAATAAATAGAGGCTTGTAACTGGGCGGTATATACTAGTTCATCTCGAAGGAACCACACGCCCGGGGAGCGAATGAGAAAAAAACCATCTACGAAGGATAGCGGACAAGCGCTGAGGGCGAGCTATCCATCTGGCTGGTGGAGAAAGATGTTTCTTGGGTATTTCATAAGGTATATTTATAGGGTTCATGTTGCACACAGGGAATTTTCGTGTTACGAAAACCAAAGGTGAGAGCTACAGGGCTAGACGGATGGGACAAATAGCTCAAGTAATTGACGATGCACCCAAATCTGTTTATTATTGGCCTTTTCATGATAATGCCCAGGGCCTTCTACTGAGATTGATAGCGTGGTGACCCAAATAGAAACGACTTAGTTATAAAATTCCCCTGAATTCTGCTTACTGTGTCCTGTTGGTGGTTTTAATGTAGATTAAATAATTTACATTATAAAATAAGTATTAAATAATTAAATATTAATAATAACTAAATAATTCACTTCTTTCCGTGTCCCCGTGTGCGTGAGTGCATGCCTCTTAGCAGCCTTTTCAAAGCAGAACGTTCTGCAAACTAGCCTTCTCCGATGAGGGCGGGGCTTATTCCAAGACCTGCTGACGCTCCCTGGGTGATGGGGTGTTATGTAAGGTACCAAAGAGGCCTTGAAGCGTAAGATTTCTTAACTCCCAAGTCTTGCTATTCTTGTGGATGGAAAAAAGGAGGGGCTGGATATGAAATAACCTAAAATCTTTGCTTCACATGGGAGTGTAATTCCCCTTCGATATTCCCGTCAGCTGCCATATAACCATTTAACCAGAGAACTAAGTTTTCCTCGTGGATTAGACGGCTCGGCCGGCCTGCAGTAAACGCTGGCCCGGGACACGTGTTCCTTGGGTGGGGCTTGGGCATTCAGGCCGCCAGGAGTCCATTTTAACCAATCAAATGCGTGAGTTATTTAAGCTCTTCAGGCTCTCAAGTTGGGACTCCTTGGCCCATTACACACCAAGACATCCCAGTCCTGTGTTTGGAGAGAGCTGAGTTCAGATAGGGTTTGGCATAACGTACAGGAAAAGAATGTAGGTTTGTAGATTCAGACAGTCCTGGCTTCAGACAGCCTCTCGGCCCCTTCCCAGATCCGTGACCGGGGCAAACTGTTTACCCTGTCCCGTTTCCTTAGTTACAGAATGGGGCAGAGCACCTTCCTTGGACCCAGGTAGAAGCTTATCTTAAACGTTCTCGCTACACACACACACACACACACACACACACACACACACACAAATGGGTAACTGTCAGGTAATGTACGTGCTAAGTAACCTTCTTGTAATCATTTCACAATGTTTACTTCTGTCAAATCACCACATTTTACATTCCACACTGACACAATGTTATATGTTAACTCTATCTAAGCAAAGCGGGGGGGGGGGGGGGGGGGGGGGGGGGGGGGGGGGGGGGAAGCCTGACAAGTTTGGCCCGTGGGTGATACACAGTGTTACTGTCCACATAGTTTAGTTCAGCCGATCAGTTCCTCCTGGTGATAATATTTACAAGTTTAACATTCCTTGAGAGAGTGTGAGGCTTCCCTTCATCAGGGATTCACCTTATGGGTTTATTAAACAAGCACTGACTATGGGCCAGCTACTCTTTAGGATCCGAAGACAACGGCAGGACCTCTGGAGTGGCGGAGATTATGTCAGTACGATATAAAAATGTGAGTGACACGCTAAGTCACATCGATCATCAGCGAAGGAATGATAAATTCTCCCAGGAGATTTGAGGCAGCTCTGTACCCCCCGCCCCGCCCCTCCTGAAACAAACAAACGGGAAAATTCAAAACTCCACAGCCACCTTCCAGACCCCACCGATCCTTCCAGAATCCGACCTGAGGAAATGTCCTTTAGCATTCTCAGCCTGCTCGAAGAAAAACCACCCGCTCTGGCTCCCTCTCCCAGGACGTGTGGGCCATTTGGGAGGACTGACACTAGCAGGTCAGTGGCCACGGCCGAGACCGTCACTTTTGGTTCACATGTCTCCGAGACCGCATTTCCTAAAGCAACGAAAACAGAAAATGAACTCTGCGAAGTCGCACTTGTGCTCAAGTCTTGCGGCTTCCTAGTGGAGGCATGAAAACTTAGGGCTAACACTTGGTCCTTCTGTCTCTACTTAACTGGGGACTCAGTCCAAACATCTTAGTGTACAGATGGGGACGATGAAGGGAAGTGACCAGGTAGGGCCCTCCCCCCAGCCAGCCAGCCAGCTGCAGAGGCAGGCTCAGACTCAACTCCTAGAACTCCTCTGCTGGGCTTTGTGAGTTCCACATACAATTATACTGGAGAGCAGACAGTATCCGGGGCGGAGGAGGCTCTCCGGGGTGGGGGTGGGGGGGCGGTGGTAAGCGGAGAAGTAGGAGGTGGCTGGTGTGTGTGACATCTCAGGACCAATCGCTTCTGCCGACATCCACGGTCCAGATATGGAACAGGAACAGATCAATTTGCTCTTGACATTTCTATACAGGAAACCATGGCTGCTCTTAAGTTTTAAAGATTCTAGTAACATTTTCAGAGGTGGAACAATTCCTTTTTTTTTTTTTAATGTTTATTTATTTTGCGAGAAAGGAGCACGCGGATGGGGGAGAGGCAGAGAGAGGGAGAGAGAGAATCCTAAGCAGGCTCTGTACTGTCAGTGTGGACTCCGAGGGGTGCTTGCTCTCACGCATGGTGAGATCACGACCTGAGCTGAAACCGGGACTCTGAAGTTCAACCAACTGAGCCACCCTGGTGCCCCTGGGAACAATTCCTTTTAAAGGGAAGGTGATTCTGTAGAAGACTCATCCTGGAACACAGTTTAATAAGAAAGGTTCAGTATGGTTAGGCTAACGAGCCTTCCTGTGTTAGAATGTGCTCGTTATAACCATCTTCTTCTAAAGAACAAGAACCTGGCAGTTTGCTCTAAATACGGAGAACGTAGACAGTTGAAACAGTACAACTTTATTTTACTCAGTTATAACAAGATTTTTCAAAAACTCACAACGCTACGCTATTTCTGGCATTTAAATAGAAAACATTGCAAATTTAGCACAAATAATGTAAGCGAATGCAGACGTCGATTTGGATAAAGTCCTGAAAGCAACGTGTGCCGCTGCGTCGCTACAAAGTCATAGGATGAGGCCCTGGGGTCTCTGGTGGGAGGCGGGAGGGTCAAGCGAGGCCTTGGGTTTGTCCCTCCTGCGCTTTTAGCTGGGAGCAGACTGAGGATGTGGCCGGTGGCTCGCTGGGGAAGCAGCACTCGGTCTAGTCTAGTTTCTCTATAAACACCCCAAAGCTAACTTTTCGGATGTGCTCCTTTCTGACCCTGAGAAAGGGCTTTTCTTGGCTGCCAGGAAGCAGGGAACAGGCTGTGGCGGGTGATTATCTGAGAGCAGCCAGGCATAAGGTCAGGCGCTATGGAAAACTGGGAGGGGACCAGACAGACAGATTCTTCTTCCTTTTGTGGGCTGGGGAAGACGGGACTTCGTGGCATTTTCCTGAGTATGAAAGGAAGGACGCGGGTTTGCAAAGTCTGTAATTGTACGTTCATTTGGGAGACACCCTGATACCGAACAAAACAAAAAGCCAGAAAACAACACCGAAACCAGAAAAAGGCGTTGTAAACACACTTTTATTTAAAATTAAGGTTTCGGAAACAACTCTACTGAGGGTGGTAATGTAGGTGTTTAGCTCAAGAAGACACAGCACTGAATAATTTAACTTTAACCTTTGAGGGTTCTTTTGGAAGCACCGCTTAGAACGCACACGTTGCCCCCAAAACTGACTATGGAAAGGTGGTTCATCTGGGGAATGAGTCTGAGAACGCACAAGGCAGCGACAGAGCCACGTTTCCCCCCTTCTGGCTTTTGGTACACAACACCAAACCCAAAGCCCTGTGGGCACCCTCCCCCACGGCTCGCTCGCGGGAAAAGGAAACCGGCAAGGAGTCTCTCGCTGCGTTTCTTCCTGGTACATTTCCAGCCTTTCCAAGGGTCACACCTCGGCCTAAGCACGGTTCCTGGCCGGCTGACTTCTGCCTCTGAAATTCAGCCTCCAGCAAGATAACGTTTAGGATTTACAAGTGGTTTTTGTTTTTGGAGAAAACTTGAGAAATGACCACGATTGGAACACATGAAACAAACAAACAACCCTGGAACCAGTCGTAACCATCTCGGGGAACTTTGTTTCCGTTTCAGGTTTATTTCGAAACCAACTGGCGGACGAGAGAGAACAGAAACCACACGCGTGCGCGGGGCGCTGCCGCGGTAGCCGAAACCTGCCGCGCCGCCTGCAGACGAGTCCCCGGGCGCGGACGGCCGTGTCGCCGCCGCAAAGGACCGGCGCTAAAAACCACTCCAGCCCGAGGCCCGTGCCCCAGCCCCGCGTCCGCACAAGCCCCAGTCCCGGAGGCACCGGCCGCGCGGTCCCGGCCTCACCGCTTGTCGGACCGCTTCTCGTACCTCGGCGGGTCCCTCGGCGGGCCCCTTCCCGGGCCCCTCGCCAGGCCCCTCGCCGGGCCCCTCGCCGGGCCCCTCTCCGGGCTGCTCCGCTTCCGCGGGGGCGAGGGGCCGCGCGCGCCCCGGCCCTGGGAGCGGGGCTTGTAAGGGTGGCCTCGGTGCCCCTTGCGGTGCTCTTCCTTCCGGCTCTGGCTTTTCGCAGGTGCCTTCGTGGCCTCTTTCGGCTCAGGGTCCTGCTCTTTGTGGGAGGGCAGCGTGTTCTTAATCGTGTTAATCAGGAATCTCTTATTCGCGCCGGCGAGGGGGCACTTCATCCTGGGGAGGGAACAAGACGACAGCGTCAGTCCGCGCAGCCCGCGCCCACGCCGCGCCCGCCGATCGCAGCTCGGGCCGAGGGGTTCTGTGAACACGCAAGCGAGTTTCTGAATTTGTTCGGCTTTCCTTGCATGCCACCTAGTGTAAACTCGGAGCACCAGGGGGAAAAGGCAAGACGCTTGGAATTCGGAGACGGCCGGCGGACCCCACCGGAACGCTTCGGCCCCCTCTTCTCCCTGGGACTCACTTTCCCCCTGCGACACGGGGGCCACACGGTGAAAGAACGGAACCACTCAGTCTTTTCCCCTTGAATGATCAACGCCTGATTTGACTCTAATCTGCACGGCGAGCTGCATTTATCAGGGCTTGGTTTTCATTACCAAAGAGTAAAAAAGAAGTCCCTCTTGGACAACAGAAAAGTATGCCTTGCCGTGTCTTGAGTACTGGAGCCAAATGCTCTGTTCTGGAAATAAAAATTGCGCAAAGAATCCATACAAATGCACTAATCGCTTTTTACCTTTAAAAACAAACATCTCTCACACTTGCCACATTAGGACGCTACTCTGTGTTCTGTGGGGAGCATCTCACACAGGCCCACCCTCTGGGTCAATTTCTGCTCCGGGTACACTGAAGTAGCTCGTGATTCAAGTTCACCCAAGAGACAAGATGTAGCTAATTAAATTACTAGTTGACAGGCTTACGTATACACTGCAGTATTTTTTTTTCCTTTTCACGTGTACTAAATCTCTCATTTTGGAGAAGAACCCCCCCCCCCCCCCCCCCCCCCGCAGGTGAGAGCCTGCATATTTCTCTTGGCCTTGAGCTGTCTGCCACGTGATGGGCTATTTTAGGATGCTGATTCCCCCTCCCCCCCCCCCAGTCACGTTTCTCAGAGCGGCTGGTACTAAACAAAAATGAATGCAGGATTCTATCATCTCCCATGTTTGTAGCAAACCGATTCAAAGAGAAGCCCACACGATGACTTCAAACTCAATCTAGGGCACCCCACTGGAGTGACCCTGTAGCTCAGCAACACCTCCCCCCGCCCCCATCAGTGAAAAGAGAAGCAGACATCAACCTATTGCCACTTACAGGGAGGTCAGACCACCTCAAGCAACCAGAACGGCATCGAATCTGGAAGTGAAATGACAGGTGGGGGAAAAAGAAAAGGAAACGTCTCCTGTGGCAAATGAACAGCTCTTGAGCCCAACGCGGACAGAGAAAATACCTGACAAGAATCAAAGGTGGTGTGGGCACTCGTCGGGCCAGGCGGGGCTAATGCTCAGGCCAGAAGTGTCGAGCGAAAGAACTAGAACAGGGGGAAAAGGAAATGCAGGCAGAGAGGAGCGCGGCAGGGGCGGTGGGAACCCTTGGAGGCGGCAGCAATGAGGGGGGGTTTGTTTCTCTGGTTAGCGCCGGAGTTTAGAAGCCACAGAACATGAGCTGAGGGGCAAAGAAGAAAGGCAGTGACAACGGGGAAAGGAAAACCAGCTCCGAAGCACGGGGGGTAGAACACCACGTGGCTCCCGGTGGCCCCGTGGGGCTTCACGGAGCTTCCAGAAAGAGCACACCAGCCAGCATGATGCTACCTCAGGAGTCCCGAGGCGCAGCCACCTGCCCTGTCCTGGAGCCACAGCCCTGAGCAATAAGGGGGCATCGACGAGAGGCCAACCTGCTTGGACCTCCGTGGCACCAGAGGGTCTAACTTCAGGCACCATTCCGGAGCAGAAACCTGAACCCCTGCAAACTCGGGAAAGATGTGGAAGAGTACCACACGCTGGTGTCACCAAAGCGGCCAGACTGTGGGAGAAAGCGGCCCCTCAATGTGGCGGGTGACAAGCGACAAGCTGAGAGTGCCCAGTGCTTCCGGCAGGAGCGGGGTCACTCGTCTAAGTGGACTGCATGGGTCTCTTGCATATGGGGGGGCTACGGACGGCTGGCTCTGGAAAATTCTGGGCTACGTTCAGTGGAGCGTGCCAGGCCAGTGCCGATAAAACCGGTCAGCTCTTCTCGGGATTAGACCAAGGGGAAAAGGCCACCACTGCCAGATGGGACAATGACCCAGGATATCAAAACAAAACCTTTGGTAACCCTGGTGAATTCTGCTTGGTTTTGCTGTCTTCCACGTAAGGCCATCTCCACCCCCACGGGCTTGCCTGAGATGAGCACAGCTCTTCTGCTAGGGACACGCGGGTTCCCACCGAGAGAGTGGGGGCCGAGCCGGAGGGGACAGTTCCTAGCTTCCAGCTGCTTGTGGGACCCACTGACTCAACACAGCGCCCAGAAGGGCTGTTCAGAGAATGACAGGGCTTTCTAGGGTCAAGTCCACAAGAAAACTGGCCTTCACAGCTTTTTTTATTTTTAATGTTTACTTACTTTTGACAGAGAGAGACAGAGTGGAGGAGGGGCAGAGAGAGAGGGAGACATAGAATCTGAAGCAGGTTCCAGGCTCCGAGCTGTCAGCACAGAGTCCGATGTGGGGCTCGAACCCACAAACGCTGCGAACGCGGAGATCATGACCTGAGCAGAGGTCGGACGCTCAACCAACTGAGCTACCCAGGCGCCCCATTCACAGCTGGCATAGTAAGTGATTCCACGTGAAGACATTGTAACATGTGCAGTGAGGACATCGGGGTGTAAGGAGTGCAACAGTGTTCCTGACATTTGAGGAAATCTACACGGAGAGAGCTGCCCCAGCCTCCAGGGTGTAACTCGTTTTGCTGAACCTCACAGCCCGGGGCTTTACTGCTACGCGCGCATACGACACGGTACCCGCTGAGCACACATGCTCTGAAATCTTACCATCTATCCGACTGAACCTTGGGCGTGTCATGTGATCTCCCTGCCGCCTCTTGCCTGTTAAGTGTGGGAAATGACTGCAGATCCCGAGAGTGAGAACGTGGAGAGTGCTTAGAAGAGTACCTAATGTGTAACAAGCGCTTGGTAAATGTCAATGTCAGCGCTGCTTTATATCCTAGCTCTGCTAACCAGCCGTGTGGCCGTGCGCAAGTTACTTAACTCCTCTGTGCATCCGTTTTCCCCGTTTGCAAAGGGGAGTGACAGAAATATCCACCTATTGGGAGGACTTACTGAGACAATGCATAAAGCACTTAGCACAGTACCTGCCTGGCACACGGTAAATCTTCAGTGCATATTACCTATGGGTCTATAATTTCTCATCCACAACTCCCAAGTGTTAAAACCTCTGAAAATCAGGTTCTTTCTATGATGCCGAAAACCTGGCCTAACTGGACGCTGGGCTATTTATGTCTAGTCTTGATCCCATTTAGTAGAAGCATTCAGAGGTTTGGGGGCAGACGGGATAACGTGTTGAACGAGCACCCCTGGGGGTGTTCGTCATGCACACTGGATGTGCTCAAGTACCTTGCTAAAATGGGAAAACATCTAAATTTAGAAACTTATCAGGATTCAAGGGTTTTAAACAGGGAATGTGGACCGACATTATTCTTCTTCATTCTCTCTGCATGCCACACTCACATCCGTTAATTTAGCAGGGATTTCTCCTTGATGGTGACTCAGGAGAACCTCCTGAAGCCTCAAATCACCGGGGATAATAAGTTAATCACGAACAGAGTGGGCTACCTGATGTTTCTCAATGAAAAAAAAAAATTAAAAGAAGGAAAAAAAAAAAAAAAACCCAACCACCTGAGCCAGCAAGAAAAGCTTAACGATATTTTATAGAAATTTTCGCAAAAATGGGTAGAACTGCAAAGGTTTGGTATTTCTACACCCGGAAGTTTCCCTTTCCAGAACATCTCAGTCCCCCACTGGTGTGGGGGGGGCGGGGGGTGGTCAATGGGCTACGGGGTATCCCTCTGAGCTTATAATTTGCATTTCCTAAATTCTGTGAGCTCTGCAGATGCTTTTCAGATAGAACACGGAGGGCCGGGGTATGTAGGTGGCTTCTGAAGTCTGTCCCAGTTTTGAAATTCTCTGCCCGCAGTTATTTTTCTCTCAAAGTTTTGAAAAGCTATCAGCCAGGATCATGGTGCTTAAAGGCATAACGTTTTTCCTTTAAAAAAATTTAAGTGCGTGTGTAGAGTTATTTTTCTCAAAGTCTTGAAAAGCTATTAGCCAGGATCATGGTGTAATAAGACATAACTTTTTCCTTTGAAATTCTCCGCTCGTGGTCTGTATGTTAACCCTTTAGAAAACGACTCTTTTCTCATTCATCCCATTTGAAAATTCATTTCACCCATCTCTCCATCTGGCGTCTCAGCTCTCTCTTGGTGCCGCTTTTTCGTGTATTTGAGATGACACGATGAGCTGGCATTAGGTGCCAACCATTCCAGGGTTTTTCACATCCGCACTGGGGTATATAAGGCCTGCGCCTGGGGCGCGGCTGCTCGATGTTTCTGCACCGCCTACGTCCCTGGCTATGTCCCAAGACACGCTGCTGGGGTTGGGGACCGGAGAGGCCACAGGATGGGGCGGCTGCTTCCCTGTCTGCAGCTGTGATCCGTCCAACGTCAGTGGTCTCACCCTGGCTGGCTGCTTTCATTTTGGGTTTTAGAAAGCTATCCCAGCTGGTGTGGGAAGAGCCGATTTAAGGCACCAACGATATAAATGGATATAAAACCCTAAATATAATGAGACTGGTTACAAGTCCACTGGAGAGTACCCACGACAGCACTTCAGGCTTAAGATCCAGCATCCTCCCTCTGGCAAACTCTGAAAGTGACGGGCTTTGCTTCGCTTGCAAAGCCGTCCGCGCAGAAGCTGTGACGTAGGTTGCTGCAAACCGGGGGAAAGGCGGATTTCTAGAGAATCTGCTATGAGACAGACTCGGACTGATTGAGGCCGGGATTAGAAGCTTTTCATCTCTCCCTCTCCTTCTGAGTGCGCACACTATGTAACCTGATTTGCGAAATAAGGCACATCCTCCTGGTAGTTATCATGCTCGACTTACGAAAAACAGTAGACAATAAAACAAACCAAGAGAACAGAAAGGGGAAGAGATACGTAATTCTTTTGCTGATGTTAATACTTTTTTAAATACTGATTTTTTAATACTTTTTCTCTCTCTACTGCTGAAGGTGGGCAGTCGTGACGTCTAACGTGCTACGGAGTCAGACCTGACACTTTTGGATTCGAAAGTAGTTCCACGGGGGCGCCTGGGTGGCTCAGTCAGTTAAGCCTTAAGCATCCGACTCTTGATCTGCGCTCGGGTCATGGCTCAGGTCATGATCTCGCCGTTGGTGAGATGGAACCCCACGTGGGGCTCTGCGCTGACAGCACTGAGCCTGCTTGGGATTCTCTCTCTGCCTCTCCCCTGCGCACGCGCGCGTCTTCTCTCTCAAAGTTAAGTATTTTTTAAAAATAAAATAGTCCCACGAATACGACCCGTCAGATAGTGACATGCGATCACCAGCCATGGAGGCGAACAATGCTGACGCTAACTTGCGTGAAGTGACTGCCATCCATCACATGACTGACACGACCCCGTTCCGTTTCTCCAGCCATCAAACACTTTATGGGTGGACAAGAGAGGACGAAAAGCAACTCGTCAGAGATCCCGAGCTAGTGGGATGGGAGCCAGGGGTCTGATGCCAAGGTCCACCCTCCGGGATTGTCCCAGACAGGGAAGAAGGAGCAGAGAGAGAGACACATGCGTGGTGTAACGGGGTGGTGAATCAGCAGGGCAGTCAGGCGAGGAAACGTAGGCGCTAAGCCCATCAGCCCGCTTGCCGCCGAGGCCGCTTTGTCCGGCAGGGGCACCAAGAAGCGAATCTGGACGTGGTGTCAGGTGGGGAGCCGCTGACACGGACAGGGCCGCGACAAGGGCAGACAGCGCCCTAAACGCACTCGATTTTGAGATCGGGGACGCACAGCAGGCATCGCGAAATCATGATTCTTACTTTTCTGGTGAGGGAAGCGGAGGCCAAGTTCCCGTGTGACGCTCCCCAACTCACTCCTGTGTTCCGTGGCCACACTCACTCCCACGCCAGCAAGTGGCCCTCTACCTGCCGCTCGGCACGTTCCTCGGGGCCATCACGGATGTGAGTGAAAAAGGACCCTTAGAAAGAAGTGGACTCCCAACGCTCCAGGAAACAAGGGAAATATTTTTAATCTTGACGCTGTGGTTGATTGCAACTCATTTTCTTGTTTAAAGCTGCCACAGCCACCACAACCACCCAGGGGGCCTACAGTTTGCGATGTGGCAATCAAATGCCTCAGCATGTGGCCACCTGAGAAATCCTTTTAGAGCGTCATAAGCCCCATCGCTCAACTGCTAATTCTTAATTACTCTGCGGTGTGGACAGCAGTCCTGAGGCCCAAGGTAGGTTTTCAGCTACTCTGTCCCCAGTGCTGTATCTAAAAGTAATGTGAGATAGGTGACGTGTATGTACATATATAGTTATGCTATTAATTAATTTTTATTTAATTCTTTTTCATGTTTATTTATTTTTGAGACAGAACGTGAGCGGGGGAGGGGCAGAGAGAGAGGGAGACACAGAATCGGAAGCAGGCTCCAGGCTCCGAGCCGTCAGCACAGAGCCCGATGCGGGGCTTGAACCCACGAACCGTGAGATCATGACCTGAGCCGGCGTTGGCTGCCCAACCGACTGAGCCACGCAGGCGCCCCGCTGGTAATTTATTTTTCAAAGTCTGAGAAGGCACAGGGTAGGTCCTGCGGCAAAGACAAAGGCCAGGCTATCTGTCCACGTATTTATGCTCGTTGGGAGACCACCAGGAGGAAACAGAGGCGTGTGACGATAAACCTCAGAAGCCGGAATGGGAACGGTGGTGTCCCGGGATGCGTGACAAGCCTGCTGTCCTTGGCTTCCTGCTCCCCGAGCCGCACACATCATGTCCACAGCGATCTCACCCAGCGGGAACGCACGCGGGGCTCTCCGATTCACACAATCTCACGATTCACTCGATTCACTCGTAACTGGATGTGGAAGGAATGCGGGAAGCTGGGGCAGGAAGGCGCAGGAAGTATGACACATCGGCATCCTGCCGGACAACAATCCACGGAAGAGAGCTAGTGTAGGACACGAGCGTTCGGCCAGGGACGAGAAAGCAAGTGGGGACCCAGGCGTCCGCAAGTGGCTAGCTGGGGCCGCAGGAAACCCCTCTGGGCCCCATGGTCTTAGCTATAGAGTAGAGGTTTTGGATCTCGTGGCCCTGAACTACTGCCAAGAGCCTCATCCACGAGTCACTCTGAAATGCGAGCCCTTCCTTCCCTCCCCGCTGAGCTGTGCTCACCTGCTCACTTGTCCGTGTCCACCAGTGGATTAACACCTTTAAAGCCAGGAGGGAGTCTTCTTTACTGCTGCCTGAGCCGGGCCTCTTACTATACCTACCGGTTGGGGCTCAGGCAAGTGAATTAAAAAAAAAAAGCCTGCAAAAAGACTCGAGAAATGATCCGCTTTCCGGTATAAAGCTGACTACATACAACAGAAGAACGACGTACAGGATTTTTCACCTTATCACCGGACCGACTCCGGGCCAAAACAGAAAGGCACCCAAAGATGCCACTCGCCTTAAAACAACCAGGTGAAGAAAACCGAAGAATCGTTTTCTGTCCCACTCAATCCTTGTAACCTTTTATACCGGAATATAAGCCTTTCCCAGGCTAAGGCTGAAGTTCTGCGAGCCCTCGCCGCAGAAATGACATTGGGCTACAGATCAGCTGATGTGAATGCGACCAGAATAAAAACAGCTTTGCAGACCGTGAAGCTGTGCAAATTGCTGAACTGTGTGCCTATAAATTCCTTTACGTTGACTAAAAGGAAGTCATATGGGCCAATATTTCAGCCTCCTTGAGGCCTCTGTTAAGAACAGCTTCTGAAGAGATTCTTTTGCTGAAATACGTGCACAGAAGTACAGAGCACCAAATGGCCTCTTTCTTTACAAAATAAAAAATGGCATTTCCACTGCATTTTCTTTAGTTCAGCAGTCTCTTTCTGGCAATGGCTCAACGACCTCGCTAAGATCGTTTCATGGAATGTCCAAGAGGGGAAAAAAATGGCGACCTAGTTCTATTTTAAATTTTAAGGCAAATACGGCCCATTCTCACCATTACTATGTAACATAGTACTGGAAGTCTTAGCCTCAGCAAAAGACATAAAGGGCATACAAATCGGCAAAGAAGAAGTCAAACGTTCACTATGTGCAGATGACATGAGACCCTATGGAGAAAACCCGAAAGACTCGTTTCAATTCCTTAATTTTAATCAACGTGATTAAAAAAAAATGCTAGAACTGATATGTGAACTCAGTGAAGTCATAGGATATGAAATCAACGTGCAGAAATCTGGTGCATTTCTATACACCAATAATGAAGCGGCAGAAAAAGAAATCAAGGAATCAGTCCCATTTGCGGTCACACCAAAAACAATAGGAATAAATCTAACTAAAGAGGAAAAAGACCTATACTCTGAAAACTATAGAAGACTTACGAAAGAAATTGAAGAGAACACAAAGAAATGGAAAAACATTCCATGCTCATGGATAGGAAGAACAAATATTGTTAAAATGTGGATACCACCCAAAGCAATCTACGTATTTAATGCAATCCCTATACCACCAGCATTCTTCGCAGAGCTAGAACAAACAATCCGAAAATTTGTGTGGAACCACAAAAGACCCCGAACAGCCCAAGCAATCCTGAACAAGAAAAACAAAACTAGAGGCATCACAAGTCCGGATTTCAAGCTGTATTACAAAGTTGTAATCATCAAGACAATATGGTACTGGCACAAAAACAGACACACACATTAATGGAACAGAATAGAAAACCCAGAAATGGACCCACAACTACATGGTCAATTTATCTTTGACAAAGCAGGAAAGAACATTCCGTGAAAAAAAGTCTCTTCCACAAATGGTGTTGGGAAAACGAGACAGCAACACGCAAAAGAATGAAACTGGACCACTTTCTTCCACTATACACAAAAACAAATTCAAAATGGATGAACGACCTAAATGTGAGACAGGAAACTATCAAAATCCTAGAGAAGAACACAGGCAGCAACCTCTTTGACCTTGGCTGGAGTAACTTCTTATTAGCTGAAGGCAAGGGAAACGAAAGCAAACATGAACTATTGGGACCTCGTCAAGATAAAAAGCTTCTCCACAGCAAAGGAAACAACAAAACTAAAAGGCAGCCTGCGTCATGGGAGAAGATATTTGCAAATGGCGTATCTGATAAAGCGTTCGTATCTAAAACCTATAAAGAACTTATTAGACTCAACACCCCAAAAAACAAACAACCCAGTTATAGATAGATAGAAGGTATGAATAGACAATGTTCCAAAGAAGACATCCAGATGGCTAAGAGACACATGAAAATATGCTCAACATCACGCACAGTCAGGGAGGTACAAATCAAAACCATGACGAGGAACCACCTTACTTACGCCTGTCAGAATGGCTACAATTAACTCAAGAAAGAACAGGTGTTGGCGAGGATGTGGCGACAGGGGAACCGTCTTGCACTGTTGGTGGGAATGAAAACTGATGCAGCCAATCTGGAGAAGAGTATGGAGGTTCCAAAAACAAAAAACGAAACAAGCAAACAAAAACAACTAAAAATAGAACTACTCTGTGATCCAGCAATTGCATTATTGGGTATTTACCCAAAGGATACAAAAATACAGCTTCAAAGGGGGTACATGTACCCCACTGTTTACAGCAGCACCGTCAACAATAGTCAAACTATGGGTACACACCCAGACACACACACACACACACACACACACACACACACACACACGCTTTAAACGGAGGGAAAACCAGGTGTTCTCCCAGGATGAGCCTGATGGGGAAGATGCTCGCTGTGCCAGCACCAGGGAAGAGAAGCAAGTCGTGGCTGTCCTTCAGTCAGACCTCTCTGCATCGCCCATAGCTGCTAGGCTGTGCTGGACCAGAAGCTGCCTCCAGGAAAAGTACCTACGTGAATGTTTGAGTTGCGTGTGAACTAGCTGGTTATTCAGAGGTGAGTGAGCCTGTCAATTCAAGGAAAATAGCTTGCAGGCTTCATTGCCAATGATAAAACTGGAGTTTTCAAGTGAAAGAAAATTAGATTTTTGGAAAACTGGGAACTTGATAGTTCCCAGAGAGTTAAAAGACTCTCTGATGAGATTAGTGGTGATATTTATAAGTGTACTTTTTAAGTATTCTATAATGTGTTGTCATTAGAAGATGACTCATGAGCCAACATTTTTGAGATGGCTAATGAAGGATGTTACAGAATCACGTATGGGGAGAAGACCCACTTAAAGTGCAAGGGAGACCAAGCGATTTTATTATGACAGAATATGAAAAGTCTGCATTATTAAAAAGAATGTTAAGAATCTACTACTCGCTGAGATTACTTGCAAAATTTTGATGGAGGATTAAAGAATACCATAATTTTCTGGAAAGGCTATTGAAATACTTCTTGCTTTTCTGGGCATATATTTGTGTGAGGTTGGATTTTCTTCAAATACTTCAAGCAAAACAACAGGTTGTAGAAGCAGACGTGAACTTCCAAGCGTCTTTTATAAGTCAGACATGAGGGAGGTTTGCAAAAATATTAAACAATATCACTCTAACTCAGTATTTTTTTTCCACAAATGTAGTTATTTTTATAAAAGGCATACTATTTCCTTTTAACATGTAATGGGCTTATCATTTTTTATTTTATTTTATTTTTTATTTTTTTAACGTTTATTTATTTTTGGGACAGAGAGAGACAGAGCATGAACGGGGGAGGGGCAGAGAGAGAGGGAGACACAGAATCGGAAGCAGGCTCCAGGCTCTGAGCCATCAGCCCAGAGCCCGACGCGGGGCTCGAACTCGCGGACCGCGAGATCGTGACCTGAGCCGAAGTCGGATGCTTAACCGACTGAGCCACCCAGGCGCCCCAGCCTCCCACCCTTTACTCCCTTTTCAACATGCTTCTGCTTCCTTCATGGGAAGAGGCTGTCAACTGTCCCCGACTATCCATTCTTCCTTTTTTCTAGAGTAAACGAACCCCAGATATTTATCTGGCACCTGACTACCTGGAGCAAAACAAAGACCGAATTCCTGAGCTTGTAGTTGGTGAAGGCATGGAACAAAATTCTGGCCAGTGGAGTACATGCAGAAATGGTGGAAATGGTGGACACAACTTCTGGGCAGTGTCCTTAAAGGGGCGGGGGGGGGCGTGGCTTCTTCCTTCCTTTCTGCTAAGTGAAATGGAGTGGGCCAATACTAGACCATGTGGAAAAGAATCACACTCTGCGGCTGGAAGATTTAGAAAACTGGAAGGAACCTGGGTCCTTGACAACTCTGGGGGAACTGCCAGCCTAACCGATGTGACACCCAATGGGCACATCCTTCCTCCCACAAACGTCAAGATGACCGGCGCGTGGGGTAACTCTCTCCAGGGAAAACGGAGCTGACACTGATAAACCAGTTCTCTCACCATCGGAAAGTTCTACCGAGTCAGTAAGTGGCAGAAAGGTTGTCAGGATAAACGACTTCGATTTGGAGAGCTGCCTAGAAAGAACTTATGCCCTTGAACATTGCGAACACAGCAAGAGCCCTGACTGATACTTTCATACTCACTTGTCGGGCCATCTGAATTCATGATTTAGCTCCCTACTGATTCTCTCACTGAAGGTATGAGATTGGACCAGCGGCTACAGTCAACCTGATCACAGTCCTGCCTTATACCAAACACCAAAGTGGCCTGCCCCTAACAAAACCGGTACTAATTTGATTCACTTTAGAAGAGGCACCTTATCTCTGTAAAGGACAGAGGGCCGGAAAGAAGATAAGAGCAGATCTAATAACGCTGACTGACTGCTTCATGCCAGGAACCATGCAGAATATTTCTGTCCACTTTATCTCACCAACTTGAGTAACTATCCTTCTAGGAAGTGGGTATTTTACTGAATCTAAGATGATTCCATATGTGACATACAGATTGACTCACACTGGATTACTTCATTTTGTATCATTTCAACCATAAATACATCACAATCAATTTCTAAAAGATAGTATCTTCTGAAAAATGAAGTATCCATTATCACACCTAAAAAAATCAATATTAATTACTTAATGTCATCAAATACCCCAACTGTTTCATAAATGTCTTTTTTTAAAATTTTTAAATGTTTGTTTATTTTTGAGAGAGAGAGAGAGAGAGAGAAAGCGAGAGAGAGAGAGAGAACACAAGCAGGGGAGGGGCAGAGAGAGAGGGAGACACAGAATCCAAAGCAAGCTCCAGGCTCTGAGCTGTTGGCACAGAGCCTGATGCGGGGCTCGAACCCACGAACCGTGAGATCATGACCTGAACCAAAGTCAGATGCTCAACCGATTGAGCCACCCAGGTGCCCCATAAATGTCTTTTTATAGTTAGTTTGGACAAGGATCCAAACAAGGTATACATTTTATCTGACGTGTCTCAAGTCTATTAGTTCATAGGATACCCCTCCTTTTCTCTGCAAGTCTTTTGTTACAGGGAATTGGGCTGTTTGTCCTGTAGAATTCCCCACATTGGACTTTTGTGATTTTATTCCTATAGGTGTCAGTTAATGTGTTCCTCTGGCCTCTGTATTTTGTGCAAGCTAGTAGTTCTGACCGGAGATGGGATCAGATTGGGGTTCGATCTCTTCGACAAGGATGTCTCCTAAGTAGTGGCCTGGTTTTCCGCATCGTTTCTCAGCATGAAGACGGGTCCGTGAGTTCAGGTGTGGGTCTGCCTGACCCGTCCCAGAATGGTCCCCAGCAAGTCCGCATCTGGTCAGTGTAGCGGCCGGTGACCTTTGCCTAGGTCCAGTGCGTCCTTAGGGATTGCAAATGATGCCATTCTTTTTCTTTTAAAATCGAGTTTATGAGACAGAATGCACACAGAATAAAATTTATCCTTTTACATAAACAGCGTTAAGAGTTTTGACCAACGTACGAAGTCAAGCAAGACGTAGCGCGTTTCTGTCACCCACCAAGGTCTGCCCTTAACCCCTTCCTTCTGTCCCCATGTCCTGGCAACCAGTGATCTGTTTTCGGTCCCTATCGTTCTGGGTTTTCTAGAAGGCCACATCAATGGAATCTTACACTGTGTATGCCCAACGCGGGGCTCGAACTCACGATCCATGAGATCACGACCTGAGCCCAAGTTGGACGCTTAACCGACTGAGCCACCCAGGCGCCCCTCGGTTGTTTCCAGTTTTGAGCCATCATGAACAAAAGCGCCATAAACATTACTGTGCGCATTTGTGTGGGTGCCTAAGTTTTCAATTCTCTGGTAATTGGTTAGAAGAAGTCTCTGTGGCGAGTATTTATAAGAAACTGCCAACTATGTTTTGCAATGGCTGTATGATCTTACATTTCTGCCAACAGTGTGTGAGCATTTTAGTTGTGCCACATCCTCGTCTTTATTTGGGACTGTCAGCCTTTTTTAATTTTTATTTTGGATACTTGAGTGCATCCGTAGTGGTGGTAACTAACTGATGTTTTCATTTGCATTTTCCTCCTAACTAATGATTTGAGCATCTCTTTTTTTTTTAATGCTTGTTTATTTTTGAAGGAGAGAGACACAGAGTGTGTGTGGGGAGGGGCAAAGAAAGAGGGAGAGACACCGCTGAAGCAGTGAGCATCTCTTTATATGCTGATTGGCCAACCCTGTATCATTTTCAATGATGTGTCTGTTCAGATCTTTTGCCTATTTTTAAATTGGATTGTTTGTCTTCTTATTGAGTTGCTAAGAATTCAAACGGTGATCTTATTCTAGCATTCTTTTATATTAAAAAAATTTTTTTAAGTTTATTTGTTTTGAGAGAGAGAGAGAATGTCCAGGAGGGGCAGAGAGGGAGGGAAAGAAGAAAGAATCCCAAGCACTGTCACAGAGTGGAGCCCGACGAGGGGCTCGAACTCACCAACCGTGGGATCATGACCTGCGCCGAAATCAAGAGTCAGTCGCTAAACCGACCCGACTGAACCACCCAGGCACCCCACGATGTCCTTTTACATTTAATAGTTGCAGTTCCACAGGGGAGTTTTCTTTCATCAATGATTTGGTGACCCCGCAGCACAATGTGTACAGGGAACTGGATAAATGTTTTATTCTTCCTCTCTCTTTGCCAATTTTATGGACAATGATTTGGTTCCACAGCATTCTCCAAACGGGACCGCTAAGTTTCTTGTTGTGATTATCATTATGGCCTTGTGGATCTGAACACAGTTGAGGTATCTCGGTCTTTATAGCTTTATTCTTCTTGGTGATCAAATTACCCCATCTGGCGGGAGGGATTTCAAGTTGTTTCCTGAGTCTTTCGGCCATCTCTACAGTAGTCTTCGAGTGTTTCTTTGCTTTCTCGTATGACAAGATTCTCCGGATCCTCGTATACATTCCCTGTCTGTGTAGTAACGGTGTAACCTTGCCCGCAGAGAGGGCGGACTTCTGGGAGGAGATCTCAGTTCTAGGAGGTAATGTCACACACCGGACAGAAATGTCTTTGTCTAGAGTGGATCTTAGGATGGGGCAGGCCATGCCTGATGGTCTTAGAGCGCAAGCTGGCCCTGCCAAAAACCCCCAACCATGTGATTTTGGGCGGGAGCTTTGGGTCACGGGGTCTTGGTTAACCCTGGACACTGAGGCCAACCACACGAGCAATCAATCATGCCTAAGTAATGAAATCCCAATAAAAACTCTGCATACCGAGGCCTGGGTGAGCTTCCCTGCTGACGATATTGCCATGCATATTGTCACACCTTAATGCTGACTCTATGGGGAGAGGACAACAGAAGCTTCATGTCTGGAACCCTCTCAGACAATTCCCTTTATGCCCCTTACTTTGGCTGACCTGAATCTGTGTTCTTTCCCTGTAGTAAGCCGTAACTGTGAGTCTCACAGTTTTCTGTGAATTGTAGGGACTCATCAGTGACTTAAGGAAGCTGAGGGTACGTTGGGAACTCCCTGAATTTGCAGGTGGTGTAAGAAGGGAGGGCAGTCTTGGTGACTGTGACCTCTAACTTGCAGTTTGGTGAAGCCCAGACACTGCTTCAGATCTGCAGTCAGGTATCTCTCTAAAGCATGGCTTTGTACTGATATTTCCAATTCGAATTTAGGATTATAGGTTTTTTACTTTGATTTTACATTTGCACCCCTTTGACGCTGGACATCTTGGTATTTAGAGCAGGTAAATATTTGCTTTATCCTGTTACATAGTATTTTCTGAATAACATCATCAAATTTTTGACAACATGATGATGGAAAACAATTTAAGATTTCCTGGTAGTTCTTTTCAAAATGTAGTCACATTTCAGATCACGCACAGTAGTTCCTTTATGTGTGGCTAAGTCATTCACTAAATGGCTTTTTAGGTCTATTTGTTTTATTTTGCTTGATTTTTAAGGATTGACTTTTCCCTTTATTTACTTAACTTTTACATTTTACGTAAATCACGTGCATGGTTCTAAGAGTCAAATCTACAGAATGAGGTGTGTTCTGAAGCCTAGTTTTTCTCCTCATTTTTAGATTCGACTCTGAATCACCCACAATCCTCCATTGTTGCGGATTTTAAATTCTAGATAAAAGATCTAAACTCAGCATATTTAACACATGAATGCCTATGTTACTGCTAAAGTGAAGCTTAAAAATGCTTAGGACTAAATTCTTAACGGTAAATTCCTCTTTTGTTTCTAAACTTTAAGTTTTAAAGCTCTATTTTGTATGGAAACTGCAAAGGCAACTTAAGTTCTACCCAGCCGAACTGTCACATAGTCGAAATACTTACGAGTAGAATTTAAAAAATAAATTTCAATTTGCCAAGGGCTAGAATTAAAACAGAGATCCTTGGGGCGCCTGGGTGGCTCAGTCGGTTAAGCGTCACACTCTTGATTTCAGCCCAGGCCATGATCTCACGGTTCAGCTGACGGGATTGAGCCCTACAGAGCCCACTTGGGATTCTGTCTCCCTCTCTCTCTGCTCTTCCCCTGCTCTCTCTCTCAAAATAAATAAAAAGAAACAAAAAAAACAAAACAAAACAGAGATCCTTAAACAATGAACACTGATACAACATTACTCTCGCACGGCGCCTTTGGGCAGAAGATCTACATATCCACCAGGGATTTGGGATCTAAAGGGATGACGGAGCCTTCACAGATGCTCTCCCTCCATACCCCCAGCCCTCTTCCTCAGGGTCGCAGAGTCCCCAGAGCTGGCCCTCAACAGGGCTCCCACTCTCCTGCTCGCCTCTGGGGGATTTCCTCTACAGCCACAGTTTTACATTCCTTTCACCGGCTACAGATTTACGTATCCACATCTCCAGCCGAGACTTTCTCTTTGCTACTGTTCTGTTTTAAGGAAGATCACTCAAGAACTTACCAACCCATAGGTCCCATCGTTTCTGCTCTCGTTTTGCCACGTTTTGCCTCTTTAAGCAATTCTTCAATTGCTTTCCTGATGGGGAGAAAAATAGAGTTGAGAGGTAGTCACACGACTGAATTCTTAAAAATCAGTTTATTCCACATATATGATCTTGTGGAAAGAACAGCTTTTGAAACATAGAATGCCAAAACGGGGGAGAAGTTTTTTTAGATTAAAAAAAAAACACATGGCTGACAGTTTTGAGCAGGTAAAAATTAAAAAAAGAAACTTTGTATATGAAAGGGAAACACACTGAAAATTAAAGACAAAATGACAAGCTGTATCTGTATTTAAAATGTTCAAATGCACTCTTATTCTAAGAAATACTAATGAACTCAACTCTGATAAATATATTTCTACCCATTAGTTAGTAAGAGAGTAGAGAAAGGAGTACTCTTTGCTCGACTAATGGGGACTGAAACTGATAGAACACTTCTTTAGGACAATTTGGCAACATGACAAACAGCCTTCAAAAGAAGACATACCTGCTGACCTAAAAACTCTACTTTATCCTAAGAAAATGGGTATAGTGTATATTGGATAATTTTTATTTCAGGTTTCTTTGCATGTATATATTACCCAGGAAAACATTTGGACGGGTGTTATCAAGATGGTAAGAGGAGTGTCTGGGTGATTTTAATTTTTTTTGTTTGCTTTCTGTATTCTCTATTTTTTCTAGAGTGAATCTGTATTATTTGTGCACTTTTAGCAAGATTTTGAAAAAAAAAACCAGAAAACATACTTATCATATTCTGAGACATTACTCTTTTTATTTTTAACTTATATATAAATATATTATATATATTATAATTATATACATATATATATAATTTACTGTCAAGTTGGCTCACACACAGTATATACAGTGTGCTCTTGGCTTCAGGAGTAGACTCCTGTGATACATCACTTACATACAATGCCCAGTGCTCATCCTAACAAGTGCCCTCCTCAATGCCCAGCATCCATTCTCCACGCCCCTCCACCCCCATCAACCCTCAGTTTGTTCTCTGTATTTAAGCGTCTCTTATGGTTCGCCTCCCTCTCTGTAAATAATTTTTTTCCTTCCCTTCCCCCATGGTCTTCTGTTAAGTTTCTCAAGTTCCACATATGAGTGAAAACATACGGTATCCGTCTTTCTCTGACTTATTTCACTTAGCGTTGTACCCTCCAGTTCCATCCACGTTGCTGCAAATGGCAGGGTTTCATTCTTTCTCATTGCCGAGTAGTATTCCATTGTATATATATGTACAAATCTTCTTTATCGATTCATCAGGTTGATGGGCACACGGGCTCTTTCCATAATTTGACTATTATTGATAGCGCCGCTATCAACATTGGGGTGCGTGTGCCCCTAAGAATCAGCGCACCTGTATCCCTTGGATAAATTCCTAGCAGTGCTATTGCTGGGTTGTAGGGTAATTCTATTGTTAGTGTTTTGAGGAACCTCCACACTGTTTTCCAGGGCGGCTGCACCAGTTTGCATTCCCACCAACAGTACAAGAGGGTTCCCGTTTCTCCACATCCTCGCCAGCGTCTGTAATTTCTTGAGTTGTTCATTTTAGCCACTGAGATTAGTGTGAGGTGGTATTTCATTGTGGTTTCGATTTGTGTTTCCCTGATGATGAATGATGTTCAGCATCTGTCTGTTGGCCATCTGGAATCTTCTTTGGAAAAGTGTCTATTCATGCTGAGACATTACTCTTAAGACACTGTAGAAGGTGCTATGGGTAGTAAAATAGGGAGATGATCATCCCTGACTTTAATATTATTTACAATATGTAAGCGGTAAAGTGAAAGAAAAGAGAGGGATAAAGTTGGACACAGATACAGTTCAAAGACAGAACTATACACCTAATCACAAAATTTGGAAACTGGTCATTATACACCGATTCTCTATAAAAATACTTAACCATACTGTTGTAGTACTTTACATAACCCTCAAACCGTGTTAATATTCTGTGAATATTTTATGATGCTTATTTTACCGAAGCAGGCACATGGCTTAAAAAAAAACAAGTATTATTTAAAAACTTAAAATACAGCAGCCCTCTTGCCTCAACCTTCTCCACCCACTAAAAAAATCCATTTCGACCCTTAAAAAAAAAAGAAATTCTGTTTATCCTGGTATTTATCACCATATTTCTCTTAGGGTGCTGGGAAACTATTTTGCCACCCTCTTGACCTTCAAAAAACACATCTACCTAGTTTTGTATCATTTACATTTTTAATAAACGCTCACCAATAGGGATGGCTTTTATTTTATTTATTTATTTTTAAAAAAAATTTTTTTTCAACTTTTTTTTAATTTATTTTTGGTACAGAGAGAGACAGAGCATGAACGGGGGAGGGGCAGAGAGAGGGAGACACAGAATCGGAAACAGGCTCCAGGCTCCGAGCCGTCAGCCCAGAGCCTGACGCGGGGCTCGAACTCACGGACCGCGAGATCGTGACCTGGCTGAAGTCGGACGCTTAACCGACTGCGCCACCCAGGCGCCCCAGGGATGGCTTTTAAAAACTGCCTTTTCAGTTCACTCAGCAGCTCGACACTTTCTGCTCCACCCTCGAGAGCCCACTTGACCGGGTCCGTGAAGAACGAAACACTGACCACCTTGTGCGCCCTCTCACCCCCCGGACTCACTTGCTCAGTCAAGATTGTGTTTCACAGTTGAGCCTCATGGCGTCATGAATAGTTAAGTGCATCTGATTACCACGTAGCATCTGTCGGTGGGGAAGACCCTCCTCTGCCCTATGGTCCTTCTAGCTGGACTTAGAATCAAATTGACACGAGACACGTTAGTAGGAAAAATATTGAATTTAATAGCATACATAAGGGGAATCCACACAGACATAAAATTTCAAAGACAGTGAGGCAACATGAAGTTCACATGGGAGGGGTAGGGCCTGAGGATACCAAGGGGAGGAAGGCTATTAGCAGGAAGGTGAGAGGAGGGATGTGGAAAATCCTTTCCAGTTTGTCCAGAGTTAGGCAGTTGAGGGGAGTCCGAGAGCTTTTTCTGTGTCTGCTGGGTTTCGATTACTTTTAACTTGAGATCATCTTTATGCCAAAGTGGCCCATCTTGGGGTAGCCTGCCCTTGACCCCTACACAGTATTTCTTCCATCTCTTTAATAATAATAATAATAATAATAATAATATACATCCTATTGATGTGATCTGAGGGCTTTGTCTCATCCAGTATTTCATGAAAAATGTATCCTATCTAGCTCCAAAGATCCTTTTCCACCTTAATATATGTAAGTTAAAAACTGAAAAGGTAAAAATATTCCAAATACACCTCCTCCCCCTTCCCATCGGTAAGTGTGGTACTGTATTTTTTTAAAAAAAAATATTTAAAAAATATTTATTTTTTGAAATACATTTTTGTATTACATATTATGTATACGCTTTATATACATGATATATAAAAATACGTGTATATTTCACATATATTTATTTTTGAGAGAGAGCGCGAGCGAAAGCAGGAGGGGCAGAGAGAGAGGAAGACGGAGAATCCCAAGCAGCTGCACGCGGACAGCAGAGAGGCGCTCGAACTCTCAAGTTTCCAGATCATGACCTGAGTGGAAGTCGGAGGCCTGGCGGACTCAGCCACCCAGGCGCCCCAAGTGTGCTAGTTTCTAAATTAAAAACAGCTGATCATCATACTTAGACCCATCCATGTGTGCCCTCTCCTCCTGACAACAGAAAGTTAAACATCTTCAGGGAAAAGGCCTGTTTGGGCCGTTCCCCAATTATGAACAAACCGTGTATCAGCTGCAAATAAACGAGAATGCATTTTCCCAAAAAAACCCAGGTTAAAATGTTTGCCTGGCTCTCTTGGACCAACCCACAAAAGCCTATCTGGGTCAGAACACGGTTGAGATGCCGTACGTGTTCGGGAAACAATACTCCGTCCAGAACCGTGCAGAGATCCCGAGGGCACATTCTAGGCACCTTCGAGAGGCGGACCCTGATTTTTCTACAGTTTTGACTTCATGTAAAACCATTTCCGGCACCGTCATGAACTTCATCTGCCCCGATTTCTCGGAGATCTGATTTACAACCGCGGTCAAAGAGAAAAGCAGCTGTAAGCATGAGAAAGGCTGCTGGGGCAGAAGGAATTCCCCGTGGGCCACACTCAGTCGCCAGCCAGCGTGGGAGGCGGGACCCCACTGCCAGGGCTGGGGTGCGGCCAGCTTGCTGTAATTGGTTTAACAACAGCTGACGTTGGCGTTGGCGTGGAGCTTCGCCTTTGGCCAGGTGCTGTCCCATCTGAACACGACGACATAGTTACAGCAACTAGTTTACAGGTGGGGGAAGTGTCACGCTGCCCAAGACGGCCCCTGCTACTGATCCTGGGGGAGGTGGGTGGGGAGCCTGGGCACTTACTTGGAGAACCGCAGAGGCGGAGGAAGGAAGGACCGCGCACTATTTCGCCCTAGGAATGTTGAGCATGTGCTACCTCCCACCCCCAAATTCTCCTGCCTGGGCTTTCCTTCCAAATAGGCAAAGAAAAGTCCCTAGCAGTCACGTCTGTTGCCCTGAAATAACAACATCATCTTCAAACTCAAAGGGAAAAGACTAGGAAGTCGGGTAGTTTGCCTCACTGCTGACTGTAGCCTTCGGTTTTTCCTGAGACTCTTGCTGACGAATTCTGGGGTAAGGAAACAGTTGAGCCAGCTTCTGTTGAACGTGATCACAGAGGCTTAAATCATCAGAGATGATGATGAAACAGCAACCTCAGGAAACAAGATAGTTATTTAATGAGATGATGACACGTAAGTGAAAGCTGCCTTAAAATACGGGAAAAGCAAACAGCAGGAGAATATGGCAGAACTAAGTACACAGAGAACCCGAGCAACTAAATAATTTATTCAGACACACGTTTAGTTCTGGGTACTTTTTATACTTAGATTCTTAACATCGCCAAGTTTTCTTTGTAAGACAAACTCATTCTATTAGAATATAAAATTCAACGTGAACAAGAAGTCCAAGAAAGCCAGCTCATTAAGCAGACAGTTTTCTGGGCACGGGAACAAACTAAAATCAATTTTCAACAATCCACGTGGGTATCATCTACACCCGGTTTTCCATCCCAGCTTAGCTTCCTCGGGCCTGCCTATTCATTCCATGAGCCAGCTGGTACATGCTTAAGGAATGTAAACTGATGATAAGAGCAGCTTAAGTAAAACCCAAGCGGGAATGCAAATCTGGTGCAAAATCATCTTAAAGCCCAAAGTCAACAAATTAGTTTTGAGTTATCTGGGTCTATGTTTCTTTTTCCTCACATAAATCAATCTAAGAGTTAAGTCTACCCTATAGAAAGGGTGGCAAGAAAACCAAGGCAACTGAAATGAAACAATAGAAATTGAGGGACACTGGGGCACCTGGATGGCTCAGTCCAACGTCTGACTTCGGCTCAGGTCATGATCTCACGGTTTGTGAGTTCGAGCCCGACGTCCGCCTCTGTGCTGACAGCTCAGAGCCTGGAGCCTGCTTTGGATTCTGTGTCTCCTTCCTCTCTGCCCCTCCCCGTTCATACTTCGTCTCTCTCTTTCTCTCTCTCAAAAATAAAGAAAACATTAAAAAAAATTTTTGAAAAGGAAAGTGAGAGGCAAAGTAGGTAAGAACATAAGAAAATGAGATCTTTCGAGGAATAAAATCAGAAAAGCTAACCATCAATTAATTGTTCAAAAAAAAGACAGAGCCAGGCCTCGGGATCTGCATTACACTGTGTCTGGAGAAATGCCGAAGGAAAGTGCTACAGACTGAACATGTGTGTGTTCCCCCAAATTCATACTCTGATACCCTGATTCCTGGTGTGATGGGACCAGGACGTGATTAGCTCACGAGGGTGGCTTCTTTAGCTCCACAAGTCCTGGGAGAGTATAAGGTGGCTTCTTTGGTGCTGCTAATGTTGTTTCGTGATCTAGGTGCACTCACTTTGTGACTGTTTACCAAGCTGTAAACTTATGATTTGTGCACTTTTCTGTATGTACAATTACAGTCCAATAAAAACGATTAACAACGAAAAAGGTGCCTTTGATCAACTAACCGTGTAGTAGCTGTTGCATGATGGATGGGAAAGGCAGTTCAAAAAAGGCAATTACGTCGTGGAGGACTACCCCGAAGGTCTTGTGTTCAAACAGGCGTGACTGTACGATAAACACACGGATTTAGGAAACTGGCACAAACGAGTGAACTGCCATTGGCCGCCGGTGACTAACACACACCTGACAGGCCCAGCTAATTATCACTGCTGAAGGCCCCCAGTTCATGCTCAGGGTACTGGGTAAAATTCAAAAGAAACTTGACTATAGCAATCTCAAGGTCTTCCCACGGAGTGGTAAGTTTCGAAGAAAGAAACGGAACAATTTACTTAATCTTCAGTAAGGATTTGATGTCAGACCATAGAACATTCTGATAAAAAAAACAAAAAAACAAAACCAGAGACAGAGGACTCGGATCACTGCTGGACATCTGCAAACAGCTGTCTACAGGCTCATGATCAGTCAGCAGTAATTAGCAGTTAGTTGAGTGACCATGTGGATTGGCAGAAGCCAGAGGAAAAACTGGGGGTTCTGTATTATTCAGTGATTTGATTATAGATATAGAGGAAGAAATTCAGGCCAAACTCATTTAATCTCAGAAAACCACATTGGGCGGGTTCCCCTATCAGCTGTCAAGAAAGGTAAGAAAATTCAAACTGTGGAGAAGGTTTTTGAAGATAAAACTCAATAGGAATGTTGAGATCATCTGGGAAAATGAAAAGAATTGTTGGTAGACAAAAAGATGGAGGCTGAGGAAGTTAATTCTGTAGATTATGTTAAATGTGGCCAACCTCTATCGAGTACATGCTCTGTGAGATGATTTATACAGTGATCAAGGCCCTTCCCTGTAGAGGCTTATATGAGGGACTGTATATCAAATAAACATCTGTATGTGTACATCAGAAATAAAAATTACTTAGGGGAATGTGGGGAAGGAAACTCAATATATCTTTATTTACAATATAACAGGGAGAGTTCTGAGAAAAGCTGCTTAATTTTTAAAAACAACTTATGTCTGGGGAGCCTGGGTGGCTCAGCTGGTTAAGCGTCCGACTTCGGCTCAGGTCATGATCTCACGGTTTGTGAGTTCGAGCCCCGCGTCCGGCTCTGTGCCGACAGCTCGGAGCCTGGAGCCTGCTTGGGATTCTGTGTCTCCCTCTCTCTCTGCCCTTTCCCTGCTCATGTTCTGTCTCTCTGTCGCTCAAAAATAAACAGACATTTAAAAAAAAAACAACACCAAAAACCCTTATGCCGATAAAATACCAAAGGTCAATGGGGGAGCATGAATTTGAATGCAGGATTAATGAAACTTGGTGATTTCATGCCAACGTGGACCAAAAAATAAGAAAGTGGTAGGTCAAGCAACGCTGGGAAAAATCAAAGAGTGGATTGCTTTTTACTTTGATGATCGTAACCCCACAAGGTTGCCATGAGGATAAAGTAGTTTATTTGGTTCCAAGTGTTCCGATGAGAAGCACAAGACATAGGAGAGGTGCTTTTTGCTTGACTAAACTCCTAGAGGTCAGGGAACTTGTCTTTTGTCATCCCAGTTTCCCCCATGTCTGTGTGGCACATGGTGGGTACTCAGTTAGTTCTGGGGAAAGAATGGGTTCTGGGTGTGAGTGGGACAGGACAACAATGCAAGGATTTACCAGTAAAAACGCTGTATCTGTAGCAGGAAGAGGAGGTGACGGGGGAGGCAGAAGCGGCGGGACAAGGACGGTGAAGACAAAGCAGTGAGACCGTGCGTCACGGAGCAAAGAAACGTGATGAAGGGAACTGGCGGCCACCTTGGGCCGCGGCGAGCCACGCGGCTCCTTGGGCCGCGTCCCGCGGGGGCCGGGCGTGAAGAGCAGCGCCCAAGCGCCACCGCCTGGGTGGCGTCGTGCATCAGGTCCGAGTGGGAAACCGCAGCCAAGGACTGGGGACGCAGAGGCAGCTGTCAGAATGCGGCACGGCTGGAATTTTGCCCACCAGGATGGAGGTCTTCCCCCCTCTGGGGCTGCCTGAAAGTCTCAGCCAGCGGTCACTTCTAGAAAACACTTTGCCCTTTGTGTGCCACCAGAAACGAATGACCTTTGTTTGGCTTCTGATGCCATTCTTTTGCGTCCTTCGGAGAACGGGAAAAGCCCGTTTCATTTGTCTGTTACCGCTCTCTAAACCCCATCGCTTAGCGGAGACGCCGACTGCGCTTTGAAATAAAAGTCCTCAGGGCTGGAGTCTGAGCACGCTGACACTGCGATCCTGGGATGTCGCGGTGGGGGGCGGGGGGGGGGGGGACTGGACCGTCCCTGCGAGGCCTCACCAGACGTCCCGTGCCCCACACGGCCAGCCCAACTGCAGCACTCTATCTGCCGTTACAGGCACGGTACGGCTTTGCTCGGGCCACGCTCCCCGTCCAAACTGTTCTGTTCTGCACTCCGGACACATCCTGGTCACCATTCAGATCGCATGTTACCTTCTCTGCAAGACTTCCCTGATCTGCCGGCTTGCTCCATAGCAATGGGTGTTCCCACTCCTTTCTCTGAGGCCCACCGAGGGACAGATAAAGTCGCACAGACGACACTCCTAAATATTTACAGGTTATAAAATAAACTAAAAACCATTCAATAACATATGTTCATTCCTCCTGTGATAAATACACCTTCATTATAATAAAACAATTTTAAAAATGCGCAAAGCTATTTTTTTAAATGACTGAAGGCAAAATACCAGAGATGACAGTATTAACTTACTGCACACATTGATAATTCTGTTTATGAGTTGGTAATATTTGGCTGGGTACAGAAATAAAGACACACATCATTCATACATTATGTATTTATAGTCTAAAATGTATTTTCTCGCCTTGATTTTGGCAAAATCACTCTACTGGTAAAATCCAGATTTTTACATGAATTGTGTTCTCTGAATATAAATTAGATTCTATTATGTTCTAGTAATCTAAAGTATTAAAAAATATATAGCTGCATTGAATGTGGGTAAAATTTTAATATTTCTGCCAAAAGGTTAATTACCTTAAATGTCAAAAACTGAAAACCTAAGTTTGGGATGTTGTAAAATTTCCCGGTAAAATACTAAAATGATGAACGAGTCGGTGTCAACCTTCTCATACGCTCTGTATCCACCTGCACATTTACATATGTGCCAAGTATTATGACTTAAATTCCCGATGTTATTCAGCCCCCACATCTACCCGAGCCTAGTATTATGCTGAGTCACGAGAACCTGCAGACCCATGCACTGAAATCCTCAGACAAGCGGGAAAATGGAAGCTCGGCGCGACGAGGGAACAGTATTTTCTTACGGTATAATCTGCTGCTTTTGTGGCGAGAAGGTTCGACAGGCTCACACGTCTTTTCTGTCCAACCACTTCCGTAGCTCAAATCCCTCCTGTAGGCGAAAGCAGGTTCTGCTTCAGAGTCAACAGTGGTGCGACCCGCGGATTTCCACGTATTCAACGGTTTCCTTTCATTCGACGATACAGCTCAGAACACGGGGGGGGTGTTTCTCGGGTTACGAACTGCGCTGAGTGCGATTCACACACCTAGTGACGGCGGGGCCTGTGTGTGCCTGTGATCTATGGGGCTGTCTTCCTGCCCAGGTTCAAGGCAAGCCTCCTTCGCACGTTGATATAATTTAGCATGTAATATGCACCTGTGGGGGGGGTGATGAAAGCTAATGGCAACAGTGGCTACATGCCACGTATCTTACGCCACGTATCTTACGCCTAAGCCTCACAACCCCACTGTGTAACTACTGGTTTACTGATCAAGAGGTAAGGAGAAAATAAGGAAAAAAGCCACAAGAGCCAGTAAAGGATGGGGCTGGGGGGTGAATTCTGGGGCCCAGGATCTTGGTTAACCCTTACATCGCTGTACTTGAAGGTGTGTTCCCAACCCTCAAGAAGCTCAGTCTAGTGAGAGAGAGGCATTTGAGGGAAGACAGCAACATTTTACTGTATTGATTTGTACTTCTGACAAGAACTGTTGTGGTGAAGGTAACACGCCGGGCCCTTCACCTGGACTTTGATATTCTCCAATCCCCACAGCTCCCATTATAGTTGACTTCTGAGGGTGGGTAGTTATTACAGAGAGATGACCGCTTCAGTTAATAGGGAATATGTGGGCTGACTCTTAGAGGGAAGCCTTATGGCTCAGTTCATAAGACACCTCATCACAGGAATGGCTTCAAAATGAAATGACCTCATTTTCAAAGTAGTTAAGTATCTTTTAGCATATTTATTCTTCAATCCTGATGCAGGAGCCACCTGCAGAAAATACAGGGGTCCATTTTCAGTTTCTACTGTGAGATCTGATTACATAAGCCCTGGTAAATTTTATATACTACAAAGAAAAGCATCTCTTACTAAAAAAACTTTGTGGGGGTAGGGGTGGGGACACCCCCGGTAAAATATTTCCCAGTAAGATACCAAAATGATGAACGGGTCAGTGTCAACCTTCTCGTACGCTCTGTACGAGGATGAACTTAGAAAGGAATAAACTCTAAAGAGAAAAGCCCATGAATTCTACCATTCCAGGAACGGCAGCATATCTCTTTGATGGGGCAAAGGTTAAGTTCAAAGATACACGCATGCTCTCCTGAAATATTACCAGCGAGAAATAAACCCAGACAGAGAATCTCAAGTCAAAGTTATTTGTGAGCAATCTCAATCAATGAAAGCATTTTGTTATCTCCTTAAGAGAATGGACGCATTGAAGAACAAAACTGACGAAAGGAAAACTGCAAGGAAAAAAAGTGCTTAACGTCTAGAAAGATGGCTATAGAAGGGAGCCAATGAGAGAGCCAAGAAAAGCTAATATGGCAGCTGCTTAAATTTGGTAAAGGAAAGGAAAACCTGGCAGAACGCTACAGAAGCCGAAATATAAAATAAAACTCACTCTCATCAAACAGCCATTCAAAATGCAAAAAAGAAAAAAAAAATCACAACAGTGTACAAAGGAAAAAATCACAGCATAAAGCCTCTAAAGTCTGTCTGCATAGCTCTCTTCAGGGAGGGCTGGCGTTGGGCACGCCGACCTTTGATAATACACGGCATTCCAGAAAAGCCACCTCACCAAGAGCGTGGTCTGTAAATCACTGTCTGAATCCAGGGAGCTCCGCTGCAACACAAGCGGCCTGCAGTTCTCTGCAGACTGTCCTGCACAAGGCTTCTGAGCCCCTGGATCTCAGCCCCGAGGACGGCCTAGTCAGCAGAAAGCCTGGTCAGCCCGTGGAAGCTACTTCCCTCAGGGGTGTCAAGGCCGCAGTAAACTGCCCCCTTCTAGGATTAGGAAGCATACTTACGGGCCAAGAGCCAAGGAACGGAAAAACATGAAGACAGAAAGTTCCAGAATGTGTAGGACTTCCTGGTCGTTTCATGCTCTTTGAAAAGGTGCTTTCCTTTGAAAACCCACCTTACAAACTCTTCTCCTGGAGCAGCCATCTCACGATAAAAAACTGACCTGCCATCCAGGGAATCAGGCGCTTTTTAGGAACTGAACGGGAAGAAGACATACTGAGACGTCTAATTCTTAGAAGTCCAGCGATGCACCAGGAGGTGAGAGGAGGAGAAAGCCTATGCTTCACAGCCATCGACACAGGCTCAGTGACCACCCCGGGGCGCTCAGCGCAAGGCAGAGTCAGGCCTAGAGAGGCCCGAGAAGATGGAGGGCGCGTTGAAGGGGGGGGAACCCCCGGGCGAGGCGTGCTTTCCTCAGGCCGCGTGCACTGCCAGCCCCGGGCCTCATCTTGACCGCCCCATGTTCCCTTGGCTTTCGCACTGGGTATCAAAGAGTGCTTTGAGAGATGTAGCAGTTTCCCCTACAAAACTGGCACAGAGTTCCTGTGTACGTCTACACACAGACAGCATTTTCTACATCAGTAATTAAGTCCAAGAATCTCACATAAAAATAATTCACTGAAACCAAGCAGTACGTCCCGGACTCTATAAACCCTCCAGCGTTTCAAGTTTCAGGCTGCCTTTCAGGTGCCAACTTATGTGACAATGAATCGAAGTAGAACAAGGCCATCTTCCAGCCCACGCTCCAATTGAAAAAATCCTTGGTTACTCTGCATACGAGTGCACTGGGGGGAAAAACTCCGTACTAAGGTAGCGGTGAAAATGAACTAATTAAGCAGGTGGGCACACACGCGAACCTACCCTTGGGAGTGGCGTCCCTCTGAGGTAAACCTTTGTAAGAGGTTCAAGGTACTCAACCTCGATGGCTCACCCAAACAAGTCGGTCCAAATGGCGCAACTGTGCAAACAAGGTCTTACGTGTCCTTCTAAAGCCCCCAGAGAGGCTTCCCTTGTGGCTGCCAGGAGCTGCCGGGTCCTGGTGCAATGCAAAGGGAAATAGGAAAGCACGGTCTGGAGGAAGTGTTTCACGATGCATTCTGCTAAATGTCAAAAAACTGAAAAGCGGACTTGGCCTGTCCCTTTACCGCTGCCGTGCTTTTACGGAGCTGCACCTACGAGAGTCACTGTGTCTGTGACTGAAATACAATCCACCCTTCAGGACGGAGAAACAGCTGTGGTTTAACCGGATGAAGCGGGGCTAATGAAGAAGTTAGGACTGTGTTAAAAATGGAATAGGTATCCAACGGAGATGGAGGGGCGCAATCCTGAGAGATATTAACCGATGTCTGATGTACTCGTGGGCTTGTAGAAAAGGGCACTGTGTTTTCAGTAGAAAAGCTCAGAACCAGAATTTCACACCTCACTTGACGCAATCAAAGCCCCAAGTTCACAATTCTCCCTTAGCATTTGCTTGATAGGAAGTGGACCGTATGCTAAACTCCTATATCAATTCCTCAACAGCATTTCCGGAGAGGCCTCAATTCCAAGTATTTACAGGGGTCTTTTTACTATAATATGGAAGGAGAGAAACCGAGATGGAGAGACAGACAGCACGAGCCGGGGAGGGGCAGAGAGAGAGCGAGAGGGAGACAAAGAATCCCAAGCAGGATCTGCACTGCCCAGGCAGAGCCCAAGGTAGGGGCTCGAACCCACGAGGCTGTGAGATCATGACCTGAGCCGAAACCAAGAGTTGGACGCTTAACCCACTAAGCCATCCAGGCGCCCCTAAGGAACCTTTAAATATAATAATATGTTTTGAGAACGTAAAGTAAAAGTTTCCCAATTGTTAAGAGTCTAATTTTATTATTTAAAGCCAAGGAAATTATGGCTTAGAGAGGTTAACAACTTGCCTAAAACTAAAGTTTTTTTCTTTTATTGGAAAATTTAACAAAATTCTCAGTATTTCTCACCCTCCCCCCCAACCTAAGATGGCATTTTTCCATCATCCTGGTAGGGATTACCAGGGGACAGACTACAATTAGGATATTTTAGCCCAGGGTCATTGCCTTTAGAGAACAATTCTGCAAAGAGCGGCACTAACACGATCCCGGTGCTACTGCGTGTCTATAATCGTGTTGTAAAACACACACAAGAAGCAAACCCCACCCAGCAATGGCTGATGGGAAACTTGGTCCTGGCTGAATTCAGGAGTGGTAAAACTAGAACTCCCTCGGCCTGGCAAATGTCTCTTCAAGTAATTTACTATGATTGCTCAATCATATAAAACCGAAAACCTACATAAAATTACCTAAATTATTCACTTCAAAGGTTTTGATAGATCAAAACCTTTTAATATGCAAACCCATGTTTTATGTTGGCAACCGGTGGGGTGCAGTGGGAGCCCACTCCACTAGCCAACTGGGTGTTCTTGGGCAAATCATACACCTTCCCTGAGTGTGTTTCTCTCCATAAAATGAGACTAAGCCCTAGCTCACAGATGCACCGTAAGGAATGAAAAAATATGAGAAAGCATAAAGGGCTTTCTTTGTTTTGATCTTTCTTGGGAGGGGCAATGTAGTTCACCTAGGGATTTGAATTTGGCAAAACATTTTTCAATCTCAGTATCTCCTTCTTTAATTTATATTCTGTGAAGAAAAGCTTCCAGAATGTTCATGTTTTTAATCCTGTGTATTATTCTGTTTTGATGATATTATTTATTGGTCCAAATAATAAAGGAAATTATTTATTTACTTTGAGAGAGAGACACACACAGTGTGGGGGGGGGGGGGGGAGGGGGAGAGGGAATGAATCCCAAGCAGGCTCCGAACCGCCAGCACGGAGCCTGAGGCAGGGCTCGAACACATGAACTGCGAGATCATGACCTGAGCTGAGATCAACAGTCAGATGCTTAACCATCTGAGCCACCTGGGCGCCCCAAGGAAATTCTATCTTTCTACAGCCAGAGGAAATTTTGTGTGCACTTGGCAGAGGTAACCAAGTCCTTCGGTGAAACCGAGTGAGATTTTAAAGGGCTAACAGGGAGACGGGCGGAGAACCAGTCAGAAGAGAACTACTTCAAAGGGCCAACGACCCATGAAACACATGATCCGAAACAAATTCTACGAAAGCCCCCTATCTTGTATGTACAAAAAGAAAGCCAGTGGTCTGGTCTGGGTTCTTCAGCTTTTCAAAGAGTTCACTGCGTTCATTCTCGAACTAGGTCTGCTCCAGGCAAGACGGGCGGACAGGTTAACATCCCGGTGAACGTGTGCAACATAAGAACACACGTTCAGGATAATTCAAGCTTCAGAGCAGAGTTTCCTACCTGAAAAATCCAGATCGAGTAGAGTTATGAATTAATTGTTCTGTAAACATTCCCTATGCCATCTCTTGGTGCTTTTCAGAGAGGGATTATGCAGTTCTTACTTTCTAGATCTGAATCGAGGACATGTTCAAGTCTCCTTAGGAAAATGACAAAGCCACTAGAACACTGTAAAGAAAAGGATGTGCCCCAGTCCTGCCACTTACTAGCTCGGTGGTCTTGTGATCTTGGTTACCTTATCTGTAAAATAAAGATACTTCTGTTCTTTCAGAGTTCTTACGGGGATCAAATACAATCATATATATAGTTACTTTGTAACTATAAAGCAGTGAACAAATGTAAGACATTATTTGAAGAAATCTACTCCTGAAATAAGTAAAAATTAAAAAAAAAATAAATTTAAAAAGTGGTTATAAAGTATTGATAGTTATGTGTTAACTAAAACACAAAAGTATTATATAATAGTATCTATAATGTGTATAGCAATTAACAGCATAATACATTATCTCGTGGAGCCTCAGAAGAACCCTTGAAGTTATTGTTCCCTTTCTGTTAGGCAACTAAGGCTTAATTAAGAAGTCTGACTCATCCAAGGTCAACCAGTAAAGGGTACACCTGAGTCTCCCCCAGACCTTTCTGACTCCACCTCCAGAGCCCCGTCAATTAACACACACCCTTATTTTCCTGCGTCTGTGAAGATGTTTTCTACATTTTCAGGACGAGGAAGTGCTGCTTTGGTACAACGGGGATTAAACGACTAGAACGTAAAGATAATGCCAATGAAGTTTAATAATATGGGAAACGGTACTTTCACAAACCAAGTATCAGTAAACCTGTATCTGGATTCTTAACCAGAGACTAACTCTTTGACTCTTTTCATGGTTCAGATCAGCCTCATTTCCATCATGTTGCAGCCTGGACTGGGAAATAAACAAGCACTTGGAAATAAACAAGACAAAACAAGACAGTTTTGTGTCTCGAGTCGAACTCTCTGGAGCATACGTTCTCACAAAGCTTTGTTATCTTCATATGTACCTGAGGGAGGTTAACACAGGCAACATTACGGACGTAAGAAGCTGAGCCTAAGGAGTCAGGCTGTCCTGGGTCAGACCCACTTACTACCCATATACCCTTGGGCTGCTTACTTCTCCAGGCCTCGGTTTCCTCTTCTATAAATGGGAAAAACTCTCTACCTTGAAGGAGGAGTAAACTGGTTTTCCCATGTGGCTAGGCAAATCGGTCTTCTTACTTTACGGTCACAGTTACGTGTCTGTTTGGCCATCTGCTTCTGGCTAGGGAGAAGCCCAGTTGGCTTCCTCGTGTCCTGGCTTGTTCTGAAGCACACTGCTCTCAGGTGGGGACCAATTTATTAGAACACGAAAACAAAAAGGGAACCCTTGGCTCGCAAGCTGCAAGTCTGGGCAGCCGCGGTGAACGCCTGTGGCACTTCAAGACAGACATTTTCAGCACAGCGTCTAATCAGAAGGCCCCAGAATCTCCGATTTCCTCCATCCACTTAAGAACAAAGAACGATCTTCACCGTGTCAATAAAGAAGCCAACCAACCAACCACAGGTAGCGATTTGTAGAACCAAGTCCGGAAGGCTTCGATGATAACATCTGATGCAGAGTGTGACTCCACTGCATTTACTCTGACACACAAAGAACATGATGGTGACACTCTTTATTCTTCGTTTTCAGGGAATGAAATGGTAATTGATGCTTACATTTTATATTTTAGAGTAATCATTTTTTAATAAAAATCCCGCTAAGTATTCCAAGCCCCAGAATTTATGCGTAAGTATGCAGAACAGAGTAAGCAAGCCAACCAGGATAATAATTTTAGTTGCAGAATCTCCACGATGTGTGGTCCTTAACTTGCAGTCTAAGCTCCAATTAAAATGGATTCTGAGATCCCATATAACTTAGCAGGAATGGTGGTGTAGAAATTAAGAGCTGTGGACCAAATGTTCACGAGGATCCAAGGAAAAACTGCCAGAGTCTGCTCATCTTATTGTGGAGCTAATGTGATTTAAAAAAAAAAAGGCACACCAGACGTCCAATTTTAGAATGTCCCATTTATTCTTTGTTTTTGGCCTTGTGATTTTCTGATTTATAAGAAATAAATATTTGGTCTTTATCTGTTCCTAGCACAGAACTTCTAAAACCCTTGGAATTTCCTAAATGTTGAGGGCAAGAAAGGTATCTTTTGTCATGATGAGCTCCTAGGCTTTCTAAAGATGGGGGCTGGCTAGCCCACCCCCAGCCTTCTGGGGCAGGGAGAGGAGCTGGAGATTAAGCTCAGTCACCAAAGGCTGACGAATGGAGTCTCTGTGAATACCCAAAAGGACAGGGTTCAAAGAGCTTCTGGATTGGTGAACATGTGGAGATGCGAGGAGGGAGAAGGCATGGAAACCCCCCGCCCGACCCACACACCTTATACTACGTACCTCTTCCTCTAGCTGTTCATCTGTATCCTTTATAACAAACTGGTAAACCTAAGTAAATGTTTCTCTGAGTTCTGTGAGCTGCGCTAGCAAAGTAATTGAACCCAAGTAGGGGTTTATAGCGATGACAGCCTGTAGGTCAGAAGCGCAGGCAATGGTCTGGACTCATGATTGGCGATCTAACTGAGAAGCGGCGGGGCGCACAGTCTGTGGGAGGAAGTCCCAAACCAGTGAGATCAGACCCTGTTTCGGGTAGAGCGTGTCGGAACTGAACTGAGTTCATTGTGCGCTGCTGTTGGAAAACACACACTGGAAGCCTTCGTGCTCTATCAGGCCTATAAAGACTGGGGTTCCCGACACATTTCCATCAAAGCAAAGGAGAAGTCCATTTGCGATGGCAAAACAAAACGTAAGCAACCCTGCATTAATCCACCCTAGATTTTATTTTTTGAAATAGCGTTCATTTGTGAACTCCCAAACCTGAGACCATGCCGTAGGTATGAAAGGTAGGGCAGGTGTTCACAAAACCAATCATGGCTGCCTTGAGGGTCAGTTCGAGATAACGTGAGAGCCACCCACTTGCACATGTGGCCTTCCAGAACCAAAGCCCTACCTTCTTAGCCATGTATAACACAATCAGTTGTTTGGGTTTTTTTTAGGTGAGCTCTGCGGACCCACCTGCCACCTGGTATATCTACTTGGTAAGATCGGCTTGGTTCTCACTGTGCAGGCTACCCCTTTGGAACTCTAGCTTTGCCCGAAACGATCACGAGCGTCTTTTGCCTAAATGAACTCCTAGATCTGCATCTTCTCCCTGACAGTCCCAAAGGTTATAGGATATTTTAACCTTTCAAACTAAAATTAAGCTCTTAGAATATTCATTGAAGAAAAATACAGAGTCAGTCTTCTATTTATGCATTTGACAAACAGTTTTTGAGCATCTACTATGGGCCAGGGTCTATAGACACATCAGTGAGCAGTCAGACCAAACCTGTGCTTCGTGGAGCTTATGTTGTAGTGGCGGTACTTGGGGAATGTGGGGGAGGAATAGACAATATAGAATAAACGCAATCAATAGGTAAATTCTATATGTTTTATAAGACATTAAGTGCCAATACAAAGAGAATGCCGAGGGTAAGAGTGTTGGAGAAGGGGCCACAATTTTAAACAAGGTGTAAGAATTAGAAGAAACGATACCTTTCTTTCAAGAGTTCAGTAATACAAAGGTCAGGAACCAAATGAGATGCACCTTTGCATCCTTAGTATCTAGAACATAGCAGGACTTAAAATGGTAGAAAAAAAAGCACATATTTTGTATCTTGCCAAAGCAATCCTATTTGTAATAAAGGCATAGATTCATTAGACAAACCGATCAGGAAAAGGATATAGTATTGCCAGAACAGGATCCCTTAGACTCAAATCCTTTGCATTCCATCTCATAGTATCCAAAACAAAAATCCTACGACTTTGACCCCATTAGAATTCTGTGGACACAAGATCCCAAGGATAATTGGTGTCGCCCTTCCATACTGCTGCTGCTACAAAATAAAAATGTCCTTTGATCCCCTTCAAGTGGGATATATGCTGCCTTTTCTTTCAGACCAATAGGACAAAAGAGAACTGAAGCATGAGCTAAAGGTGGTTAAGGGATGGTAGGATCAAAGCTCTTGGGGATGGAGAGAAGACATTAATGAAATAGATTATAACGCACAACCGCCCTTATTTATTACTTAGGCTAAGATGCCAATCACCTCAGCTCTTCCTCCCATTGAAGCCACAGGACAGGCATGCTTTCTTGCCTCACTCAGGAATTTTTCTTTTTTTCTTTTAAGTAATCTCTCCGCCCAACGTGGGGCTTGAACTCAAGACCCTGAGATCAAGAGTCGCATGCTCTACCAACTGAGCCAGCCAAGCAGCCCAAGAATTTTTTTTCTTGAGGCTTGTTACTGTGGTGGCTTCTCTGAGTGTGTGTCAGCGGACGAGTGTACAAAATAACGCCATTACAAACCCTCAGTTTTTCTCTGCAGTTTTCCCTTTCCTCCCTGTTGCGCCAGTCATACGGGTGCTGACATTCAATCATTCGGGGCCATTCGTTTACTGAATATTAACGAATGCCTACACGGGCCTGCCATGGTTTCAAGTGCTGGGGACCCAAAGGCAAAGAGGGACAAAGCCGTTGCCCTCAGGGAGCCTGTATGCAAGTGGAGTTAGACAACAAACAGGTAAATACACAGTACGATGTGAGCTGGTGAGGAGGACCATGCAGAGATGAAGCAAGGTCAGTGGGTAGAAAACGACGGAGGTTGGTCTGTAGGTGCTCTTGCTGTTCTAGAGAAGGCAGTGGTGGGTAAGGATTGTCCTAAGGCTCTTGCCCTCCTGATTTTCACACTCTTGTATAATCCCACCTTCAGCGTGGGCTGGACTTAACAGACTCACTTCTAACAAAGAGAATGGGGCAGAAATGACGAATGTCACTTCCAAGATTAGGGTATAAAAAGACTGCGGCTTCCATCTTGGGTTCGCGCGCTACTTCCTGGCCCCTCCCCTGCTCTGGGGGAAGAGGCCACGGCAGGAGGCAGCCTCAGGTGAGTGAGCTTGGAGGTCAGTCACCCCCCATTCCGGCCTCCAGGCGACTGCAGCCTGTGAGTCGGGTTCGTCCAGTTAAGCTCCAGCCAGATCCCTGACCCACGGACACTGAGACATGGTTTTAGTTCTCAGCACGAAGTTTTAGGACAATTTGTTACGCAGCATCGGGTAAGTAATACATTGGTCAAGGATGATTCTCTAAGGAAATTACCATGAAAAGGGATAGGCCATGGGAAGACTTAAGGGAAGACAGTGTAGGGAAATAGGGGGCAAGTGCCAAGGCTCTGACACAGAAAGAAGCAAGGCGGATAAGGAAAGAAGTGAGAAGGCCAGTGAGGTCTGTCACGGATAACGAGACATAACCAATAGGAGGAAGGCCACTATTCGAATCACCACTAATTGGCTTAAACAATAACCAATAGAACAGTAATAGTAATCGCTAGTATTTGAGTATTTAAGTATACTAGGAACCGTGCTGAGCGCCGTATTTCATTCATTCTTCACAACAACCCTATAAAGTTGGTATTAGCATTAGTCAATTTTACAGATAAGGAAACGGGGGGGTCAGGAATCTTAAGACACTTTCCTGCATTCACAAGTTAGAAAATGGTAGAGCCAAGATTTAAACCAGGCCTCCCACTTCAGGGTTCTTACCCTTCCACACAGTACTATTTTGGAAAGAGGCCTCTAGAAAGAAAGCCTCTTTCACTCTTGAAAGAGGATCAAAAACAAAAACAAACAGAAAAACCCAACCCAAACCCCAAGATGTTGTTTAAGCCAACGGTGCAGTCTCCATCTGCTAGACGCTCTAGGAGGTTTGATTTTCTTGTGGAGCTCTTTTAATAGAATTGGTTGAGGCATCATCTACACCATTTTTGCGGTTGGACTCAAGTCCGCATGGCAAACTGAGAAAAGCACACAGGTAGCTTTTCTCTTTGACATACGTTAAATGCCTTACATAACAAACAGGGAACCTACTGAGGGTTTGTATTATTGGGTACAATATCAATATATCCTATTTCAAGCAATTTTATGCTTAGCCTGGTTTCTTATTCAGATACCTCATACCAAACCAGATCTGCTATAGAACGTGCTTCCCTTCTGGCTTATTAACCTCTGTCTTGAAGCTTAGAAAAGATTATGGATGCCCCGTCTTAATTTCTTTGTGAAAAGAGGAGAAACACAATTTCTCTTCGCTTTTTATCTGTATTCTATAAATAGGAATGCTGTTTTAAAATATCTTTCTTGAAAGCAATGGCTTTAGCAGACTGATAACCTTCCATACAGGGCTCCACAAATTTGTATTATAGTGCTGCCCTGGGCTAGAGGAAACAAAAATAACAGCAATTTTTTTGCTTTTAAGTTGTCACCTGGAAGAAATGAGTGAAATCAGCTTGTTTGACACGTTACTGGTATTATAATAACATTAGTAACTAACGCTGATTGACAGCATACTCTATGGGCCAGATATGCCCTAAGCACTTTCGATAGATTATCTAAATTAATAGTTATATTTCTATATGGCAAGTGTTATTGTTATCTCAATGTTACAGATGAGGAAACTCAGACAGAAAGAGGTCAAATAACTTGTCCAAGGCCACATAGTTAAAGAGTCTTTGGGCCAAGGCCAAGACCCAGGCGGTATGATTCCAACAATGCAACCTCTTAATTCATCCGCTAAAAGATATTCAGGATCCCGAGCACATCAGTTTCTCCTCCTAAGATATACTTACACACACACACACACACACACACACACACACACAAAGGAAAAAGGGCCCATTAAAATAAATTCCCCTAATACATATACATATCTAAATGTATATGTATTAGCCAATCTAAAACTTTTACAATATCCTACTGTCCCAGTAACTGAATATTCTTTCCTATAATTATTCTTTACTATGTAAGTACATGCACATATAAGTGATATAATTTTAGACACGGATAAAAACTACACACACACACACACACACACACACAAACACACAATGCGGAGGAGTTTATTCCTTTAAAGAGGTTCATAATTTAGCTTTTTCACTGCTGAATCATCTCAGTTTTTAGAAAATTCTGGGTACAGTCTCATTTATCCTTGGTCTCTTTTATTTCTCTGCTCAAACGTCACCTTCTCTGAAAGGCCTTCACTAGCTACTCACTCTCTCACCTTTCCCATCCCTATCCTTCTTTTTCCATTTATACCACTACCTTAAGTCACATCACGTATTTATTTTATGTATCCGCTGTTAAAAAATAAACTGCTTGTGGGTCAGTTTGTTCCCTGCTATATCCCTACTACCTAAACTGTGCATGCATATAGTATGTGCTCAATAATATTTATGGAATGAATGAATGAATGAAAAATAAAGAAAGGAAGGAAGGAAGGAAGGAAGGAAAGAAGGAAGGAAGACAGGAAGGTTCCCTTTGAGGAGAGCAACTTGTTGAGGGCCAGCAGCAGCAAGAGCCAGTCCGCTCAGTGCCCTGACCTCCTCTCCCCACCCCCAATCTTGTCACCTGTAGCCCTGGGTTCTCAGCCTTGTTAAAGATGTGAATTCCGACACGAGCGAGGAAACGAGGTAAGGGCGAGGTGCACACTGACTTCTGTAAGCAAGGACAAGTTGGGGAGGAGTGGAGATGATAAATCCGGCCATACTGGTTTTGGTTGTGAGGGAGTGGGAGAAAAACAAAGGGGTAAAAGACACGGAAATGGGGCCATTTGCCATCTTTAGTTTACCTTTACCGCTATACACAATCTGTCTCCAAGTATTTTCCTTCTTTCTTAGCAGTTTTCCTATCCTCCTATCTCCATTCCTACACTTATGCTCTCCTTACATTACATAAATGCCGCCTAATGCACTCTTACAATGTTTTCGTCCGCTCATCCATTCTGCACAGGCATGGGATGAAACAAAACACAACACAACTCTGGGGGTGTCCCCAAGCTTAGGAATCTTTAATGGCCCCTTTATACTGACAAAGAGAAAACGACTTATCCTGGAACACTCTTATTTATTTTTCAGGTCTGCCACCTTCAATCCCCCATGAGGTGCTGGAAGGCAGGCTATGGCCGTCTTGTTTGCCATCCGCAGTGCCCGGGATGGTGGCTGGCAGAGTGGATGCTCATGGAACAATCCTTGTTTCAGGAGCATCTCTCTCCCATTCCGGTCTGTGTTCAGCACATAATACTCTGCACTGCACGTTAAAGCACTTCATCGTAAACGCAATTTGTTTCCTTTTTCACGTGTATAACTCTGTCTGCCCTCTCCAAACCACATCAGGCTTTTTAGGACAGACTCCACCATTTCTTAGGGCTGTGCCCCTACTAGGTCCGTATCTGCTGTACAATATGGACCCCGATAATTTAGATATGGAAAGAATTCATTAAAAAATTGCAAATCGCACAATAACTGTACCTGGATAATTTATAAAGTTCCAAATAGAGAACAACAAAAAACCCCCCAAGAATCTAAGCACAAAAGGCTGGATTTGGGGTCTTTATAAGTATTTGAAAGCACACACTGGTCGATTTGGGTATACTTCCTAGGAGTCCAGTCTAAGGGATGTTACAGAAGATTATGCCGACAAAAAGATTCTTGTCTAGTGATCTGGGGACTATCTATAATTTTAATGTTTCAAGGAAACAAAAAGAAGGGTGGGGAATGGTGGGCCATAGAACTCGATATGGTCTCATATTTCTAGAAATGCAAGACACTCTTTGGTCAGAATGGCACTAAACGGTCCGCTTTTTATGTACACTTTTTTCTTTTTTTATCCCTACAGAGACTTTGTAGGCACCTGTGTTATACCAACTAATTAGAGCACTTAGATGTTACAGCTATATGCAATTTATAAATAATTAGTTTGTAAAGTGCTTTGAAAATAGAAAGTGCTGTGTAAGTACTCAAATTATTATTTATTAAAAGCCTTTGGTATGTAATCACTTTATTTAATGATTGGCTCTTTAAAAGGCACAGTGCTTTACAGCTGAACGAGATTTCTGATTTTAAATCATTAATATTCGTTTCAGTGAAAAGCTATTAGCAAATCAGAGGTACGGATCAAGTTATTTTTTCGCAGTTTATATATAAATATATTTGACTCCTGTTTATCTCCCTTACCCTTTTAAGGACCAATTCAATCTTCTGTCAGATGCCACAGACTTTATGCAGATTGTTCCCACTCGTACCCGACTCTTGGTTACCCCTCCAGTCCTGCCCTCAGTCTTTTCCTTCCACCCATCTGCCTTTCTAAAGCTGTTTTGCATCAACCTGTGCATTTACGGCCACTCTAAGCAGATTCAAGATCGCAAGCCGCAAGATCAGTGATGATAAATCTTCTTCGGAGCAACGAAGCCACGTGATATGGAGGTAGTCACGTGAGGGCATTTCCCACATGTACTGCTATTAATTACTTCAGTCTATGATCATCATCCTACACCTCTATGTCCACTAATTAAGCCTTGCTTTCATCTCCTGGAGGTCTTGGTTCAGAGGTATTACACTTCAGTTAAATAACCCTGTTTCCCATCCCCATAGGACTACTCAGAGGCAAACGTTTTTGATTCTCACCTATCCTCTTAGACGTTCCCTGCATCTTCAAGGGCTAATTTCCTTGCAGTGACATTGGCTTTCCAGAATCTCTTCTGGATCACTCTAGGAGAACACTATCCTGGCCCTATGACTTTGACCTTCCCTCATCCCTGCTCCCAGTAACATTCAGCTCGTCAGTGCCCTACAGTGTACTTGCTTGATTGGAAAACCCAAACTAAGTCCTTTTCCGATATAGTGAGTGCTAACGTGTAGCCCTGTTAGGCACTAAACTAATACGCCTAGTGCCCAACAACCTGTTAATGTCAATCAGCACTTTTCTGTCCTCATGTGACTCATTCAATGCCATTTTTTCCCTCTTTGAAAGCACTGGCTTCCACGACTCTACTTTCTATACCTCACTGGCTGCTACTTTTATACCCAATCTTTAGTACCGAGCTTGCCCAGAGCTTGGTCTTGGGCCCACTTCTTTTATCAGACTCCAGTTTCTCCATAGAAATACATACATACATCATTTTTATGGCAACAACTCACTTTTTTAAAATTTGAGTGAGTCAGAGAGAGAGAGAGGGAGGGAGGGAGGGAGGGAGGGAGGGAGGGAGGGAGAGAGAGAGAGAATCTTAAGCAGGCTCCACGCTCAGCACAGAGTCCAACGCAGGGCTCGATCCCACAACCCTGGTGGCATGATCTGAAGAACTCACAAAGTCTCTAGCTTAATTATCTTTCAGGGCCTCCAACTCACATATCTACCGTCTACCACGTTCACAATGGAATTTTTGATTCCAGTTACCTTTTCCACTTTCCAACCTATGTCTCCCCTTAAGCTTCCCATTTCAGTAATTTGGCCCCAAACTTAGACGGAGGTCTCATGTTTTCTCACCTTCCACATCCGATTCCTGAGGTTCAGCTCTCAAGTGTATTTCAAATCAACCCTCTCTTGTCCATTGCTAGCTTGCTGCCCTTCCAGGCCAATGACACTCTTACAGCTTCTCTGCTTCTACTCTGGCCTCTCTACAACTCACTCCTCTACAGTCATCAAAGTATTCAGATGTCATTCCCATTGTACTTAAAACCCAAACCCCTTAACCACCCCAGCTCTCCTTCCTACCAAATCCATAGCGTAGGCCCTTCTTTCTCCTCCTTGCTTACCATGCTACCGAGAAGCAAATCTTTCAATACTTTTAATTCCTCAGACCGCCAGCTTTCTGCTTCAGGACCTATGCACAGCTATTCCACCAGAATGCATTCTCTCGTTTTTTGCAGCTAGCCCCTCCTCTTCCTGTAATCTCTGGAGGAGCTTCCCTGACTTCCTTACCAAGATTAGAAATTCGAAATGTCTAATTGTCGGAATTTCTAAACGTCTAATTGTCTATCAGGCATTGTGCTGCAAGCCAGTACAGTGGGCAGACAGCAAAAACGCTAACAACAGCCTAGCAAATCCAAGACCGGGAAACCCAAGAGTATAATGAAGGCACACACAACTACCCAAACTAGGGTACGGAGTCGGACATGTTAAGTTCTCTCCTAGAGTACGGCAGGGTAAAAGTGTTCCAGGAAGACGGGACAGCAAAAACAAAGGCCCCAAAGCAAAGAGTGCTGGGGGCGGGGTGCTCAGGTTCAAAGGCTGCCAGAGATTTAGGGTGAATGAAGAGTCAAGGTGGGGTAGGACAGGTATGAGACGAGGTTGATGAGATTAACAGGACAGCTTAGAAGCGGTTCGCTAATATTTTAAGTTAAAAAAAAAAAAATCATTTTCCCAACATGGAATTTCCTTCTCCCCATCCTTAATGTAACCTTGGGCTATACCTAGATACCCACCTAAGGACTGAAAATGTTATCTGGTCACTCCAGTTTCCTCCTTTTATAATATAAACTCTCTTGACCTACTTAGATCATTTCCGACAAAATATTTTATTAGTGTCCTGAAATTAAAGCAGTAAACTGGTATCTATCCTATAAATGCTGCCACAAAGATCGTGCTAGATCTTACCTAACCTTCCTGTGAAACCATAATTCTCACAATTCTTTCAAATTATTCCCCACCCTTGCCCCTTGCCCGACCTAAGTCATAGCAAAGAATGCAATTCTCCCATGAATTACTAAAAAGTATCCAACAAGAAGCTAAACCCTCCTCCCATTTCCACCTTTTTTTTTTTTAAACCAATCCCAGTCTAGCTGGGGTCAGGCTCCACCGCATCTCTCCTTCTCCCCCAATCACAGCCATGAATGCATATTGCATATTCTTTTGAATTCCCTTGATCAAAGTCCTTTCAAGGCCTGTAATTTTCTCATAGCTTACTTTCACTGCTGACTCAATTAAAAGAAAAACAAACAACCCTGAAAGAGCCAATCTTCCAGACGAAGCAACAGAAACCACTCAAATTAGTTTAAATGAAAGAGGGAATTTATTAGATGAATACAAAGGTTCTTGCGGGGATTCCAACAGCTGTAATGGGTAAGAGCTAGAAGCACGCCTTGCTGAAGACACATCGGGTCGTGATCACAAACTTCTATTTCTGGGTTTTTTGCCAGATCACGAAGACAATATCCTAGAGGACAGTCCTCCCTGTATAGTGCGTGAGGGACTAGAATGTGGACTCCTTTCTGCTTGCTTTTTGATCCTTATATTCCTTTATGCTGGCCTCAAACTTGTCAAGCACATGCTGGCAGACATTCATGAGCTCATTCAAGCCTCTCTGAAATGGCTCCACAGCTGGAAGAGTACCTCGAGTCTGAATGCGTAAATTAATTTTGCTCTCTGAAGGATGGGTTGTAGTGTAACCACAAAATTCCACTTCCGGGTTCTTCATGATCATGTAACGAAGAGAATTTCCTAGGGTATGGTCCTCCTCGTGCAATACAAATGTCACACAGTGTCTATCTGTTCCAGCTGCCTGGACCATTTCCAGGGCTGTCTTCCTCTCGCCTTCAGCCATTGAGGTCTTCAATCCAGATATTTTTCTACACACATATTTTTTATAAAAATGAGATCATACTGAATATGGTTTTGTAACTAGCTTTTTTTTTTTTTTTGCATTTACTGTATCACACTGGCAACACATTATACTCTAATGCACTCCAATTACACAGAACTGTTAGGATTAGCCCCTTATTTTCCTGCCTCCACATAGTCTATCGGTAAGTATGTAATTATTGCCTCCGGTTTTTTCCCCACCCCATCGGACCGTCCACATGGCCACAGGGGAGTCCCCTTAACACACAAATGTTTGTTAAAATCTTCTTTTGGCACAGTCATAAGGTAGGGGTAAGATTACAACAGGGTGGGCTCTGCTAGGGAATGAAAAGGCGTAGAAATGTTTAAAGGCGTAGAAAAACATAGATCTTTTTAAAAACAGACTGTAGATTACCATCGTGCAGGCCCCACTATGGTTTCCATTTTCAGGAGATTAACTAGAATGGAAATTCCGGGATATGTAAATCAAGCAGGAGGGAGGAAGAGAACTGAGCGCACAGAGTAATTTGGACCGCAGTTACAGGGGCTTAGGCCTGACTGAACGCACCAATAGCAGCACTCGGAGAACAGTGGCCTGGTGCGCGATCTAACGTTAGCTTTATTTACTCTCGCTGTTTTAACTGGGGGTGGGGCAATGTGGGGACTTAAGTCCGGCCTCACAACTTGTGCTCCCTCCAGGACATCTAGTGGTACTGAGCGTTTCTACTCCAAAACATCCATGTGTCTTCCCCTCTCTTCCCAGTCGGGGCCCCCTCTCCCCGCTCAGGCGCCCACTTCTCTCCCCTCCCCTGTCCTCCCAGCCAGGCGCTCGCTGTCTGGTCGGGCCGTGGAGGCGGAGGCCCCGGCCGACCACCGGCCCCTCCGCCACCCGCTCGGGGCGCAGGGCGCGGCCCGCTCCTCCCGCCCGCCTCTCCCCCCCCGCACTGCCCACCCGCCTCCACGGCCGTTACCTCTCCAACTCCTGGTCTTCTTCCATCGCGGGGGCGGCTTCCGGGATCCTCAGGTGGTGCTGCTGGATCGGAGGCTCTAACCCATATCGCGAAACGTGCAGGCGGAGCAGGAAGGAAGGAACGACCGACGGAAGGAGCCGAAGACGGAAGGAGGGAGGAGGAGCCGCAGCGGCGCGGCACTGCCCAGCCGCTGGGCGGGGCGTGTACGTTCCGCCCGGAGGCCCCGCCCACAGGCCCCGCCCCCGGCGCGAGGAGGGCGGTGGCGAGGTCCGAGTTGCTCACCTGGAGTTCCCGGAGCTTAGTCTGTCCGCTGAGCCAGCGGGGAGAGGTGGGGTCGGGCTCCTGTCCCCTCTCGAGGCCGAGAACCGCCCGTGGGCGCTTGGGTTCAGCCCTCGGCACCTTACCCCAGGTGATGGCGAAGGGGGCGGGGCCTTACCTGTCGGCCCCCAAATCACCTTCCTTCTTAGCGCGGAATCGGGCCTTTAAGATTTGCCGCTCCACCCGTGTTACTCCCTGGCGGGACCCCAAGCCAGGAGGGGGTAGGGGGGTGGTGTTCATGGGATGGCAGGTTTAAACTATAGTTGATCGATACACCTTGATGAATTTTACAACAGAATAGGATGGGTTTAAGTCTGAGTTTGCGTCATCCGGGACCTTGCGGCTGCACACCTCAAATGGGTCAAAGGACAAGCGTTCGTAGAGGAGAGTTTGGAAGGAAAACTGCTCTTCTCCCCCCTGCCCCCGCCCTTTCTCTCTTAGGATCTTTCCCACACTTGGAATACGTACGCCCTCCTTTGCTTTGCACTTCCTTTTCCTTTTACCCTTTTAGCTTCATAAACCTCCTTCACCTGCAGAACCTCCCTCTTACCTTTGTTCCCAGGTGCTCTCCTGCCTCCGCCTCGGCAACCTTTCACCACCCAGACTCGCTCCCCGCCCTCCTTTTTCCTTTGTACCTCTCCTCTCTCTCTTCTCCGCGGGTGTTCTTCTTCGCCAAAAACCCTTCTCCCTTCTTCGATCTCCTACTCCCCTCGCCTTTCTCGGCCCGGTCAGCCCCCCTGTCCCTACCACCTTACCCCAGAGTCCTCTCACCCCCGACACACCTATATTTCTGCTTTCCTGCGCCACCTGTTCTCCTGCCCCCAACCCGATTCCCCTAGGTGCTCACTGCCTCCCCCCAGCCGTTCCACTCTCCTCGCGGCGGTCCGCGGTGAGCGCAGAGGCACTTCTTGAGCGTGTCTTCAGCGGGGGGATCAGGCGAGCGGCGGGGACAGCCGAGACCGGGTGGGGGGAGGGCCAGCGGCGAGGGCGGAGTGGGCTCACTCTAACCCGGGAGTGACGGCCCCGGCCTGGCCCGCCCCCCGAGCTCTGGGATAAGCGGAGTTTCTCTCTGGCCCGCCTCCTCCCCGCCCTACGCTGCCGCCCATTGGCCCAGGCGCGTGTCGGGTTGGGCCGCTCGGCCCCGGCGCTCGCCCCCGGGAAGGCAGCAGGGGCGGTTGAGAAGTGAAGTCTTGGCCAGAGTTTGCTTCTTGCCAGGAAATCCGCGGTGGCGGCCGTGGCGGCGGCGGTTCCCCGCGTAGCGGAGGCCGACTGGCTCCCGGCTCCCTCGGCGGGCCGCGGAGAGCGGAGCTGGCGCTGGGCTGCGGCGTCAGGAGCCGGCGCGCGCCCCGGGCGGCCGCGCTTTCCCAGTGAGTAACTTTGCCCTGCCCGCCTGGCCCCGCGCCCTGTCGCGGGTCCCGGGCAGCCGCCTCAGGTGCGGGCGGCGGCGGGGTGCGGGGCAGCGCCGCGCCGGGCGAGGCGGCCGACCTCCGCGGCTCTGCTCCTGGCTCGCCCGGGCTGCGGGAGACGTGGACCCGGACCCGCTGTGGGGCTGGCCGCGCTCGTCCGGGGAGGAGGGGACGGCTTGTCCTGCGCCGGGCGCCCGCCGCCGGCCAGGCGCCTGGGAGAGGCGGGAGGCCCCCGGCTGTTGGCGTTTGGTGGTTCCGGCCGCAGTGTTGCTGATCCTCGCGTCGTTTGCTGTTTTCAGGAGGGGAGAGGTGGGCATGAGTTTCTTATTTCGTGTGTGTGTGTGTGTGTGTGTGTGTGTGTGTGTGTGTGTGCGCGCGTGTGCGCGCGCGCGTTGTAAATGAGAGTGGCACTAACTGCCTTGCATTGGATCTTGTTCTCCGGGAAAGGAATAGGGAGAGATACCCACCGTCCCGGCCTGTTGCCTACGAATTCTCACCTTTCCCTTGAGGCTGGAGCGGGTGGGACATCACACGTCTCCGAGGGGGTAGTTTCAAAATGTGGATCTCCATTTGGAAGCAGTTGCACACAAAGCACCGTTCAGGAAAGACATCACTCGCTTTCAAAGCTTTATGCCATATGTTTCAGGCGAAGGACTTTTGACGAACGCAGTGTTTCTTGTGATGTTTCAGTTTGCAATTAACATTAGGAATCAAGACGTTCGTATCTGCCAGGAGCTACAGTACAGTCGGGCATGGGCTTAACTGTATAGATGCTTCTCTTTAAATCACAGAAACCAGAAGTTGAGCGTAAAGCAGTGGCAGAAGACAGTTGTGAACTCCGATTTATGGGGACTGCCTTCACTTTAAGAATTTCACGTTCTCGCAAGCGGTAGGACTTATTTGTCAATTGGCCTTCGTCCCAGGACAGGTTTTGATTTTTTTTTTTCTTGCACCTACTGTGACGCAGCACTGATGAAGTTGGATCTCAGTAGATCAATTTATTTTCTTTTGACACATTTGATTCCCACCTTCACAGTCCTTTAGAAAATGGAGTTTGATCTAGTATCTGTTTTGGCCAGTCAAAGCTTTGTTGAGCCTTGGAAAACAGAAGTTTTGCCTCTTTATCTTGAAGTCCCACATGTGGGTTTTCCCAGAGGGGTAAAATGTAGGCCAAATCAGAACTGAAGTACAATAACACTACTTTTAATTTGGCCCCCTTGTGTATTAAGGTTCCTAGTTCGGTGTCTTGTTCCTCTCTCCTCATCAGGTTGGAACATTTTCATTCTTTATTCGTTCAGCACATGATAGAGTGCCTACTGCCTGCTAGACATTGATGGCCGGGGTCAGTTCTTTCCCTGAAGGTGATCACGGTCTTATTTGGAAGTCGATCCATACCTGTTCCACTATATTTTGAACACAGTGCTGTGGGGACTTACAAAAGGGAGCATTTCTGACTGAGGTTTGCTAGGGAAGGCCTCATCTAGGCACTTCTCCTTCACGTTGCTGAGGAATTTTGCCTGGTACATTCCAGGCAAAGAGACTAACATGTAGGGTGTTGCTTTATGAGATCCACAGGGAGTCTCTGGCTGAGGAACGCAACATTTGGGGCTGGGGTAGTAGTCAGGGGTTGGTATATTACTCCTTTCAGACGACTCAGCACTTTGCCTTGATTACAGTAGGCACTCAAGCACTTGTTGAACTGACTTGAACAGAGACATAAAGGGTTCTATATGCCAAATTAAGAAAGTTGGACTTGATCCCCTCAGTGATACAGAGCTGCTAATTTTAAGTAGGAGAACGTGTTGATAACATTTGTATTCCAGAAAGATATCTGCAGCCGTCTGGAGGATGGTGGGGGTCCACATGGGAGACAAAGAGGGAACCGTTACACTCTAGGGGTTAAGGGCTCAGGGCTTCTCAGTTCGCATTGCCTGGGTTTGAATCTGGTTCTGTCACTCACTCCGTAACCCCTTTCTTTTTTAGGTTTTTCATTTCATAGGGTTTGGGGGATAAAAGGGGAAAAAAACACGTATGTTACTTAGAATAGTGCTTGGCACGTAGTGAGGATTTGGTAGATGCTAGCTAGCTGTTACTCTGAAGGCAGTGGAGCAGAGGAAGAGCTATCATGGTGTTGAGGAGGTTTATTTGGTTGGATTAGGTAAGTGACTAGATGTGATTAATAAGAGAGGATTCCTAGGTCTTTTGACTTGAGTCATTGGAGTGTACTGGTTAAGCTGGCCGTGGAGTGGGCACAAGAGCTGAAGTCCATTGCTTACCCTGTAGAATTCCCATCCTGAGCTTTGGTTTCCTAACATTTAGGAAATGATCACAGTACCTGTCTAGTAGGGTTTGAGGATCAAGTGAAATTACGCACGTAATGCCCTTGGCAGACTACCTAGCATGTTACAAGTACTCAATAAATATTAGTTGTTCCTTTAGCGATGACGACACGAATGAGCTTGTTTCGGAATGGTGGGAGATACGAGAAGGAGCAGTTAAAAGCAACTGCTGGTAGAAATGGGGAAGAGAAGATAGCTAGTTTTAGGCCAGTCCAGTGAGGTGCTAATGAACGGTTGAGATATCTGTGATGAAGATGTTGGATAGATGTGCTGGACAGGAGCTAGGAAAAGAATGGAAAAGAGAAAGAGTTGACACAAATCCTTTGTGGGTGTGGTTAGCTTTTTGGAAGATTTGGGGAAAAGGGAGGCATTTATAACACGGCGGTGCCAGGAGTGTGGATACTGTGTATTAGGCATCTCTATCCTTTTTTTTTCTTTAATTATTTTTATGTTTATTCAGTTTGTGTGTATGTGAGAGAGAGAGAGAGAGAGAGAGAGCTAGCAAGCGAATTGGGGAGAGGCAGACACAATCCGAAGCAGGCTCCAGGCTCTGAACTGTCAGCACGGAGCCCAGTACGGGGTTCAAACTCACTAAACTCGAGATCTTGACCAGAGGTCAAGTCAGACGCTTAACCCACTGAGCCACCTAGGCGCCCCAGGCATCTCTATTCTTAAAATGCATTTTGGCCACAGTCACAGGGGAACTCCGGTCTCTTATACTCTGGTTGGCTCTGTGTCCTTCTCTCCTTCCTCTTTCTTTTCTAATCGCCCCCCCCCCCCAAATTAAAATCTTTTTTATCATGCAGTGTCTTTTAACTTTTCTTTGTTTATGGGGCTAAAGTTCATTCAAGGCCCACCTTCCTATATCAAAGTCCAACAAGGTTTCTAGAAGAATCAAAGGACTTGTTTCATAGGTTCCCCTCAGGAAGCAGTGTTGATTGAAAAAAAATGTGTGTGTGTGTGTAATTTGACTTGCAAAATATACGTATATACACACACATGTATTTTACATATGCATGTATATGTACACATATGTATATATTGAATGTTGAATTATTGTTGTAGAAGATTTTGCTAGGCCTAAAATGACCCTGTTACAGGGCCTGGGAAATTTACAAAGAAAATCCCTTTTAGTTTTCCTCTCCTATGCCTCTTTTCCTCAGAAAGTGCAAAACAGCAGAAGAATCTGTGATTATGTAAGTTTTTTCACTGGTGGAATTCAAAGAAATAACTGTTTTGTGTATTAGTCTAACAAAAATTTATTGAGGGAAATTTTTTAAAAAGCAAGTGCTCATGATATACATCACAATAATTGTCACCGAGTTAGTATGTTTTTAAAGAGGCAGGCATTGTAGGTTCTGTTCTTTAGAAAGTATGCTTCAGATGAGCAAGGATCCCGTCTGTTTTGCTTATTGAGCAGTTCCTAAGCGCTCAGAATCATAAACAGTAATGTATGCATGAATGAATGAAATGGATCCGTTGGCTTTGAAATGTCTTGGCTCACAGATTTCTCTGAACCTTTGGAACAATCATTGGTCAGAAGGAAAACAAAAGAGGGAGTTGAGCCAGCAAGGAAGCTTGAAGCGGTTCGTGTACCCACGGGAAGATGGGGCAACTCTTAACAGAATGTATGGCTCTTCTGATTCAGTGATTTTAGTACCTACTGCTGTAATTATTGACATGAGTCCTTCCTTTTTCACATTTTACTTTGATTAGTTGTGAAGTGTGGGAGGGAGGGACAGACTTTCGCAGGGTTATTGCTTGGTTCAGAGTTGAACCGAAATAGCTGTGTCATAACTTTGTCCTCTCTTGGTTATTAGCTGAACTCCGGAAGTCTTAATTAGAAAAGCTGAAAAGATAAGAGTCTTGTGGGCAGAGAGGGTTTAAGCATAGCTTACACCTTTATCTTTCCAGCCTCAAGATTTAGGCTATTATTTCTGACAACCAGAATCCCTCAGTGGAGAAGTTATGTGTGGGAAAAAAATTTTTTTTCAAAATTGGGGTAGGAAAAACAAGAAAGAGAAAAAAAAATGCTGAAGATAGGCACTAGGCAAGTAAAAACGATATGCAATATATATACAAGTGTATATGTAGCATATATATTTGTTTACTATATGTAAAATACAATAAACAATCACGTGTCCACTTAAAAAGCATACCAACTTCCATATGTAAAACAAATGAGGTTTTAATTTTTCCTCTTAGAGTTCTTTTAAAATAACAAATTGCCCTAATAGGGCAAGTGTATAATAGGAACCGTTGTAAAAAATGTGTATATCCAAGTTATGAGGACCTATATCTCATGTAAAATAAAGTCACTACAATAAAGTGGCTACAATAAAGCTTCTAAAGGCTCAGTTGGCTATTACTTTGTTTTATAGACAAAAGTAAGTCTGGGAAATAATTTATATCCTTTCCGCCACCCTCTTGTACCTCCAAATTGGGAGTTTGGCTACCAATCTAAAAAGTTAGTGATCATCAGAGTTCTTAACACTGTTCAGTCAAACTACATAATTATTGAGCAAATAAATTGGAGTCCTTCACATTTATCTTTGCTGTGTGACCGTTGCCACTTTTCTTTCACATGATTTTAACGTTTGAACTTTGACTTTCGACTGTATTCAGATAAGCATACTTGATGTGATCAGCACTGGGCTGTATGGGCCACAGAAGATCATCTCTGCCCTTGTACAACTTAAAATCTTAAAAGATATTCAGTCAAGTTATTAATCATCCCAAGCAGGGTGTCTGATACCTTTGACTTCTAGTACCTTCGCTCAGCGCCAGTGACCTTCACTTCTACTGTATTTTAACATTATTCCAAACTTGCCACGTTAGAAATCTTAAGTGTATATATCCTGTTCTCTGACCACAGCTTCTCTCCTCTCCTTCCAGCTTTCTCACACCCACACTCTATACTGCAGTGCCCTTCCTCTTCGCAGAGACCGCTTGCCAGTCTCTTCGTTCCGCCCCACCTCCCGTACTCCGTTGTATTAACATCTGTTGGCCTGGAGGTCTTCTCTGTCCAGTTTGGAGTCCCTTGTTAAGCACCTGGAATATGCTTTCAATGCCACCTCTGCCTCTCTTGAACTTGTTTTTGTGCTGTGCCTGCCAGATCATGTCCCAGTTCCATTCGCTCTGCCTTCTCTCCCTGAGTTGCTTTGGTAACACCAATGAAAGGCCAGGCTCTCCATGCAGGTGACTGGCTCTCGGACCCCCCCCCCCCCCCCCCGGTCAGTTGTGTTTATTTGGCACCGACTGAGTTCTCGGACACTGAGCTGAGAATGTTCCCTCGTCGCTTACCTTCCAGAGGAGATGCACATTCATCAAGTGATGGCACTCGCTGCGGTGACAAAGTACGCTAAGCGCTTTGGAGGAAGAGTGTAGGGCTATGTAGTCCGATACTGTGGTCACTAGCCCGTGTGGCCAGTCTAAATGGAGATTTGCTGTGTGAGGCACACACCAGATTCTGGAGACTTAGCCTCCGCTTAAGGTGAAATATCTCTAGCTTTTATATTGCTTACATGTCGAGATAAGGTGATAATATTCTGGGTATATTGGGTTAACTAGAATATTAAAATAATTCATTCACTTGTTCTTTTTTTCTTTCTGTTTTTTTTTTTTAATGTGGCTACAAGAACATTTAAAATGACCCGTGTGGCTCACACCCTGTTTCTGTCGGGTAGCTCTGCTGTAAGGTGTCTTCTGGGGATAAAATGAGGGGAACCAGGCTCTGGGGAGCTCGATGTTCCGGAAACGGTCCCCGAGGAATTCGTGTCTGAACAGATACCTGGCTGAGTAGGTGTTACACAGGTAAACCCTCCTCAAAAGAAGCAGTCAGAGGTGGACAGACAGCCCTTTGAAGGAGGACGAGAAGACGGACGAGAGAGCTAGGAGAGAGAGGCCTGAGATGAGGCCAGGGAGGGAGGCAAGGCCGGATCACGTAGGCCTTGTTGGCCCTAAGTAAGGACTCCGTTCTTCATCCCTCATGGGTTGTTCCAGACCTTCCTCATTGACCAACCCTTTTGTCCAAGCCCCACTTCTGCAGTCTGCAAGTAGTCTGGCCACCTCATAAACGATCTGGTTTGATCTCTCAGGTTTCTGTCCTTCCCCTTCCCAGCTGATGTACGTAAGTCTCAGATCTGTGGGAGGCTAGCTTTTCCACACGTGTTCTTGATCCCATCCTTCAAAGTCCTTCTCAGGAGAGGCTGTCTTTGGTTAACTCCCTTCTGTGTTTAATCCCTTTCCCCTGCCGGCTTTTCCATATCAGCTTAAATACGCTCTAGTCTGAAACCTTTAAAACAGAGCTCCACTGACATCCCCCTCGAGTTATTCTTCTTGCAGAATAACAAAATATTTTGGGGCGCCCGGGTGGCTCAGTCGGTTAAGCGTCCAGCTTCGGCTCAGGTTGTGATCTCACGGCTTGTGAGTTCAAGCCCCGCGTCGGGCTCTGTGCTGACGGCTCGGAGCCTGGAGCCTCTTCAGATTCTGTGTGTCTCTCTCTCTCTGCCCCTCCCCCACCCCCATTCACACTCTGTCTCTCTCTGTCTCTCAAAAATAAATAAACATTTAAAAAAAATAATAACAAAATGTTTTTTGTTGTTTGATGTTATATTTTATTTAAAACAATATTTTTAAAAATGTATTAACATGTGGTCAACATAAAAGTAAGATATTTGACTTCTTTTCCTATTAAGTATTTGGAATCTGGTTATATTTTACCCTTGTAAGTAGCATATCTCAGTGCAGACCCTAAATTTTCAGGGGCTAGAGTAAAAGGAATCTTATCAAAATAATAATTTAACAAGAGTGTTTTATACTGCTTCAGTTTTTCTTGCGGCAAAAAATAACAGAACCTAAGATTTGCCCCCTTAACCATTTTCAAGTGCACAGTACCACAGCAGTGTTAAGTATATTCATACTGTTGTACCAACAGAGGTCTGGAACTTTTCCATCTTGCAAAACTAAAACTATACCCACTAGACAACAGCCCCTGTTTCCTCCTTCCCTGACCCCCCCCTGGTTTCTGTGGATTTGGATACTTTAGATACCGCATAGAGGTGGAATCCTACAGTATTTGTCTTTCTGCGACTGGTTTATTTCACCTAGTGTAAGGATCTGAAGGTTCGTCTGTGTTACAGCATGTGACAGAATTTCCTTCTTTTTAAGATGGTGTAATATTAATAACATTGTGCCTTCCTCTGTTGATGGATATTTGGCTGGCCGCTATCTCTTGGCTGTCGTGAATAGCGCTGCATTGAACATGGGTGTGCAAATATCTTTTTGACACCCTGCCCTCAATTCTTTAGGAATCTGATTCTTTAAATACCAGAAGCGGGATGGCTGGATCATAAGGTCATTCTATTTTTAATTTCTTTAGAACTCTAGACTGTTTTCCATAGAGGCTGTGCCATTTTACCGTCTCCCCAGTAGTATGTAAGGGTTCCAGTTTCTCCACATCCTCACCAACACTTGTTATTCTGTTTTGTTTTGTTTTTTTGATTATAGCCATCCTACCAGGCATGAAGTGACAACTCATTGTGGTTTTGATTTGCATTTCTCTGGTAATTAGCGATAATTAGTGACGTTGAGCATCCGCTAGTTATGTTGTTGGCCATTTGTAGCTCATCTTTGGAGAAATGTCTGTTCAAGTCCTTGGCCCATTTTTTTTTTTTTTTTTTTTTTTAATGAATGATGTATATTTGGAGAGTAGCTAGTTGGTTTTTTTTTAATTTTTTTAATTTTTCAATATATGAAATTTATTGTCAAATTGGTTTCCATACAACACCCAGTGCTCATCCCAAAAGGTGCCCTCCTCAATACCTATCACCCACCTTCCCCTCCCTCCCACCCATTGGCCCATTTTTTAATTGGACTGTTTGATTTTTGTTGATTTGTAGTAGTTGTTTATAATTCTGGGTGTTAGCCACTTATCAGATATGCTATTTGCAGATATTTCCCCTGTTTTAGGTTGCTTTTTCACTTCATTATTGTGTCCTTTGATGTGACAAATGTGATTCTGTGTCCCATTTGTCCGTTTTTGCTTTTGTTGCTATAATTTTGGTGTTGTATTCAAGAAATCCGTGCCGAATCCACTGTCCTGAAGCTTTCCTCCTGTTTTCTTCGAGGGGCTTTGTAATTTTAGGCCTTTAATCCACCTGAATCAGTTTTTGGATATGGCATAAGATAAGGGTCCAAACAAACTATTTTGAACATACTTCTGAGACTTTGCATATGGAAACAAGAGGAAAAGGTCTGAAATATATGGAATCGTTTTAATTCCATATATTGAATTGAATTTAATATATGGGGGGGATTGATGTGAGTAATTAGGCCAGGAGACGGTTCTCAAATGGTAGTGTCATATTGAGTCACCAGTATGGAAACGATCAGTAGTCTAGGACTAGCTGTAGTAAAAGGTAAAATGCCTGGGAAGAAACCAAGTATCCGAATGCAGGTGATTGCATCCTCTGTCTCTTTATTACAAATGTGCGATGCTTGTGGTCAGTAGGTGCTGAGCCTACCTCGTCAGGCCATTCTGTCAGAGCCGTTTAATAAGATTTCCAAAGTATCCATAACAATTAGATCTCATATGAAATATTTATTACCCTCATTAATTTTTCTAATTTTAGGCTTTGTGCTTTCATTATAGATGAGATACACTGAGACTTCAATAGACTAATTTCAGAGTTTGTTAAAAATTAAAAAGAATTTTTCTAGGTTTCTGACCTTTTCTTTTTCCAGATATTGAGTACATTTGTCAACACATTTGAATAATGTTTTCCACCTTTGAGAGGTATATAGCATTAAGAAAGCTTTCAGGATTTATGCTGTGAGTCTGGATGTTTTTTAATCCTCTGGTAGCTTTTTTCAGAAAGGACTAAAAAAAAATTCAGTGACTCTATTTTGCACGATACAGAAGGATGAGAAAATCTGTTAAACATCAAAGTTAACTTTCAACTAAAGTATATTGTGTTAACTTTTTTTTTTATTGTAAAGAGTTTATGTGCTATGAAGTTGTTCAGTCTGATTTTAGTCTTTCTAAGTGTGACTATGTGACTGAATTTTCTTTATTTATAGTTTGGGTTTGCCAGAGGCAATAAATCAAGCTTGGTGCTAGAGAAAGCAAAGTAGATTATTAAGTAGTTCTTAAAATGTTTATTCATAGTACACCATTCTTTATGTCTCCATAAAAAATTACTCTTCTGGTTACTTGAACCTTTTGAAAAGAAAATCGTTCTGTTAATAAAAAAGAAATTGCTCTTAAAGTACACTAGGGTTTATGAAAGGATATCTTTCTGGAAGATAAAGCTTATTGTTTTTAAAAATAAGATTTCTAGGGGAGCCTGGGTGGCTCAGTAGGTTAAGCGTCCAACTTCATGGTTTGTGAGTTTGAGCCCCACATCAGGCTCTGTGCTGGCAGTGTGGAACCTGCTTGGGATTCTCATTCTCTCTCTCTCTCTCTCTCTCTCTCTCTCAAAATAAATAAATGAGCTTCAAAAAAAATAAAAATTAAAACTTTAAAAATTTGAAAAATTCTGGGGTGCCTGTGTGGCTCAGTTGGTTAAGCACCCCACTTTGGCTCAGGTCATGATCTCACAGTTTGTGGGTTCGAGCCCCGCATCTGGCTCTGTGCTGACAGCTCAGAGCCTGGAGCCTGCTTCAGATTCTGTGTCTCCCTCTCTCTCTGCCCTCCCACACTCATGCTCTGTCTCTCTCTGTTTCTTAAAAATGAGTTAATGTTAAAAAAGTTTTTTAATTAAAAAAAATTCTAATTCATGTTAAAAGTGGTGATATGTCTGTTTTAAAGAACATTTTTAAATCTGATAACTCCTAGGAAGCAAACAGTACATCTATTTGATTTGCCTTGTTGCATACATTAGGACATGGGGGCATAAGGGTACATGCGGTTTCCTTTTCCCTTCTAACACTGTATTTTTTTTTTTATAATTACAGAAATGCCAAATATGGAAAATTTAGGAATTCCTATACTATGCAAAGAAAATGGAAAATGGCTAGTAATGCCACCAGTTACAATTCTTTTAAAATCATTTATTCAAATAGTTGAATATCTATTCTGTTACTTGTGTACCATTCTAGATATTTGGGATATGAAAGTGAATTATAAAAGTTCTTGCTCTGAGAAGTTAAGACTAGTCAGATTATAGTTTTATTACTGTTACCATATTTTGATACAAATATGATATCTAAGTAGTAAAACTTAAGTATAGAGAGTTTTGTGGCAAGGCGATAGTTAGTCATTATTACTATTATTCATTCATTATAGGCGAAGGATAGTCTCGAGTGAAAAAATAGTTTCAGCGTTTTTGTGATTGTGCCGGTCCTGAGATAGTTAAGTAATGATTGTGTATTTCCCCTGCCCTCCCTGGATATTTATCGAATGCCTGTTGGGTGCCAGGCAGTGTTCCGGATGGTGACCATATAGCAGTGAACAAGACGAGTGGGGTCCCTGTTCTTAAGGAGTTTACGTGCTGTGGGGGCAGGAGGAGAGAGAAACAATAAACAGGTAAGCAGCTTAAGGAAAAGAATCATGACAAACGCCAAGAAGAAAACAAGGTGGTGTGGCCTGCTCTCAGTGGCCTGGTACACAGGTGACTAAGATCCGCAGCTGGTTGTCACATCTCCTCCCCGCCATTAGTTTGTCTTCTCCATCAGGAAAACGTCACTAATACTCGCAAAGAGAAACAGACCAAACGGTGGCATCCCTGCTTCTTGCCCTTGGCCTTTTCCTTCCCTGGACATTTCCACCCAGTGAAATTGCCAAATAGCAAAAGTAGGAAGGACTTTAGAGGTCAGAAGCAAGACATCTGGAAAATCGTTTCTCAGATCACTTGGGTCTTCACGAAGCTGAGCGTTTGTACGGTTTGTACCTGTCAGTATCTCCCAGCGCTTACTCTTTGTATGTTCTGAATTCACAAAAACAAACCCGACCAGTTATTAGGAGGGAACAAGGGCAAATGATTTTTATCAATCCTTATGGAATTTGCAGTTTTATCATAAAGCTGCTCCTGTCTCTTCAGAAAACCATCATCTGTGTTACCTCATAAAGAACTTCTGATTGATAACATAGTGACCAAGTATCTTTACAATTGATGTGTAAGACTTTTGTGCCCTGCTTTCTCTGGTACATAAGAATTTGGAATGTGACTCATGACTCATCAGTTGACGTTGCGGTGCATTTTTAGAAACAAAGAAGGCCACGGCAGATTTCCCTTAAGCAGCAATAGTGGAAGTAAATACAAGAAAACACAAATGTGTCTGTCTTTGTGGGTGTTGTTACAGTTGGATGTTGAATTGATTCTTAGACACGTATTACAACACTGGACGTTTCAATGAGTTTGAACAGAATTATTATATGTCTATGTGTCTTGCAATAAAATTCTATTTTTATTATGTGGTAACTGCGTGTCTCCCATTTTTATGGTATGAACTCACTTTGCAGATAAATACAATACTTAATATTTAGGTTTGTGTTTTACTTACTTATTTTTGAAACATGGAGATGAGGCAGTGAAGAAAAAGCATCTTGGGCACAATACTTCATTTTTAGTGCCCCATAAAAATCATCATTTTTGTCGACGATGTTGTGTTTGCTTACTTTGCCTTTTAATTTCATCATGTATGTAAGAACCAAGCTGGGCCACGTTCTGCTTCTACTTTATTTCCTTCTGTACATGCTTCTGCCTTCGTATACAACCACACACATGAAAGTCAGTCTGCCTGGGAGCACCCGGCTGGCTCAGTGGAAAGGGCATGTGAGTCTTGATCTGGGGGTTGGGAGTTCGAGCTCTTCATTGGTTGTAGAGATTCCTTAGAAATAAATAAATAAATAAATAACCTTAAAAAACAGTCAGTCTGAACAAATAGGTACTTCATGAAAAACAAGCCTCACTCCTACTCCTGTGCCCCAGCCACTTAATTCCTTCAGAGTTGACTACTGTTACTTTTTTGTATATCCCTCTAGACATATTTTGTGCATATAAACTCATGTATGTATCTATATGGACAGATCTTTTTAGACACATACTGCTCTGTACCTTGATTTAAATTAGCTCAAAATTTGTTTTAATCTGCTCTTCTTTTTGAAATTCTGTTTTTAATGTGTTTGGTCATCTCACCTGAATTGTATTACCTTAAAAAAGTCTTTATCTCTTGAAGAACAGTTATTACCATGCAGGGATTTTTCTCAGTTGGATGGATGGATGGATGGATGGATATATATAAAGGGTTATTTGGCCTTTTTTATTTTGTTTTGCATGGAGCCCAAACCAGGACTTGAACTCATGATCCTGAGATCAAGACCTAGGTACTTAATCAACTGAGCCACCGAGGTGCCCAATTTGGCCTTTTTTAAAACTATAAATCATGACCCTGTTGTTTACTCTTTTTTAAAGGGATAGCTGAACATAATAAAAATTTAGTCGTCTTGATGATAACTTAAGGGAAAATGGAACATTTACTAGGTTCCTTTGACCTGACAAATATAGATATGCAACCATGGAAAAAATATCTATTTAGTTCACTTTAAATTTTGCTGAAAAGCTTGGTTATTAGGGAATACAGTAAAACCTTGGTTTGTGAGCATAATTTGTTCCAGAAACCTGCTTGTAATCCAAAGCACTTGTATATCAAAGTGAATTTCCCCATAAGAAATCATGGAACCTTAGATGATTAATTCCACAACCCATATATATTCATGTAAAAATGATTACAATACTGATATAACATAATAAAGAATACAAAATATAAAGAAAAATAAATTAACCTGCACTTACCTTTGAAAACCTTCATGGCTGGTATGAGGGACACAAGAGAGAGGAGGGTTATTGTGTAGGACGACTTTGACTATCACTACCGGAATCACCGCTATCTGTTGGCTCCCTGGCATCTTTTTCTGCACGGGGCCGTTGTCTATGCTCGCATGGATGTTGAGTACAGTACAGAATTCATACACTCTTGTCATACACTGTATATAATGTAATTGGCAATAAGGCACAGAGGAAAGGGTCTACGTCTGCAGGCAGCCTCACCTAGAAATGGAGCTAAGCATCCCTAAGCCTTCTCTTGCCTGGAAAAGCAGAGGGCCACCCATAGGTGCTTTGAAGGGACAAAAAATACTCTAGTGCCAGTTGTGGGCACCTTCTGATGTTCTGAAAAATCACTGATTTCTGCCAAGCACCACGGCCTGAGACCGAGCCTCCAAGCACGGGAGGTGATCCCCCACAGTCCCGCAGCAAGAAAGAGAAGAACCATTGGTGCAGTTGTGATCACGTGACATCCGGCGTCATGTACTACTCGTATTGCAAGACGTCGCTTGTTTATCAAGTTAAAGTTTATTAGAAGTGTTTGCTCGTCGGGGCGCCTGGGTGGCTCAGTCGAGTAAGTGTCTGACTTCGGCTCAGGTCTTGATCTCGCGGTTTGTGGGTTTGAGCCCTTCATTGAGCTCTGTGCTGACAGCTCGGAGCCTGGAGCCTGCTTCGGATTCTGTGTGTCTCTCTCTTTCTGCCCCTTCCCCACTCACACTCTGTCTCCCTCTCTCTCTCAAAAATAAACATTAAAAAAAAATTAAAAAAAAAAGTTTGCTCATCTTGTGGAACACTTACCGAACAAGTTATTGCAATCCAAGATTTTACTGTATTGTAGTGTAAATTATGCTGAATTAATAGTTGTTTAACAAATCTGCTTGCCAGTCAGAAATGTCTCGGTGCATTTTACAGTGTTCATCAATTCTGCAGATTGTACTGTTACTATATTAATGTTTGTAGTGGGCACTCTTAGAGTATCTTTCATTTTGAGAAGTGTTGAGTACATCCATTTTATTCTACAAAGGGGAAGGGGAAAGACGGTCTTTTCCTTGAGTTCAGTTAGAATATGATATTAGAGGGGCACCTGGGTGGCTCAGTTGGTTGAATGTCTCTGGCTCTTGATTTTGGCTCAGGTTCATGATCCCAGGGTTGTGAGATTGAGCCCTGTGTCAATTTTGACAATATTCTACTAATCCACCAGCATTGAATATTTTTTCATTTATTTGTGTGTTCAGTTTTTTTCATCATTTTCTTACAGTTTTAGTTATATACAGGTCTTATCTTCTTGGTTAGATATATTCCTAAGTATTTTTTTTTTCTGATTTAAATGGGATTGTTTTCTTGATGTCTCCTTGATAATTCATTATTAGTATATAGGAACAAAACAGATTTTTGAATATTGATTTTGTATCCTGCAACTTGATTGATTTTGCTTGTTCTGACAGTTTTCTGGTGGAGTCTTTAAAATTGTATATATAAAATATCATGTCGTCTGTATATAATGACAGTTTAACTTCTTCACTTCCAATTTGGATGCCTTTTTTTTTTTCTTGCCTAATTGCTCTGGCCAGGACTTGCAATACTGCATTGAATAAAAGTGGCAAGAATGGGCATCCTTGTCTTGTTTCTGATTTTAGAGGAAAAGCTTTCAGCTTTTTACTGTTGAGTATGATGTTAGCTGTGGACTTGTCATGTATGGCTTTTGTTATGTTGAAGTACGTTCTCTCTGTGTCCCCTTTATTGAGAGTTTTTATCATAAGTGGATGCTGAATTTTGTCAAATGCTTTTTCTGTATCTATTGAGAGGATTGTGTGGTTTTTACCCTTCATTTTGTTGATATGGTCTGTCACACTGATTGATTAGTGGAGTTCAACCGTCCTTGCATTCCTGGAATAAATCCCATTTGATTATGACGTAGGATTCTTTTAATGTGTTGTTTGATTTGGTTTGCTAATATTTTATTGAGGATTTTTGCATCTATGTTTATTGGGGTTATTGTCCTATAATTGTCTTGCAGTGACATTGTCTGGTTTTGGTAGCAGGGTAATACTTGCTTTATCAAATGAGTTTGGAAGTGTTCTGTCCTCTTCTGTTTTTTTGGAAGAGTTTGAGGAGATTGGCATTAATTTTTCTTCAAATGTTTGGTAGAATTTACCAAACCATCTGGTCTTGGACTTTTGTTTCTTGGGAGCTAGTAATTGCTTCTTTGCAGAGATTGGCTACTAGAAAGTGTATTTCCCTTGATGTTTGTCATGGGCTATCAGTAAGGATTCTGATTTTACTGTTTTATCAAATCTTTCTTGTAATAATAGGTACCGAGTGAGATGTTTCCCTACATGGGTTGTGTATTTATTTTGTATGATGTTTTTGGACAAGGAATTGCCCCCCCATTAAAATTTTATTTACAAAATGGCAATTTAGGGGACTCCTTCATGGTTCAGTTACTTAAGTGTTGGGCTCTTGGTTTCAACTCAGATCATCATGTCACGGTTCATGAGTTTGAGCCCCTCGTCAGGCTCCTGGCTGGCAGTGTGGAACCTGCTTGGAACTCTCTCTCTCCCTCTCTCTCTTTCCCTCCCCCATGTGCACATGCACACTCTCTCATAAATAAATAAGTAAATAAATAAATAAATAAATAAACAAACGAATAAATGCAGTTTAGGTACAAGCATAAGAAAATGGGTTACTGCAAAAAAGATTCACTTCTTATAGCTTAAACAATGTTCCTTTTTTTTAAAGTTTATTTATTTTGAGAGAGAGAGAGTGCATGCACCCACACACAAGCAGGGGAGGGGCAGAGACAGAGGGGGCGAGTGAGTCCCAAGCAGGCTCCAGGCTGTGAGCCAGACACAAGGCTCAAACTCATGATCATGACCTGAACCGAAACCAAGAGTTGGACACCTAACCAACTGAGCCACCCACCCAGGCACCCCACTTAAATTTTTCTCCATAGTGACCCTTTGAGCCTTAGGTTTTCTTTTTCTTTTTTCTATTTTTAAAAAACTTTATTTGTGGAATTTTAGAGTTTTTTCCACGTTTGTATTAAAATAATTAAAAAATAGAACATTTGATAATAGACATTCATAGAAAATCTGGAAAGTGGACAAGAGTAAAAAAAAATAGGTGTAATCCCTCTACCAAATATATACGTGCTTGCTCTGGTGCCCATTTATAATTGTCGGACAGTCTTCCTAATCTCCAGTGAAACGTATGATGAGTGAAGTTGATGACATTTTTCATAGTCCCCAAGGACATGCCCTAATTCCTCCTTACCCTCTTGTTTCTTATTTCCTTGAAAGTGCCTCAGCCTGTATAGCAAAGCTTTCGTTGCAAGTTAGGGAGATATTTATCCTGCCATTTTCAGCACTGTTACCATGTGTATCTTTTGCAGCCATGGGGATGAAACCTGTTGAAATAAAGAGGAGAGAGAGCGACCAGAGTTGAGAAAAGCACTTCATTTTGCAGAACACATTCAGTTTAGGGTGGCCACGTAGAGCACTTGTTCGCTGAAGGGCATTTGCACGGCGTGTGCAGCTGACTCTGCTCTGCCTAAGGCTCCGCGGCCACGCTTGCTCTCCTTGTCTGCACCGTTGCATCGCATGCCAACAGCATGTTAACTGTGCTGTGGGTTTTTTTTTTCTTTTTATCAATATATATGTTTTTAGTAAGGAAACGATTGCAGAAAACAGAAGCAAATCTGTGTTTGGCAGGGCGATACCAAGAAGATGTGTGTATTAAAATTGCATCAGGACATCAGCCTTTTGGTGGAGGAATACTAAGTGATAAGTTCTGTAATGGCATCACTTGCGTGGGCATATGCTATGGGAAGTGGTCATAACATATCCAAGTGGTGATTTGCTCTTGTTTCTAGGACAGTCTTGCTGCTTTACAAGCTAATTCAGAATATGCAGTTGTACCAGTGGCACAGTTGCGTTTTTGTTTTCATTTTAAGCGGTGGCATCAGATGCTCTTCTTGTCCCCCTAGAACTTAATTGAAAGTTCCAAAATGAAAATATGTTGGGACAGGCGAAGAAATTCTTTCAGTAATAGAAAATAGGAATTATATTAAAAACTTTTTTATATGTTTATTTTTGAAAGAGAGAGAGACAGAGACAGAGACAGAGCGCGAGTGGGGGAGGGACAGAGAGGGAGGGAGGCACAGAATCTGAAGCAGGTTCCAGGCCCGAGGTGTCAGCGTAGAGCCCAGCATGGAGCTCGAACCCACGAACCACAAGATCATGACCTGAGCCAGAGTTGGACGCTCAACTGACTGAGCCACTCAGGTGCCCCAGGAATTATGTCTGAAAGGGAGACTTTGGCAATATTCTGTTTAACAAATGTGTTTCCGTTCATAGTATTAATCCTAAATTATGGATTGTTAAGTGAGCCAAAAACTGTTGATGTTATCAAGTAGTAGGAGATGAACAGAAAGGAAAGTTAATATTTTGACACCAGTTTCCTAAGTAAAAGTGCTAATATTTGACAACATGATTGTTTCCTAAGACACTAAATGAAAGTATGTTTTCTGCTGGGTATTTACCCAAAGAATAGGAAAACACTCATTTGAAAAGATATATGCACCCCTATGTTTATTGCAGCATTATTTACAATAGCCAAATTATGGAAGCAACCCAAATGTCCACCGATAGATAAATGGATAAAGATATGGTGGATACATACAATGGAATATTACTCAGTCATTAAAAAGAACAAAATCTTGCCATTTGCAACAACATGGATGGATCTAGAGGGTATAGTGCTAAGTGACATAAGTCAGTCAGTCAAAGACAAACACCATATGATTTCACTCCTTTGTGGGATTTAAGAAATAAAACAGAGAAAAGAGACAAACCAAAAAGCAGGCTCCTAAATACAGAGAACAAACTGATGGTTACAGAGGGGAGGTAGGTGGGGGAATGGGTGAAACAGGTGAAGGGGATTAAGAGGACACGATCACAATGACCACTGAATAATGTGTAGAATTGTTGAATCATTATATTATACACCGGAAACTAATATAACACTGTGTTAACTATCCTGAAGTTAAAATAAAAAAGTAAATGATTTTTTTTAAGAAGCAAGTATGCTTTCAATCGTGTAATTTCTGGAAAGTAGAAAGAGTTGATATGAAAGCTACCTATAAAATTATAGTGTAACTTTGCTTAATATCGCCCTACATTTTATGTACCTCTTAGTTATTTTTGTGCTATAACAATCTTAGGAACAGTTGCAACTCAAAAGTCAAGTATTAACTAATGACATATAACACAGTGGCTAACATTAAAAAAAATTGACAATATCAAATGTTGGCAAAGATATGGAGCAGCCAGAACTCCCGTGTTCTTGGTGGGAACCTAAAACGGTACAACCACTTTGGGGAAGATCTGGCAGTTTTTGTGTGTGCGTATGTGTTTTTAAATTAAACTAAGCATACGCCTTTCCTGTGGCCCACCCAAACGTATGTTCATAGAAAGGTTTGTACAAGAATATTAATAGATGCTTTTATTCATTGTCACCCAAAACCGGAAACAGCCCAGTTGTCCACCAATAAGCTACACGATACGGTGGCATATTGCTGAGCGATGAAAAGAGACAGACTGCTACCTAACGTGCACCGCAACACGGATGCTGAGTAAAAGTAGCCTTACACGAAAGAGTACATACTCTGTGTTCCCATTCATATCCTGTTCTAGAAGAAGCAAAACTAATCTGTTGTGGAAAAAAAAATTAGGGCAGTGGTTGGGAAAGGGACATGAGGGAACTTTCTGGGGTGGTAATTATGTTCTGTATCTTTTTTTTTTTGAGAGAGAGGAAGAGAACAAGTAGGGAAGGGACAGAGGGGGAGAGAGAGAATCTTAAGCAGCCTCCACACCTAGCACGGAGCCCTGCGTGGGACTCGATCCCACCACCTTGGAATCATGACCTGCACTGAAATCAAGAGTCGGACACTTCACTGACTAAGCCACCCAGGTGCCCCTATATCTTTTTTTTTTTAATATTTTTTTAATCTGTATTTTTGAGAGAAGAAAGAGACACAGTGCAAGTGGGGGAGGAACAGAGAGAGAGGGAGACACAGAATCCGAAGCAGGCTCCAGGCTCTGAGCTGTCAGCGCAGAGCCCCACGCAGGGCTCGAACTCAGGAGCCATGAGATCATAACCTGAGCCGAAGTTGGACGCTTAACCGACTGAGCCACCCAGGCACCCCATCCCTATATCTTAATAGGGGTTTGTGTTACATGAATGTATGCGTTTCTCAGAAACATTATGAATATACAGACACCTAACTTAGAAAATTTTCATAATAAATTGTTAGGAAAATATTGATTGATGGAACTTTTTACGACTTGTTTCATGCATTTGTTATCATATAAACTTTGTTTCTCTTTGTTTTGGTGATATTTACATATATATCTATATCTATCTAGGTAGATAGATATAGATAGATATCTATAGATAGATAGTTAATTATGCTAAATTGTAGCCTTATTTGAGGAGTCGGTACAGAGAAGTACATTTTAGCTCATCAATACAATTGTCTTTCTTTGGGGTTACTGTCACGGTTCTCCTTTTTTTTAAATTAAAAAAAATTTTTTTTTAAACAAAGAGTGGGACTGAGTGGCAATGTCTTCAGATAGATTATCATAAATCTTGTGGTTTCTCTAGGATTTTTATTGCATGTTGCTTATATAATGCCTTTTTGTTTTTAACTTTAACGATGGGGAAGAGGGAGGGAGTGGTGAAAAGTTCCCTAACTTCAGGTACCACAGAACATGGGCTTTGAACCTGGTTGGACCTGGGTTTGAATCCCATCAGAGTCACTTACAGCCTACTTGCTTTAACCCCTCTGATCCTCATTTTTCTCATCGATAAAATGGTGGTGGTAACTGCTTCCTCCGTTTCAGAGGGTTTGTTGAAAAGAGTAAATGAAATGACGTTTGTAAAGCAATTAGTATAGTGTCCAGCATGCGGTAATAGTAAGAAAGAGGGTTATGAGGGAATACTTCAGTCCTAGGACTTTAAGACTTCCAGGTTGTTTGAGGAGGAAGTAAGGCCATAAGGTAATATTCTTAGATGAAAATAAACCATGCATTTGATGGTCTCCGAATGGACATTTGTGACCCGGGAATGATACTAAGGATATCTCTGGCTGGATTCCTCCCTAAAGATATTGAATCAGTAGGGCCATACAAAATGACCAGTGTGATAAGGCTTTAACGCTCAGAGTGGTGCTGGAGAATAAGTTCAAGTAGCAGACATTTTTAGCCTCCATTCTTTCTCTCCTCTATATACGCCGGATACCTTATCAGTAATGTTGAATTAATGATCGGTTTTAAAAAATATTGATCATCCCCTGGGTGCTAGGCGGTGTGTTTGGCGCTAAGGCTATGATGCTGAACAGAACACAGGCCCAGTACTCACAGAACTTCCAGTCTGGTGGGGGAGGCATTAAATAATCATACAGTTAAGTAATTACCGTGATAAGTACTAAGAAGGAAATGTTACACGACCAGGTAACAGGGGGCCTGTCCTGGTCCTAGTCGTGGGTGCCATACGGAACATTTTTTTTTTATTTTTTTTGGACATCACATTTTAAAAGACAAGAAGGAGCTAGGAGAGGATAGTGGGAAAGAATATTCTGGGCAGGTGATATTTGCAAAGGTCCTAAGTTAAATAGGGGCATGACACTTTAAAGGAACTGATAGGAAATCTGTGGAGTAGAGAAGTGAAATTGATGAGAACTGTGGTAAGAAATGAAAGTTGGAGAGTGAAGTCGAAGCAAAAGTCTACAGAGTAAAATCAGTCAAACTTTATACTAGATTAGGTGTGGGAGGTGAGGGAGAGGGCACTGTCAAAGGTGACTTCTGAGTTTCTGGCTTATGTGCCTGTATGGTGGGTACTAGAGCCCTTTCTCCAGGGGAGGACCCAATTTTGACAGAAATGATCTTGGGTTTGATCTTCATCCTGTTATGGTGTCTTCGAAACAACCAGGTATGTGTTTATCATGCTGTGAAGGACAACACCTACCCCCCCACTGCCCTCCGCCCAGAAAGCTTTCCTTTTGTGGCTTTTTCCTTTTGTGAAGGTTACATTCAGAACTTTGTAAAACTTCTTTCTTTCTTTCTTTCTTTCTTTCTTTCTTTCTTTCTTTCTTTCTTTCTTTCTCTTTCTTTCTTTTTCTTTCTTTCTCTTTCTTTCTTTCTTTCTTTCTTTCTTTCTTTCTTTCTTTCTTTCTTTCTCTGTAGCTGAATCTTGTAGGTATAATATAATGTGGGAGTCTCTTCGCTCCTTATCTGCCTGATAATCATGCTCTTTCTACACTACTGGTGTCCTATAGTTCAAGTTCTCTTTTCTTCTTATGGCTTTTTAACTGGGCTCCCTGCATTCTTTCAAATTTCCCCTTAATTCTTGTTTCACAGTATATCCAGAATAAGTTTTTGAAATACAAACCTCATCTTATTATTGTCCTTCTTAGAACCCTTCCATATCTTTTTGTTTATAAACATCCAAATCCTTAACATTGTCCCTAGCCCTTGGTGAATTACTCTTACCCCTGCAGACTTCCCACCTTTTCCTTGTGCTTTCTACTGAGCTGTCTTTAGTTGACCTTCCTCAAGTATCACCTAAAGCATCACATTCCCAGGGAAGCTTTACTTTGAACTTCCTTGTTAGGCGCTTCTAACAATATATCATGTGTTCTTATTGTTTTATATATACTTGTGCCATTGGCTAATTGAGTAATCTTTGTACTGGACTAAGACCTGTGAGGGCAAGGCCTGTTTAGATCTCCACAGTAACCCTCTCCCCTGCCACAGTGCCTGGCACGCAGCCTATGACCAGCAAATGTTTGTTGAATGAATCATGAACTTTCTAGCGCCTAATTTAGGTACCTGTTATATGCTATGTTAGTTAACTGATAGGGGGAAACAAAAGCAAGTGTTTTCTTTTTTTAAATACCAGTGTTCTACTGTTAGGTTTTCTTCATGTCGACTGTTTCCATGGAAACAGCAGCCAAGATTGTTGGGGTTGCTGTAATACTCTGTGGGTGACATTTGCTGCTACCATTGTTAACCAAGGCGCAGAAGTTTAAATTTTTAGATACGTCTCTTGACTTTGAGATCTAAAATGTAAAAATTTAATTTGGGGGAGAGTTGTTACGTACTCACTTTTCCCCAGTAATCTTTTGAAGGTCTTCCTTTCCATTAAAATAGTTTGCTGGACAGTTCTAGAAGAGTTGTAAAGCATGAGCACTGTTCTGTTTCTACCAGATAACTTTGTGTATTTTCATTGTATTGTCTATCACTTATTTTCTTTTCTAATGAATGCTTGGTTAGTAAGTCTTACTAATACACCTTTACGTAGTTAGAACATAATTATAGTGCCTGTAACATAAGTGAACCTGTCTTATCAGGAATCAGAAGTTCAGATTGCATTCAGGATGCTAGCAGGGGTGGAGGCATTCATATCCAAAATTACTTCTACAACTCAGAGCCACTGATAAGAAAGCAGGTGGGTTCCAGATCTTGAGACATTTATTTAAGAGGTAGGAGTAGATGGCCTTGGATGACAGCATCGTTGCAGCGGAGAGAACACGAAGTTTCCTTTTATACCTTAAAGGCCCAGGAAGAAAGCTGTAAGCATGGTTAAAACATTTCTTTATATATCCTTTAAAAAAATTTTTTTTTTTAACGTTTATTTATTTTTGAGACAGAGAGAGACAGAGCATGAACAGGGGAGGGGCAGAGAGAGAGGGAGACACAGAATCTGAAACAGGCCCCGGGCTCTGAGCTGTCAGCACAGAGCCCGACGCGGGGCTCGAACTCACGGACCGTGAGATCATGACCTGAGCCGAAGTCGGACGCTTAACTGACCGAGCCACCCAGGCACCCCTATATATCCTTTTATATACGAAGGTTACATTCAGAACTTTGTAAAACTTTTATGCCCCATGGTAAATATAAGTGAATGTTTTCCAAGAAGCTGTTCGATATGGATGGACAGCTCAAAAATTGAGATGCTAATTGAGTTTTATGTTCATTCAAGTTGATTTTGATATCGGAATGATGAAGCAAAAAGTCACTTGAATTGTGCGGATGTAAAAAGGAATGTTGATTTTTAAAGTCCCCATCTTATCACAGTAACAATAAAAACGAATTTTTTTAAAATTCTGAGACATTCTTGTGAGAATAAAAAATGAGGCCCATCTAGCATTTTGGCCCTTATACAAGTAACAGTATGTATTGTCTTCTGGCCATTAGTGTCCATAATGCTAACTAACAACAGAAGATAAAGAATTTCCCTGTGAGTCTATCATCCATTTATCTATATGCACATACATGTGTGTGTGTGTATATCTGTATCTATGTAGATGAGTATGTACATATTTTGGTTTGTGCAACCTCCACGTATTTATTTTAAGTGTATATCCTTTAAAAATTAAAGCTCTGGAATCAGACTGCCTGCTTTGAATCATATTCAATTACTCACTTTGGCATCTTGGGCAAGTTACTGAATATTTCTTATTTTCAGCTTCTTCATCTGAAAAATGAGGTTGCTGCTGCTAATGATGATACCAGACTCCTGAGGATTAAATCTGTTCACTCCCCATCTCGGTTAATACCATGTCTGACACAAAGTAAACACTTGATGAATATCAGCTAATACGATGATCTCGTCCGTCATTGCTTTTTTCTATGTCAAAATTGCTCTCATGAGTTAATCCCTGTTTAATTTACACTATTTGTCTCTTCATGACATCAGTCCTGTCCCTGTTGTTTAACCACAAAAAGTCCTAATTATTTTGTCCTGTCCCCGTGTTCTAGTTCTTTTCACTTGTTCTCATTTTAGTTGACTACCTCTCAATCTTTTTCTGGCTAAACTGTGCTTTTCTGTAGCATATTGGGCCTTGAATTTCAGGCAGGGCGGGCCCTAGGTGTTTACCATGGTGGTTTTGTGTTTTAGTTTTCAACAGTGGCGAAACTCCCTTCTTCCACACTACCCTGTCCCACTGCCCCACCCCCACCCCCCAATCCCTACCCAGGGCTGTGCTGAAATGTTTGAGCCGGAACAAGCTTGCTGATTGTCTAGCCCGGTGCCTTTGTTGTTCCAAGCAGAAGGTGACAGCCTAAGACTCCACCTCCTCCTGATGATGGGCATTTTTGGTAAATCTTGAAAGACGTTTTCTTCCTCAACAGAAGGTAATTAACAGAGTAAAATATTAAATAGGTCATTATATTTGGGCTTTGGGCAATATCAGGAAACTCTTATATTTATGACTGAGAAGCTAACCTTGAATTACAGGGAGTGTAGTTGTATTTTGATGGGAAATACAAGGAAAGTTCACGTATAGCTTTTGTTTTCTTTGATATGTCTGTGCTGGTTTTGATATGCCGACTCCTTACCCTCCGGCTTCTCGCCTTTTTTTTTTGAACATCCTAAAGTGTTGCCCAAATCCACCCCTCTTTTGACCGTTGCTACTCATTACATTAGTTCAAGTTCTCATTACCATTCATCTTGACCATTGCAGTCACTTTCTGTTTTGCCTTCCTACATTATTGCCATATCCCCTTGCCTGTACCAGACCCGCTGCCATAGTCCTCTCCCCTGACACGCAGACCCATTCACATCATTTCCCTCTAGCCATCATCTAGAGTTTGCCTGAAGGCTGACAGAAGCCTGATTACTTTTGAGGGAAAAATACCTATTTAAGGGAGGAAGGTCTGAGTCCCTCTGTGAGAGACTCTCCTGCCAGCCGGTTAAACTTTGCAAAGAGGCATCTAGCCAGTGTATAATGATACTGGGGGTATGCTGGGAAAGTCTCCTTGTTAAGTCAGCTCCTCTCAGATCCATTTCTTTGGAAGTACCTGAAATTAATTAGATATGTTCCTTTAATGTTTCATTTTGTCTTCTGTTACGTGCAGATGTCCTCAGAACAAAGTAATGTATTAATTTTCATAAATTGGATACAAATCACTTTGTCGATTTATTTTCCTTAGATTTTGTTGGAAAAAGAAAAGACAGGTAAGGGTAGAGAATGTGATATCGAAATAGAGGAAGGGAAGGACAGAGATGAGGAGAGAAAAGACTAAGAAAATAAAGTTTATGAAATACCATTGATCTAAGGTTCTGGAGCTGCCTGTAAGCTTAACATCCCTCCAGCGGGTCCTTTCCTTTTCACCATCTTTTCTATTAGAATTTGTTTTTAGATATACAGTTGATCTAGCCAAATAATCTGTAACCTCTGTGGACTAGATTCTTCGGTACCCATGTAGATTAAAAGGCGTCCTCACAATCTATAAGTACAAATAATTATATAAATCATAGTTAGTTGAAAATATATTTATGTAATGGATTTTTTACCTTTAAGACTGTTCTCTAAGCCAAGAGTTTTCCTTTTATGGGCATTTAATGTGTGCCTCTGCTTTTCACATTCTAATGAAATGAATTAAAATGAAGAGAATGTGCATTGAGAACATTTTATCTGCCAAGAGCCACAAATACAACTGAACTTTTCGTTTGTTGTTATTTCCAGTTTTGATCAAATTTGTTCTCTTAAAAACTATTGTGAAATATATAGGTTGAAAATGGAGACTTAAATGTGTTCGATCAATAGAATTGTGGATTACGTACTCAGCTTTATTTGCCTCGTACACAGCCCAGCACATAGCAGGCACTCAGTAAATATTTGTTAGATATAATTTAATACATTAAAGATTAATGTAAATAATGTAATTAAAAATTAAAGGCTGCAGAATAATATCTGTGGCCATAAAATTCTAGATCCATTCAGAAGCAATATCCTCAGGTAATATTTTGAAAAGATGAATGCATTTCTCAAAAGCCATAAATTTCCTTGTGTTCTGTGTATGGGTAGAATTATTTAACATGGCATAAAATAGACATGGAATAACACCTTTACGTTTGGAAAACTGGCTCTCTCATGCTTAACTGAAGCTCTCATGAGTAAGTTTATATATGTGTATATTTTATTAATAACAGTAGTTTCGCAGGCAAAATGACAGGTTTCCCCGCTCTTCAAAAGTTCATGTTCTGCCATTTTGCTTTGACAAAGGACTTCAAGAGTACTTGTTTTCACTAACCAAAAGAAATCCAAAGAGGATTTTTACTTTTACAAAAAAAGAAAGGAAGGAAGGAAGGAAGGAAGGAAGGAAGGAAGGAAGGAAGAAAGAAAGAAAGGTGAAGAAAATAGCACTCAGTGTTTGTTTTGCATGAGCAATTACCAGGGACAGCGCACATCTGGATTAGCCAGAGTGGCCCTACACCCCTTCCCAGAGAGCTGCACTCAACATCTTGCCGTCAAGCCACCACAGCTCTGAACTGTGTGAGCCTCTGTGCTTTGTCTCGGTTTAATTTGTGCATCTGTCGGCAAGATGTGTCCTAAGGTATCAGAAAAGCCTAAGAGAAGTTATTTGGGGGTACAGGAATGGCCCGCATTTTTTCCACATAAACTAATGGTGATCGCTTCTTTGCTTTATGCCATTTCTACGTACAGAAGATTGCGTTGGAATGCTCCACGTCCAGATAGTGGGGGAAACCTGTATTTGAAATGGAGGAATGGGGAGGAATTAAATTAATTATGAGTCATTGGATCTCTGGTGGTGAGCAGATTGGGATAGGTGCTAAATGGATTAGAATGGTCCAAAAATAGTAACAGTAGATGGTTGCAGTTATATCTGAGATGTAAAGAGGCTGAAAAGTTAGTTGGTGAAGTATAGGATTATAGGGGCATAGAATAATGGTGCTTACTTGTTTTGAGTTGATTAACAACTGTTTGGTAGGCTCTTCATTGGGATGGAGAGGGTCAAAATAAGACCCTTTGGTCTTAGGGACGTTACAGATAGAATTCCACAGGCTAATGAGTCCCTTTCATGTAAAAAGCTGAGAGACAACTGAATGAGCTCTTTTTTGTACTCTCATATGTGTTAACCTTAAAAATAAAACAGCAAAAATGGGTTTATTCAGAAATAGCAGAGAATTTTAATTCAGGACATACAAGCTTTGGCAAAACAATAGGCAAGCCCCACAAAGGAGAGGAACGTTATTGTATGGAGAAGGAGGAGGAAGTTGGGAGGGGTTGTTTTGAACAAAAGTCTCTTGGAGAAAAGCTAGAGTTCAGGGTGATGATGGTTTCTCATTGGCTGACTTGCTGGAGTAGCTGATTCCTTGTAGGAGATGCGGTGTCCATCTTTTCCTGTTGGGGCCTGTAGTTGATGAGTCTTTCCTGTTAAGGATTCTTCTGTTGTAGTCTGTACTTGACGGTTCTTCCTGTAATTGACCAGTGAGTGGTATGGCTCCTACTTTTGGCCTCCTCACTCTACTTAGTGAGCTTTCCCTTTATTAATTTTCACTGGTGTTTGGTGGAATTCTGAGGCTTCAGTTATTTATCCTGGGAGGCATGGAGGGATAGGCCCTGTTCAAATTCACATGTCTGGCTTCTTTGGGGTGGTAGTCTCTGGGTGAGTGCGTTTATGGACATGGGGATTTCCTGTAACAGGAAGTTGCTGTTTTATTTAACCCCTTTCCTCTGGAATCCTCTTTTTTTTTTTTTTTTTTTTAATGTATATATATTTTCTGAGAGAGAGTGAGAGAGAAAGCACGTGTGAGAGGGAGAGGGGGAGAGAGAGAGAGAGAGAGAGAGAGAGAGAATGAATGAATCCCAAGCAGGCTCCACACTCAGCACAAAGCTAACATGGGGCTCAATCCCACACCCCTGGGATCCTGACCTGACCTGAAATCAAGAGTCAGATGCTTAACTGACAGACTCCCAGTCGCCCCTGGAATCCTCTGGAATCCTCTTGGTCTAACTAGCTCCCTTTTAAGGCCTCATGGGGACACGGTACTGAAATCTTCCACTTTCAAGAAAGTGTAATCTCGACATTTATATTTAGCATATGGAAGGGAATAATAACGCTAAGAGATCCTGAAGATCTTAATGCTGTGCCCATGTCACGTTCCCACCATTGAATTGTAGGAAACATGCAAATTTGCTAAGAAGCTAAGGATACCTGTCCTCACATGCCTCATTCCTATGTAGGTACTCTTATTTTCTTTCTTTCCCTTCATTTATCAATTTTGCACACTATTCTATTAATTTGAAGACTATGCCTTCTTAAATAAACAAGTGAACTTGATTTTCATAAGTTATACATGGCCGTTTTAGAAAACTTTGGAAAGTAGTCACTTGTGGTCCCCATCACTGCTTTTAACGTTCTGGATGTTATGTTTTAAATTAAAGGATAAATATATTAAGTCTAATGTAGCTACTTTTTTTTATTTGACCAGTTTAACAATGATTTATAATTAACTGATGTAAATTAGTGTAATGTGTGGCTTAAACATTTTTAAGTAGATATTTTTAAATGATAAACGTATTTAGTCTCTCCCCCCAACCCCCCCCCCCCAAAAAAGACAATTGCCTGAGCAGATTAGGTAGTTAGAAGATGATAGTGTTTGAGGGAGAATACTTTTAAAATCAATAATTAATTTATATTAACTCCTTTTCTCATCAGAAGTTAATATACTCAGAAATATCATTTTTATATCTTTTTCATTTCTCCTTTAACTTTGAAATTTGATATTAGGAGTCTGGGGCATTTGTGAATTATATGGTGTGAAGACTGACTCCTCTACTGCCCTTTTCAATGATTAATTAGCACACTACAGACAATATTTGCTGTTTACGTTTGAGTAGTTCATAGCATTTCATCTACTTTAAAAACGATGTACATATCCTTAATGTAATTGTACTAAGACTACAAGTTGTTATATGATTAATATTTCACTCTCCCGTATACATAATATGTACAACACAACACAGTGCTTTTCAAGTGCATTATTGTACTTCTCCAACTACTGCAAAAATGTAGCTAGAAGGACACAGCATCCAGAAGAAGTAATAAGCATATGGTACTGAGCTGTTTATGCCATATGTTGATGTACTTAATAACAAGAAATGCTATAAATATAAGGTGCTTATTGACTACTTTATAATTGCTTGTTATGTGAATTCATTTAAAAATTGTTGAAGGGAAGTATAATTTTTAAATTTCTCTATTTCTTAACTAAAAACCTTAGGAAATACGGTTATTTTTCGTATTTCCTAAACTGGGTTTCCTACTGGTCAAAACACTATAGGCATTCTTAAAAGTGAAGAAACATTTCTAAGGTGTTACGATGAACTCTGAATATATGTAGTACATCAAGGGAAAAGACAGAAGGCTCGGCTCCGTAATTGTGTAAAAATATTGTTCTGCTTAATTTATTTTGTATTAGCTTATACCGAACATCTATCCAACTTTCTGGGTTTCTTTTCTGAAAGTGTTAGTATTTATGTATGTGTGTATAGAATAGTTTATAGATTAACTCAGATTAAATCAAATAGCTTCTAGAAACGGGGTAGATTCCCATATTAGACTACTAAGCAACAGATATTTTTAAAGTAAAAAATTATAATAAATTTGAAGAAAGAAGCAACAATATAAAATGTTGGAGTAGAAAATGACTGTCAAATTGTAGCGTGTGTATATGTGTGTGTAATTCTAAATTTTAAGTTTTTGTTTTCAACAGAACCATTAGATTTTTCTGGGGGTGTTATTTAGGGCTAGGATATAGGAACCATTAAGAATTGTGAAATCTTGGGGCACCTGGGTGGCTCAGTTGGTTAAGCATCCGACTTTAGCTCAGGTCATGATCTCACAGCTCATAGGTTCGAGCCCCGCGTCGGGCTCTGTGCTGACAGCTCAGAGCCTGGAGCCTGCTTCGGATTCTGTGTCTCCTTCCCTCCCCCACTCACGTTCTGTCTCTCTCAAAAATAAATAAACGTTAAAAAAATTTTTTTTAAATAATAAAAAAAAGAATTGTGAAATCTCTTGTTTCTTAGATTGTCTCTGTCTAAAATGTCTTTCAATATTAATAAAACCACTGAAATATCTAATGGTAATTATTACCACTTTTTAAAAGCTTTTCATAATGTTTAGCTAGAGGGCAAAAAAGCCCAATATTTAAGGACGAGTTCAAAAACTGTCAGTCTTTGAGAAACTGAACAGGAATCTACATCTCCTATTTAAGAATAGATTTAAAGAAAATTCCCAGAAGTAACCCTATTCTGCAGTATGATTTGATTTTTTTCATCTCCCTGTAATTCTTCGCCCCAGATTGTATCTGAAAATGCTAAATCTCCTAGGTAAAATTTACAAGTACAACTAACCTGTATATCTGTAAAGTGTAAAATGTTACAGGAGTAATTTGAGGAGACACATGGTAATGCTGTCATGGCAAACACCACCAAAGGGATGTACGTATGTATGTAATCCAGATAATATATATAAAGGTATATGTGTGTATGTATAAAATCCAGAGTATGTAATCCAGATAATATATATAAAGGTATATGTGTGTATATATAAAATCTAGAGTATGTAATCCAGATAATATATATAAAAGTATATATGTGTATATATAAAATCCAGAGTGAGAGGCTTACCAAACAAGTAAAAACCTGATCCCTTATGCCTGATCTGTTTGGCACTTACGTTTCAATGATACCTTTAAATGTTGGCATTTTGGTTTATGAACGACCCACTTCTACATTTGGATAGAGTGATTTATTTCACTGGAACCATAACCGTTTGTGTCCAGATGGCTTCACTGAAGCCACGTACCTTGTGGTTTTTTCCCAAGCCTCGCCAGGCCTGGCTGCTTTTCACATATGGTTCCTAATGAGTGGGGGTATGTGAATGCCCAACCGAGAGCAGATTAGTAGCCACAAACTACGAGTGTGGGTATGTGTGTGAGAGAGAAGTAACAGGTGACAAACATTTAAGGGAAGTGGCAGTTGAGACGGTCGGAGAGCTCTTTGTGGAAGAATCACGGGTATGTATATTAATGAATCATTGGGTAAACATTAATGGCTAGTATTTTCCATTTAAGAAGATAAGGAAGTCTGTAACGTAACAGGGCAGAGGCTTAGGAAATTGGCGGGACGAGTAAGGGGAGTGTGATGTTGGGGGTGCAGCGGGACGGAGTAGGTGAGGCGAGGTGGAGGTCAGGGAGAGAAAGGAAGGAGAGAGGCTGGAAGATCCTGTCAGAGAAGAGAGACAAACTAGCAGTCCCTGGACGCATAGTGGTATGACATACGTGTTCAGTGAGGGGTTTGAAGAAGCTTCTGGCTACAACACAGAGTTTGGAGGCTTAGGGGTGGCAATAAGAGTCAGACATATCCTGTTAAGGCACTAGGCCTTTCTTCTATAAAGAGATTTTTTTTTTTTTTCCTGGAGAGAAACGATAGAATCCTCGTTGTCCGCTATGAAATCACCTTTTGTGATGGGGAAGTGCAATGAGACACAGGAGGTATGATTACAGTAGTAACGGGGACCTGATTTAGAGCAGAGGCAGTAGGAATAAAAACGCTAGAGGTGGAGTCCAGATTTGGTGAGGCAGGTGAAAGCATTCTCTCTCTCAGTCCTGAGATTGTTCTTAACCGCGTGCAGGCAGGTGCATTACGAGATGCTGGAGTTATGAGTGATGCAGGACACGGTACTTGACCTTTCAGGGAGGTCCTGTAGGGCAGACACATGCCGGCAAGTGGTTGCCTTTACCACAGCGGTGAGGAGCGAATGAAGTCATAATAAAATGGCGGCGGAAGGGACAGGACGAGTGATTTTGTTTGGGTGGATGAGAAAAGAGCTTTGTAGCAGAGGGTTCACTTGAACTGGCCATTAAGTGGACAGGGGCTCTGCAGCTCAGCAAGGCAGGAGAGGGCCTTCCAAGTGGAGAGAGGACTTGCTGAGGTCAGGAAGTTGTAAGTAGTTTGGCGCAGCCAGAGGGTGGAATGTGTAGAATCGTGTCAGGAGGTGAAACGAAAGGAGGCAGATGTAGAAGGTTTCGGTAGCTGAAGAATTTGGCTTTCGCTTTGTGGTAGCAGTCGGAGCCTACAGAAGGGTGTTAAGAAAAGAAGATCACCGTTGTGGGGATGCTGGTGCTGTAAGGGGTGGACAGTTGAGGAGGAACGGGACTGGGATCCCTGTCGAGGGATTAATAAGACGACAGGTGCGACAAGCCATGTGGCCTACTCTGGGAGGAGTGGTGGGGATGGAGGGTAGAGAACGCACAAGTCCCATGTTCTGGAGGGGGAAATCGGTGGGAACTTGGTGACTGGGGGGTGGAAAATGAGGCAGAGAGGGAGAGAAACAGGATTCTCTGGTTCTAGTTAAAGGGTACTGGGCGTCTAGAAGTGCCATTAGGAAGTGTGGTAATAGGATCATTTAGAGGGAAATAATGACATGGGTTTTGAACATAAGTGTGAGTCAGATATACAGGAACTGAGACAATTATTTAATAACTTGGGAGAAAAATAAAGGTAGATCTGTTCTCAGAGTGTATTCGGAACAAATGGTAACCATTTTATTAAAAACTATACAAATAAAGAAAATAGAGGCATATCTTTATCTCATCTTATTATGGAGGAGGGGTAAGAGTAGTGGAAGGATGTTTAAAGGGAAAAATGTATTCATTTGCATGAAAATGGACAACTTCTTTATGTCAGTGGGCACACAGGCTCACGGGATGCCTGGGAAAAGAAATTATGATCTGATAAATAGCTTTTATCTTAATATATGGAGTTCATATCAGGAAAGAGACTAAAATTCAATAGAAAAAAAATGGGGCCAAGGATATAGAGCCCCTCACAAGACAATTAAGGCTGATAATCATATGAAGTTAGCTACAGCCAAAGAGATGCAAATTAAAGGAAAAATGAGATGTTACACTTGTATTTTCAATGGTCAGATTTATAAATATTAAAAAGAATAAAATTGGGGCGCCTGGGTGGCTCAGTCGGTTGGGCGACCGACTACAGCTCAGGTCATGATCTCGCGGTCCGTGAGTTTGAGCCCCGCATTGGGCTCTGTGCTGAGAGCTCAGAGCCTGGAGCCTGTTTCAGATTCTGTGTCTCCCTCTCTCTCTGACCTTCCCTCATTCATGCTCTGTCTCTCTCTGTGTCTAAAATGAATAAACGTTAAAAAAAAAAAATTAAAAAAGAATAAAATTAACCAGGATTAGAACAGTTTGAGAGAAGTTAGCATGCTTATACATTGCTGGTAGGAGCCAGAATTTTGTTGGCTCTCTGGGAGGGCAGTTTAGTAACATAAATCAGAAACTTTTTCACTGGGCCTGGCAACCTCACTTTCTTAGCATTTGCCTAAAGGAAATAACTGCAAGGCTGTCACAAAACAGTGGTACATTGGATGAGGACCAGAACAGACTGGTATAATTTAAGCCCAGGGAGCAAGGAGTTTCAAGGAGAGGAATTAGTCAATTACAGAGAGGTAAAGCGGAAGCTGGCCCTGAGAAGTGATCAGGAGGTCTGGCAGTTAGACACTTCAGACCGCAAAAGCAGTCTTGGGCTGCTGGAGATTGGAAGCTCTTTGTGTAAAAAATTGGAGATTGCACTCATGGTCTCACATTCCAGAAATACTGGGGGTGAAATGAAGGTGGGGGAAGCGGTAATAGTCGACAGATCTCCCGTTTTCACGTTTAAAACTGTGGAGACGTGAACTGCCTTTATGGGGAGGGGAGAGAGTTAGAGGTGGGAGAGAGAGGAGAAAACTGACAAAGATTGACAAGGGTATGGGATATGGAGCCCAGGTAGAGGGAAGGTCATCTGCAGATCGGGAAGGAGGAGGTCTGTTGCAAGGAGCAAGGAGTTAAGGCTGTGTGTAAATACAGTAATAAACTGGTACATATGGAGGTTTGGTTAAGGAGCAGGACGTGCTATCACCTCGGATAGTCTTCTAGTTCATCCCAGGATTCGAGATTTTCCCCCTTTTCCATTTGGCACAATTTCTGAAAAGAACTGTCTGTGTTCTAATTGCTGTCTTCCAATTTTCTCTTGAACTCTTTCCAGGAAGCTTTTGCGCTCATTCCACCAAAACTCTGGATCAAGGTCACTGGTGAATTCCGTGTTGCTAAATCCAAGGCTTACTCAGTCCTAATCTTATTTTACTTGCCGGCAGGATTTAACACAGTCAATTCTTCCCTCCTCCTTGAAGCACTTGGTTTATTTGGTTTCTGCACACCATGCTTTCCTGATTTCCTTCCTACCCTGACAGCCACTCCCCTTCAGTTTGGTCCCCCCCTTATCGCCCATTCTTCATAGTACTGGAATGTCCTAGGACTCAGTCTGCTGACTTCGTTGCCACTTACCACTCATCCACTCTCCTTTGGGGATCTTTTCCTGTCTGATGGCTTTCCATACACTGATGCTTCCTAAATTTGTATCGCCGGCCCAATCCTCCCTCTTGAGCCGGGCGGTGTAGTTAGTTGCCTACTCAGAGTCTCCACTTGGAGATCTGATAGCCATATCAAACTTAAGATGTTCAAACGTGAGTATAGCCATTAAAGCTACCCTCTTACAGACTTGCATCTCAGTGACGTTCATTCTCTTTTTCCAGTTCAGACCAGACACCTAGGAATCATTTTTGACCTCTACCCCCCGCCTTTGACCTCTAACCCCCCCCCCCGCCCCCTATCAGCCCACACGCTCATCTTATTCTTTGGCAAATCATATCGGTCTGTCTTCAGAATACGTCCAGAACGGAGTTGCTTCTCATTATCTCAGTCATGTCCGTCTGGTTCTTACAACAGTCATCTCTTGCTTAGACGGTTTCAGTAGGCTCCTAACTGCTTCTACCTTTGGCCTCTTCTCAGCATAGCAGCCACAGCGATCCTGTGGAGGTACTTAGAGTAAAAGCCGAAGTTGTACCATAAGCCCGCAAGATGTAGTTAGCCCCAGTTACCATTCTGACCCGTTTTCTTCTGTCTGCCTTGTTCATGTCTTCCACGCTGGCCTCTTTACTGTTCACTGAACACGCCTGGCACGTTCTCCCCTCCAGGCCTTTATGCTTACTATTTATTGCATTCGTCTGGAACAGGCGTCTTTATACCAGATACCTGCGTGGCCTTCCAGTTACTTCCTTTTGGTTTTAACTGAAGTGCCACCTTCACAGTGAGCTTTTTGGCTGATGGCTCCACCTAGAAAGCCACGCTCCTCCCAGCGCTGTGCCTTCCCTGTCATACTTGCTTTCTCTTTCTGGCTGTTGTAACAGTTTTAGCTTCACAGTCATCCTATGTTGTAAGCAAAATACCATCGCTGTTTTACACACTAGGAGCCTGAGATTTATAGACGTTTAAGTGCTGTGCACGTCACGGCATCACGTTGCTACTGAGTGAGTGAGAGGGCCAGATTTTGAACCCAGACCTCAAACGCTGCAAACTCTAACTCCGGACTCTTCTGATGCTTTTCACTCCCTTGGGTAATTGAGAGTGAGTGGAGAAGTTGCGATCCACGATCACTGAAGCTAGGCATTTTTGAAAAGACCTTCAAGTTAAGAATTTATCAGTCGCTTGAAAACAAGTGTTTTCTGCATTTTACTGTGCAGGAAGTTAAATGTTTGAAAGTTTTCATCCTTTAGAAGAGCACAGATGATTTAATTTAATAAAATCAGGACACTTGCCTTTGAAGGTAATAGAAAGAAGCATCTAAATGATACCCAGCAGGTCAAGTCTGAGATAAAACCGAACCAGTAAAAACGGTGGCTCCCTCTCACCACCTACCCTGCATCGTTCAGGTATGTGCAACACTTGGGAACTTGTGACACCAAGATGTTAGACATTGCCCCAACTCAGCTGGCTGGTAAGGAGTGCAGGTGGGAAGAGCCCACGTGTTGCAGGAGTCTATCTTCCCTGGAATAAAGTTCTTTCCACAGAGGTCTTTCGTTACTGGCAGAGGTTTGCCTGGATACTTAGCCGTCCAGACACGTTTAGCATTCCATATGGTAAGTTTCTTTTTCAAAATAGTTTTATATCAATTCTGTTTTTAAACTACTCTAAGGTAACATAATTTAGTAGGACTTTCTAAAATACAGCTTTCGGGGGCGTCTGGGTGGCTCAGTTGGTTAAACCTCCAACTTTGGCTCAGGTCACGATCTCGCGGTTCGTGGGTTCAAGCCCCGCATCGGGCTCTGCGCTGACGGCTCGGAGCCTGGAGCCTGCTTCGGAGTCTGTGTCTCCCTCTCTCTCTGCGCCTCCCCTGCTCGCTCTCTCTCTCTCTCTCTCTCTCTCTCTCTCTCTCAAAAATAAATAAACATTAAAAATAAAATAAAATACAGCTTTAGTATCACTATCTGGGCCTGTAGGAAATGGGAAGGTAATGCAGTTTGGTTTTGGCCTTTATCTTTTTTTCCGCATTTGAAAGTTTGTCAGTATAGCTTAACGGTTCAAAATTAGAAGACCAAAGGTAGACGGACATTTGAGACTTGTTCATTCTCTGCTAGCCACAATTTAACCTCCATTTCATAGGATAAGATATTGAAATTAACAGAAGCAATAACAAATGTGTGGACTAAAAGGTAACTATGACCTATCACTAAGTATTTGGTTATATATGAAAAAAGAATCACAAGAATTTTAGGTCTACGTTTAACTCCGTGCATGTGTGTGTGAGAGAGAGAGAGATCAATTAGTATTTAGGAGAAGCTGACAGTTTATACGCAGGAAGCCAAGGCTTCGGAATATATATGATATACTAACAAATAGTAGACGTTGGATAAACATTTGGTGAATGAAAGAATTAATTACGTAGTGACCTAGTTACCCAGCTGGCGTAGAGCTTAGAGCCTAAGTTTCATAGCTTCTAGCATTTTCTGCTCACCTTATTAATTTTCTGGATTATTAAATAGGGTACATATAACTACAAGTGGCACCTTGAGAACTTTATGTTTTATTTTTTAATTTATATTTTGCATCTTAAGAATTTTAAAATGGTTTTTCAAATACCACAGGAAGAGAGAGACGAATAGCTAAGTGTGCTGAATTACAGCTTTATATAGAAAAACGAGAGAATCGTATATGTGGAATTGTTGGAAACTGCTCTTTGGTCGTTTTCCTGGCGACACGGAATAGGAAATAAGTTTTGATTAATTTAAGAACAGGATTTATGTAAGGCTGTCATAGAGTATGCTAAGCATTTCTGTACAGCTAAATAAGACCTGCTTCTTGCAGTAGGAAAAGGCTCTGGGAAAGGAACTTTATTCCAGGAAAGACAGATGCCCCCAGTGTAGGCTCATCTCAACAATTTACCTTTTTGAGTTTGTGTCTTCGTTGAAAGTCGTGCTGGTTATTGACTGGTACTTCTTGTGAAAGAAGACTGTCAGAACCCATCAGTGCTCTGTACTCGTTCTCACAGTGTGACCCGGGATCCCTTACTCTCTTCCATTGGGCCCACGAGGTCAAAACTGTTTCCCCAGTGATGCTAAAACATTATCTGCCTTTTCCACCATCATTCTCTGGTGAGTGTCTAATGGAGATTCCAGAGGATGCATGTGATCTCACAACAGATTGAGAACAGAAACAGATTTGAGACTCCAGGTTTGCAGAGGTGAACAACAACGGCCGCTCTTCTCACTGTATTTTTTGTTTTGGAAAAAGAAATGTTATTTTTCATAAGAATCTCGACAGGTAACGGGTTTGTTGTTTTATTAACAAATGAATATTTCACGATTTTAGTTAACTGCGTTGTCATTTCAAGAATATTATCTAAGTGGAATAATGCACGCAGCCTTTCGGGACTGGCTTTTTTCACTCCGCATCATTCTTTGGAGATAATTCCAGGTTGTGTGTAGCAATCATAATTCATTCTTTTTTATTGCTGAGAACTGTTCTGTAGTACAGATGTACCATGGTTGTTTACCCACCCACCCGGTGAAGGATGTCTGGGTTGTTTCTAGTTGGGGGCCATTGCAAATAAATATGCACAGGCTAACGAGTGAATGTAAGTTTTCATTTCTCTGGAAAAAGCTGAACAGTAGCTGCACGTTAGTTCTTTAAGAAACCGCCAGACTTGTCCAGAGTGGGTAAAGGGTTTCTTAGGTGTAAAAGTTTGACATCCACTGCCTTGTACGAAGGCGGTTGTCAAAACTGGTCCGTAACATATACAATAAGAAAAGTTTCAGGGGCGCCTGGGTGGCTCAGTCTGTTGAGCGTCCAACTTCGGCTCAGGTCACGATCTCACAGTTCATGAGTTCGAGCCCCGCATCGGGCTCTGTGCTGCCAGCCTGCTTCGGGTTCTATGTCTCCGTCTCTCTCTGCCCCTCCCCTGCTCTTTCTCTCTCAAAAATAAATAAACATTTAAAAAATTTTAAAAAAGAAAAGTTTCGGGGCGCCTGGGTGGTGCAGTCGGTTAAGCGTCCGACTTCAGCCAGGTCACGATCTCGCGGTCCGTGAGTTCGAGCCCCGCGTCAGGCTCTGGGCTGATGGCTCGGAGCCTGGAGCCTGTTTCCGATTCTGTGTCTCCCTCTCTCTCTGCCCCTCCCCCGTTCATGCTCTGTCTCTCTCTGTCCCAAAAATAAATAAAAAACGTTGAAAAAAAAAATTAAAAAAAAAAAAAAAAAGAAAAAGAAAAGTTTCTTGTGTTGACAGCATCAGGTAAGAAAATAACTTTTTAAAATTCTCAGACTTTTAAAGGCTAAAGGAAGTAATGTCTTATTCTCTGTAGTCACAGAGCAGGGTCCAGTATGTTGACTGCTTTGCAGTGCCGTGAATAAAAAAACGTGCAAGGTGTTCTCCTATATATTTATATAGCGATATTATACATTTTAGGACTCTTGAACATTTCAGGCTCAAGCATGAGCCTGAGAACAAATTTTTTTTTTAGTGCATAATATGTGCCAAGAATGGGGAATACAAGAGATAAAGAAGATACTATCTTTACCCTCAGAGAGCTGAGAAGACAGATAAACAAGAAGGCAAATGTTGTAATTGCTGAAATGAAGGTATGTGTAAAGGGCAGCAAGGTCGTAAGGGGAGGGACATGTCCCCGAGGCCAGGAAGGAGGCTGAAGGGATTCGACAGAGCAGGTAGCGTCTAAGTAGGAGTTTGCCCGAAGGACACGCAAGGAGAGTCCGAGCCTCCCGGCGCCGATGAGTCAAAGGAGCCATAGGAGTTTCCCATCCAACCATACTGTGCTGGTAACCCTTAGCTCATTGTCTTTTTCCCTGGGCTGGATCTCCTAGGTTAGGGACCCCGAGGATTCCTTCAGTCTGAGTTAAAAATAACCTCAGGAGACATCTGAATAATACACAGTTTTGGAGTTTGCAAATTGACTAAGAAAAACCATAGCTCTTCCGAGAGTATCTGTGATGCACCAGGATATACTTGTCTCAGCAGGAAGAGCAAGCCTGTTACTTGTAACTGGAATCAGGTAGAAAATACTGCCTTCTCACTCCCTTTCCATTGTACTGCCTGTTTTTCAAGATATTATTTAAAATGTGTTGTAATATTCCCAGCCGATTTAATAGCTTCTGTCTCTTTACTCTTCCTGGAATATTAGCTAAACAGATGACGTAGTTTTGTAAAGATACACATTATACTACATTTTATCTTTGTATTATGAATGATATTTAAGACCATTACTTATTTAACGTATTTTAATACTTCAGATTGTGCTCACAGAATATCTGAAATCAAAAGTATATGTAAACACGGACATATCCTCCTATAAACATAGATGTGCTTCTGGCCACCTAGATGTAGCCAGAGTGCTCAAGCAAATTGTCACTTGTGTGGTCTTTGAGCATTTACTGAGCCCCTCCGTGGGAGGTCCAGCTCTTAAGGACCTCATAGGTTAGTGTGAGAAGTGGTACATAAGGTGTTGGAGTGGATTTGCACACAAAGAAGGAATGAAGTCATCTGCCCGGGTTGGGAGTAGAGGGATGGGATTAGGGGTTGGAAAGACAGGATCAGGCTGCCTTTGTCCTTACAAAATTCATACACTAAGGCTTTCATGAAATGCCTCCCTTCTTTCTTATAATTACTTAATTTACTTTTGGGTTATTTTGAAGCGAGAAAGAACTAGATTTATCTCCCTTATCTCTCACCAAGTAATTATAAGTTGTTTGGCTTTTTGCAAATCATAAAATCTGTCTGAACTTTTGTTTCTTTAATGATAGTAATAATAGCTAATACTTATATAGCACCTATTATGTGCCAGGCTCTGTTGTACACACACACACACACACACACACACACACACACACACACACACACTTATTTATTCTATCAGCCCTTTGAAATAGGCACTATTATTACCCCCATTTTCCATCTGAGAAGGAAGCAGACACAGAGACATTTGGGAAGGTCACAAAGCTAGTAAGTGACGAGAGTGAAGATTTGAACCCTCACGGACCGGCTTGAGTATGTGCCCTTAACTGCTTATGCTATACAGCCTCACAGTTCTTTAATCAGTATTTCTATGCTGACCACATGTTAGTGATCTCCACATGATAATTTTTCAGTTAATATTTGTTTCATGGTAGCAGAGGTATTTCGGGGGTGGAGATAATGCTGTTATTTGGTATTTCAAATGGGAACGTGTTATTTTTCCACATGAAAAGATTGTGTGATAAATAATCAAAGAACGAAAAGTCATGTAGAGACTTAGAAAATAGCTAAAACATAATAGTCTGAAGAGAGATGCTTCCTTAGTCATTATGTGGGAGGCTAGAATTGCAGTATATTTTCCCGAGGAAGAGAAAAATTAGAATAAACACTATCACAAAGAAAGAAGAGCCAAGGATATGTGAATTTTCTTGCTAATTGGGTCAGGAGTAAGAGTCTGGGTACATTCTGTAGTAGGATACCCGGTCTGTCTGCCTGGGACAAATGATGTTTCTCCCCTTAATCTCACAGACCTGCACTGACGTTTAACCAGTTATGATGCCCAGAGGGTAAAGAACCAGCCTCGTGAGTTACAAGAAGCATTTGCTCTCTTCATGTTGGTACTGATACGAGGCTAGATCACAGGCTGCTGCTGTTGTTATTTTGTCAAGTAATTTTTAAAAACAAACAGTTGATCGCAGATCAGTCCTCCCCTCTGAATCCTGTCCCATCCGTTCATAATTTATGGCCGTTCTTGTCACCTTGGTTGAAATGTTAATGTTGTCTCTCTAGTAAATACTCCAAATAAATAAAATAGTAAGTGCCTAAGTGTGATGGGAGGAGAATTTCGTCATTGAAACAAATGTCGGGAGCATTAACGTGGTGTCCTACCCTCTCCGTTCTTAGGGCGGGGAGACCCGAGCTTTGTGATTCCCCCGCCCTGAGTGTGTCGGGCCTCGGATATTTTGATCTGCCGCGTACTCCTCAAGCGTGTCTTGTGCTCAGAAGCCCCTGAGACTGCAGAGAGGCTCTTGCCCGGCTGTGTCTGGCTGACATGCCCTGTCCCGACTCAGAGCGCACGTTCTCCCCCTTTGGAAAGTATTTCCGGCTCTAAAGCCAAACTTGAGTTAGATGCCACCTAATTCATCTCTCTCCGTATTCACGTAACAGCATTCTTAGGATGCTTATGATGCTTTCTTAGAGTATACTGAATTTTAATAACGAGTTTTCTTAACCGTCCTCTCTCTACCTCTCCCGTCTCCTTGTTCAGTGTTTGGCACATACTGGAGGCTGTAAATACTTACAGAAGATGAATATAGACAGCTGCTGCCTTTGGGGTTGATTTTTAACCCCCGGGTGCTGCTGGGGAGGGGGAGGGGAGCATTCCTTACTAGCCTCGCACTAAACGGGAGAGGCCGTCATGAGAGTCTTAAGGCTGGAGAGGAGACACACACACACACACACACACACACACACACACACACACACACACACACATAATGCTGCTTTGAGAAAGCAAGAACAAATCGAAGTGTGGAATAATAGGAGGTGGAATCGTAATTTATAACACATGTTATCTAATTGAATTACAGTGGGCCTCTTCCTCTAATGGCATAAAAGAGTATTGCACTTTATGGAGTTTGCCCAGATGCTCTTTATGTATGCCGCGTGGTCGTATATTTCTATAAACTGTGCTACAGGGAGAGAATATTCAAATCGTACATATTTTGAAATCCGTATTTTCTAAACAGTGCAGGGCAAAGGTCGTTTTTTAAACAGGCACCGAATTATCTTTGAGACAACGTTGCAAAGGCAGCCTGTGGTATTGCCTGGCAAGTGCATAAAACCAGAAGCGAAGAACCATGGCTGAGACATGCAAATGCATTGCGCGGTATACCTCACTTTGCATCATTATCATACTGCGTAGATTAAGTGGCTTTAGAAACTACCACTGAGCAGTGCAGTACTGGAGGATTTCAGTCCGTAAAACAGACGGAGTTTTTCTTATGTGTCACCATAGGTGGCATCTTTGCTTTTAATCACAAGTTCTGTTCTCACCGAGAACTGGGCAACACAAGTCACTCTTCGCCAGCTGGCAAATTCGTTAATTTCCTTGTTGGATTTCCATGGCTAATTTATCACCCGATGTAGTTATTTTTGTTTTGTTTTATTTTACTTTACTTTTTTACGAAAGATGTCAGCCAGTATTGGCACTTTTTAGCCTGCCTTGATCGATAGTGATTCCTTTTTTGGTTTGTTCTGTCTGTCCAGAAAAACCCTGGTTTGAGCCAGATACATCGCCGTCCGGGAAAGCGAACCACACCTGACGCGGAAGTCGAACGTATGAAGATACAGAGACCGCTTTGGTCGACTCACAATGGGAACGACAAGCGAGGAGCTGGTGTCCGTGGAGCAGACCTCTTCGTCCTCCTTCAACCCTCTGTGCTTCGAATGCGGCCAACAGCACTGGACACGAGAGAACCACCTGTACAATTACCAGAACGAGGTGGACGACGACCTGGTCTGCCATATCTGCCTTCAGCCTCTGCTGCAGCCACTGGACACCCCCTGTGGACACACGTTCTGCTGCAAGTGCCTCAGAAACTTCTTACAGGAGAAGGATTTCTGTCCGCTGGACCGGAAACGGCTGCACTTCAAGTCGTGTAAGAAGTCTAGTATTCTGGTTCACAAGCTTCTGGACAAGTTGCCAGTGCTGTGTCCGTTTTCTTCAGTGTGCCAAGATGTGATGCAGCGCTGTGATCTGCAGGCACACCTTAAAAACAGGTAAGCGAAAGCCGCGAAGGAAAGAGAAGGAGGTCTAGGTTTTGGCCCCAGGCTGCTCCAACAAAGAGAAACGTCAGAAGGAGCACCACGGCATCGGAAGTACGGGGACAAGTCAAGAGAGGCAGTACATAGGTGGTGTGGGATGGCATTTCATATGCTGGTTTATCAGAGACGTGGATACAAAAACTAGAGGGAGGAAGTGCCTGCTCACGTTTTGCTGGTATAATGTGAGGCTGTTACGTTCACGTGGGTGGCAAGATACAGTGACAGACTTTTCCCGAGGCGGTTTGGCAGTTTGCGTCAAAAGCCGTGAAGGGAGCTTATGATCCTAAGAAAATAACTCAGAAGAAGGAAAAAATTGTATATGAAGCCGTGCTCACTGCAACACTGTGCAGAGCTCAACGCATCAGAGACTAATTACAGTAGGGAAGGGTTAAAACTACCATAGTGCATCAACTCCATCAACTCCATGGGATGTGATGCAGACAGTACAAATGGTAATTTTGTTGCAACATGGAAATGAGTGTGATTTTATTTGCCCACGTCTTCTAAAGATCTGTATTCAAGAACTAGATCGAATAAGGACTAGGGGTTAGAAACTTTAAACCATTTAGTGGGGATTTTTGTTCTTATAAAGCTTTTTAAAAGGTTAAGTAGTTTGCTGATTATTTAGTGGGTTTTAGAATTTGGCTTTGATAAAAGACTTGATCTTTAAAATTATTTATATACCCCGGGGCGCCTGGGTGGCTCGGTCGGTTGAGCGTCCGACTCTTGATTTTGGCTCAGGTCATGATCTCACGGTTCGTGAGTCCAAGCCCTGCGTCGGGCTCTATGATGACAGCTCAGAGCCACGCTTTGGATTCTGTGTCTCCCTCTCTTTCTGCCCCTCCTCTGCTCACGCTATCTGTCTGTCTGTCTGTCTGTCTCTCTCTCTCTCTCTCTCCCGCCCTCTCAAAAATAATAAATAAACATTAAAAACAAATTTAAAAAAATTACTTATACCCTTAGGAAGGGTTAAAATACATCTCTTTTGTCTTACGTATGTAGAATCACATACTATGACAGAAATAAATGTACTGATTTATAGGTTTCAGAGTTAAGCCACTTGTAAAGTATAGAGCTGTGATTGCCGTGGAAAACTTCACGGTACAACACATGAGAGGTTTACAAATAATCGTGCAAGTCTGGTATGGAACAGCTCATCTTTATACTCCCACCTAAAATCAGGACTGGAGATTATCTAATCTAATCCCCTCACTTTAATAAATCAGGAAACCGAGTCCCAAAGATTTAGAGCTAGTTAATGGTATCGTAAGTTAGCCTAACCTTCTAATATTCTTCTTTCCCACTCTAATACACCATGCTGACTTTACCACAGGTCAGACCAGGTTCTCTACCACCACATGGTAGTAAAAGCCTCCTATAGACATGAGTATATGTGGTCATTCTGCTCATACGCATCGGTGTTGTAAAATGAGGGCACTCATTAGAAATAGTTAAGATACATGAGAAAGAACAAAATGCTACTGGGACCCCATCAAAATAGAAAGCTTCTGCACAGCGAAGGAAACAGTCAGCAAAACTAAAAGGCAACCGATGCAATGGGAGAAGATATTTGCAAACGACATATCAGATAAAGGGTTGGTATCCAAAACCTATAGAGAACTTACCAAACTCAACACCCAAGGAACAAACAATCCAGTGAAGAAATGGGCAAAAGACATGAATAGACACTTTGCCAAAGAAGACATCGAGATGGCCAGTCAACACATGAAAAAATGCTCAACATTACTCATCATCCAGGAAATACAAATCACAACCACCATGAGATTCCACCTCACGCCTGTCAGAATGGCTAAACTTAACAACTCAGGAAACAGCAGATATTGGCGAGGATGTGGAAAAAGGGGAACTCTTTTGCACTGTTGGTGGGAATGCCAGTTGGTGCAGCCACCAGTGGAAAACAGTATGGAAAACATACTGGAAAAGAGTATGGAGGTTTCTGAAAAAACTAACAATAGAACTATCCTTTGACCCAGCAATTGCACTACTAGGCATTTATCCACGGGATACAGGTGTCCTGTTTCAAAGGGACACATGCACCCCTGTGTTTATAGCAGCACTATCGACAATAGCCAAAGTATGGAAAGAGCCCAGACGTCCATCGAGGGATGAATGTGTAAAGAAGATGTGGCATATATATATACAATGGAGTATTACTTGGCAATCAAAAAGAATGAAATCTTGCCATTTGCAACTATGTGGATGGAACTGGACGGTATTATGCTAAGTGAAATTAGTCAGAGAAAGACAAAAATCATATGACTTCACTCATATGAGGACTCTAAGAGACAAAACAGATGAACGTAAGGGAAGGGAAACAAAAATAATATAAAAACAGGCAGGGGGACAAAACAGAAGAGACTCATAAATACGGAGAACAAACTGAGGGTTGCCGGAGGGGTTGTGGGAGGGGGGATGGGCTAAATGGGGAAGGGGCACTAAGGGATCTACTGAAATCATTGTTGCACCATGTGCTGACTAACTGGGACGTAAATTTGGACAATAAATAAAATTAAGAATTTTTTAAAAAGAAAGAAAGAACTAGATGTTACTAATATGTCCGAAACGTGAAGATTTACAGAAAAATTGTTCACATCGAAGCTGTATTGTCTAGGACGAGGCAAGAAAAAGTGGGGGGGGGCGGGGGTGGATACAGAGACTTTCGAAGGTGCAGGTGGCCTTAGGGTTCTGTGTGTCCTCCGCCCCCAGCAGGGGTAGAATCGGAGCATAACAGCAGAGACCCTGTGCAAATCGACACCAAACTTTTGAATATGGGATTCTGGGTTGGGTGTGCTTACTGCGGAGATTGAGGAATATTTTAGGCTTATCGTATTTCTCTCAGTTGGATTACTGTTTTTAGGGTAACAGGTTTGTCTTGAGGCTCTTGTGGACATCAGTCATAGGATGTTAGAAGAACTGAACAAAGTCTCAGTTCGATACTAATTATTTTGAGAGCAATGAGGTAGACATTGCACAAATTTTTAGGAACATTCACTTGACTAAAATGCCCATGAGAATTTGGTATGTAGTCGAAGTATCATCAGTATTTTGGATCAAGCAGTTTACGGGAATTGCAAACTGTCCTTTCGTTTGTGAGCTGATAAAGGCTAAGCAGTTATGTCCAGTTGAAAGTTCCATTTTCCAAGTAAGCTTGTTAATATTTGAGCTACACATTTAATCATTTCCAAAGCATCTTAGGCCCGTGTAGTGAATGATACACTGGAAAAGGTGAATGATTTGCTTGACATAAACAGCTAAGAGTGACTACTGATTATCAAAAATAAAAAGATAAAGTATAAAATATAATTTTTTTAAACTTTATTTTTTAAATTTTTTTATTTTTTTAAGGTTTATTTATTTTTGAGACAGAGAGAGACAGAGCATGAACGGGAGAGGGTCAGAGAGAGGGAGACACAGAATCTGAAACAGGCTCCAGGCTCTGAGCTGTCAGCACAGAGCCCGACGCGGGGCTCGAACTCACAGACCGCGAGATCATGACCTGAGCTGAAGTCAGCTGCTTAACCGACTGAGCCACCCAGGCGCCCCTTAAACTTTATTTTTTGAAAGAGAGAGAGAGAGAGAGAGAGAGAGCGAGCCAGCTAGGTAGGGGCAGAGAGAGAGGGAGAGAGAGAGAATCCTAAGCAGCCTCCAAACTGTCAGCACAGAACCTGATGTGGGACTTGATCTCATGAACCGTGAGATCATGACGTGAGCCAAGATCAAGAGTCGGACGCTTAACCAACTGAACCACCCAGGTGCCCCTAAAATATACTTTTTTTAATGTTTATTTATTTTGAGAGGGGGGGGAGAATGCAAGCAGGGGACAGGCAGAGAGAGGGGGGAGACAGAGGATCTGAAGCGGGCTCTGTGACGGCAGCACAGAGCCCGACGCAGGGCTCAAACTCTCAAACCATGAGATGGTGACCTGAGCTGAAGTCAGATGCTTAACCTATTGAGCCACCCAGACGCCCCTAAAATATAATTTTTATACCCCATTTGAACAGATATATGTTGAACAGCCCTACCTTCTTCTAATTTCTCAATTAAAAATGTTGATGTTAAGTAGTCTCCTCAAGCTGATAGCAAGTTAGAATCTAATGCTAGGTCGTAAATTCTTTTAAGCACAGCCCCCACGTCTTTCCTGGTCTTTGCATTCCCTTGCCCCAAACTGACCCTCAAGCTAATGTTTTTCCAATGAAATTGTTAATCTGTTTTCTGAGTACCCATTGCTGAGAAACTAACCCGCCCCAAATATAATGACATAAGCATTTGATTCTGCTCGTGGATTCTGTGGGTCAGGGATTCAGACAGAGCACAGCAGGGTGACTTCTCCCTGTTATGTGACATCCGGGCCACAGCAGAGAAGAGCTGAAAGCCAGGACTGTAGCATCTGGAACTGGAGATCTTCATTCACGTGTCTGGGACGCTGTCGGAGGTAACTGTGGAGACACAGGCTCAGCGAGGCGAGCCTACAGGTGGCCTCTCCAGCCTGCTGGCCTCCGGGATTGAAAGTTCTTACGTGGCACTCAGTGTTCCAGTAAGTAAGGCAGAAGAAGCTGCATGGCCGTGTAGGAACCAGCCTTGAAGTCACATAGCATCCCTTTTGCTGTCACTCTGTTTGAAGCAGTCCACCCTGGGCTTCACTTCAGACATTTGCAGCTGTGTTTTAAAACCCACACAGACAGGCAAACGAGTGATACATTGAGCCACAGAGTGTGATTATTCTGACTGTGGCATCTCTGCACACAGTCTCACTCATTTGATAGCAATTGACAAGTTTCATTAAAATTCAGCATTTCAGCATCAGCAACAGTGATCCATTGTATAAAAGCTACATGACTATCATATGTCTTTGTAAGCTTTTTAGGATTTGGAAATCTCTCGTTTTTTTTAATCAATTTATTTTTGAGAGAGAGAGAGAGAGAGAGAGAGAGAGAGAGAGAGAGAGAGAGAGAGAATCCCAAGCAAGCTCTGAGCTGTCAGCACAGAGCCTGATGTGGGGCTCAAGCTCACAAACCATGAGATCATGACCTGAGCCGAAACCAAGAGTCAGACACTTAACCAACTGAGCCACCCAGGATTTGGAAATCTCTTAATTATTAATAGAAATATGGCATTCGGAGTAGTTTGCATAAATCTGGTAATTTTGAGTTTAAAATTAACTTCCCTGTTTGAATAAAATTCTGCTCTTAAGAAATCTGCCTCAATTTGAGAACAGCTGATATTTTCTTCTATCGCTAAAAGTAGATATTTATGAAAGGTGAATTTGTTCTTTACTAAAATTACTAGTTATTAAGTGATTATATATTAGTAAAACAATGAAGAATTTCTAAAGACATGGGAAAGTGCTCATCTTTGAATGGAAAAATAAAGCTCTTAAGAAATATTCTCCATTAAGTATATAACATTTTGTAATTACTTTGTGCAATTCTGCCCACCGATATCAACTATAAAACCTTACCTCTCTCCTTCTCTACCCCTCTTCCCCGCCTCACCCTCAATAATTTAGCATTATACCTGATGGTAATTGTACATGTCAATTTTTTGTTGTTGTTAAATTGAGCATTTGTGTCCTCGTCTGTGGCAAAGTTCCAAACCCTTGTTTCCTCTTAAAGCTTATAGTTTAATATTATTGTAAAAGGTTAGTACAATCGAGAGAAAACGTTTAAAGAAGTCTTTTTTCCATGCCGAGAGCTTTTCTAGTTCATCAGATGGTTTCAAAGCCTTTAGAGGTACAGGTGGGTTGAGGCCAGGTTGCTCTGTTAAGTTCACAGTTTAACTTAGAGGGAAGTTCCTGTTTGGCAGACTCTTCACCGGCATTCTTCTCTTATGTGTAATATGAAAAGCGATACATATTTGCAAATCATATAGCTGATGAGAGTATCCAGAATGAAGAATTTTTACAACTCAACAAAAAGGCAAGGAATCCACAATTTTAAATGGGCAAAGAATTTGAACAGATATTTTTCCAAAGAAGATTATTTAAATGGCTAGTAAGCACATGAATAAATGCTCAACATCATTAGTCCATTCCTATAATGGATTGTTTGTCTTTTTGTAAGTTGTAAGCATATATACAGTGTGACGCACACATATGTACATATGTTTGTGTATATATATGTATATATTTATATTCTGTATATAAATACATATTCTGTATACTAGACCATTATCAAATATACGATTTGCAAATGTTTTCTTTTGTTCTGTTGGGTGTCCCTTCACTTTCCTGTGCCCTTTGAAGGACAAACAGGTTTAACCTTTTTTTTTTTTTTTAAACGTTTATTTATTTTTGAGACAGAGAGAGACAGAGCATGAACGGGGGAGGGGCAGAGAGAGAGGGAGACACAGAATTGGAAGCAGGCTCCAGGCTCTGAGCCATCAGCCCAGAGCCCAACGCGGGGCTCGAACTCATGGACTGCGAGATCGTGACCCGAGCTGAAGTCAGATGCTTAACTGACTGAGCCACCCAGGCGCCCCCAAACAGGTTTAATCTTTATGAAGTCCAGTTGCTCTGTGTTTTCTTTATTTGCTTATGCTTTTGGTGTCATAGCCAGGAAATCACTGCCTAATGCAGGGTCACAAAGATTTACACCTGTTGTCTTCTAAGACTTTTATGATAGTCTTTGATCCATTGTTAATTAATTGTGATTGGAGAACATGATGTGTCTACTTCAATCCTTATTTAAATTATATTGAGGCTTTTTTCTTTTTGCAAGATTCATTTAATCATGAAACAGACAGATGGATGCATCAGTGTCAAGGAAAAGAGCGTATCAAAACCTTTTCACTTTCATTAAAGGTTTTGACAATGAGAGCTTTATAAAATGTCACTAAAGTCTATTTGCTGTACAAAGAACATCTACTTCTAAGTAGGAGACCTATGCCATTCAGAGCAACCATTTTAATGTGTAGAATAGTTCTGAATTCTTTCTGTAAAAATATTTGGCTAAACGATGAAACATCTTTGGAACAAAATTGACAGTGTAACTTCAGTAAGATGTCAGAAATGTCTCCTGGAAAAACTGGGAATATTTCCTTTTGCCAGGCAAACTCTGAACAGTTTAGGTGGTAAGGGGCCATAAATCAGACAAAGCTGAAAAGGAACATCGTGTTACTAGAAAAAACGGCCTGTAATGTGGATGTCCTGCATGTCCAACTGACAGCCACTTAATGGCGATGACTTATTATATGTAAGAAAAACAGAACATGTTCTTCAGCAGGAAATGACATTACAGATAGTTCTTGAAAATAAACCTCTTAGCAAAGCCCTAAATAGCTTCAAAGAGCATCATCACAGAATGGGTGAAGATAATTTATATGATGTTAAAGGATTCCTTTATATATTCTAATACCTTCCTTTTTTAAAAAAAATTTTTTAACATGTATTCAATTTTGAGAGACAGAGACAGAGCATGAGTGGGGGAGGGGCAGAGAGAGAGGGAGACACGGGATCCAAAGCAGGCTCCAGGCTCCGAGCTGTCGGCACAGAGCCCGACGTGGGGCTCGAACTCAGGAACCATGAAACCATGAGATCATGACCTGAGCTGAAGTCGGGACGCTTAACCGACTGAGCCACCCAGGCGCCCCTAGTACCTTCCTTAAATAGAAACACGCATCACACATAAACACTTTAAACGCTGATTCTCTTAATCAAACGTTCCTTTACTACCACACTTGGCTACGAGCGCCATTTGGGTGCGGAGGTTTAACTCCCGCTGCTCTGGACAAGCCAAGATGGGGACTGATTTGGACACTTAGCGGACACTCGTGCCCCTGGGCCCCTGCTGCTGCTACTCCGTAGTCTGTCCACCGCTGGTGGGACCCACCTAGGTTTTTCGCTTCCAGTTGACGGGCTGCGTATTTGTTATGTTTTCCTGGCGGCCTCCAGAGCGTTGCACTTGGATTTAGGTTTCTTCTCCTTTTTTTTTTTTTATTTCTTGAACTTTACCTTTCCCATCGGGAAATCTCCGTCCTACCCTCCCTGTCCCTGCAATCAGAATCGTCCTCAGACTCCCTTGTCCAGTCCAGAGTCCTTAGCACTGCCCCCCTCACTGCGTACCCTCGTCTCTTGAGCCACAACTTCCCACGCTGCTCTTCTTCTCCCCGGAACACCCGAAAATCCTCTCCCTCGGTCGTCTTTCCCAGATCTGAATCGTCACCGGCTACACGGCATTTGGAGATACGGGGAGACTCAGCCCCGGTTTCCGTTTCGCTGTTGCCACGTTTTTCTCTGCCTTTACCTTGAGCCGCCTCCATATCAACTGTTCGAGTTCCTTCACCGACAGGGCCAGTGTGGCTCCCAGTCTCTCCGGCAGAGCGCGTCGTCTAAAGCCAGCCTTTTGCGGGGGTTTCCTCTTGTGGTGGATGTCTTCTTTCGGGAGCCCCTTTCTGGAGGTTTTGGTGTTTCTAGTTTTGACTCCTTTGGTGGTGTTCTGGGCTTCTTACCCAAAGGTGCAGTTGTAAAAACAAGATCGGTCACTGCAGTCAGAGTCCTCATACTGTGAGTCGTTGGCTGGTTTCTTAGGCCTCACAGACCCCACCAGGGCCCCTTTCAAGGCTGGAAAGTTTGCAGCCTTGAAGTTCTTGCCGGGGACAGTGTGCTGTCAATTCCCGCCCCGACCCAGACGCCGGGAGCTCTCCGCCCCCTGCCATCAGCCCTCCAGTGAGGAGCACAGGTTTTGAATGGTCTCTCCCTCTCCTCTTTCCCCCGCAAGCCCTGTGAGTGTTAGCCCTCTTAGCCAGTTACTGACCGATTGGGACGTGGGTGGACCTGTCTTTACCTCTTGAACACTTTCAGTTTTCCCTATTTAAATTTATTCTTGCATAAGAGAAGAGAGGCTTTAGAGTTACTTGGTGTGTAGGATTTTATAACCGTCAGCTAGGCTCTTTCCCAGCCATGCACCTTCTGCTTGTGCTTCCTTCCCGCTTCCTGTGCCTTGTCCATTTCCCCCATTGAAAAGCAGCTGTCGCCCATGTGGATTGCAATGCGTGATTTATATTCGGGGAATTCAATCTTTACCTGCATTTTTAGTCTCAAGTGTGTTTTACGGTCTCAGTTTTGTTTTTTTTTTTTACTGAATGAAATATTTTTAAAAGGCATTTCTCATTAAACTTGCTTACTTGACGACAGTCCTTTTTCTCAGTGATAGAGTTTTCCAAACGTTTCATCAGGCCCTTGCAGGATCATTTTCTGGAGTGCTGCACAACAACGCAGAAGGGAAAATCAGTTGTCCCCTCCCTTAACACAGGTGAAGAGAATCGCTTCTCGGCCTTTTGGCTAAGGTCAAGGGCAGTATCTGTTCTTACCAGTTTAACACAGGTGAAGAGAAAGCACGTAATGAAAGGCGAAGGAAGAAACTCTGTAAAGGTCCTTTTCAAGAACTTGGAAACTTACGACTTCTCTTTCATGTGTGAGGAGAAATGTATTGCTTTTACAGTTAAGAGGTAGCTTTCAGTTTTAGTTGAATTTAGCCCAGTGTTTGAGTTTTGTTGAAATTTTAGGTTTTTAAAAATACTGTCACTGAACGAAGTCTGTCGCCCTCGTCGTAAGACCACCAGCCACCGCGTGCACCACATGCAGCCTCAGCGGTGTCCGTGGAGCCGTGTCAGGGGCCAGGGGCATGTGTCGGGCTCTCCATCCGCTTTTCTCCTGCTCTTCCAGACTGGCCATGATTAGTCACTTTGTCCGGTCAGGATGTCGGACGCACGAGAGCTGGCGTTCTGATGTCCGTATCTAGAGACCATATTTCAGTGTTTAAACAAGCATCTGGCTGCCCTCTTTGTTTGCTTCCCTAAGCAAAAACAAGGAAGACAACCGTTCTCATTTCTTGGTGCCTGTGCAAGTTTCCCGAGCGCTTGGCGTCTACTCTTCAGCCCACTTAAGATCTCTGTGATGCCACTATCGTCGTTCTAAGTTTAAGAGCCACACGTGTTTTCCTCTCCTTCCGTGTCCGTCAAAAGTTGTCGGGCCTTTGCCAGTAAGTGAGGGTGTGACGTTGGCCGTGACGGTGGAGAGGCGGAGTGCCTCCCAGGGTCCCCGTCGGGGTGCCAGGGCACATTGCGGAAGAGGGTTGCTGTTTCTGCCCTGTGGTTAGGCCATTTAAGCTGCGGGAAAGGGTCCTGTGATCAGAGTTGCAGAATAATATTTGCAGCTTAGTGCCAACCATACTGGGGTACGTATTTCTGGTACCCGTGTATATCTGAATGCAGTCTCTTTACTGAAGTGTTCTTTTGAGATACACACGGGACCGGGCTTTGCGCCAGTGCCTTCTTTTAAATTTGCTGTGTGGAGCGGTAAGGACTTCGTTTGCGCAGAGATTAACACCAGAATCACATACCGCTTGCGGATGACGTCGAAGTAAGTTTCGCAAAGAAGCCATCGCTCTCCTGTTGCTGTGGTGCCAGCTGTGGATCACTTTTGTCCTTTCGAATCGTCTGGAAACCGCCTGTTGCTCTCTTTCTAGATGTCCTGGAGCTGCTCATCGGAGACTTGCCCTAGAGAGGAGGAAAACTGGTAGAACTCAGACAGAGACTGAGAGTGAGAACGGACCCACTACAATAGGCCCTCCGGGTACTTTATCCCCCGAGGCGGACTGCTCAGGGTCGGGCACGGCGCCTACCGAGCGGAACTGTATGCCAGCGTGCCTTCTCTCGTGGACCGAGGAGCCTGGCCTGGACAACCCCGCCTTCGAGGAGAACGCGGCTGCTGACGGTATGTGCCGTTCAACTTCCTTCCGTTTTTCACGTCTTTTCAAATCAGACCTTTCCTTCCTTCCACTCCTCACTGTTTACGTTCCCGACATGTGTTGTTCTTCCTCTTCAAAAAGTAATTTTATTGAGACATGATTCACATACCACATATTCACGCTTTAAGTGTATAATTCCGACAGTTGGCAGGTGAGAAACGGGACATGAATCTCACCCCGGGGACGCTTGTCCTTCCCCGTGCCTCTTCTGTTGTAGCCCATGGTCTTCCTCGTCGTTAACATGCTCCTTACTGTTTGTGTGTTTCAAAGGCTGTCGCTTCTTGACTAAGAAATCCACAGCATCAAGAACGACACAAATGACACCTCAACTTAAGTGCTTATTCTGTGCCAAGCACTTTACATAGATTAACTGATTAACTATACCATTATTCCAAGATTTTTTTTTTCTTTTAATGGTGAGGAAGGAGCCTGAGTCTTGAAAGATTAATTGGTCAAAGTCGGACAGCCACAAAATGGCCAGGGACACATCTGCCTCCAAGGCCGTGCTTCTTACTATCGCTGTCCTCGGGTCGCAGCCCCTGATCTGTCTTGATAGCCCACCAGGAAATAGAAAGCCTGCAGTCCAAGATCTTGGGCGTATCTTGATGGTTGGCCCTATGCCTTTACGTCTAAATATGATTTTCTCTAAGGAAAATTCTAAATTTTGCTACTAATTCAAATTTTCCCTACCATGGTTATAACACATTTTTCATCTCCTAATGCTCAATTCAAGACCCTCCTGTTCTTAGAGGTTGATGTAATTGTTTGTTGTTTGTTTTTTTTTTAATGTACTGCCTTGCATTGTTTATAGTTGTTTCATGGTTCAAACTTTCTCTGATCAATTAGGACAAGACGACATTGTCTGTATATTTCTTTATCAGATCACTGTGTCATCCCTAGTAATCTGATTCATAGCAGTTATTTATTGATTATTTACTGATCACCTTTCCAAGAGAAAGTGTTTTGATCCTCTTAACGTGTAGACGTTTTCTGTCATTCTTTTTCTTATCCAGTAATACTGCCTCGCCATTAATCATCTATTAACATAAGGTGATCACTTATGATAGATGATAACTTACTTACCTGAAGATAATCAAAATATAAAACGTTTTTCTTTCCATCTATTTTTCTCTTTCTCGTTTTTAACCTGGCAGCTTTACAACAACCACTTAGTTTACCGGAAGGCGAAATTACCACGATTGAAATTCACCGATCTCATCCTTATATTCAGTTAGGAATGAGCATTGTGGGTGGCAATGAAACCCCACTGATTAACATTGTTATCCAGGAAGTCTACCGGGACGGGATAATCGCCAGAGACGGGAGACTCCTTGCTGGAGACCAGATTCTTCAGGTATCAATTTTAATTATTTTGTGAACTTGCATCGCTTCGCTCTTATTCATAAATTTCAAGCTTAGAAAACTGACACTGTGGAACCTGAAATCTACAAAGGTAAGCTTCACTGCTCTTATATGTACAACAGATCGGAATTTATCTGTAATTTTTCCTATTTCCCCGCACGCGTGGAACGTATTTTTTTTTTTCTCCCTACCTTAAATTCGATCCCGCGGGTGACTCTGTGCCTGTCCTCTGTGGGCCAGCTGGGTTCTTCCTGGCTCGGACTCCATGCTTGGCTATCTCAGGGCCACCCTCACTGCTGAAATTCTCTTGTCCCATTGGCTTTATCCCTAGTCCATTATACCGTCCATCAGTTACCTTCCTTGTCTGATTTATCCTTCTCTACGCTGATTACTGTGATCTAGAAAAGACAGACCGTGCAGCACTAGCTGCTTAGAATTTATACTGTGGACTCAAGATAGAATTCAGAGAGGGCGGTCTCTTGTTGGCTCCCAAATGCGCTCTCCTCGGCAAACAGCCTGACTCCACACTAGGCCTCGATGCTCGCTTCTCCGCTCTTCTCTTTGAAGAGAAACAGCTACTCCCGCAGAAGATCTGGCTTGGGACGAGACGTTCTTGTAGTAGAGGGTTTGTTGACACTGAGGGTGTGGAGATGGTCAGAATCCTACTGCACAGGACTGGAGTTTCTGTGAACATTGGCCTGGATATATGACCCATACAAGTGTCCATGATACTTGAAGCTAAAAGAATGGATATATAGGAGAGAGAAGAAGTAGTCATGAATGAGAAAAGGTGCCTCTTGGGAACCCAAGCTCAAGGACTTTTGCCTCCTCAGTGTCACCGTTCAGTCCTTCACCGTGGTCTGTGGGTCTCCACCCCTCACTTCCATTTTCCCTGCCACCTCTCCGGTCTGTCCCCTCAGTGCTTCTCATCTACTCTAGTGGAATCAACACCCCGGCCTCCCCACTGCCTGCTCTGAAATCTGGCACGACCCCAGACCTCTTTTTACTTTAAGCGCTGACATTTCCTTGCTTTTCTCTTCACCGCTTAACACATAATCAATCACAGAACATTATTTCAGTGTACTGTCTTTCTCTGGTGACTGCAGCCACCTTGATTGTACACATAGTACAGATCTGTGGATATGTACCCATAATGCCGTGCATGTAATAAGGGCCCACGAGGGGCGCCTGGGTGGCTCAGTCGGTTTTGCGTCCGGCTTCAGCTCGGGTCATGATCTCACAGTTTGTGAGTTCGAGCCCCGCTTCGGGCTCTGTGCTGACAGCTCAGATCCTGGAGCCTGTTTCAGATTCTGTGTCTCCCTCTCTCTCTGCTCCTCCCCTGCTCATGCTCTCTCTCTCTTTCTCAAAAATGAATAAGCATTAAAAAAAAATATATATATATATAAGAAATAAAATAAAAAATAAAAAAATAAGTGCCCAGGAAATGCTTGCTGAATCAATAAAAGTGTGGATTTAGATATAATATCCTAGCAGGAATAGCTGTCTGCTTTATTAAAGCAAAACTTAGAAAGGCTAGGATTTTTAGCTCTTGGAAAGAAACGTCCAGATGGGGAAAAAAACAAAATGGGCTCCCAGAGCAGCGAGGATTGCCCTTTCCTGGGGGTTCCTGGCTTCGGTTTCCACTCCCGTCTGGATGCTGCGTCTTACAATATATCATTGACACTTTACCAGTCGGGCCCCACACCCCTCCTTCTTTGCCGTTCGCCTGGCTGACACAGACTGAAGTTCTCGCGTTTTGTTTTTTACCAAATCCTAAGAGGGAATAGGAGAATACAGGAAGCATAACTAATCCAGCTTATGTAAAATCCATTTTCTGATCCTGCCATAGCCAGCTACTTACTGTCTTACTGTATTTGCTGTCATTTTATGATGTCAGTGCTCTGGTGGCATGAGGTTGGCACAGCTCTGTGGACACCTTACCTGCCTTCCTTCCTTCCCAGCTCCTGGTCCGCTGTTCCACGGAGGAAATCTTGTGGCCGGTTCCCCAGGTGCATCGCCCCTGGCATTCTGATACCTTGGCGGTCAAGACCAGGAGAGCCAGACTGCCCTTTCCTGCAGCTTACATAGTGTTCTTTCTTTTTCCCCTCTTCTGGCCTTTCTAGCTATAATTAAGTGTACATTTATTTTTGTATGTTGTTCTTTGCTGCCAGCAATGTGCCAGTATTAACCTTTTTATACATTTCTCATTCTTTCTCTATATCTTAAAGGTAAAGACAAATGCTTTGTTCGTATTTGCATTTCTTGGAATGTAATTGAGGTTAAATAGCTTTCAGGTTTTGCTCGCTAATATATTTCATCTGTAGGCTTTTTACCGTTCTGCTCTGGAGATTCGTTTAATAACACAACTGAGTCTGTATACCTCAAGTAACAAATCTAATTCTCTGAAATTATTGGCTGTAATTTGGGGGATTAACTCAAGACTGTAAATCCGCATTGTAGAAATTCCAGTGCGTTATTGTTGTTTATGGAGGCATACGTACTAACAACTCTAATAATGGCAATCTTAAATCCAGTTTAGTGATTTCAAGTTTAGTTTAGTTTCAAGTTTAGTTAAATCCAGTTTAGTGATTTCAAACGTAGTGATACACGTATGTAAGCGATGAAGCACGGGAATCTTCCCCTAAAACCAAGAGCACACTGTATGCGCTGTATGTTAGCCAATTTGACAATAAATTATATTAGAAAGAAAGAAAGAAAGAAAGAAAGAAAGAAAGAAAGAAAGAAAGAAAGAAGGAAGAAACGAAAAGTATGAGCAAATAACCTGATTAGTGAATTCACAAAGAGTCTCTTCTGTTGTGGGCCCTGACTTCTCATTGGCCTTTAACTGGCTTGTCAGACTCACTGAGTAAAACCACACCACCTGCCCAGATATGGAGAAGTATTTATGATCGTTCAAAAGTGAACACTTGGAAAGAAGGCTACTTGGTATTTTTTTTACTACCTGGTCGTCTTACACTTTGTACAAGCTGCATAAATAGTAGAGTATGAGCCGATTTGAAAATACCTTAGAATCGATACAATGGTCTGTTTCCAGACCAAAGAGCTAGCTGGACTACGCTTTTAGTTCCGCAAACCATATGCAGTGACAGTGTGTGGCTTTGGTTTTCCAGCACACGCGTGCACACACGCACACACACACACACACACGCACACATTATTCTCTTAAATAGCTTCTTTGAAAAGGAGAACCATATACCCTTAAGGCCATTTGCTGTGCAGAATTTTGAGCAGTTTGGAGAAAAAATACTGTTATAAATGATCTCAATATCACTATTAAAAATAATACATATTTTAGAACGTTATTAAGAGTAGGTGTTTTCAGTATGATCTGAATTGTCAGCAATTTATTCACTTCTGGTTTTGAAGAAAAATGATTATAGTCATGTGTTGACCACATTGTTACAAACTACATTTGACTAGCAAATCCACTTCAGGCTGGCTTTTTAGAAGCTGCCTTGAAGTTCTGTTCTTGACCCTCTATTATTCAACCTTTTAATCAAGGCTTTGCATGGCTACCAAATGCACAAATGTTGCAAACTTGGGAGAATAGCAAGTCTGTGTGACATGTATGATCTTTGATGCCTGCATTTTAAAAGGTATCAGTAGGCCCAAATCAACAAAATTCAAGTTACTAGTGCTCAAAACTATAAACCCTAGGTGGATAGGAGCGGGGAGGGCCTTTTGTGACATAGATTCACGTGGAAAAGATTGAAGGGTTTGGGTGATCACAAACACCTAACCCGGAGCCTGCCACATGACCGAGGCTCATAGGTGTTGATTTCCCCCTCGTGGTTGTTTCAGACAGATGAAGAGAGGAATTCTGATTGTGATAAGTGTCAAGAATGGTGCCAACCCCTTCTTCTGACAATATTCTGGCGAATAATTGAAGCTGAGTATATTTTCTCTGTAAGGCTACATGTCCAATGATTCACTATCCTCATTTCAAGATTAAAGTTTAATAAATGTTCTGTGAGTACTGAGTTATGCTTGTTGTATTAGATGTTAAGCTAAGCTTAACTTGCGGGCTAAGCTAAAGACTTAGAGTAAAACTATAATTGACCTGCTCTTCCTTAAAATAGAGATCACTGGGGCCCCTGGGTGGTTCAGTCAGTTGAGCGTCCAACTCCAGCTCAGGTCATGATCTCACAGCTCGTGAGTTCGAGCCCTGCGTCGGGCTCTGTGCTGACAGCTCGGAACCTGGAGCCTGCTTCGGATTCTGTGTCTCCCTCTCTCTCTGCCCCTCCCCTGCTCATGCTCTGTCTCTCTCTGTCTCTAAATAAACATTAGGGAAAAAAATTTTTTAAAAAGAGGGGGCGGGGGACGCCTGGGTGGTTCAGTCAGTTGAGCTTCCGACTTTGGCTCAGGTCATGGTCTCGCGATCCGTGAGTTCGAGCCCCGCGTCGGGCTCTGTGCTGACGGCTCAGAGCCTGGAGCCTGCTTCCAGTTCTGTGTCTCCCTCTCTCTCTGCCCTCCCACACTAATGCTCTGTCTCTCTCAAAAATAAATAAAAAGCTTTTAAAAAAATAAAACAAGATAGAAATCACTGATCTGGAATAGGATTGTGACCCTGGAATGTGTCACTTTCCTTAAAATAACGCTCGGTTTCGTTTTTGTAGCTTACGTGTGTTTCATTTGGAAAAGCAAATTCAATCCAGTAAAACTTCAATTTCTGTCCCATTAGAGCTAGTATTATTTCATTAGCACTTGCCTTATGCTGCTGCTGTCCGCACATTGCCCTCCTGATCTCTGAAGTGTGAAGGAGATAGTGAACACATCTCACGGGAGAGGAAACACACTCACAGAAGTTCTGTAATTTCCCTGGTGACATTCTGCTTGTACATGGCAGGACCAAGGACTCTAATTCAAGACTGTCATTGAAGCCCGTGTTCCCAACTACTCTTCTCTACTTGGTGCTAGTCATTGTAAGTTAAGTTTAGGAACCGTGTATATTTTTTTAATGTTTATGTATTTTTGAGAGAGGGGGAGACAGAGAATCCCAAGCAGGCTCCAGGCTGTCAGCACAGAGCCCGACGAGGGGCTGGAACTCACACACCGTGAGATCGTGACCTGAGCCAATCAAGAGTCGGACGCTTACCTGACTGAGCCACCCACACGCCCCAGGAACTGTATTTTAAAACATCTTGGGGGTGCCTTTCTTTGTGAACAGTGACTGTATATCACTTTCGCAATGTTAGTTTCTTTGGGAAGCAGTATGTGAACATTCCTACAAGTTGAGAAAAGATCGTCACGCTTTGGTCCCAATTCTTTCTTCCAGGTCAACAACTGTAACATCAGCAATGTATCCCACAACTATGCCAGAGCCGTCCTCTCCCAGCCCTGCAGCACCCTGCAACTCACCGTGCTGCGGGAGAGGCGCTTCGGGAACCGAACACACGGCCACTCTGACGGTAGCTCTCCGCGGGAAGAGGTCTTCCCCGTGGTCCTTCACAAACGGGACTCTGGTGAGCAGCTCGGCATTAAACTCGTGCGAAGGACGGATGAGCCAGGCGTGTTTATTCTCGACCTGTTGGAGGGGGGGCTGGCTGCACAGGACGGAAGGCTGAGCAGCAGCGACCGAGTGCTTGCCATCAACGGACATGACCTGAAGCACGGGACCCCCGAGCTTGCCGCCCAGATCATTCAGGTACACGCCGGACGGTCATCCCGGTTGTTGGGCCCTGATTACCTTATGTCAGTGTTTGTTTTCATAGCATGAGAATCCAGGGGATATTTGATGCTTCATGGGGAAATCAAGCACGGCTCCCTAAATCCTTCAAAATGCAAAACGCACACTAGTTGAACTTCCTTACCGATAGAGTCCTTTCTAGAAAACTATATCCCTGCGAACACGTAGCTGGCTCTTTATAGAGTGAAGGCTCTACAGCTTCACATGGGTTTCTCATTTGCTCCCTGGGCTCCCCCCAGTCCCAGACACAACAGATGAAGCTGTGCACATTTAACAGGTGAGAAAAGTAAAGCTGGAAGGAGCTGTGATTCCAAGTGTGACTTACACGCTCTCCGCACTCCCCCTCTGTGCTTCAGGCTCCATACAAATGGGGGGGATAATACTTTTTTTTATTAAGAGTAACTCTAATCCAGGGGCGTCGGGGTGGCTCAGTCAGTTAAGCATCCGATTTTGGCGCAGGTCGTAATCTCAGGGTTCGTGGGTTTGAGCCCCACGTCGGGCTCTGTGCTGACAGCTCGGAGCCTGGAGCCTGCTTCAGATCCTGTGTCCCCCTCTCTCTCAGCCCCTCCTCGCCTCCCTCCCCGCCGCCTCAAAAATAAATAAACATTAAAAAACAAAAAGAATAACTCATCTCTATAGTGCCCTTTTTTTAAAGGAATTCAAAGCATTTCAAACACATCATCACTTGTGTTCTCACAGTATCTCTGTGAAGTAAGTAAAGATAGTTATTATTAGAGAAAAAACACATTTTCAATAAGAGCATTAAGACCTATAAAGTAGAAAGTCATCCAGAGCAGATCTTCCGGTTCTACAAGCTGCCATAGCATCTGACGATGTGGGTCTCCCCTGCAGTGATAAGGGTGACACAAAAATGTGTTGTTGTTGTTGATTTTTTTTAAGTGAGCACCAGAAAACCCTCTTACATACGGGAAGCCAAGCATTAATATGATCGGGCATCAGGAATTAAAGCGGGTTGATAGTCACTGAGAAATGCGTACAGTACACAGAAGCAAGTGACAATGACAATTTAAGCTCCTGTGTAAGAACACCCAAGTTTCAATCCCATGTAATTTACTCCTTTTCACAAATGTTTGGTTCAGTGTCACGTCAAGAACACACACGCACAGGAACCAAAATACTGCAGTAGGAGGGAGATTTGGGAATGGGTCTTCCGTCACAGACTTGAAGTTTAAAAAAAATTGGATCCCTTAAAATGTCATCCAATCAGAGGCAGCAGTGGTACCTTCCCCTGTGGGTGCCATCCAGCTGGTGCACTGGTGAGCACGAGTTGTCCGGGGGGGCAGGGGAGGGACTGCTGGCAGGGAGAGGGGAGAAGAAGAAGGTGGTTCACACACTCATGGGGCTTGTTAAAGGAAACAGGAGAATCGCGTGGGCTTTTATGAAGTGAGAAGTCAGGTCCACAAGATGGAAGGAGCTGGGACGACTGTATATTTCCGGCAAATGTCCTAATGCCTAAGTAGGTGGGCCTCACGAAATTTCTAACCAAAACGTGCGAAAAATAGGTGCACGGGTAGAAAAGACATTTGAAATTTTTCCTGGTGACATATGATATCTGGAGTTTTATAATCCACATAGATAGTTGTGTCGTATTTTGCACCATAATTCTCCTCAAACCGTAGAAAACTGAAGTTGCTCAAGTTGTTTCTTTATGAAAAAACTAATAAATCTTACTGTTTTCGATTATGAGACTAGCATGTGCTCCATGTCTAAGAAGGAGACTAATGAAGACAAAATACGGAAAATAAAGAAGGAAGTTAAAATCACATTCAATCTGAAGACCCGTAGATAGCAACATTAATATTTTAGAGAAGATCATTCCAAACATTTTTATGTATGCGTCCACGGATCAATAGGGACATTTTACATAGATACTTAACCTATGTGCTCATCTTGCAAATTCTGAGTTTGCCACCCTTGATGTCCACAGTAGGTTGTAGACTTCTTACCCTGAAAATAGACTCATCATCACATAACTGGGTAGTAGGCATGTCCTACTAAAACGTATTTAATCATTCCCATTGAAAGACTTTGACTTTTCTTGTTTTCAAGTTTAAGAGATTTTGCTAAACTTCCCCAATACATATTCCTAGCCACAAGGCATGCCACTTATTTGTGAATTATAGGTATTGTCGTTTTGCGATCCTGCATTTTTAAAAATCTTGACTTCAACAGAATTCTTTTGCTGTGTTTGAAACCCTGAGGTATTAGGTGTGCAGTCTATTTAAAAGTAGCCTAAACCTAAATGTTGGTCCATCGTTTAAAGCCTGTATGTCCACTTCCATCACACGCCCAGAGTTGTCTTTCAAGCAATCAAGAAAGATCAAGGATTTGTTTCTGTTAGTGGGTTTGCGTTTTCAAGTAAAGGTGAAATACCGATTGTGTTCGGTGGTTGCAAGTGTTACACAGTAAAGAAAACAATTCTGTACGTTGAAATGAAATCACAAAGGGGCTTTTCACTCGTCACACCTGAAGTGTCAGAATCTTAAATATCAGGATTCTAAACATTCTACTTTGGCATTTATCCTGTAGATCCAGCCCCCAGACTCTGGCCCCCTGTGAAGTGTTGTTCTTTCGGTTCTTTTGAAGAACTCCTCTGAAACTATTTAGTTTACTGAGATGCTTGAATAAGCAAATGATTTGTAGTAGGGCCTTAAAATTGGTTATCACTCATTTTCCCAATTTAATAACTGAAAATGGAGTGACTTGTTAACATTGCTGACTATAATGATGGGGCAGGGCCCTGCTTTCCACTGCAGCCCCTTGAAAGCAGGCTGTCAGATTTCCCCAAGGGAATAATAGTGAACTTGGGAACTTGTGGTCATGACCAAGAATCAGCATCACATAGCTCAGGCCTGTACGTTTAAAAGCAAAGATAAAAATAGCTTTAACAAATATAATAGATGTGAATCTGTGTTTGAAATACGCATATATAAATATAAATAATGGACCTCTAAATTCAAGGTGATAGTCATGAACCTCTAAAGTAATTGAATGTAACATTTAAATGTATGTGTGTGTGTATGTGTGTGACATATATATCTGTGTGACCTATATGTGTGACACAGTATACGATGTATATAAATACTATAAATACTATGAATAATACAGTATCCAGTGTATGTAAATACTAATCTTGTTTTACGGGACCTTTGTTACTCTTTTCAGAACTGTTTGAGCTGATGTCCTATTTTTCACTCAAATCTGTGGCAAGCAGAGACAAAGCTGTGCAAAGTTCCATTGGTTATTACTCTCAAAGTAGCCACCCTGGAATTTATTTCAAAAGTCACCTGCCTTCTGATTCAGTTTTGAATCAGCTCTTCCTTTTCTTTTCTTTTCTTTTCTTTTTTCTTTTCTTTTCTTTTCTTTTCTTTTCTTTTCTTTTCTTTTCTTTTCTTTTCTTTTGTTTCCTTTGCGCTCTCCCTCTCAATGCCAAGGCCAATCTTGAAGGGGTTACCCTTCAAGAAATCATGGGGAGATCAGAACATGGGCAGCTTGCCTGCTTTGCCTTGCTTATTTCCTTGGTATTTCCAGGGTCGGGGAGGGCCTGCCCAAGAGGTCTGCATGTAGGCATTTTAACTGCAGAAGGCTTAAAATACTGGTTCCTGAGATGAATTCCCTTCCTCCCCACCAGCAGGTGCCTGCAGTCACCACTCAGGCGAGGCTCCGGCACAGTGATGATGAGTGTATTGAAAATTACACTGCCTTCAATTTTTTAAATGAGAAGCATCATTAATGACTGGTGGTTGTGTATGTGTGTTTTCTCCAGGCTAGTGGAGAGAGGGTGGATTTAACAATTGCTAGACCAGGGAAATCCCAGCCTGGTAATCCTGTCCGAGACGCAGGAGCTCAGAGTAGCAGCCAGCATCACGCACAGCCGCTGTACCACAACAGACCCAGCTCACATAAGGTGAGGCGTTGTGTTTGTGTGTTTTCATTCACCTCCCCTCAGAGGATCATGGTTGCCATCTGGTAAGCTCTAAATGAGGGCTGTTATTCTGTTGGGAACGGCGAATACAGATGTTTGGGATGTGAAGTGTGTGTTTGGCTACCTTGAGAGTCACTCTGTAGTCTCAGTTCCTCAGCCAGTAGGGATGGTTTCTTAGTAAGAAGGTCCTTCTGCCAGGTGACTGATGAGAAGTGTTTGATCTTCTAGAAAAACCTGTATTTGTTTGCTCCTGCTTGAAAGTGGGATCCGTCTTGGGTTGCTCATTTAAATGTAACAGTCGGTTATGTGATGAAAAAGCATAATGAAGACAATGATTGACAAGTCTATACTTAGCCATTGGGCAGGTTGTCTACAACAGAACTGGGTCTGTGAATATTAAACGTAAATCGTACATTCTGATAGCCACGTGCATAGTACATTTCTTTTTGTGTTATAGCTTACAGGAATACTTCCCTAAATCATTTTAAATTCCCATATGTTGAGCTTTTTGCTTCTTCTTTAATATTTCACTGGGTTTATAACACTCCTAGGTCATTTATCTGTGCTGAAGAATTTGGAGACTGTCCCACCTTAGTTGTAGGCATAAAACAGTGGTACTTTACCGCATTCTCAGTTTTATTTACCTCGTTTGATCTTTCATTTGAACCCAACTTCCAGTAGGCCAGGATTTTTAAAACAATGATGTTTTGCAACTGTGCGAAATAGCATATAGGAAACTTCCTATAGTTTTTAAGCAGACCAATAAATAAGTTTTTATTGAGTGAAGCAGTTTAATTTTACTTAAGGCGAGTGACCTTGGAAGCTCAGAGTTAGCTTAAAGTGGCTCCTTAATGGAAGTACGACTTGAGAGAGTACCTCTGGAATGTCACAGGCGCCCCAAGAAAGCATCGCTTAAAGGCACGAGTATTTTTGGCCCATCAGGTTTATCTGGTTCTCTGAGCTGAAGTACAGACTTGTCCCTGGTCTTTGGTTCAGTTAATACCTATAAGAAATTACAACCACAGACTTGTTCTCATTTCTGAACAGAAAATGAAATGTGTGCAGGAAACCTATAGCTTTGCTCTCACAATGATGGCTATGAAAAGGAGTTACTGTTTCAAATAGGAATTTGAAAAGGAAGTGTTCATATAGCCGATCCTTGCTTTACAAATTATATATATATATATTTTTTTTTCCTCTTAACTCTACTAATTCTTATTCTTTAATTTTATGTGGCTGTGTTTTTCATAGTAATGCTGAATTAATTCTTATTCTAGGTCCTCTACAAACCTGATTGGTGGGAACAACCACATGAAATACCTCTTAAGCATTAATTTAACAATTTACTACTAATGCACAGCATTTGTGATGTCAAATCCTGATTTAGAAAAATAAAGGTGTCCTAGGGACACAGACGGAAATTCACCAGAACAACCTGTTCAGAGAATAATTGTTGTGAAAAATTAAAGTGCACACGAGTCTACATAGCTGCTTGAATAAACATTCATGTGGTGCCAAGCCCTTCGAAGTTTCATGAAGCATACCAATATAATCTGGGAAGTTTGCCTAAAATGCATGCATCTCAGCCACAAAGAGGAATAAAACAACCACCTTTAATTGATTAAATATCTGACGGCCGGAACTTCTCACATAAATACACTCAAGGCTGACTTTATCTGGGTTGTCTTCCTAATAAACTGGCTCTTGCCCAGGTTTGAAGATGCTGACATAGATTTCATATGGTAGGATACCGCCATGAGGCATTTACAGGTTTCCCACAAGGTCAAAATTTTCTAGGAACGCTCGGCTGTTACTTCAAGTAGTTCCCTTAATAAAATTTCAAGGGGCGCATGGGTGGCTCAGTTGGTTGAGCGTCCAACTTCGGCTCAGGTCATGATCTCGCGACTCGTGGGTTCGAGCCCTGCATCGGGCTCTGTGCCGACAGCTCGGAACCTGGAGCCTGCTTCGGATTCTGTGCCTCCCTCTCTGCCCCTCCCCTGCTCATGCTGTCTCTCTCAACAGTGAATAAAGATTTAAAAAAAAAAAAAATTTGAAATTTCAAGAGTGGATTCCAGGACCAGAGAAGAACAGATGGACCCGGAACCCAGGGCTTGATTAACAAATATGCACCTGTCAGCTCTACAGAAACGTTACAGTTCTATAAATATAATTCATACCGTTCTCTCATTGATATTGTTAGTCATGTTAACACTTATCTTATTATTACAATTTCTCCTATAGTTGATAAGTGTTAGGAATCTTTTGAAACATTAGTTTCCATTATTACACTTGATAGTATAGTACCCTTGTAGCGTGGGTGCATATAATCAATATACATGTGCTTGCATCAGTTCAAATCCCGGTGTGGCCACCTACAGCTGTATAATTTGGGGCAAGTTACCTGACCTCTCTAAGGTTGTTCCCTCATCTGTAAAATGGGGCCAACAATAGTATTCATGTTCAAGATCATTGTGAAGATTAAAATAAAATAATGCGTGTAACGCCATTAGCTTTACCCACAGTAAATCTTCAATAGGTGTTGGTTACTATTGCTATTTTAATATTAATGTTCCATACGTACACCTTGTTTTTGATTGAGTTCTAATTCAAAAGAAAAGTCATGTTTTAAATTCTCCCTTTCTTCTAGGAGTGACTCACTCATAAGTAGCAGTAATAAATGTCAGTAAAAATTGCTTTTTCCTGAGAACACAGTTTGCTGGGAATTTATTTCTCTTTATTAACTTTTTCAAAAAATTCAGTTATTTCATATCCTTTTAGCTTTTCATGAAGGTTTTGAACATCAATTTGCACCTGCTTCCTGATTGAGCATTTTCATAATCCTATGAGTAAGAATCAGAAGATAGGTCTGTGGCTTATTTCTGGCAATTAATGAAGCCCACACTTTACTTTTGTACTACTCTACTTTTCCTTCAAAGAATACAGGAGAGAGATGGAAATAAAATTCATTGGCTTGTCTTCAGAATCTTAAAACTCCAACGCATTATTTACTTTTATGGAATTGATCATATCTTGGAGGCCAAGATAATTATACAAATGATGTGTTTATTTTACTTTGACTTCCGTATGTCACAGTCCTGAGTGTTTTCTGTCCCATAAATAGTCGGATGAAAATACAGCAGTCCAAAGTTTGACCTTGTGATCCCCAGTGTTCACTGTAGTGTTTATACCATGAAGAACTGTGTGTTACTTCTATAGCAGGTGATTTTAAAAAAGACTTTATAATTGCCACAGTATTTTTTCCTTTAGTTTACGCTGTCTTTTCTTCAGCTATATATTATTTTATTATCCAGTAAATTTTTCTCGTGTTTTAGGATCTTGCCCAGTGTGTTACATGCCAAGAAAAACACATCACTGTAAAGAAGGAACCCCACGAGTCCCTTGGGATGACAGTAGCTGGAGGCAGAGGAAGTAAGAGTGGCGAACTGCCCATCTTTGTGACCAGTGTGCCACCTCATGGCTGCCTTGCACGTGATGGCCGAATCAAGAGAGGTGAGAGAGGGTCTGAACAGTTACACTACATCTTCTCCCTGAATTCAACACGTGTTTTAAAAAATAACACATATCTATGATATTTTCCATTAAACATGACTTCTTTGAATCCTTTAAAATGTCCCTTCCATATAAAGCCTCTCTTATTATAAGGTTAGAAAATGCCTAATGTGAAGGAAATTTGCTGAAGTTTGATGACGTTTCCATTATTTTCCAACAGTTAACTCAGTTGGATTATTTTATGTTGGAAAAGACCCTCTGAAAGATTGAACACTTCTCACATGATGGCAGATTGGATCCTCTGAAGGACTGTCTCACTAAAATAACAAATATTGTTTATGTAGTAAAATACCCATGTGGGAGGGGTCTCACAGAAGAGGTGAAGTGGGAGACATTCTTAATAAAAAGACATAGTTTTAGGGATTAATTCATTTATAATTTCACACTCCGTACCCCACCTTTCATCAGTACCATATAATTTATAGAGGTAGGGATGGTGGTGGTAAGAATAGCATTCTTCATACACTTGGTTTGTTCATTTGGGAAAGTGAGTCTTAATAGCTATTTTTCCAAGAATGAAGTTGGATCCCTACCTCACACCATACATGAAAATTAACTTATAGTGGATCTAAAACCTAAAAGTAAGAACTAAGACTTTTTAGAAGAAGACACAAGCATGAATCTTCTTGACCTTGGATTAAGTAATGGATTAGTCAGTGGTTTTCTCAGATAGGACACCAAAACACAAGCAACATAATAAAAATAGATAAACTGGGGGGCGCCCGGTGGCTCAATCGGTTAAACATCCAACTTCGGCTCAGGTCATGACCTCGTGGTTCGTGAATTCAAGCCCCGTGTCAGGCTCTGTGCTGACAGTTCAGAGCCTGGAGCCTGCTTCGGATTCTGTGTCTCCCTCTCTCTCTGGCCCTCCCCCACTCACAGTCTATCTGTCTGTCTCTGAAAAATAAATAAACATAAAAAAAATTTTTGTAAATCCCCCCCCAAAAATAGATAACTGGATTTCATCAAAATTACAAATTTTTATGCTGCCAAGGATGCCGCCAAGAAAGCAAAAAGATAGTGAAGGTGAAATGCACAGGATGGAAGAATATATTTGCAAATCATGTATGTGACCACAGACTCCTGTCTGGAGGACATAAAGAACTTTTACAATTCAATAATAAAAAAGACACAAAACCCCGTTTTTAAATGAGCAAAGGATCTGAATAGACATTTCTCCAAAGAAGATACACAAACAGCCATAAATCCAATGAAAGGATACTCCATGTCAGTTGACGTTAGGAAAATGCACATCAAAACCACTCCCTACCCAGTAGGATGAATAGAATAAAAAAGACAGTAACAAATATTGGCAAAGATGTGGAGAAATTGAAACTCTCAGACGTTGCCAGTGGGAATGTTTTGGAAAACAGTTTAGCAGCTCCTCAAAGTTAAAAACAGGGGTACCTCCTGACCCAGCAGTTCCATTCCTGGAGAGATGAAAACATACGTTCCCCCACAGAAATTTGTACATAAAGGTTCATGGCAGGATTTTTCATAATGGTCAAAAAGTAGAAACACCCAAGTGAACACCAGCTGATGGATGGATCAACAGAATGTGGTACATCCATGCAATGGATGTTATTTGGCCATAAAAAGGAATGTAGTATTGACACAAGCTCCTATATGGATGAACCTTGAAAACGTTATGCTAAGTGAAAGAAGCCAGTCACAAAAGACTACGTGTGGTTGCATTTATAGGAAATTTCCAGAACAGGCAAATCTATAGAGACACAAAATAGATTAGTGGTTGCTCAGAACTGGAGAGGGAAATGATTGCTCATGAATACAGGGTTCTCAGGGGAGGGGTCCAAAAATAATGTGTGCTGGTTACACAACAATGTGATTATGCTAAGAACCATAAAATTGCGTACTTGAAAATGAGTGAAATGAGTGGTATGTGAATTACACGTTAATAAGGCTGCTATTGTTTTTTAAAAAATGTTATTTGCCCAATTATGGAATTTGAGGTAATTTTATTTCCTTCTGTTTATTTCATGTTTTCTAAGTTTTCTACAGTAAGAATGTTTGCTTCAATAATCTGAAAAATAAATGATGAATTGGGAGAGGAGGATTTTCCATAGGCTTTCTTGGTACCTACAAAACTAATCTTTTCCTTCCTAACCTTTTTATGTAATCCTCATTACCCTTTTTTTATTATATTATGGCAAGGCAACAGACACTTTTTTTTTTATTCCTCAAGCAAGAGAAGATGTTCAAATCACAAGTTTCGTTTCTTTGTGTAGGCCCAAAGATATCTTCTCTTTACGTATTCTGATATGAGCACACTAAACAAACGTTGTAGGGCTATCTTTATGTATAAAACAGTGTAACTGTAAAATAGAATATATTAAAAATTCATTTCTTTAAAAAAAAATTTTTTTTTTAACATTTATTTTTGAGACAGAGAGAGACAGAGCATGAACCGGGGAGGGTCAGAGAGAGAGGGAGACACAGAATCTAAAACAGGCTGCAGGCTCTGAGCTGTCAGCACAGAGCCCGACGCGGGGCTCGAACTCACGGACCACAAGATCATGACCTGAGCCGAAGTCAGCCGCTCAACCGACGGAGCCTCCCAGGCGCCCCTAAAAATTCATTTCTAAGAGCAAAGGATCAAATAATTTTCTAATAGAAAAGAACTATAGAAGTCACTAAAGCTCAAAGAAGAGAAATAAATGTGCCCAGGGCCTGTACCTGGCAAAACTAAGTCTAATGATTTGGACCTCCAGTTGAATCACAGTGCCTCGAGCCACACCTTTTCCTACATATTATGACACTATCTTAAAGTTTTGCATTGTTCTGGAATGTTCTCCATAATTGGATTTTTCTTCAGGATCATAAAAATTACAGAGAAGTAAGAAAATGGTCTTTTACCTCATGTGAGTTATTGGAACCACCCTTTGTTGATTAATTTACAAATAACAGGATGTACAGGAAGATAGTCACTCACTGGCTTGTCTCATTTTTCTTGTTTCTTCATTTGAACAGGCGATATATTGCTGAATATCAACGGCATTGATCTGACCAATCTAAGTCACAGTGAGGCTGTGGCCATGCTGAAAGCCAGTGCCGCGTCCTCTGCTGTTGTCCTGAAAGCGCTTGAGGTCCAGGTTGTTGAGGAGGCAACCCAGACCACGGAAGAGCAGCTGAGCACCTTCAGCGAGAATGAGTATGACGCCAATTGGTCCCCGTCATGGGTCATGTGGCTTGGGCTTCCAAGGTACTGACCGCTTTTGACCCTTACGGAGTAATCATACTTACAGCCACTGTCAGTGTGTAACACCATAAATTCACTCATCCAGGGAACGAAAAGGTTTTAGTCCGATTTGCAATAGCAAATCAAGTTACAACAGAAAATGGTAATTTTTCTCAGGTTATTGTATTCTAAAAGGTAAATTTAATAATAAGAACTAGGCTAAAAAGACTTAATGTATCTATTTATAAAAATAATAGGTGCATCTGGGAGGCTCAGTTGGTTATGGGTCTGACTCTTGGTTTCAGCTCAGGTCATGATCTCATGGTTCGTGAGTTTGAGCCGTGCCTTGGGCTCTGTGCTGACAACTCAGAGCCTGGAGCCTGCTTGGGATTCTGTGTATTCCCTCTCTCTCTGCCCCTCCCCCTTGTCCTCTGTCTCTTTCTTTCTCAAAAATAAATAAACATAAATACATACATACATACATACATACATACATATAAAGATGAATAGGGGCACCTGGGTGGCTCAGTTGGCTGAGTGTCTGACTCTTGATGTCAGCCCAGGTCATGATCTCGTGCTTCATGGGATCAAGCCCCATGTCAGGCTGTGCACGGACAGCATGGAGCCTGCTTGGGATTCTCTCTCTCCCTCTCTCTGCCTCTCCCCTGCTCATGCACACGCTCTCCCTCTTTCTCTTTCTTCCTCTCAAAGTAAATAAAAATTTTTTAAAAAAATGAATAAAGCCATCTGTCCATTCCTACTAAGGTTCGTAAGTGGACCAGCCATGAGATTTGGATGTTCAGCCTCTTGCTTTAGAAAAGCAGTCATTTCCCACCATGCATTCTGATACATGCTTAGACTTCGTGTGCATTTTTCACCAGAAAAACCAGGTCAAAGTGTGGGGCCTTTCCCTATTCCAGAAGCTTTTCTGAAATCCCTCTCTTAATCCTTTTAGCTCCCTAAAAAGGCCAGGTGTAAAACTCCGTTTTTGCTGGACGTGAGAGTCTTTAAGCCACACTGTTGGGGTTCAAGAGTAGGCGTGCCTCGCCACCTCAGTGAAGAGTTCGCTGCTTCCTGATTGTCGCCATCAGGGCATGCTGCAGGGGGTCCATGTCTGGTCACGAAAGCATTTGCAGCCCCCTGATGCTCGTTTAATTGGGTACTGAGATAGGGAGAATGCGTATTACTGTCTTTGTTCCCAGATCACTTTAGATTCCTAATATATAGAAGAATCCTAAAACTGAACTGTGATGACATATTTGGACTCTGAGCCAAGTATGAAAATGACTGCTTTTTTACAACAAAAATAAACAATAAGAACGCCAGTTTCTGAGCCATCTAGCACCGTGTGGATTTAATTTTTAATAACTAGCATTTGTATAGTGCTGTATGATTTATTTAAAAAAACGTACTTTCACGTGACACCAGAAAGCACAAGGATGGTTGAAATTCATCGGTAACCTAACTTCCCGACTTGTCCTCTTGGTTGAAAAAGACTAAAAAGGCCTACAACCAATAGAATTCACGTCTCAGGGGCCTGTAGGGGTCAGTTGGAATGGTTGCCGAAGACACGCTGTCTAAATTGTGAGGTTTCAGCTCGTTTATCTTGCTAAATACTCAGCCCTGTCACTTTGGACCTAGCAAGTCGGGAAGGCCCCTTCACGCACCAGTGGGTGAGCAGGTGTCTTCTCCTGCTGTGCGGTGGCCGAGCTGGTCCACACCACTGCGGGTGGACAGGTGGAGACCCGCACTGCGCCGGAGAGCCACTCGTACTGCCCTGGTGCTCCTCTCCGTTTTCCTTACCTGCTTCCCCGGCCTAGTTCTGGGGTCCGCACTTCCCCCCTTGTGTTCCGAGCATCTTCCGGGGTACCACGAAGAGTAATGAAAATTTCAGGTGAAAAATACACAGCACGATAAAGTCTGTTTTGGGGTCTACCTGTATCAAAAGAGTTATCTGTCAGGAGGAGGTCACTATTCTGCAGAGTCTTGGGGGGTCTCTGTTGTGCGCAAACCTGTACTCCCAAGCACGTGGCAGAAGGGCCACTACTCTGGGTGCGGGCGGCCCCTTTAAGCGCTCTGCTTCTGACAAGGGAGGCTCCCCCACTGCAATGTGCTAGGAGTGCCCCGGACATCTGCACACCAGACAGAAGGATTTGTTTTGTGTTGTTGTCATCATTTTTTTGCGGGAGATTCGGAATAATGAAAGTGACCTACGTTCCCCTTAGGCTACCAGGCCAATGCATGGGGACCCTGCTGTATCTTAGAAGCCTTTTTAAAAGCCCTTTCTTATTGGTGAGCTAAGAAACTAGACCAGATTAAAAGTTCTTGCATTTCATATATCACATGCAGAATTGGCTTTATTAAGAACTGTTTTTAATAGATTAAAAACAGGAAGCCTTGCCTTAGAGGACTTTATATTCAATTTTATCTAAAAAGGAAAGATACTTTTTTTTTGTTTAATTTTTTTTTTAACGTTCATTTATTTCTGAGAGGGAGCGAGAGACAGAGTGTGAGCGGGGGAGGGACAGAGAGCGAGAGGGAGACACAGAATCCGAAGCAGGCCCCAGGTTCTGAGCCCGATGCGGGAGTCAAACTCAAACCGGGAGATCGTGACCTGAGCTGAAGTCAGACGCTTTACCGACTGAGCTGCCCAGGCGCCCCAAGATATTTGTTTCTTAAAGAGAGATTTTTTTTCTGTGTCATTTAGGTGGAGTTTTTTTCTACTTTTACGTTTTTATTCACTGCTTGTTCCCAGATCCATAGAACTCTGAAGTGCCCTACCCTCCAGACAGACGGTCTGGAGCATCTCAGGGTCCCTGGTTTAAAAAAAAAAAAAAAAAAAGGTGGGGGCTGGCGGGAGATGTTTTTTGTTGTTTTTTTTTTCCCCTATTTTGAGTTCCCTATTTTTTCAGAGCCTCCCTTAAAATGCATCTTAAGTGAAGGAGGAAAGAACAACAAATAACTCTTCACATACATTAAAAAGAACGTTTTCTGTCTTTTTGGGGAACTCACACAATGCTCACTTCTTTCATTTGAGTGCCGAGATCAGGGGTACCAGACCGCTTCTGTACCACTTTTTTCTAGACACAGATTGTGTGGGTACAAATGGATGTCAGCACCGAGGACGTTGTTGACAGTGCAGTGAGCAAATGCAGGCACAGAACCATTTTACACAAATGTCTACGGTGCCACTTGTAACCAGGTGTGTTTGTGCGTGCGTGCCTGCGTGCCTGTGTGTGTGGGCAGGTCTGGTATCTTCACCTGGGAAAAGAAGACCGAGAAAAGTGGGAGAAACTCCAGTCCACCTAGGACTCGCTAGAAAACGGGTTGTCGGCATCACGTATCCGGAAGGAAACAAAGCAGCCCGTCTTACTCCCAGGCAGTGACAGCATAACATGCCGTGGAGTTAGTTGCAGCAGAGGTGAGCAGGGCATAAAAGCCTCCACGTTAATTTTTTCCTGATCTTTCTGTTTATTACAGCGCCCTTCACAGCTGCCATGACATAGTTTTACGAAGAAGCTACTTGGGAAGCTGGGGCTTTAGTATCGTTGGTGGCTATGAAGAGAACCACACCAACCAGCCTTTCTTCATTAAAACCATTGTCTTGGGAACCCCTGCTTATTATGATGGAAGATTAAAGTGAGTCTTCATTATGTCCGATCATGTGATTCAGCTTTACTGAGATGGGCGCCATCGTGACCAGGGGTCAACTCCCAACCCAGCCCGTGGGCTGTTGTCGTAAATAAAGCTTTAGCGGGACGTGGCTGCGTTCGCGGGTTCGCGCGTCCTCCGTGGTTGCCCCTGAGCCACGGCGGCGGCGATGAGTCACTGGGACAGAGACCGTGTGGTTCGCAAAGACTAAGATATTTGTTTACTAACTGGCCCTTTACGGCAACCGTTGGCCAGACCAGATCTAGACTGAAGCGTCGCTTTACCGTCTTGCCTCCGATAGCTCTGTGATGCGAATCTAATGACAGGAGCCAAACCTGAGTCATCTGATGAGACACACTGTGGTAGGACAGCTAGCAATGAACAGTCATTCCACACATTGCCCCTTAGGTCCAGTCCTGTCATTAGATGACTCTGTTTTTCTCCACAGCACTTATGTCCACCTAACATTATATTTATGCAAGCTCCGTGAGGGGGGGTGGGAGGGACTCGGTTGCCTCTATCGTTATATTCCTGGCCGCGACAACAGTGCCTCGTGTATACAGTAGGGTCTCGGTAAATATTTGACAAATGAATGTATGATAGCTTACCGTGTGCCAGGCACAGTGCTGAGTGCTTGCGATGGTATTATGGAACCTTCTGAACAGCCCCGGGAGGTCAGTGTTGTTGTTGCTATTTCCGTTTGATACACGAGATAACTTAAGCGCTGGAAGGAGAAAGAAACTTGCCCACAGTCAAGCAGCTGGAAGCGGTTGACTGCGGTTCGCGCCCAGGACCGTGTCTCCAGGGCCTTGGCTGGGAACCCTCTGGAAGTCCTCAGCCGGCCTCGCGCAGCCTCTTTCCTTTTTCAAAGCTCAGGTGCTGGGAGAAGAAGGAGGGGTTACGTCAAGAGATCCTACGGACTGAGAGGAGACGGGTAACGAAGCTCGTCGTGCTTAGTTTTTGAGGGGAGGGTGGGCTCTTAAAAAGTAAGTGGTGACATACTAGACAGGGTGTGCACACATGGCTCACAGAGAGAAAGTGCCATTCACGTGATCTGGCGAAAAGTTGTCAGGATCAGGATGCTCTTGATCAGGCTTGTGTTGACAGAGATGGGGGGAACATCCGTATTTTAGGCGGAAGGAGGAGGGGCAACGTGAATTGACCATCCTCTTCGCTAGGTGACTCCACCAGTCTGGGTCTCAGAAGTTTACTTTCCACCTGCTACTGAGGTAGCTAACAATAAGCTGGCCTGTTGGTGCTACAGACTAAAGAGGGAAAATCATAAAGGATACAGAGGCCTTCGGATTTGTCGTCCATTTGTGATGACCCTGTCAGAGGACAGTAAGCATCGGCAGCTGGCGGCAGCTGAAAGAAAAGGAGGTGTCCGTCTTACTCTCGACGCGATTGAACCCTGGGACGTATGCACTCTAAGAATGAGGAAAGAGGACAGTTAAAATAATAAGCCATCCCCTCGGGTGCATTAGTTAGTATTTCTTAACGGGGCAGCACGTTTATTCTCCGAATTACATTTTGCTTAAGCTTAGGCGAAAATTACTCTGCTCGCCCTCAAAGCCACCCAGCGGCTACGGGAGCGGTGGGCGTACAAGTGTCCTTGATTGGCAGGGGCAGGCCAATCTAGGCTGAAAAACGGCCCCGGGTGTTTTGCAAGGTAGATCACATGCGCTCACCGTTGACAGCGAATGGCTACGCGAAGCTGTGAATTTCACGCTTAAGAAATCTCAGGCTAACGTTTTCTGATCCCATGAAAATAGTTAACGGTCCGCTTCTGTTTCTCTTTGCCCAGATGTGGAGATATGATCGTGGCGGTCAACGGCCTGTCGACTGTGGGCATGAGCCATTCTGCGCTAGTTCCCATGTTGAAGGAGCAGAGGAACAAAGTCACTCTGACAGTTATCTGCTGGCCTGGCAGCCTGGTGTAGGTTCCGAAATCGGTTTCGAGTCAGGCCCCTTCCTTGTCTGGGCTTTGCTCACTAGCCCTTGTAACAAGTTCCTGTGCTTAGAACTCAGACCCTCCGTCGTCAGAATGTGACCTAACATGACCGATGAAGTCTTCCCAAACTGTGACCCGGCCAGCTGCATCGGAGGACTGGTGGTAGTTCCTTGGGTCCACGAGCCCCAAGACTGGGATCAGGGAAGCCAGTGGCAGTAGCATTTGCTGCACTGTCGCCACGGTGCCACGAACGGATCCCTGGGGATGGTACCCCTCCCCCATTTTTTTCCCTTCGGTGCCAACATTTCAAAACTTCCTACCGTTTATAAAGTGATTTTTCTGACGTATGTTACTTCTACTTTAATCTCCTAGTACTCATAGATGATGAAGACAGAAGTCTGACGCTACTAAAGAGCTTTCTCCAAAATAATGTACCAATAGTTAGAATGCTAGATAATAAAAGATCACGTTTTCCAGGGACACAGGAGGTTGGGAGGTTAATTACAGTTCCGTGCTGGAGACGGTAAAAGCAGCACTTACTTAAAGAAGTGCAAAGGCATTCGAGATTCATCTCCAAAGGAACGGTTTGTTACGCAGGAAAATTTTGGAGCGTGTTTTGCTAAAACTCATTTTCTAGCCTTTGTATTGTCCTTGTCAGCAGTCTTGACTGGACATGCTTTCTGTGATTGATGCAGTTAAAGTAGATAAAGATAAAACCGTATTGCTATTCAATACGCATTCACATATATCACAACTCAGTGTAGAAGGTACCCTAGCTTTATTTCATTCTGAGACGAGCCTTGAGTGTTTTAGAAACCCTTATTTTTTTCCCCCCATTATTTCTCGTGAACTTAACCATTTCAAGAAAAAGCCTGAAAAGTCCTGGATTTTTATCGAAAATAGTAGGTTTTAGATGCTTATTATCTTTCAGTCCGTCCTTGATCACTAGGCTATCTCTTGTTTTTCCTAAATGTTTCTGAAAACTACGACCAGCCCGTTTTGTTCGTCCTTCACTCCACGTGGTTGTCCTTTGGAAGAACCCATAGAGAAGCGAGTAAGATAAGAAATATCTTTACCTTGCTAATATTATGCATACTTGAAAAAAGTTTCACTTAGGAACCTAGTTCAGAATCTGAGCTCATTTACAAGTGACCTCCGTAATAAATGGTATTGTTTATCAGAGAATGTATTTCGAAAATACTACAGTATATTATGAGCATGACCACTTGATCTTCAAGCTAGCAGTTGCATTGCTAGGGCTTTATTGTGGCTGTAGCATGTCCCTGGTTATTCCTGGTAGCTTTTTAGTGATTTTTTTAAGCCGATCTCTTTTGGATAAATAAGAAAAGGCAACAATAATTGCTACCGATTTGTTCAACCCCTTAGCTACACTGTGTATGGTCAACATATAACCAAGATACAGTGGAATGCTCCATACAGTATATTACTGTTATGTGATGATTGGCTTTTGAAGCAATTTGGTATTGACGTGCTTTGATACTCTAATCGACATGGAACAGGTCTGTTTGTTGGGTTTGTTTTTCCTGCTCCCCAGATAGAATTTTATATCCTACTTGGCTATTTTTTTAAACATTTTGTAAGAATGCATCATTGCTTGGGGAGCGACCATCCATCAACAAATATCCTAATGGCTACTTTGTTATACATAAAATACTTACCTTGAACCTGGGGGGTATGATGAGTATTTTGGAAGAAGGCACTTTTTTTCAACGTTATTTTTATCACGGAAATCTCGGCCTCGGCTGAAGCCAATTTGGTTTGATTACAAAACACGATGGCTTTTGGTCAGAATGACATTTGGTGATGGAAACTTGTTCGTAATTTATTGTTACTGTTGAGATATTTGAATTTTCTCATTTTAAGCGTAAATAGTTCAAATATTTTGATTTGTTCTGTGCCTTCGGTTTAAATTATTTCAGGATTTCTCAAACGTGTTTAAATAATGGTGTGATAATCATCCAGGATGGAAATAAAAGTCATCCTTTCCATGACAGTGACATCGTCTCTTTTCTGGAGCAGCAGATAGTGACTCCGTATGGCGTCCTTGTATGTGTTCATGGCACCCCTGTTGCCGTCACCGCGCCCCGAGCTCCGAACCTCAGAGTTACGAGTCCACCTTCTGATTCTTACTCCTGTAGGCACAACACGTTGATTGATCCCTGCTGATCGTTGGACATTTTGCCCACACGGTATCTCCAGATCTGTGTTGCCCAGTACGTGCGGCTACTGAATCCCTGAACAGCGACTGGGCCACGTATCAAAATGATAATACCTTGGATACACAGGCTGATAGAAAATACAGTATTTTTTTTAACTTTTATTGTTGGTGGGTTGCCTGCCCATCTTTTTCTATGCATTTTTTCCGGTCTTATTGAGAAAGAACATACATCTCTGTGTACGTTGAAGGCATACGGCATGATGGTTTGGGTTTACATACACTGTGAGGGGGTCACCGCAAGAGGTTCAGCTAACCTCCGTCTTCTCTCACCGACACCGTAAAAAGAAAAGACAGAAATTTCCCCTCGGGATGAGAACTCTCAGGATCTACTTTCTTGACCATTTTCTTGTATATCACATAGCAGCGTTAGCTGTAGTTGTCGTGGTGCACATAACATCCCTGGGACTTTTTTTAAATGTTTGTTTATTTTTGAGAGAGAGACAGAGAGAGGGAGACACGGAATCTGAAGCAGACTCTGAGCTGTCAGCACAGAGCCCGGCGTGGGGCTCGAGCTCGCGAGCCTCGAGATCATGACCTGAGCCTAAGTGACACACGTCACCGCTAAACCCACTGAGCCACCCAAGCACCCCTTAGGACTTCTTTATCTCGTAACTGGAAGTTTGTACCTTTCGACTGCCTTCCTCCAAGTTCCCCTCCCCTTACCCTAAAATATCTTACTAAAATTGATTTCACCAGTTTATTTTTGCTTTTTTGAAATTTATTTGGAGAGAAAGCATGAGCATGTGCAAACACAAGCAGGGGAGGGGCAGAGAGAGGGGGGGGAGAGAATCCCGAGCCGACTCCACACCGTCAGCACAGAGTCCCACACGGGGCTCGATCCCAGGAACCCTGAGATCATGATCTGAGCTGAGATCCAGAGTTGGACGCTCACCCGACTGATCCACCCAGGCGCCTCTTTTTACTTTGCTTTAACGTGGTTATCAGAAAATTGGAGATTACTACGTGGCTGTGCCTGTCGCCTCCATCACAGCACTTCCCGGACCAGGCGGGCCTGACCTGCTTCCCGGCCTTCCGAGGGCTTTGCTCATTACCTGCATTAAAGAAGAAAAAATTGTAATCAAAGAAAACTGCTCCCGATTTCCCGGTAAATTAAGTTCAGATCAAGGGCCGTGCGGTCTGACCCCTAATCAGGTTTTCTGGATGGCTCTGTGGTCCCATTTACCCTCTGTGGCTCCGGCGGGCTCCCCACGCCCCCAGGTCCTGCTTCCGAGGGCTCCCTATTGCAGCCCTGTGATGCGATCCCTTGTGTGCGTGGCCGCAGTGTCCCCTGTCGGGAGGCGTCGCTTGGATGCTGCCATCTCTAGCTTTCTCTGGCACCTCCTCCCTGCTTTCAAGAGAATTGCCCTCCTCGTGAGGGTGCATCTCCGCAGGCCTCCGTATTTGCTTCTGTTGTGGCTCTGACCTAACCACCCTCACAGTTGCAAGAGCCACCTTGCGGTTCTGAGTGCACCCACACCCTGGGTCTGCAGCCCGCGCTGTCTGGGGACTGAGGGCCCCTAACGTCGCTTCTGCAACACGGGACATCCGTTTTCTCGTGCGCTTCCCTACCCCCCGCTCTCTCCGGTCTGAACTCTTACCGGTAGCTGTTGTTCTAAACCCTAATTTTGGTCACTGCCCTGGTTAGGGATCTGCAGGGAAAGGTCACAGCAGCTTGGCGCGGCAGGAAAGCCCCTTCCCGCCCCGCCCCCTGCCCGCCGCTCACCTCGCTTCCCCGACTCCTTGCCTCCTTTATACACCATCACCACCACGCCCGTGCCTCCGCAGGCTGACCTGGCTCTCGTGGCATCACCTCCTTGTGGGAAATCCTTACCAACCTCCAGGGGCAGTCACTTTTTGCTCTTCTGAAAGGTTTTGTTAAATTATACTTTCGTGGCCACGGATATGTGCGAGGAAGAAGAAAAACTTGCCAGGTAGGTGCTCGATTACCCCTGCCTGTAGCAACCTTTAAAATTAGACACTAGAAATCAGAGATTCTATACCTTCAGGAGAGCCCAGGGTTCTCTAGACGGAGCATGTAGGCCTCGTGTCCTTTCTCTGTCCCAGGATCCCTTCCAGGACGCCACACGACATCTAGTTATGCCTCCTGGGGCTCCCCCCGGCTGTGCCGTTTTCTCAGACTTTCCTTGCTCCTGAGGATCTGGACGGTGTCACGCACCCGCCAGGGACACTGTAAGACGCCCCCCATTGGAACATGCCTGCGTGGCTTTCTCGTGATTAGACGGGGGCTGTGCGTCTGCGGGAGGAAGATGGCCAAGGTCAAGGGCCATTCTCTCATGGCCTAGCGACGCTGCATACTGTCAGCGTGACTTGTGGCTGTTGGTGTTGACCTTGCCCACCTGGCCTAAGAGCAGTGTTCGTCAGGTTCTTCTCCAGGAAAGTTGCTTGCCCTTCTGTCTATACCGCAGTCGTTGGACAGAAGTCACTGTGCACGGCCCACATTTAAGGTGTGGGGAATTCCATCCTCCGATTATTTTTGAGCTGGTCGGGGAAATGAGGGGTCTCTGATGCTGCTTAGGGAGGCCACCTGGGTGGGAAGAAGGGAATGTCGAAGATCGAGAAGGGTTGTTCCCTCAGGATACTGCCCATATGAGCAGACTTTCAGACAGCGGGGGGCCGCGCGCTCCAAACGAGCCGGCGCACTTCCTCGCGGAAAGACAACGCGGTCTGCAAATTCTGTTCGTTCTTGCTTCCGAACCGGGTTTCCGGTCCCTTGTACAGGAAAGCGGGCTGTTGCTTTAGGACTCCTCAAATGGTTGAAGCCTGCGATAAGTGGCTGGTTTAAATCTGAAGTCAACAAACCTGACTTTCAGCTCCTAACGGTACTTGGCTCGTGCATCACACCCGAAGCCCCCCCCGAGCTTCAGGACCCATCGATTCCGAGGGAACCAGTTGGGAATGTGAAAGCTCCGAGCTGCAGTGAACGTGGCACTTTCTATAAAGACTAAGCGTCTTGCATCAACATTTAAAAAGGGCAAGTGGGGTAGCCCCGCTGCATGTTGGGGTGTACTCTTTCCGAGTTGCCTTAAGCACCTGCAGAACGCCCGTGCACGTCCCAGGGCCCGACGGGGCTCTCTCCCGTGCAGCCATCGACACGAGAATTCACCCAGCACCTACCATGTGCATGACGCACAGACGGGCTCCGGATCACTTCTTTGCAACACCGGGTTGCACCTTTTCGTCCTTCGGGCCTCCCTCCGTTTACCCGTCTTTGGCGATAAGACCGCGCAGGTAGGTCGCACAGCAGAGGGAACTCCTACCCAGGCCCAGGCGAACGAGTCACGAAGTGAGCGCCTGTTCTCTTACGTCTCTCTTCTCGGCCTGCGGAAGGAAAGGTTTCAACGCCCCGGGGGGGCCTTGCTGGAAAGCTCTTGCCACGGCACAGCGCAAATCTCCGTTCAACTAGGCGAGCAGTTGATTTCTCTGGCCACGCAAAAGCTCTTTAGAAGTAAAGTTGGACATGTGAACCCAGTGCCCACCGGCTGCGAAACGCCCAAGGATAGAAATGGTAAAATGTAAGAACACGGGAGTAAAAGACGAGCCCTTTCTAGCACCTCCCCGCCCGCGGCAGAGGGCAGGCCTCCAGCCAGGGGAAGGGTGGCGGCGTGCGGGGTGCTGCAGGATTTCCATCTGCGCTCCGGTGACTCCCCTGCACATGATGCTTTGAGGCGGGGCTGTTTTGCAAACTTCTACGGGGCCTCACCTTGTTCCTCAAAAGTCTGCAGTTTTAAGGGTGAATCCAGTAGCAACCCCTCCTTGAATCGCCCAAAAAGCGATCACCGGTTCGAGAGGTCAGGTGAGAAATGTCTATCGCTGAGGCTGCCATGTAGAGACGCGACAGCTGTCCGGTCGGTGTCGGGGTTCTGAGAGTGGAGGCAGCTGTCAAAAATAAAGGACGTCCGGGGGCGCCTGGGGGGGCTCGGTCGGTTCATGATTTCGGCTCGGGTCATGAGTCAGTTCACGAGCTGGGAGATCGTGACCTCCGCTGGGATCTGTGCTGACGGTCAGGAGGCTGCTTGGGATTCTCTCTCTTCCTCTCTCTCTCTCTGCCCCTCCCCTGCTCGCACTCTCTCTGTCTCTGTCTCTCTCTCTCTCTCAAAATAAATAAACATAAAAAAAAAAAAAAGGAAAGAGAGAAAATCTTGTCTCACCCACAACGCTGCCAGAACGTCTCCGATCATGGGATGGGTTGAGTCACAACCCGGGACGGCGACCCTCCCACCGCCAGACCTCCCAGGGAAGGGCACCCCAGAGCGGTTTTGCAGATTTGCACCCTCCCTTCCGTGCAACCCTCCGGGTCTTGCCTGGCCCTTGACAGTGCGGGCTATCCTCCTGCCCCCGGGGGTCCCAGCCCGCGCTGATGTAGGGTGAGGGCCGGGCACAGAGGTGGGCGCCCACAGCAGCAAAGCTCACCCTGACGAGTTAGTGAATGTTTAAGGAAAATGAGTTCTCATCTCCTCTCACCTGTAAGTCATCCCAAAGGATACCATGTCCCTGTATCACACAAGTACCCACACCCTAGAGCCTTTTCCCCCAACGGCCCCAAATCATGGAACCTTAGAGTCAGAAAGCCCTTATCCAGGTTTTTCTGATATGGGGATCGCTTCTGTCTCCTCTCCAGCCCCTGCTTGAATGCTTCCACGACTGGGACCTCACTACTCCATTTGTAATTGTCAATGTAATTGACAATTAATTGACAATGTAATTGTCAACCATTGCTTTGGGTGACATTTTGTCCCTGCCTTTCTTCCCAGCTGGACTGCAGAAGCCTGGCAGAGGGGGAAGATCTCTTCGTTTGTTATCTCTAATATCTAAATGAATATCAGGCCGGCACGATGCGTGAAATACTGATACTTTTTTTCCCTCTTGCTCAGGGAATGTTTATTTAGCATGTGCTACAGGCCAGGTACTGTTTTCTGTGCTCGGGATCCATCAGTTACCAAGACAAACTGGTTGGCTCTCCCTCAGCTTACATTCTAAGGAGGGGAAGAATGAACAATAAAATGAAGAAACGATATGCTGTTAGACGGCGATAAATGCTGTGAAGAGAAAAAACCCAGGTGAAAGGAAGACAGAAACGAGCCGTAGGAGGGAGGTGGTCAGGGAGGGCCTCTCCGGGGAGGTGTGACAGGAGGCACACAGCTCGGTGCTCCGTGTCGGTTGTTTAGAGACCGTCGGGTCACATGTGGTGGTGATCACTCACCTAGGATGGCTGTGCCGGCGTGATGGGCCCTGGGCGTGCTGGCCGGACCTCCGCCCCTCTCTTCCCGAGGCTCTGCGACAAAAGCACTGATACCTGCTGGGGCGCACATGATACGAATTTATTTTTTCATTTTTTTAAACGTTTATTTGTGAGACAGAGAGACAGAGCACGAGCAGGGGAGGGGCAGAGAGAGAGGGAGACACAGGATCCGAAGCAGGCTCCGGGCTCCGAGCTGTCAGCCTGGAGCCCGACGCGGGGCTCGAACTCACCGGCCGCGAGATCGTGACCTGAGCTGAAGTCGGGGATGCTTAATCGACTGAGCCCCCGGCACCCCGGGGTGCACATGCTACTAATTTAGAGGGAGGCCTGCTGGGTCACAGTGGACAGAACCCAACAGGCCGGGTCTGTGTTTGCCACTTATTGGCGTCAGAGCCCCAAAGCACTGCATTGCACCTCAGATCCTCAGTTTTCTCATCTAGCAAACGAGAAGATGCTTACCTCGCTAGGGGGCTGCACGCTGTAGAGACTGTGCACGTAAAGCGGCTGACCCATCGTGCTCCACGGGCTGTAGTGCCGTGTGGACACAGAGATGCCGGCAACACCCGCCCGGGGTTATCGAGAGTGAGGGAGCTCCCTGCTTTCAGAGCTTCCTCTGCACCCAAGCTTCTGTCTGCTCTCAACATCGCGCGTGTTTTCCCCAACACGGTGCACCCGTCGGCAGGTTGGGTCGCGCGCCTTAATCGCGTAAGTGACTCAGTTTCCCCAGGCACGGTCCCCAGCTTTCCCGAGGCCGGGCTGCCGCTCATGCTGTGCCACCCCTCCAGGAATGCCTGGTCCCAGCCAGGCTAAGCCCTGCTAGTCCTTCCCGGCCCAGCCCCGGTGCCAGCGGCGGCCGGGCTCCCCCACCCCGCTCTTCCAAGTCCTTGGCTCCCCTGCCACTCCCGGCCCCGTCTGCCCCTCTGCTGCGCTTGTTTTTCTGACACTGCCGTCCACCCCCAACCACAGCCTGCGCCGGCCGTGCCCCTCGGTGGCCGCGAGCTCCTTGGGGGTCTGGCCGTTCAGCCTCCCACGCGCCTGGCGGCCCGAGGTGTGGTGCCACGCTTGCCGGTTCCAGCTCAGTTGTCAGAAGCCACAGAGGAGGGCTGGGGAGGACCCCTGGATCACACCGTGGGTGACTCTGAAGACCATGGATTCCGGGGCGCCCGGGTGGCTCCGTCGGTGAAACGGCCAGCTTCGGCCCAGGTCACCATCTCACGGTTCTGTGGGTTCTAGCCCCACGTCGGGCTCTGAGCTGCCAGCCCGGAGGCCACTTCAGATTCCCTCTCTCCCAATCTCTCTCTCTCTCTCTCTCTGCCCCTCCCCTGCTGGCACCCTGTCTCAAAAAAAGAAAGGGAAAAAGAAAAAAAGACAAGAGAACGGGTTCCGCAGGGGGTAACAATCGCGAGAAACCAACAAAACAGCGAGGAAGTGGGAAAAAAAAGGCCATCACGAGCCAGGCCTCCGTGGCCTGACGTCGGTACGAGCCTCTTACAGGAGGCACGAGAATGTGGTTTGTTTATTGCCGCTTATCTACCGTGGTGCCCTTTCAGGCAAATTTGCTACCTTTTCTCTGTGCAGGGGACAGATGGCCACCGTCAACAGCACCGGGCGATCGTCTAACTACGTTCCGACAGCAGCACTTTACTTTCCCACGTGTGGCGTTGACTAGCAATTTGTCATTCGAGCCTCATGACAACCTTAGGAGACGTATCAGGTATACGTAGACGGCTCCCGTTTGACAGATGAAGAAAAACTGAGGTTAAGAAGGGACTTCCCCGCTTGCACGTAACTGGCAAACGGCAAACTACGCACCAGAAACCAGAGCCCGCAGCCCAGCGTCCCCACCCGCCGCCTCCGCCCGGACCCTACCCTCAGCACGCTCCGTCGGTGCCCTGGTCACACGGCTTGTGTGGGAAGCTGGGGAAAGGACTGCCTTCCTCCTCCGTAAGCTGCCTTTCCCAGGAGGGGTGCTTTGCAACAGGCCATCTTCACTCAACGAACAACGGAAACGAGTAGGCCAGCCCTGTCCCTTGGGAGGTTTACGGTGTCCGACTCCGATGAAAGGGAATAACGTCACTGTCCCCTGTTGGGCCTTTGGAGGGACCAGGAGTTAACATTTCTACCGAGTAGGCACTCTGCAAGGTTGCAGACTGTTTACAATCTGTGTGCTGGTTTACCCTTACCCTTGACTTTGAAAAAGACGGACATTCTTGGTTCATAATAGCATACCGGCTTATTCCAGCCATGCTCTCATCCGAGCTATTTACTTTCAAGCTTCCATTTTAATTTCTAAACAGGGAACTGCATCGGAGGGGCCGTCTCAGTTCCCGCTCTTGGATCCGGAATTACATATCTCGGCAGCATTTCTCAAGTGCACTTGAGGACTCAGAGACCGTAGGCTGAGAACTTGACATTGAAATTCAGTAAGGGATTCAGAGAACTCCGGTGACTACAGCGTCTCAACCCGAAACGGTTTCTTTGGTTTCTGCGGTTGAGTGAAATTACAACTAGCATTTATGGAAAGTCGAGCCTATGCCGAGCATCATTCACATGTGTGTCCGCTCACTCCTCCCAGGCTTTCAAGGTGAATACCGCAGCCGGTTCCACAACTGAGGCACAGAGGGGCCACGCCGGATCCCAGAGCAGGGGGTGACCCCTGGGATTTGGGGTGCGAGCACCCACCAGGGAGCAGAAATGTCTCTTCTGACCCTGCCTTTGCCTTTGTCTTCCTGTCTGACACCTGCCTCCCCGTTGGTCACGTTGCCCTTGTCACCACCTGACATCTGACGTGGCCGGGCGGCAAGGGGAAGACTGAACCAGACACCCGGGGGGTCGGGCCCTGAGTGGAATCAATCAGCTTCTCCCCGGCCGGTTCCTGCCCCCCTGGGAAGAATGTACGATCTGTCCCAGTTACTTGACGATAAGAACCGTATTCGGCGCGTGATTATTTTCATGTAATCTAATGGACGGGATTTCCTATCGTTCAGAAGAAAGGACTTCTTAGAAACATCACGTATCGTTGACAAAAATGCCCGTTCTCCAAAGGTGCCACCAGCCTGGCCGCCCTCCTGCAGGTCTGGGTTCCCCGGGCGCCGGGCCTGCGGGGCTCTAAGAAGCATGGCTTTCTCCGGCAAGGTTCAGGGTGATCCCGCCAGGAATGGGCAGACCCCCTGCTTAGCCCACCTGCGTAGACCCCACTGCGGTCAGGGTCAGTGCCGGTCTCGGCCGCTGGCACCCCCACAAGGCCTCGCACAGGCGGGGAGGTCTGTGGATGCACGAGGGAGAGACTGACACAGCTCAGTCTAAGCAAAGCCCCCAGCTAATGAGAAAGAATCCCCAGCCAGGGTTTCCCACCCGCTGCCCCCCACCCCCCAGCCCTTCCTCTCTGTCTCTGTCTTGTGCCCATTCTCATTTCCTCCGCTCTCGTCCTGGCTTTCTTTGCTCCTTCTGTTTCTTGTTTGCTTCCCCAGCCCGAAAACCACACGGCTTTGAACCACACCCTCTTTGTCTCTTGGATCTCTTTCCCACAGCTCTTTTCTGTTGCGCTTTGGCTGGGTTTTCGTTTGTGGCTGGATTTCAAGGGTCTGACTGTGTACTTCCGCTCCCCCCCCCACCCCCACCCCGGGGACACGCGGAGCCCCTGGTTCCTTGATTTCCATCCTTCTCTCTTCTCTCTCATATCGGATCCCCCCACCCCAGCCCTGGGGGGTGGGGCACTCACTTCCCCCGCCCGAGGTGCTCCTCTTACGCCACCCCCAGGGCTCCCTCCAGCTCTCAGGCTCCTCAGGCCCCGCCCCCAGGGAAGGCCCACGTTAGCGCCCCATCTGGGCTTTGCTTCTCTTTTTATGTTCTTTCTTTCTTTCTTTCTTTCTTGTACCATATGTTCTCGCTTGTGGAAGCCTCACCTGGGCGAAAGTCCTTGGAGAAACTGAGGCTGGGCCAAGGCTCTGCTGTTGCTCAGTCCTCCAAGGTGGCTGCCCCAGGGAAGGCACAGATCGGCGCCCCAGCCTTTGCAGGTGATGCACCTGCTGAGAGAGGCGTGCCATCCGGGTCCCCTTTTGCAGCCGTGGCCTCCCTGCCCTTCCCACACCTGCTCCCACTGACCCCCGACCCCCTCCTCCCCCCTTCGTCTTCCTGTGATGTGCCGAATGGAGGGGCTGTGCCAACGGCTCATCCCTCGTGGCCCTGCGTGTCCCATGCGCCTTCACGCGTCTTCCCGGCTATCTGTGTCCAGGACAAAACCTTCTCCATGCAAAAATGTCCAAGTTCCTCCCTAGCTGAGAGCACTCCTCGCTGATCCCGGACAGGCACCCAAGATTCTTCCTGCCACGCAAAGGAGAGCAGGGGGGCGGAGGTTGGGGAGAGGGGGTATCCTGCATAACACTTCTCTGGGGCTGCTGTGCCCCGGGGTCAGGCAGGCCTGCGGGAGGGAGACCACAAGGGACACAAACCATGCTTGCTCATCAGAGCAGATTTCTCCAGACTTTTAAGAGGGTGCACCCCCCACCCAGGAAAGAGTTAGGATGATTCACCCCATCAATATACGGACATTCGTCTATTAATATAGATCTGACTCAACTAATACAGACACTTGTTGTAAGACAGAATGGGAAAATAGAAGAAAAACAAGAAAGAAACACTTAAATGGCTTTAGTTTATTAAAAGTATAAAAAATGTTTTCTCCCACTGAAGCATTTATTTATTTTTTACTTTAATTTTTTAAAGTAACCTCATGCCCCAGATGGGACTCAGACTCACCACCCCGAGATCAAGAGTCATGGAGTCCACCAACTGAGCTAAAGTATTTATTAATAATTTTTAGTGAATGCAATCTGACTGGATATACATCATTCTTTCTCCCCCCCCCCCCAAACTTACTTTTGTATTTGGTGATATAGTATCGAGAAGAACTGGTTCTGGAATTTCACTTATGTTGGTTCTTGGCTATCATACGTCTCTGAGACTGGTTTCTCCCCATACTCACGTCTGTGTCCATCCACTAATGATACACGGTGTCGCTTCAATGTAACTGCAAATTTCCACCTTCTCTGATGTCGGTCCGGTTTTGCATGCTAAGAGCTTTTTCCATTTTAGGTTTAAAAAAAATTTTTTTAACATTTATTTATTTTTGAGAGAGAGACAGAGCACGATCGGGGAGGGGCAGAGAAGAGAGGGAGACACAGAATCGGAAGGAGGCTCCGGGCTCCGAGCTGTCAGCCCAGAGCCCGACGCGGGGCTGGAAGTCACAAACCACGAGATCATGACCTTGAGCCGAAGTCGGACGCTCAACCGACCGAGCCACCCAGGTGCCCTGCAATTTTACATCTTTGACAAGTGGTTTCAAAACACTATAAGAAGAGGGGGTTGATTTTCACATAATTAGAAAATTCTGCTTCCACTCAAAGAGTAGAGTGTGAGAATTTTTGAAGTTTACAACTGTAAATCTAACCTTTCTTTCTCCAACAAAAACGCCCTAACAGGAAGACATTTCCAAACATCCCATTTTCAAAAGGCTGTGTCAGTAGCATATGTTTCTTCTAGGGAAAAAAAAAAGAATTTGGGGTGCCTGGGTGGCTCAGTCGGGTAGGCATCCGACTCTTGATTTCTGCTCAGGTCACGATCTCACAGTTCGCAAGATGGAACCCTGCACTGACAGCCAGGAGCCTGCTTGGGATTCTCTCGCTCACTCGCTCGCTCGCTCGCTCTCGCTCTCTCTCTGCCCCTCTCCCACTCGCCCGCATACGGGTGCACACGCACGCCCTTTCTCTCTCAAAATAAGTAAGTAAACATTAAAAGAAAAAGAATTCTGTTCCCACTGATCGTTAAGGCATCTTTCTCTTGAAATGACGGATTTGTTGGCTTTTCGAAAATAAATGCTGGTGGCCCGGGACCGCCAGGTGGCCTGAGGGCCCGGCTGCCTTCCCTGCCGGCTGGATGATGAGGGTTCGCCCCGGAGAAGCAGGGGTCTCCGCTGTCACTGTGTGTCCACGTCTGGTTTCGGTACTGATGTTGTCAATCTGCCGTTTCTTCGCAGTGATCTCTTTAAAGCCACCCGTCCGTTTCTTCAAGGTTCAGTACAGCTAACCTCAAATAATAGAATCCTACGTCCACTTAACCAGACCCACACAAACTGCGATGAGTCACAACGCAACTGAAAATGAGTGGAGCTGTGAGGGTTCCCCCCGACACCCTTCTTGGAGGACCACCCTCTCTTTTTACTGGCTTTTCTGGCCAACCACACGACCTGAGAGCTTGCCATAAGGAGTGGATGAGGGTGCCAGCACCCATCAGTGTTTTAACTACTTGCAAAGTTTTTGTTTGTTTTAGGAAAAAACGAATAGAATTCTAATTTTTTCCTCCCCGCCATCGAAAGAGACTGCCGAGGGTGGCCCCCTAGGGACGGGGCAACGAGCAAGGGGCACCCGTGGGGCGTGCATGTTTGTTTCACGAACTCCCAGCATCGCGGTGGTTAAGCTGTGCCCTCTGCCCCATCCAGCTGTGGTGACAACAAAGGCCCGGGGCGAGCCTCCTCGATCGGGCATCTGACCATGTCACCCTCCTGCTCTAGAACCACTCTGGCTCCCCGTGGCCCTCTGAATAAAGCCCAGGTTCCTTAGTCTGATTCACAGACTAAGGCTGGGGCGCCTGGGTGGCTCAGTCCCACTTGGGCTCAGGTCATAGTCTCACGGTTCACGAGTTCAAGCCCCGCATCGGGCTCTGTGCTGACAGCTCGGAGCCCGGAGCCTGCTTCCCATTCTGTGTCTCCCTCTCTCTCTGCCCCTCCCCTGCTCGTGCTCCCTCTCTGTCTCAAAAATAAATAAACATTAAAAAAAATTTTTTTTAAAGTGTCCGCGCTGACCCGAAACAGGGCTGATGCGCCTCTTTCAGCCCTGTATTCCCCTCGCTCGGCAGCGAGGGCTGGCGGGTGCGTTTGTACAGTGGTTTTCAGTTTCGAATGGAAGCGGACGTCTCTCCTGCACCTGGTCTCCCACAGCCTCTGGGCCACCCGTCGTCGTGGTGGTGATGGTGTTTGAGTTGCCTGGGGGCAGAGGTGGCTCACGGTGGCTGCTCGGGGTCCCTCCCCTTCTTTCCGGTACTGCCTTCTCGATAGGGGCAAGAGAAGGTGTGGGGCCCCATCCTCATGGAATTGTGACCAACAGGATGACCAACAGGATGGAATTGTGACCAACAGCCTTGACCAAACGTGTGACTCCTGAGTAGTCTGGGGGACAGCAGCAAGTGGAGGCACCGGTTTAGGGTTCTGAAGCCGCCGAGCATCAGCATCCCAGGATTAACTGTGTCGCCTTCTCACGCCCTCTGGTGGCTGGAGGGAGTGCCCACCCTCACTTCCTCCCCCGTGTCTGCAGCCCCCTGCCCAGCGAGGGCTCTCTGAAGCTGGGAACTTCGTCTTACGGATAGAAGGGGGGTGGGTATGTCCCCTCCCGTGTGGTATGAGGAGCTCACATAGCTTGAATACACCAGAAAAGCAACGTGCGAAGACATCGTCGACCTTCCCACGGGCTTTTCTCCATCATGAGTAACCAACAGGGACCCAGCTTGCCCGTGCACCGTATGCGAGTTGAGCCTCTACGGTATAGGGCTCTTTGAATGTCAGTGTTATTGAGGTTTTGATAATTATGTACCTTCAAAAGATGTTCAATGTAATTCTGATCATACTCCTCTAAAAATGCCTCAGATTAAAAGCTTTTGCTGGCTCTTTAGACCGTGGGCCTGCAATTATAGAAAATGAACTGCATTTTAGCTTTCCATTGAAATTAATAACAACGGTTCCCCGGTTGACTCTGTGAATAGTTAATGGAACAAACAGGATACTTCAGTACAATATGGGTTGGAAAGCCATTTGAGCGAGATTCTGGGTTTCAAATGGGAAAATAATTCATACGATGCAAACCTTTCTCATATGCACTCTGAGCAGTGGGTGTTTCTCTGAAATGAAAACTAAGCTATTTAGCGAATGATTAACCGCACCTCAGTCTGCGTGTTACTCCCCTGAAAGCCGGACTCAGGTAAATAATCTAGCACGTGGTAGTTAGCCCCGCCAGAGACCTTGCACCAAGACGGGTCCCCTTGTTTGACAACCAAGAAACATGTTCAGCCAACTTGAGCGTCCTCCACGGACACTGAGCTGGAAAAGGAGAGAGAGAAGTGGAGTCTGGCCTACCGACCCAGAGCAAACCAAACCCTGCAAAGTGAGTATTCTCGTTCCCATTTTGTAGATGTAGAATTAAGTAATTTGCCTGGTGTACCTCCTCCGGCCAGGCAGTCCCTCCCCATTCGAGACACCTGCAGTGGACACATAGGCTCAGGACGCCGGCGTCTGCACCCTCCCTCCGTCCATCTCTGTTCCTACCTCCATGCCTGGTCCTGTCGCTGAGAAGGGACTTTAGGGACGCTTCGGCTCCGGACGTTCGATTTTGACTCCATCCCACCAAATCCAAACCGACCTGCTTCGGTGGAGGGAAGGGGTGGGGGGCACAGGTCTCATCTGCATAAGATGTAGGCCTAGGGAGAAAGTTCACAATTAGACGAGTCAGGGCGCTGGCGGTTACAAGAAAACTAAGAGGGATAAGAACGAAACGAACGTAAACAATTGCTAAGAAAGACGCACAAGAGGCGAAGACCCCTCTCCGCCTCTCCTCACTCAAATTCAACTGTGGAAGGCACAGTTGTGTCTCCTTGTGACGTTGCACGCTGCGTGCGTTCACATTCCCATCACTCCTTGTGTCACTCACCCACGAAACACTAGGAAGAGGATGAGCCACATAGAAACATTACACCTAGAACCTAGTAGAAGATTCTGGAAAAGTCAGAGGCAGTTACGGACGTTGCACACGCCGTGGGCGTTCGGCCCAGTACAAACACCTTAGTAAGAACTCCCCCGCCCCTCCGAACTAAGGGTGAAATGGTCTGCCAGCACAGTCTCCATGGCAAAAGTGATTTAAAAGAAAAAAAAAAAAAGATTTCTGAGATGTGGAATTCATGCTGTTACGCTCAGAGCTGTTAAGACGCGGTTGGAAAATGATATTAACCAATTTTCACCGCTTCAGCGTCAAGGGAGAAGAGACTGTCATGTCGCAAGTCAGGGTTCTATCTTTGGGGGAAGCCTAGGTGACTTTTTACCTCAAAACGGCACAGATCTGGAGGGGCGGGGGTGGCTTATAGGTTAGATGACCAGATATCAGGACAAGAAAAAGATCCCGATGCGCTGATGGGGAACGGATACGCTTTTAAGAGGTAAAATGCTTCATTTCACTTCAAGTAATGAACTGCGTCAAGATGGGGGTGAGGTTGGAAATTCTAAGCAGCCACAAATCCCGTATGAATTAACAGGCCACTTGCTTCTTGTGCAGTTTCCAGCTGTAGTAAGCCCGTTGGAGCCGCGTCTACAGAAAGGGAGGGAGTGGCCCCCGTGGTCCTTTGTCCTAGGCACATGGCGTCCAGTCCTTGTGGGATCTGGACCGTGTCCAGAAGGCCGCTCTGAAAACCGTGTCTTCTGACGTATGATTGAGGAAACTGGAGATGTTCACCCGCGAATAACCCAGGGCGCACACCTGCTGTCTTCCTAAATTTGCAAGACTGCCTGTCTGGAAGCGAGCAGACGTGTTCTACGTCTCCGGGGGGCCGAACTGGTGCTGCCACTGGGAATCACAGGGAGGTGGGACTCAGGGTGAGGGAGGGCGAGTTCCTTACAATTCCACGCGTTTCAGCATATAACCCGATCTCGGGAAAGTTTCGTCTGCAGACCAGGGGGATATAGGGAGGGGTCCTGCGCTGGGAGAGAAGCTGGATGAGGTGACATCTGAGGACCCTTCCAACTCTGAGATGCTGGCTGGTGCCACTGGGACCGAGAGGTGTTTTCAGGGACCAAGTCTCTCCATCAAGTCCCCTTGGGGTAGCACCGGGGCTTGCAGCGACGTCTCTGGTGGCGGATGTTTGAGGAAAGAGTGTTGGAGCGCCATTGGTGTTGGAGGTCATATCAACAAGGGTAAAGGCTTTCCTCCTGCCCCCTTTCTTTCTAGAAGGAGGGTAGGTCTGACTGAGAAAAGCATGCAGAGAACCGAGGCAGCTGTTGTAGGGTACTTCTGACAGTCGGCTCAAAGCACAATTCCGGGGACGGTTGTAGGGACTGTCCCTGGAATGGAATAGAATAGGGCTATAGAGAATAGCCGTATTCTACAGAGCACATTGCTGTGCTGACAGTCCCTACGGTGGGGTCCCTCTGCACTTTCTGGGCCGGAGTTGCCTTTATTAATGGAACTTGGCTAATAGCGACAAGGCGTTGAGCCACACGGTCTGCTCCCCAGCGAGGGACAGTGGGCAGAGGATAGGAGAGGGTGGGGAGTTGTGGATCACGGACGTGTCCGAGTCCCGGAAGTGGCAGGTGAAGACTTTCCAGACTTGGGCAGAGCCAGGACCATCGCCCAACCCCAGTCCAGTGCTGTCCCCACCTTCTCAGTGTGCCCACTACGCAGGCTGACAGATAAGAAATGGGATGATGGCAAGGCATAGGGGAAAACGATAGATCGCAGTTAATGATTTTTAAAAAAGGAAAGGAAATCAAGCGTGCTTCCTTCCTTAGTGAAGAGGCTTCTCCTCCAGCCTGATTTCGGCTCCTGCAGGGCGGGGAGCCTTGTTGGGGGTTCAGAGGAACAGCCACCATTTCGGTCACGACCATCGCTGTCTCCTTGCCACAGGGCCGGTTACCTGCCCTCCTTTCCCTGCACTGCGGTTGGTCCCACGTTGTAAGCATTGCTGCTGCTCAGGGGGGAACATGAGCAGAGCCCCAGACGGGCTGGGCATGGTGTGGAGCTGGAAAAGGGGAATCTGGAGCCAGATGTGACCTGTGGCAGCCATTTTCTACACCGTGGCAGCCATTTTCCACACTCAGCCTGTTTCCTTGCCCGGTAACGGCACCTGCTTCAAGGTCCGGTGTTGGAATCCCACGAGCCAAACCAGGATTGTGGAAAGCTTTGTGGCCAAAGGCATGATGGGATTTCCTCCCGGTAGAAGGTCACCTGCTGTTCGCCCCTGACGGAGGTCGGCAAGTGACACCCACAAGCACTCTGGGGATGCCGGGTCGTCTTGGGGAGTCTGCCTGGCTGTCTCCCCATAGCAATGCTCCCCTCCCTCACCTGGGGCTCTGGGTGGCCGGCAGACTGTGCCAGCGTGACTGAGCAAAGAGTCTCTCGTGACAGCCTGCAAACTGTCCTCCAGTTCTGGGCCAGCGTGTCTCCTGTTACCTCGCTGAAACAGACACCCAGAGAACACCGCCTTCCGAGCGCCCCGTGAGGACGCGTCCGTGCGACAGCTTCCGGAGCCACAGCTTGCTTTAAAAGCAAGCCAGTGGCAACCCACCAAGGCTCACCGATTTCTGACTCACGCATCGAACTCGACTTGCCAGCGCTGTGCCGCTAAACTGCGTCCGGTGGGGGAGCCGAGGGGAAGTCCTGATGGGGAGCGTCTCCCGCTGCCCCCTGGTCTGAACACTCCCATTGCGGCCACTTTCAGGCCATCAACGTGGTGTCACTGAACGCAGCGGTGGCTGTTGGGGGCTGGTAGGACCCGGCTCCAACTCAACGCTGCCTGAGATTCAGACTAATGTCCATGATAGTTTCTCAGGCAGAATGTTCTCCAGGAAACCACGCGGCTCTGGCACTCGCTCATCCTCCGATTTTAAAGCAGCGTAAGCACGGTGGTTCAGCTCAGTTGGGCGCTACAAAACAGTCCCAAGGACCGGAGGGGCCTCTGAGAGAATGCGCGTGGATGGACAGGCGGTCCACATGCAGGAACCTCCTTACTCGTTTTACCCAACAACGAACGTTTTCCAGAGCTTGAAAGACTCGATGCTGGACAAAGACACGCACGGAAGGGCTTTGGGACCGTCTTCACACTTCGTTCCTTGGCCTGGGGTTGACAGAAAAAGGTCAAGCTTCTTTGCTTTTGCCACTGACTGGGGAGTGGGCCCCTCCCCGGAGGGAGAATGTCTCCTGGCCGTGAGCAAGGAAGGTGCCAGCCTGTGGCTCAACCACGGGAGCCCATCAGCCCTCAGCAACAGTGAAGTCTAGGACCTTCAGCCAGACCGTGCCCGGATCCAACCTCTTAAACGTGTTTTAAGTTAGAAAGGGGATTGGCAATTGCCCATGACGTTTTCCTAACATTCCAAAAATGTAAACATGACCGGGGCCCCTGGGTGGCTCGGTCAGTCAAGCGTCCGACTCTTGGTTTCGGCTCAGGTGGTGATCTCACGGTTCCTGGGTTCAAGCTCCAGGTCGGTCTCCGTGGTGATAACGAGGAGCCTGCTTGGGATTCTCTCTCTCCCTCTCTCTCTGCCCCTCCCCTGCTCACGCCCTCTCTCTCACACACAAAATAAACTTCAAAAAATGTAAACATAACGTACGTACAGTAAAAATGCACAGACCATGAACGTGCCCCTTGATGAATTTCAAAAAGACCACGCCCAAAGGCATTGCCACGACTGGTCTTTCTCTCATATTTGCAGGTGCTGAGCTACGGAGTTGGCGGACTTCCCACGCACCTGTGTCCCTTTTCTTCCTGAGCAAGGAGATCTCTGCACCAGATGGGTTTTGCAGCCGGGGACTTGCCACTGTGAACAGGCCAGGCCTGACTGGGCTAAGAGGAGAAACTCCAGCCCCGGGGTGGGGTTGACGGCGCCCTGCAATTTGGGCACAAGGTGGCCGGTAGCCCTCCCAGGCTGACGCAGAGTCTCTTCCAGACCGGAAGACCGCCTTGGGTGGGGTGACCTTGTGCTGGAACCAGGGAAGCACGGAGCCCACGACGGCTCCCACCTCCCAGCGGCACAGACAGGGAGCTGGAGAACTGAGCCCGTGGCTCCCCAGCACCTGAGGGAGACTCAGCCCGCCCACTGGGGACACCCGGCGGTGCAGCCAAAGCCCAGGAACTGGGAGCTGATGCAAGTCACGGACGTGACCCTGGATCCCGAACGCCTTCTGTCTCCTCCCTCCGCGCCCAAATGGTCACTTCCTCCTCTGTGATCTGCACGGGACGCTTGCGATACACGCGGCCAATCCGGCAAACCTCGAGGGGCGCGGCTGCCGTTCCGGGGGTGAACGAGACTGACGCCATCACCCCGGAGCTGAGGGGGTACGGGGCTCCACAGACGCCTGCAGCCAGGGGTTACTGGAGCCCAGGGTCCGCAGGACGCTTCTTTGAGGAGACTGCGTGGGTCCGTGGGCCTCGGTGGGTGAGAGCAAATGGCTGGAGACAGTCCAGAGAGAGTGCGGAAAAGCTCAGGTATGTTCCAGAAGGCAAGGACCTCGGTAAGAGAGTGACCCGGAGAACCGTGCGGCCACCTGCGGCTGCGAAGGGCTGGGACCAGAGGAGGGAGGCTCCTGCGCGAAACCAGGTGGAGCTTCACCCCCGGGCTCAGGGGCAGCCCTTGGAGCAAGTAAGCGCAGGGCATGACAGGCTCTGCTTGTGTTCCCAGCAGATCCTTTGGGGCCCTCTGGGATCCCTTCTCAGCGCAGCAACGCCCCCCTACTTGCTGTAAGCTCCTCGTGGGCGGGGCGGGGTCCCCCCGCCCTGTGGACGCTTAGTGCTGCTGGGGACCTGAGCAGCATCACACGTGTAATTCACCCCCCACGCCCTCTGGACAAGCCGAGGCCAGCAGCCTTTGCTCCAGTTTTGGCATAAAGTCCAGCTGAGAAGGCATGTGGATGCTCCCACTGTCTCTTGAAAACCTTCAAAGATTCCATTTTCCTCCAGCAAGACTAGAGCTTTAAAAAAAGAAAATGCTCTCAGGACGCCTGGGTGGCTCAGTCGGTTGAGCGTCCGACTTGGGCTCGGGTCACGATCTCACGGTTTGCGGGCTCGAGTCCCACATCGGGCTCTGTGCCGACAGCTCGGGGTCTGGGACCTGCTTCGGATTCTGCGTCTCCCTCTCTCTCTGCCCCTACCCCACCCCCTGTCTCTCAAAACTAAATAAACATTAAAAAAATTTTTTTTAAATGCTCTCATGAATTTTGGAAACATGCTTACTCTGCCTGTGACTTGTTTTTTAACCTATCTTTCAGTTTTTAAAGATTCTAGAATATGTAATAGAAACAAAATAATGCCTGTAAGATTGAGGCATAATAATACAATGAACACCATGAACCCACCACCTGGCCTGAGAACGAGAAGGTCACCAAGGTCACCAAGAAGGTCACCAAGGTCACAAGAACAAGAAGGTCCCTCCATGAATGCACCCCCGTGCCTCATCCTCAACCCTGGGATAACCACTTTTCAAAATTTTCTCTTTATCAACTCCTTGCTTTTTTATCTGTGGTTTTATAACATGAGGCTTCGTTTTGCTTGATTTGAACTCCATAAAGTATTATACTCTATGTTGGCTTTTCTGAGACTTCTTTTGATACACGTTTCTTTTAAGATTCATCCTTACTTTTGCATGTTGCTAACAGTCATCCATTTTCACTGCTGTACAATATTCCACTGGGTAATCTCATCACGATATACTTACCCATTCTCCCACGATGGACATTGCAGTTGTTACGAGTTTTTGTCTACCCTGAACCATGCTACTGTGAATACTCTTCTTTTTTTTAATTTTTTTTACATTTATTTATTTTTGATAGAGACAAACAGAACACAAGTGGGGGAAGGGCAGAGAGAGAAGGAGACACCAGGCTCCGAAGCAGGCTCCAGGCTCCGAGCTGTCGGCACAGAGCCTGACGCGGGGCTCAAACTCACAAACTGAGTGATCAAGACCTGAGCCGAAGCCGGACGCTCGACCAACTGAACCACCCAAGTGCCCTGGTATGACTATTTCTTATCGACTTTTTATTGTTCTTTAAAAATAATTCTTAATTGATTACATATATCCTAAAAAAACCAATTCCCAGCTTATGAATAAACTATTTTGGGGGCACCAGGGAGGCTCATTCAGTTAAGTGTCCCACTCTTGATTTCAGCTCAGGCCATGCTCATGCTTCATGGGATCGAGCCCCGTGTCAAGCTCTGCGCTGAATGTGGAGCCTGCTTGGGATTCTCTCTCTCCCTCTCTCTCTGCCCCTCTCCCACTTGTGTGCGCACACACACACACACACACACATGCATGGGCTCTCTCTCTCTCTCTCAAAATAAACATTTAATTTGGAATAATATAGATTTACAAACGAGTTGCAAAGATAATACAGAGAATTACCACCTACTCATCGCTCAGTTCTCCCCAGTGTTGACATCTTACACCCCCAAGGTGCCTTTGTCGTAACCAAGAAACCAACATTGGTATCTGTTACTATTAACTAACCTCTAGACTTTCTTCAGATTTCACCAGTTTTTCCAGCAATATCTTTTTGCTGTTTCAGGAGCCAATCCAGGATACCACTGTGCATTTCATGTAAGTTATCTTAATTCCCTTTATCTCGTCTTTTGATGAATAGAATCTTTAATTGTAATGTAGTTGCATGTTTCATTTATAATTAGTACTTTGGGGAACTTGCTTAAGAAGTTCTTCCTTGTGTCTACATCATGATGATTTTCTTCTATATTTAGGTTTTGCTTTTCACATTAGTCTTTCTTCTGTCAGAACCCATCTTTGTGCATCATGTCAGACAGAGACCCAATTTCATTTTCCCTCCTATAATAATAGCTGCATAACGAGACTTTATATGTAATATGAAAGTCCCTCCGCTTTTTTCTTCTTTAAGAATTCCTTGTCTATTCTTGGTTCTTTACCCTTACATAAAATTTTAGATTCAGCTTGCTAAATTCCTTGAATAATCCTTATTCCTTAAATAAGCCTGTTGGGATTTGGATTGGAATTGCACTGAAATTACTCAGAGAGAACTGACGTCTTCGCAATATTACATTTACAATGTCAGTATCTTCTATCCGTGAACTTCTTGTTCTCTACATTGATTTTGGTCTTGTAAAATATGCTCCAAGTCTTCCTTTTTTGTAATAAATAAATGTTTCAATGGCTTTTAATTTTTTCTCTAAAAAGAAAGAAATTTGATGTTAGATTTATACCTACACATTTGATGCTTTTGCTGTTATCGTAAATAATATATGTTTATATTACATTTTCTAAGTTTATTGCTATTGCATAGAAGTCCCATTGGTTTTTTTTTTAATTCTTTACATTGAGGAAACTCACAAATCGTAGAAGTTGTCCTTTTAAAGTGTCCCATTTAGTGCGTTCACAAAGTTGTGCAACCATCACCACTAAATCCAGAACGTTTTCATCACCCCGAAGAGAGCCCCTGTACCTATGAACAACCAATCCCTAATTCTCCTACCCCAGACAACTAATTTACTTTCTATCTCTAAGGATTTGCCTCTCCTGGACACTTCGTATAACTGGAATCCTGCAACATGCAGTCTCTTATGACTGGATCCTTGCACTTAACATTACATTGTCAAGGTTCATCTACATTTAGCATGTATCAGCACGTTATTCCTTTTTATAGCTGAATAATATTCCACTGTAGGGACATCCTATACTTTGTTTATCTGGTCATCAGTTGATGGCCATTAGATGGTTTCCACTTTAGCTGTTATGAAGAATGCTATGAACCTTCGTGTACAAATTTTTGTATAAACATGTGCGTTCAATTCTTCTGGATGCATACTCAGGAGTATAATTGCTGGGTCATATGGCAATTCCGTGTTTAACTTCTAGACAAACTGTCAAACTGTTTTTCTCTCTCTCTCTATATATAATGTTTATATATATATATATATATATATATATATAAGGTTTTATATATATAAGGTTATATATATAGCTTATATATAAACTATATATACATAAACTTATAATATATAATATATATATAAACTTATATATATATAATTTATTTATTTATTTTGAGAGAGAGAGAAAGAAAGCACAAGCAGGGGAGGGGCAGAGAGAGCAGGAGAGAGAATCCCAAGCAGGCTCCGAGATATCGACACGGAGCCCAGTGCAGGGTTTGAACCCACCAACCGTGAGATCATCACCTGAGCCAAAATCAAGAGTCAACCGACTCAGGATACCTAGGTGGCTCAGTCTGGCTGAGCGTCCGACCTTGACTCAGGTCATGATCTCACCGTTGGTAAGTTCTAACCCCACCTCGGGCTCTGTGCTGACAGCTCAGAGCCTGGAACCTGCTTCCGATTCTGTGTCTCCCTCTCTCTGCCCCTCCCCCACTCACACTCCGTGTCTCTCTTTCTTTCTCAAAAATAAATAAACATTTTTAAAAATTAGGGGAAAAAAAGAGTCAACCGACTCAACAGAGTGAGCTATACCCAGGTGCTGAACACCTTTTATGTGTTTATTGGCCATTTGTATACCTTTCTCAGACAAACGTGTATTCAAATCCTTTGCCCGTTTTTAAATCGGGTTGTGTGTCTTTTCATTGTTGAGTTGTGAGCGTTCTTTATATATTCTGGAAAAAAGTCCCTTATCAGATGTATGATTTGCAACTATCTGTCCTCTATTCTATGGGTTGCCTTCTTATTTTTTTTTTTATAGTAAAGCACAAGATTTTCACCGTGATGAAGTTCAATTGATCTGTTTTTATTTTTTTCTTTTGTCACTCATGCTTTTTAACGGTGGCAGAAAAGACACATGTCCCTTAAAATCAGGAACAAGACAAGGTGTGTGTTTGATTTAAGGAGCTCACATCTTGCTTCACCTCCACCGACCTTAGCGGTTGCTTCATGAGAAAACATGTGACCCACGCCAAGTCCACCGGCCTCTTCAGTGGCATCTGTCCACCCGAACCTGGGAGACAAGAACCCAGTCTCTCCTCTTTGATTGGAAAAATACAAAAATTCACCCAGAAATAACCACCCCGGCTCCCCTAGGGAGTGAAGAAGCTTATTTGCAGGAACAGCAAAATCTCCTGCTTCTTCTCTCTTCTCTGACCTCCCTAAGCCTCAGTTTTCCTGCTGGGAAAACTGGAATAATTCTTACCTCATGGGTGGCTACGAGTATTAAATAAAATAATGATTACAGAACTAGCACCAAGCCTCACTAGACCCTCCCTGTCAATTTTGCTAGACTTGCAAGATTATTCTGCGTTTGCAGCTGTGCAATTCCTACCCCCACAACCACCCATGGAGATTGTGGAAGGACTCATTCTCCCTCCTACATGCTAACTTGAGAAAGGAGCAAATCAGGGGCCCCTGGATGGCTCAGTCGGTTGAGCGTCTCACTTCAGCTCGGGTCATGATGTCACAGTTCCTGAGTTCGAGCGCCATGTGGGGCTCTGTGCCGACAGCTCGGAGCCTGGAGCCTGCTTCGGATTCTGTGTCTCCCTCTGTCTCTCTGCCTTTCCCCAGCTCACATTCTGTCTCTCTCTCTCTCTCTCAAGACTAAATAAACATTTTTAAAAGATTTTACAAAAAGAAGGGAGCAAATATGATTCCCTTTACTGCATGCCAAGAGGTACAAAACACGTACAATTCAACATTTCTCAGTGCCTTTGAACCCTAGCGGTTTTGGGCACATGGTGTACGTTTCATTTGCACCGATAATTCCCACCTGCTAAGGGTGTTTCCGGAATGCCAACTCCATCTTGAATGTTTTGAAAACGTAATTATTTTTTTCATGTTTATTTTTTTTAAGTGTTTAATGTTCCTTTTTGAGAGAGAGAAACATACAGAGCACAAGCAGGGGAGGGGCAGAGAGAAAGGGAAACACAGAATCCAAAGCAGGCTCCAGGCTCTGAGCTGTCAGCACAGAGCCCGACGCGGGGTTCGAACTCACGAACCGTGAGATCACGACCTGAGTCGAAGTCGGACACTTAACAAACTGAGCCACCCAGACACGCCAGATGTTTATGTATTTATTTATTTTGAGAGGGAGAGGTAGAGAGAGGGGGATAGAGAGCATCCCAAGCAGTTTCCACACTCAGCACAGAGCCTGACCCGGGGCTCAGTCCCACTGCCACGAGATCATGACCTGAGCCGATATCAAGAGACAGACGCTTCATCGACTGAGCCCCCCAGGTGCCCCTAAAATATAATTATTTTTTAAATTGTGATAAAACAGATGAAATTGACCATATTCACCGTCTTTGAGTGTAGAGTTTTCACTGGCATTAAGTATACTCACATGGTTGTGCAACCGTTGCCAACATCCCTATCCAGAACTTTCCATCTTGCCAAACTGCAACTCTGTCCCTATCCAACAACAGTTGTCCATTCTGCCTCCCTCAGCCCTTGGCAGCCACCTTTCCACTTTTTGCCTCTATGAGTCTGACTGCCGTAGGTACCTCACGTAAGTGGCATCATACAGGATTTGTCTGTGATTGGCTTATTTCACTTAGCATGATGTCCTCCGGGTTCACCCATGTTATAGAACATGTCAAGAACTTCACTCCTTTCGAAGTCTGAGTACCGTTCCATTGAATGGATGTGCCACAGTTTGCTTCTCCGTTCATCTGTGGACACTTGGGTTGTTTCCACCTCTCGGCTGATGTGAATAGGGCTGCTATGCACGCGGGCTTACAAAGAGCTCTCCGTGACCCTGCTTTCAATTCTTTTGAGTATATAGCCAGTGGCTCATAAGAGGTTTTGAGAGAGAGGAGGTGGGCGGGGTGCAGGCGTGAGCGGGGCAGGGGCAGAGAGTGGGGTGGGGGGGTTGCGGGGAGACGGAGTCCCAGACTCCTCTCTGTCAGCACAGAGCCCCCTACAGGACTGGATCTCACAGACCGTGAGATCACGACCTAAGCCAAAACCAAGAGTCAGACGCTTAACCAATGGAGCCACCAGGCGCCCCAGCTCCTACGATCGTTAAGAAAGAAAGAAGTTTCTAGAATTCCAGCACGAGCCCTCCCGAGGATTATTACCGCATGGTATTATCACCAGTGAAGGCCCTGGGGCTCCGGGAAGACGGCAGCTTGCCCAAAGTGTCCCACACAGATCACGAGACAAGATGTACCTACAGTGTGGCCCATCTGCTTCCGGGCCCACGTTCTTCCCACTGACATTTGCGATCTCTGTCCCCAAACAGAAAATTACTGGGGATAATCAGTGGGTCCCCAAAAGGCATGTGCATAACACGAATCCACAAAATCCATCACTTTCTCATGCACGAGGGACAAAACAGAAAACAGAGTGAAGAAGTTCCATTCACAGAAGCTGTAAAAAATGTGCTTGGGAAGCAACCTGGTATAAGATCTGTTGAAGAAAATTATAGAATTCTTATCAGAGAAATAAAGGAAGAATCGAAATTTGGGAGTTGGGGCTCTGTTTCAGGCTAGTAAGATTTGGAATGGTAAAGCTCAGAAAACTTCTTCAGTTCATTAGAGATAGAGCTCAAAAACTAAGATTTTCACAAAAATTATACTAATAATCCACGTGGACAGATAAATAAATAGGCGAGAGTACTGCACTGGGGGAAGAGAATAAAACAGATCAGGAGAACTCACTTCGCAGATCATTATAAAATATATTATCAAATGATAATCAATAGGGATGTCTGACATTGGCTTAAGAACAGGGAAAAATAGGGGCACCTGGGTGGCTCGGTCGGTTAAGTGTCCGACTTCAGCTCAGGTCATGATCTCACGGTTCCTGAGTTCGAGCCCTCGCCGGGCTCTGTGCTGACAGCTCAGAGCCTGGAGCCTGCTTCAGATTCTGTGCCTCCCTCTCTCTCTGCCCCAACCCACTCGCGTTCTGTCTCTGTCTCTCTCAAAAATAAATAAACATTAAAAAAAAATTTTTTTAACTTAAAAATAAATAAATAAAACATAAAAAAATATATGTTTAAAAAAAAAAGAACAAGAAAAAATAGTCAAGAAAATGAAGCATAGCTTCCAGGTGTATCCTAAATTTCACGAGAGCTATTCCCGGGATTAACCTGGAACAAGAAAAAAATGGGAAAGGAAATAACTTTTAACAAGCGTCACTGAAGAAACTGAGTGACAATTACCTCTACTATTTAACGAGTATTAACTCTGTGCCAGGGGTTATTCTAAGCAAGAATTTACTTAACGACGTCATGAGGCATGTTCTATGATTATTCCAATTGCATGGATGAAGAAACTGAGTTACCAAGAGCCTGTATGAACTTGCCCAAAGCTGGAAAGCAGCTGAAGTCGCAGACCCGGGGTCATGGGTTCACGGGGTCACAGGGTCAAGGCACAGACTTGGGTCGGCCCTCCCGACACCCCCCCCGCTGCTCCCCTCACATTACAAAGACTGAGCTTTACCCTAACTGCTCAAATCTTTATGTTTGAAAAGCCCTGCTTAAAAAAAAAAAAAAATTAAATACCTATCTCAAACGCAGAAGGAAGTAAATACATTGACAATAAAAGGAAAAAACCACGAGGCATACATTTTTAAATATCTGTGTAAAAATAAAATTTTGCTGCAGAGGAAACATTTGAAATCAGGTAAAAAGGGGCGCCTGGGTGGCGCAGTCGGTTAAGCGTCCGACTTCGGCTCAGGTCACGATCTCGCGGTCCGTGAGTTCGAGCCCCGCGTCGGGCTCTGGGCTGATGGCTCAGGGCCTGGAGCCTGCTTCCGATTCTGTGTCTCCCTCTCTCTCTGCCCCTCCCCCGTTCATGCTCTGTCTCTCTCTGTCCCCCCCCCCAAAAAAAAAAAAAACAAACGTTGAAATCAGGTAAAAGATCACGAAGAAGCTCTCCTCAACCACCCGAACGCCTGAAATCAGAAGACTGACAATATCAAGTGTGGGTGAGGCCAGGGAGCACCTGGAACTCTCACACATTGTCCAGTGAGGGCGCAGATTCATTCACCCGCCGTGAAAAACCGTTTGGTACTAACGGCTCAAGCCACACAGGCGCGTAGAACGTGACCCAGCAAAAAATGAAAGGCTTCTATCCCTCCGAAGACATGTACGGGACACAGCCTCTTTATCTGCAGCGGCCAGGAATATCCTTAACAGCTTTAATCGCGATAACCAAAAGCTGGAAACCACGCAAATGTCCCTCAGCGGGGAAATGGTTAAGTGAACCGTAACGTATTCAGACGATGAGATACCACTCAGCAAGAAAAAGGAATGAATCACGGACATATGCAGTAATGTGGGTGCATCTCCGGATACCCGGTGAAAAGAAAGAAGTAAGACTCTGAAGAATAACTACTGTGTGATTGCATTTATATGACGTGCAAGAACGGGCAAGGCAACTGGTGGTTAAAAAAAGTCTACAGAGTCACTTTGGGGAGTGGGTGTTTGGTAGGAGACCCAAAGGGATTCTTAGGGTCCTGGAAATGTTCTGTCTTAACCCGGATTGTCGTTACACGAGTATAAACTTGCATTTCACTGAGCTGCACACTTCAGACCTGCACCATTTAGGTAAGTCACAGCTCTATAACAAGTACAGCTAGTAAATCGAGAACGATGTTAAGCTAAATATGAATGACAGAACTTTCTTTTAATTCACCAAACATTTGTGAAGTACCTATCGTGAACCGGGAGCTAAGGACACCTCACTGACCGAACAGGACCACCGTCTAGGAACTCAAATGCTGCAGGGGACACAGATACGCAAATAAATACCGAGTCTCCTAAAGCGTAAAGAGTGGGGAACAGGGGTCACGATGCACACAGGATGCTAACTCTGTTTGGGGAAATTAGAGAAATTTTGGCAGGAGAGAAGAGGTTTAAGCTAGGTCTTAAAAGATGAGTAGAAACACAGTGAGATACAACCGCCTACCCGTTAGGATGGCCACTATCAAGAAAAACCCAAACAAACAGAAAATAGCAAGCATTGGTAAGGATGCAGAAAGATTGGGACCATTGCGCACTGCTGGTAGAAATCTAAAATGGTGCAGCCGTATGGAAAGCAGTGTGGAATTTCTTCAAAAAATTGAAAATAGAAATACAACCAGATCCGGCAATGCTACTTCTGGGTATATACCCAAAACGATCGAAAGCAGGTTTGTGACGAGGTATTTGTACACCCACATTCATAGCAACATCATGCACAATATCCAAGAGGCAGAAGGAGCGCGAGGGTCCACAGACGAACGGATAAACAAACTAAGGTATATCCGTACAACGCAATGTTATTCAGTCTTAAAATGAAGGAAAATGCCAACACTGCCTACACCATGAATAAGCCATGAGGACATCATACTTCGAGAAATAAGCCAGGCATCAAATGACAAATACCGTATGATTTCCACTGACACGAGGTACCTCAAGGAGTCAAGTTCACAGAGACGGAAAGCCCAATGGTGGCAGCCAGGGGCTGCGGGGAGAGGGGAGTAGGGGTGTGGTCTAACGGACACAGAGTTTCAGGTTCGCGGGAGGAAAAGATTTCTGGAGTTTGGCTGCACAACAACGGGGGTGTATTTAGCACTCTTGAACTGTATGCTTAAAAAGCTTGAAGATGGTCAACTATACGTTAGGTGTATTTTGCGACACTTCGCGAAATAGAAGGAGTAGTGAATTTCCTGGCGACAAAGGGCATACCTGAGCTCAGAAACTCGGAAGAGCCTGGTGTCTTCGGGGAATGGTGACACGCGGTGTGGGGGGCGTGCAAAGGACACAAGTGACGGATGGGAGCCCATGAGCCCCGCTAATGTAGGCGGGAGCCGGATGGCGAAGCCTCTGGACTGTCGTGGAAGCAGTTCGGGCTCGACCCGAGCAGAGCCGCAGCTGGCTCCCGGCTCCCGGACAAGAGCGTGGCTCGGGGCACTTCTCGCTTGTGAAATCCGCCACCACTACGATGTCTGTCCTCTCCCCCCAGACTGAAAGCACCGGGAGGGCAGGCACTCCGCCTGCTTCTCCCCCGCGTCGTCTCGAGCACAATGTCTGGCAGGGAGCAGGTGCGCAAAAAAAGGTTCGAAAGAACAAATCATGCGCTTTGCATTTGAGCAAGTTTTTTTTGAGGGGACGGAGTGTGGAAAACAGAGACACCAATGGGGAGACTTTGCAGGAGCCCCGGATTGGGGGGATACGGGAGGGAGGCACCAGGGCAATGACAGAGGGAGGAGCACAAGCCTCCGAAATCAGGCCGAATGGGCTTGGTGTGGAGGAGAGGACGTGTGCGAGCGACAGGTGGGGAGTGAGGAGGCTTCCACAGGTTCGGGGATCCCATGTTTCCTGGCGGAGGGGGCGGCCCGCAGAAGGAACATTCTGGGCAAACATATCTATACATATCTATAAAGCAAATACTGGGATAGCAGGCGGGGGGCATCCGGCCCTCCCAGGAAGCCGGGAGCAGGACGTGCTCCTTGGAGCTATGCCTCGTCACACAGCTGCCCCGGCAGAATCTCCTCAGGAGTGTCTGTCCCCCGGGGTAGCTCTACAAGGCAGGGACGTGCATGGGAGACCGTGTCCACGTGCGTGTGGCCAGCGTGTTCCTGGCGTGTCGAGCCCTCCCTCCTGTGCAGGAAGAGCCAAGCCTTCTGTCCCAGGGCCCGTGTGCTGGGCAGACCGGAGTTTGAGCCCTGCCCGTGTCACTAGCCACCAGCCGTCGAATTAGAGCAAACTCCCGAGCACTCTGAAGTCACGCTCCCCTCCCCTGTCAAATAGGGCCAAGGCGACGGACTTGAGATGGGTGTGATGATTGGTAAGATACGCGTTCACGAACGAAGGCCGCACGGGCTTTGTTCCACAAAACACGGGCTTGAAGGCGTTCAGCGTTGCCCAAGGTTACGCCACGCTCGGACTCGGGCGACTTTGCCTTTCCCACTCCGTGCAGTGACCCCTTTAACAGAAACCTTTTTTCTGTCCAGCAGCGGTATTCAGGACAGAGCTAGATCCTGTGGAGTTCAAACAGGCGCTTCGATGCTTGTGCACAAGGTAGCTGCTCGGTGCACACTTGCCGAGTGAGGAAATGCATCCTGGCTTTCGTAAAACCGGCCCAGAGGCTTGATTCTCTTCTCCTAATGCATCTGTAGAAAGCTGCACCCTCGGTCGAGCCGGGGGCCAACTTCGTTTGCAATTTACCTTCTCTTGCTTCTCATTGGACTCAGTGAAGGTCACAGTAGTTCGTTTGTTCACTTATCAGACACCGGTAAGCAGCTTCCGATCGCCAGGTGCTGTGTGCTGTGTTAAGAGATGTGGCCCTTGAAAGGTGGCCTGAGCAGTTGTGCAGGTTGTATACTGCACAATCTGAGGGTACACCCTTCACGGCGCAGCCTTCCCCGCAGGCATCGCTGAGTGCTCCGAGCTTGAGGACAGAGGAGCAGATCAGATCTCAACCTGTCCAGGGAAATGCTCGATTCCATCAAATCTGGCGCTTGGGAGACTCAGTGTAGTCGGGGGAGGGTGCAGGGCTCAAGTCCTTCCGGAATCACCCAACATTGGCTCTTGGGTGCCAGCATGCCCCCCAGAGTAGATTCTTTCCCCTTCGTTCCCCCACCAGGCGCTAACTTTCAGCACCAGCCAAATTTTCCCAGATGGATTTCTAACCATGGAAATGGAGGTTTCTAATGGAAATCCGGGCAGCCCTTTACTTAGAGCCTCTCCAGTGGGCACTACTCTAATTATTCAATTGCCTAATTCCATTTATCTTTCATGATCCATTATGCATCACTGACAGGCTGCGTCTTCCTTAGCAGATACATAACCTAGTCTAATGGACTCTGGGTGAAATCAACCACATTGACTAAGGGATTTAGCTGGTACCTAATTCCCCCAAACTATTATTTCATAAATGAACAAGGCAGACAGACACATTTTCTGCTTTAGGATAAATATTTTATGAATTGCCCCTCTGATACATCACATTATTAGTACATTATCCTCCATCCCTCCCCAAGGTTTGAAGGGCCTGGGCAGACACTCAGGAGTACATTTGGGTGATTTTATTGAACAGGCTGCTTTTAAAATCTGTTTGTATCAGTGGAAAAAAGAAATACTTTTGTCCGACGAGCACTGGGTGATGTTTGGAGGCGTTGAATCGCTAGATGGTACACTTGAAACTGACATAACACTGCGTGTTGACTGAATGGAATTTGAATAAAAACTTTTACCCCCCCCCCCAAAAAGCCGATTTCTCACCAAACTTGCTCATGTTTTCGCTGTGCCCCACAAGGTGCCGGTGAGGGGGGCTGTGGCTTTCAGGCTAAGAATGAGTATATCCAAGCGCCGAGCCCTCAACAGCGTTCTGCCCGAGACGAGGAAGAGAGAGCGGCTTTGAGTTGCCACGTTCTTTCCCTTGTCCGGGAGAAGCGTTGTACGCTTTTTCGCGTTTCTTAGCCCAAACGGGTACATCGCTAAAATTACGAGAAGCTCTCATCAGCCGTTTCATTATTGGGGAGACTTCTTATCACGTGGAAGAAGGGGAGACTTACTCAGGAGAGGCGGAGAGGCAGAAGCAGGGGATTTTTGTGGTCTGCCCCCATCCCCGGGGCCGTACAGACAAAGATTTGGACCCGAGAGCAAATAAACTAGATTCTAGCGATTTCTTCTCACTACAAAGAGCCTTTACGTTGGTTCCAGATGTTATGGCAACCTGTCTGTTTGCCGAGATGCAATGAATCGTAACATTTTTTTAGGGATTAATTAGAATCGAATCGGTAGGGACCGTTGCATACCCACCTCTGATAAAACGCCACATGAGGTTGAAAGACGAGTGGCCTGAAAAGGAGGTGGGATTATGATGAATGCATTTACGCTGTCTTAGAGGCTCCCTTGAGTATGTTTTACCTTTGCCATAAAATGAAAACATTTAAATTTCTTTAAAATTACATTTGACTTAATTATGCCCAGGCCCTGATAGCAACAAGCCCCCCGTTTTGTCTGTTTTTCTGTCGTAAAGAGCGCCCAGGCTCATCATTTCATAAAGAGTTGTTTTCTGCAGGATGTTCGCTATGTGCAGAATGTTAATAGCTGGCTGAATATGAATAGATTCTGTGGCTCCACTTGAAATATAGAAAAATGGCCCAGACATTAAAAAAGATAAAAGGGAAAAGGGCAGTAATGAATTTAGAGGAAAATGAACATTAATGGTACTAGCATTACTCATGCTCCACATAACAAATTATTGGAAATCTGTCAAGCACACCAAATTATCTACTCGTCGGCTGCTGCGGGGCCCTCTGCAGCCATCCAAAACCAGCAAAAGCAAGACAATTTAAGCTAATTTTACTATTTATAACAATAGAACGGGCCATTAAGATAAATTAATGTCATTATCAAGTTTCTATGAAAATGACAAATACCACTATTTCGAGCAGCTTAGAGGCTGTTGACTATAATGAAATCTGCTGCACAGGTACTAAAGAGAGACACTCCAAGTAATTATTTTCTAGTAGCCTGTTTGTTTCCTGACCATTCATTTGCTTTCACCACAATTAGTTCTGTACACAATATGGTGTTAACCAAACAGTCAACACTATGCAGCATTAGGACTAATTGGGCCATTAGGAGGCAGTTTCCAGCCTTTTCCTCCCTACAGAGAGCTGGGAGTAAACAGACCAGAGGCAAGAATGATAGGACCGCGCTGGCGTGGATTGTCTTAATTTAAAGGAGCTCCAAGCAGGATAATCAACCACACAGGTGACTCTGCAGAGAACACCCTCGGACGAGCTGGACGGTCACCAACTGGACTCCCGTCCCTCCCCGGGGGGTGGGATGCCTCGCGGGGCAGGACCTCCGGGCATGTGTCTTTCGGCCCCCCCAGAGCAGCGTCATCCAGAGGTGTTAGGACCACCTTGTTGGTCTGACCCTGGGCATTCTTCTCCCACTGTTTCGGCCCACGGTTTCTGAGTTCAAAGCCCCATCATGAAAGGCTCCGTTTCCCTTAGCCGGGCTGTACCATTGGCTGCCTCTGGGTCGCTCTCTCAGGACCAAATGACTCAGAGATTGTCCACAGCAGTGGTCTGCTGTCCCTCAATCAGACATCAGTGGGAAAGCATTGTCCCTGACAACGCAGTGAGTGATTTTTTAGGAAGAAATAGTCATGTAATCCTGCTCTCGTGAGCTCCTCGTTGCGTAGTAAACTTTGCATCCAGCAGCAGCCCAGTTAATAAAGAGGCGGGATTCACGAGCCCCTCAGGGTAGCCCCTGGTGCTCCCGGGCCGTGGTGCCTCCCGTTGGGGGGAACGTGAGCGGACTGCTCTGTGGATGCCACTCAGAAATGGCCCGTTGGCCGGTCTCAGCTGTCTTTCCCCTCTTCCAGCTGAGAGGAGGGTGCCAACGTTCAGCTCCGCTCAGGAAGCCTGCGGGTTCTCGGGAGACGTGAGACACACGCACACACGTGTCAGATCTCCAAGGAACCCAGAGCACAGAAGTTCAGGCAACAGCAGAACTACCAGGAAGAGACCAAAAGGACGGCCCGAAGGGTAACAGGTGCAGCGTGCACAGCAATGCTGGAGGCATCTCAGAAACCCCTTTACACAAGAGCTTTGGCTCTTACCAGCTTCATAACGTGATGTCTGCTGGGGGGCGGGGGGGCGGATACAGAATCAGCCAGAAGGGAACTTAGACAGGAAGTCTTCCAACGGCCAGCCGAGAGGCAGAGGTGAGGGCCCATCACTGGTATCTCGATTCTCTCACCCGTATCCTTCCTACAGGACCACTTGGCTCCTGCACAACAGGGCGGGGATCTGCAGGGGCCTGTGCACGCACCTGTATGTGCATGCGCGCATGCGTGTGGCCCCAGGCACCCCCCCCCCCACGTGAGCAGCCCTGGGCCCTTTACATTCACTGATCGCAGACCATAGCCATTGGTGGACCTCTTCAGCTTCAGGACTGCGAAATTGGGAGTCCTAGAAGAATAGGCATGACTCGTGCCTCAGGGGGCCACCGAGACCCTAAAAGAAAGGCAAGGTGGCCCTCAGCAGCCCTCAGACCCACACTGCAGCCACCGCAGTCCCCCTCCCTTCTCGCCCGGGGCCCCCATCTCCCACCTCAAATGGTCTGCCGCCCTTCCCCCTCTGCGACCACAGCCATAATCAGCGCTAGGAGAGGCAGAGAGAATGTCTGACTTCCTTATCTTCCACAGCACCTAGAACAGAGCTAGCATTCCATGAGTAAGTGCTCTTTCAAAGAGCGTCGAGGATGGGTTTCTGACCGCAGCGACATGGGGAGGGGGGGAGGGGAATGCAGGTGCACCGTGGACCTGGAAGGAGGAGAGAAGCGGGCTTCCGTCGGATGCCGAGCCATCTGGCAGTGACAGCTTAGGAACACCTACTTGTCGCGGGATCCCTCTTGGGTTCTGAAGTCTGTGTTGCTGTGGCATTCGCTGACTCGGGAGCGAAGGCCCCCCAAGGAGGTGGCTTGTCCCCATTCTGCCCTTGGGACGCCCGGGGATGCCAGCCCGGGACCCTCCTGGGCTTACTTCCAAAGTCACCTGGCTGGCTGCTGACCAGGATGGGGCCATCCAGTTCGTCAGATTACAAATACTGCGTTTCAAAGACCTGGTTCTTGGGGAAGACACGCGATGAGTGAAGTATATGCACTATCCCAGGGACGATCATCATGGTGACACAAACTTTAATCCCCAAGAACTCAAAGCACTCTCAATCATCACGCTAATTATTCTCAAAGGTTCCCCCAAAGGATGGCCCACTTCGTCACCTCTAGCTGAGGAAGCCGAGGGACCCAAAAAGGCAAGAGTCCGGGAAACGGGCTGGAGGGTGCTGCCCTCTGAGCTGTCGGCCGTGGAGGTACAGGCCCATGGGGCCGTGCTGAGCCGCTGGAGGGGTACAGGTGCAGCCTGAAGCTTCTCACCGAGGTCCCGGGGGACAGGGAGAAGGTTCTGAGATGCTTTGTTCTTTTTCCCCTCAACAGACCGAGACACAGGCGCCGGGTTAAGCACCCTGTATATCGTCTGTTTTCATCGTCCCCACTGCCCTGTGAAGGAGGTTTACGCACAGGAGGAAACCGAGGTCACACAAGTCAAGAAACACGCCCAAGACCGTGTGGCTCGTGGCTGCAGAGGCAGGGTTGTGACCCAGGTCCGTCTGTCCCGCTTGAGAGGCGCCGTGCTCTCCCCGGAGGCTTTCTCCCTCTGAGGCTTCTCCACCCCTGATGGGAGTTAGCAGAATCCTGCCTCTCCCACTTCCTCCCCCTTTGACCTTGATCAGCGGCAGCTTCCTTACCCGTGAAACTGGTCTGATTGCGACCCTGTCTGGTTACTGCGGACATTCAGATCAGTTGGTTCACCTAATGTGCCGGGCCGGGAGCGTCGCTCCCACTCCGGCCAGCCCAGCCCTCGGTGTCCCCGTGTCTGGTGGGTTTCAGGGCTTCGGGGGCTGCCGGAGCCGATGACTGGCGGCAGCGACCTCATTCTGCAGAAATCACACTGGCTTTTACAGGTCTTTACAGGAAGGAAGTAGGCTAATGCACTGGTCCCCGCGTGTCTCGGCACAGCCCAATCTCTCTAATGGGCTCAAATTGCAGTTTTAAAACCTAAACTATGAACTTAAACTCTCCTGCAGACACGGCTCAGGACAGGCGTCCTCGCTTCTCGTGCTTCCAGTGAAACTCAAGGCAGGAAACGACACGGGGCCCTGTGTTCCTCCGAAGAGCCGGGCTCGCAAGCGGGAGTGAACGTGACCTTCCCTGAGCTGGTTCTGCCTGAAGGTGAGTGAGAAGGAAAATTTAGGAACTGCTTCTTTCTTCAGGACTCACAGTAGTTCTCCCTGGATCCCCCGCGCACCCTAGATCCTGCCGCAGTCCCTGTCTCACTGCCACAGTAAATGTAAGAAAGAACCTTGAGGTCAGCCCTAGGGTCCCGACCGGCCACAGCTCAATTCGCTGCAGCCCATTGACCTGCGTCACCTTTCTGCCGGAGATCGGCCTCGCTTTTTGAACTCTCAGACACTCTTTGCTGCTTATGTTGGTGTTATTGTCAATCAAAGAAACGGAATTGCTCTCAACGATCTGAATTTCTGGCCAAGAACTCTTGACAAGCCAACAGCTAACATTTTACATGTTCCAGGCCCTTGGAACATCGTTCCCTCGGAGGCCCACGGTGGCCCTGCCTGGCAGGCAAAAACTCCCAGTTGCACAACGGAGGTAATAGGTTCGGACGTGCTCGACTTACTTATCCAAGGTCACACAAGGGGTGAGTGGCAGGGACGGGACTGGAGTCTGGACGGTCCGTTTTCAGAAGTTGCATGCTTGACTTCTCCGCCATCTAGAACCTGTGGCCTAGCTGGACTCCTGGTCCCGGCCTCAGCTAGTCTGACCTAGCCCGTTATGACCCAAGAGCCACCATAACAAAGCACTGGGGATATCGACTAGCCAGGGCAAAGGGGACATTAGTGACTTAATCGATTTACTGTGGGGATTATTACTTCACTGGCTCTCTGCCGGTAAACCCTATGCTCCGTAAGGAAAGAACCGCTCTGGTCCACGCAGGGCCTGGCAGAAAGGAGGCGGTCAGTGAAAGGTGTGTGGAATAAATGAATGAGTTGCTTAAGAGATGAAAATCACCAGTTGGGCACTCCACTGCGGTCACGGACGGGGTCTAGGCAATTCCCCTGGTAGTTTCAAACATTTGTCCTCAGAGTGGATCAGTAAATGGTCTCCTTCTCAGGGCTCACGTGGGCCAGCGGGTTCTTCAGAACAGACCATTGAGCAGTGACTCAGCCCCCGCCATGGAGGCCAACTGTCCATGATCCTTGCTTTCTCATAGCAGAAAGGAAGGCGCACGCCCGGTCGCAGTCAGAGCCTCTGAACAGGGTCCAGCCGGAGTGAGGAGGGGTGCATATGTCTCTGGCCCTTCATGCACTCTTCTAACTCAAAGCAAGAATTTTCTAAGCACATTTAAAAAAAAACTTTTTTTTAACGTTTTATTTATTTTTGAGACAGAGAGAGACAGAGCATGAACAGGGAAGGGGCAGAGAGAGAGGGAGACACAGAATCGGAAGCAGGCTCCAGGCTCCGAGCCGTCAGCCCAGAGCCCGACGCGGGGCTCGAACTCACGGACCACGAGATCGTGACCTGAGCCGAAGTCGGACGCCCAACCGACTGAGCCACCCAGGCGCCCCACTAAGCACATTTTTAAAAACCATCCAAGTCTTGGGGCGCCTGGATGGTTCAGTCGGTTGAGCGTCCGACTTCGGCTCAGGTCACGATCTCACAGTTCATGGGTTCGAGCCCGGTGTCGGGCTCTGTGCTGACGGCTCGGAGCCTGGAGCCTGCTTCGGAGTCTGTGTCTCCTTCTCTCTCTGCCCCTCCCCGACTTGTGCTCTGTCTCTCAAAAATGAATAAATGTAAAAAAAAATTTTTTGTAAACTGTCCAAGTCTCAATAACCAACATCATGGAAGGGACTCAGGCATGCATTTCTCTTTCCAGCTCGCTTGTATGATGGTTCATGGATCACTGTTTTCCTGCCTTCCCAAGGTCCATGAATTAGGAGGGCATCTCCAGCAGATACATCAGTCACATCTGGCTAAGGCTGTCGTGTATCCTCATGTGGCCGTGCTGGTTTCTTGACTTTGCTAAATGTGTTCCACTTGTCTAAATTTAGCAGCCTGTTTACTCCCAAGACTAGAATCCAGCCAAGCCTAGGGTGACAATGCCAGCGTATTAATGGCCGGGTCAAAGTTAGCATACTGAGGGGTTGGCAAGAACAGAGCACGCAGGCAGGGCCCGGCTTTCATCCGTAGGTTGGGAGCTGGGGCTGTGCCTCGTTCTACTCCATCCGGCTGGCTTTGAGCACGTCTCGCCCCCCCAACCCTTCTCATCTGCGCCGTGAACACTCAATAATCCCCAGTTCCATTCTGGTTCCTTAAAAACACCCGTGATTTCAGGACCATACAGATTCTGTGATCATACTGGGTTTTTGTGCTGGATTCAGAATCTATTTATGAGAACATAACATCCAACTCACCTAGTTTCTGACTTCTCATGGGGTGAACGGGGAAGCAATCCTGGAGTGTGGTGGTTTCCCTCACCCTCGGGGGGGGGGGTGCCGTGCAAAGGTGTGCAGGGTGGGCTCTGTTCTGGGGCTCCTGCTGTCCCTCAGAGTCACGTCCCGAATGTCGACACAGCTTTACGGGGTGTACGATCGTGACAGAGTCTCCAATGAGGGTGGGAAACGCCCCGTGAGGGAGGAGTTTGATCCTGTACAGTGGGTGATCTTGTCATCTATCTCTTTCTCCTAAGCAGTAGCAATGACCATGGAGCAGGCTCCCGGTTTGATTCTTAAAAGGCTAAGTCACAGGACAAGGCATTTCCATTTAACTGGACTTTCCAATTAGTTCGATCCGAGCTCATAGCGAATTTGTTAAACTGAGATTTTACCGTCAAGATGATGGTTGCAATGAATTTTGACATCTTGTGACTTTTCAAGCTTATTGACCCAGAGCAGTTTAATTCTGTTGTACTTTTGACTCCCCAATAGGAGTGCCCAAGAAAGTGCCTAAGAAATCCTGCGGCAAGAGCCGGTTCTGAAGGCCTGGAAGCCTGTTTGTGAATCGGAGCCCAGGTTCACTGGACAGTGAAGGAGGAAGATACACCCGACCCAGAAGGTTAGTTACAAGAGGAGAGGAATTCACCCCTCTTACCTCCCTGTCATGACTCGGTGTTTCTCAGCGTCCGTAACCAGCTACTAACCAGCTAACTGTTTCTTAAAGAAACGATGACTTTGGCACGTTACACTTCCCGGAAGATGCCTCCCTTGAGACAGCGATGTTGATCTTGCCTGGACCACGTTCTGGCCCTTTCTGATACTCAGAGGTAGGGGAGATAGAGAGATGGCGGGCTGGCCTTGGGAGAGAAAGCCCTCAGGACGGGGAAGGGGGCTGTCGGGGACGGAGGGAGGCATCTTCCCATTCAGGACAATAGGATCAACAAAAAGAACACCATGGATGTGGGGGAAGGATGGGCTCAGCCTGGGAGAGATGAATAATACATTGGAAAGCAAACATAAGCATTATTTCTCTTCTAATCAGGATCATGAAGCATTTTACAAATTAACCACTTTTCTCAGACACTTCCATATTGAGTGGCTCTAGGTAGAGCCATCAGAGCCCCCTCTGCCATCTGCATTTAGAAAATTGCCTATACATTTATTAAAGTGAAATTCACCCATTAATTAATGCTGTTCTCCCTGAAGACTCTCATTAGCGCATTGAGCTAATTACTGAAACCACAGGCCCAAGGGTTGGTTGGATTTTTTTTTTTTCTATTACAGTAAAATTTGCTCCTGCCTTACCTTTATAGGCTTTAAACAGAAGAGATGGCAGGATCAGAATAACCTTTGGATGCAGGAATTGAATACACTTTCACACTGGCTGTCTTTCCCTTCTCTGTGGGAGGCATCCGCAGCTGCCTTTTCAGCAAGAAATCCTTCCAGAATAAGAGAGGCCCGCATGTCTAGCCAACACGGCAGTCTTCTAAGAGCCCAGCTGCTGGGCTGGGGTGAGTGAGGAAATAAATTTGGAATGCTACACAAGTCAGTGTCTGTTCGATGGGCCTCTCATCCATGCATTTTCTCTTCTCTTCTTCCCTACCACCCGTGTGGTTCCCATGTGTCTTTTCCCTCCAGCAGAAACCAAGGGGGTTGCAAATAATGTTTAAAAAGGGGGGATGGGGCACCTGGGCGACTCAGTTGGTTAAGCGTCCGACTTCGGCTCAGGTCACGATCTCACGGTTCATAAGTTTGAGCCCCATGCCGGGCTCTGTGCTGACTAACAGCTCAGAGCCTGGAGCCTGCTTTGGATTCTGTGTCTCCCTCTCTGTGCCCCTCCCCTGCTCATGCTCTGTCTCCCTCTCTCTCAGGAATAAACATTTAAAAAATAAATAAATAAAAAGGTGGGGGTGGGTAGAGACATTTCTAAGGTCAATTGAAAGCATCTTAAGCTGCCCTGGGGGGGCGAGGCATTAGGGGACCAGGGAGCGGGCCTCTGCCCCTAACGTTGACTTTGAGGAAAGACACGTGATGCAAACTGAAGCCAGGAACACCTGTTCATCTCAGTGGCCCCCTGGTATTTTAAAGAAGTCTGTTAGTTACCACACCCTCTTTTGCACAGAAGAATAACCTAAAAGAAGCTATCAGTTACAGTTATGAATACTTTATTTTTTTAATTTATTAATTCATTAATTTTGAGAGAGAGAGAGAGAGCACAAGGGAGAGAGGCAGAGGAAGAGAGGGAAAATCCCAAGCAGGCTCCGTGCTGTCAGCACAGAGCCCGATGCGGGACAGGAGCCCACAAACCACAAGATCATGACCTGAGCTGAAATCAAAGTTCGGATGCTTAACCGAGCGAGCCACCGGGGGCCCCACAAACACTTTAAAGTACATAGTATATTAAGTGAAAAGGGCAGAAGAGAAATTGTATTAAGCTTTTGACAGCGATTATGTGATAGGATGTCTGCATTTAGCCAAAGACAGGAAGGAGAACAGGAAACATAATAGTTGTTGACTTGCCCAAGAGGTAGTGGGGTGGTTTTTCTCTTCCGTACTTTTACAAATAATACGTCGAAGCTTACATTTTCGAGTGAATTGTCTGCTTGCCATGCTGGCCCTGTCCCTTTGGCCCACTCACACCAGATCCTTACGGAGACGCAGGGTAGGGGTCAGCTGAATCATGGTCCCCTGAGATGTTCGTGGCCTAAAACCAGGAACGTGCAAAGGTCACCTTCGCTGGCAAAAGGGACTTCGCAGATGTAACTACCCTGAGGCTCTGGAGAGAGGGGAGCTTATTCTGGCTTGTTCAAAATATGCTCAGAGACAAGTATCCTGGAAGAGGGAAGCAAGAAGGTCAAAGTCACGGAGGGGACGCTATGACAGAAGCAGAGGCTGGAGGGAGGGGCAGACGGAGCCGGAAAAGGCAAGGAAAAGGATTCTCCTCTAGAGCCCCCACAAGGAACCAGCCCTGCCCACGCCTTGAGTTTTAGCTCAGGGAAACTGATGTCTGCATTCTGGCCTCTGGAATTGTAACCGAGTCAATGTGTGTTGTTCTGAGCCACTTGGTTTGGGTTGGTAAGTTACAGCAGCCGCAGGAAACAAATACACGGGTCTCCTCGAGTGGCTGGCAAGGGAGCCGCACCAGCCCCGTCGGCACGCGTGGAAGCCCGATGACACGCTCAGACCTCCTTGCCTCACACAGGCCGGCTGCCCACAGGTGGCGTTTTTAGCACCCGCAGCAGCAGCTGCAACGTAATAGTCCCTGAGCTGGGGCGCAGGAGTCATTTAGTTACCTGGACGGCGCTGGGGGCTTTGACCCTGGGGCACTGGGAGTTAGGTATCTTGAGGGAGTTAGTGCACTCTATTATCTCCATGCAGAACCTGCTCTGAGCCTCTGTTTCCCCATCTGTAAAGTGGGGATATTTATGGAACTCGTGAGGGTGAAACGAGGTCGCACACGTCACACCTCCAGCACACGGCACATGGGAGACATTCAGTAGGGAAGAGATCCTACCGTCTCCTTCCGTATCTCGAGGGAGAAGCCTCCTTTCCACCCACCCCATCCCCAGGAGGCCAGGTGCTGGCCAGCCAGCAGAGGTCGGGGATGTTCTAGACATCAGTCCTATTGTCCTGACGGGGATGTTCTTCTGGGAGTCTAGAAACACCTGCAGGCCCCACGTGCACACCACGCCCAGCCGCCTGACTCTCAGGCATGATGCTCTCGTTCAACATCCAGCAATAGCTACTGAGTGCTGGCCGGGTGCTGGGGGGGTTAATGGCAAGAAAAACAGACACAAGGCTTGCCCCCACCAGGCAGACATTTCACTGGGGAGGAGAAATACTAGTTAAATGAGCAATTATGACTACTCATGTGCGTACTCATGAGTACTCATGTGTACATGAGTGCGTGTACAAGGCCAGCCGGGGCGGGGGGGCTTCCGTAACCCCTCTAAGCGATCCCAAATATACCTGTAATCTAAGCGAAAGCAAATACGGCTTCGGGACCAGGCCTCAGAGCCCTTTCTGGGTGGAAATTCTGCAGCCCCCGTCAGCGATGGGAAGTGCAGGGCACGGAGGGAACGAACGTCCACCCAGGCTGGAGGAGGAGGTGCTTCCAGGTAGCCCTTCGTCCGTCTGCCTCGCTCAGGGTCATCGCCTCTCAGTAAATGCGGACTATTTCACATTCGCACACTTTGCAGCTTTCTGCCAAAGACCGGTTTTCCAGGCTGGATCTCGGAAGGTCTTTTTCCACTTTTGCACGGAGACGGCGCTCCGCGCTGTGATCGGAAGAGGTTAAGTCACCATCGTTTGCAGCAGGTCTGGGAGAAATTCGCCAAGAGATCCAAGCGGCTGACGAATGAATCTTTGGAGTCCGGGCCGTTTATAGATTAGGTTCTGTCTACCATAGACTTATTTTTTTTTTAATGTTTTTACTTATTTTTGAGACACAGAGAGACAGGGCAGGAGCATGGGAGGGGCAGAGAGAGAGGGAGACACAGAATCCGAAGCCGGCTCCAGGCTCCGAGCTGTCGGCACAGAGCCCGACGCGGGGCTCGAACTCATGACCTGAGCCGCAGCCGGACGCTCAACCGACCGAGCCACCCAGGCGCCCCAATACACTTATTTTTTGAAAGGGTTACAGCCTATTGCAAGGATCATCCATTTGGCTCAACTGTTCCGCGAAGTTGTTATTCGTCTGTTGGCTCACCAGACATTTGGGGAGCACCCACTCTGAGCAGGGCTCTGTGCTAGGGGCTGGGCACACAGGGAGAGTGGCCATCTCTGCTTTAAGGAGTCCAAAGATGGCAAATTGCCACACAGAGTTCAGGGAGTGTGGGGGCGGAGTCTGCACCTGGGCCGCTGCCCAGCGACCCAGGTGCTCCCAGCTAGAGCACCGGGCTCCAGAAGGCAGCCAAGGGCAGCTGACTAGGCCCTTATCTGGGAGGTACAAACTAAAGACCCAGCTGGAATGAAAGAGAGAGGAGAAAATGGTCTTTTTTCTCATTTCGAAAAACTAATTAAACTGAACGGAATAAAGGCAACGAACCTCACGTTCCCATCAACCAGCTCCAACGAGCCACATTCTGTGGTTCTCCTTTCATCTCCGCGCGTCCACCCTCTTACCCCTACTCACTGTAGAGGGTGCACCTTGGACTGTGCACAGCTTGGCAGGATAACTATGACCAGCGACACACCCTGTAACCCACACCTTGTCACAGAATAGAATATCGCCCTTCTCGCAGAGAGCTCCCTCGTATCCTTTCGCGGGTGATCCCCACGTCCTCAGAGGTAACCACTGACCTGACCTTTTTCACCTTAAAATATTTTTGCTCATTCTAGATCTTCGTATGGGTGGAATCGTGCAGTATGGTCTTTGTGTCTGGCTTCCTTCACTCAACATCATCTGACGGTCACCCGTGTTGTTCCGCCTATCGGTGTCTTTTATGGCCGAATAGCCTTCCACAAGGCTTCATATTTTTTTAAAAAGCACTTTGGACAGACCACTCTAGCAGACCGCAAAAGGGGACAGTAAAGACCTCTGCTGCTTTCAGGAAGCCTGGTCCACCTGTAAGGAAAGGGCATTGAGGAAAACGACTCAGGGTTGAGGGGACAATGGCTGTTGGCTACCCATCCCAGGAGCCATTCCTCCTTCTTCTTGATCACAGAACCCCGTTTGGTCAGTGGGGTCTGCTCAGTCATGGGGGTTGACTTGTGATTGGTCTCTTACCAATCTCCTCTTCTCTTTGCCCTTGTGTTCGCTAAGGTTGGCCACGTGGCCCAGTGCTGGCAGTGAGACATATGGAGAAAGACAGCGGGGGCTTCTCGGGGCTAGCCCCCTCACCGCTGCCATCTCCAAAAGAAATAGGTGCCTCGGCCAACATACAGGACGCCTCCTTACTTTGCCTGTAAGTCAGCTTATGTGACCATACAAAATACCACCACAGGCTGGGGGCGCTTAAACAGCAGGAGTTTATTTCTCACAGGTCCGGAGGCTGGATGTCCAAGATGGAGGTGTTGGCAGGACTGATTTCTCCTGAGGTCTCTCCCCTTGGGTTGTGGATGACCGTCTTCTCGTGTCCTCACGTGGCTTCTTCTCCGGTCTCCAGTCCCTGGTGTCTCTTCCTCTTCTGATAAGGACTCAGGGCCCCACCATTATGACCGTATTTGACCTTAATTCTCTCCCCAAGGCCTTATCTCCAAACAAGCCACATTAGTTTAGATTAGTTTTTCAACCTATGAATTTTGGGTACACACAATTCATCCTCTAACACCTGGCTCAATACTGTGTCCAGGCCTCACGGGGACTCACCTGATTGGCAGAGACCAGGCCATATGCATGGAGCCTAGTTTCAAGGAATTCCCGGAATGTGAATTTTTCTGGCTTCCACTTTGGAAAGGCAAGACTTAATGTAGAGAATCATCACAATGCAGAGAGGGTGGTCAAAATAGTAAGCAGCCACAATAACAAGTGTTTACTCCAGCAGACATGCAGTTCAATGCCATCCGCAGTCCTGAGCGGTGTTCTAAACCTCTTCCCACTGTTTTCTAGAAGATCCTCTTCTGGAGCCCTTTTGGCCCCCTAGCCCCCGGGAAGCCATTTACACAGACACCAACGTGAATGTTGCCCCCTTGTCTGTCACCGGGCGGTCCTATGGCCTGCCTGTTTCTGGACCCTGAGCCAAGTAGACCTGTGACTTTACATGATGATACCTTCATGTTTCTATCCTGGGTCGGATTTGAAGATGTGTCTCTCTTGTTTTTGAGCCAGTTATTCGTCAACTGTTTTAAGATGTTTCAGAATTTTTTTAGATGTTTTGGTCTATCGTCTGAATGTGTTTGGAGGACAGAAGGAAGTGGGGGATGGCTTCCGTGTGAACCAATTTTTCTGCCTTGACAGATACCAAAACAGCTGTGCGATTCACAATTTTATCTAAGTGATTTGTTCAGCATTTATACCAAAGTGATTCTTAAAATTGACATTGGTTTTTCTCATAGAATATAAGATTAGCTACGTCGAGGTGGTACAGATAAAAGAATAAAAGAGAATAAAGAGCCCAGAGACAGGCCAAAGTATATACAATAAACACAATATGTATCAGTAGGTGATAGCAACCTGATTGTCTTTATTGCACATTTTCTATATGCAGGTGCTGGGAGACAATTCTCCTTGGGTCTCTGACTTCTCTGAATGTCTTGCAGAAGAGGCACTAACTGTCCTTTCTTCCAGACCATCTTTTTAAGGATGACCATATAGCAAAGAGCCTTGGAAGACGGAGGGATCCCTTAAAGCAAAGGGCAGGCATGCTTCCCGAACATTACAGAAGCTTTGGATTCCCTAAGCTCAGGGTTCCTTTTCTAGAATGCAACCCACTGTGTGTACAGGCAACCTTCTGTGCCTACCATTCACTGCCATGGGACTTGGGGACAGGGGACTGCTGCAAATATGGGCTGCTCCTGCTGCTGAGTAACAAGTCCTTTGTCTCTGATACAGGAGTCTTGTGTCTTCTATCAGCATCCTTGAAAGTGTAGCAGGTAACTTATTAGCTGGAAAGCAGGGTAAATTCTCAGACTCTTCACGGTTCTTGACAACAGGCTGCTTGTATGGAATTTTGCATATATTATGTCATTTAATCACGGCTTGAGGTCATACAGGAATTTCTTCCTGGGCCAGGATTTCAGCTCAGTGTTTTGCAAGTTATTAGTTATTTGGAGGCAGAAAGTTACATTCTTACCTCACAATGTAGACTAAATTTCACATGGAACACACAGTAAAATATAAACAAACATGAGAAAATATACATACTTGATCTCTAAATGGGTAAGAATTTATTTAATGGGGACTGTAATGAACGATATGGTAGTATATACTTGAAATTTAAGAGAGTAGATCTTAAATATTATCACCACATAAAATTTAATAATGGTAATTATGTGGGGGGATGGAGATTTCACTAACCTTATTGGGGTTTTATCATTTACAATATATGTGTGTGTCAAATCATCACGTTGTACATCTCAAACTTACATACATTTTATGTCAATAAAGCTGGGGGAAAAACTTATTTAAGCATAAAGTAAAGCATTTTTAAAAAGGTTTTGAACGCAGGCCAAAAATCACAGTTGAAAAAGCAAATTGGAAACTGGGAAAATACTTAAATTAAGTAGGAGAAGGAATTACTGTCTTTAACATATAAAGAGCTCATAAAAATCAACAAGAAAAATATTAAGTCTCCATTAGAAAAATGAGTAAATAGCCAAAAAAAACCCACACCCCATTCTATCTACATTTTATTCTTTTAAATAAATGGAACTAATAGCCAAAAATGAGCGTATAGGCAAAACGTTTCAGTTCATCATTAATGAGATGCTGCCCTCAAATACTTTTCTACAAGTTGGCTACATTTTTTAAATTAAAATACAAGTATTGGTGAAGACACATTGGGATGGTTATTATACACTGCCGATGAAAACACACACTGACACAACTTCTCTGAAAGACCTTCCAAGAGCTTTAAAACTGCTTCTGCCATTTGACTTCATTAATAACACTTCAAGAAATTTCTCCTGATGAAAGAATCAGAGATGCATTCAAAACTTGATGCATACACCTAAAGAATGGTTTTCACAATTTTTTTTAATGAAAATACCTTTACGCCTCTTCCCTGAGACAAAAGAAATTCACGTATTTCTGAGGGCATGTGTTACTTTTATAATTAACAACCCATTAAACATCTTTAAAAGAATCATAAGAGAAAACAAATCAAAACTATTTTTGCAGAAATAATGCAGGCTCGTTGTAAATAATTATTTAAATATAGAAAAATGTGTAATGCAGCCTTCCCTCCATCCCGTAGTTTTTGGAAGGTTTTTTTTTTAATGTTTATTTACTTGAGAGAGACAGAGACCATGCAAGTGGGGGGAGGGGCAGAGAGCAAGGAGAGAGAGAGAGAATCAGAAGCAGGCTCCGAGCTGTCAGCACAGAGCCGGACACGGGGCTCAAACTCACAACACTTGAGATTGTGACCTGAGCTGCAAACAAGAGTGAGACGCTTAGCCAACTGGGCCACCCAGGCACCCCAGAAGGGTTTTTTTTTAAGTCCTATTTCTAACAAACATATATGAATATGCATTTTCATCACTATTAAGAATTTAAAAACATGTGTAGCTCCCCCGGTTTCAAAAAAGTTGCAATATTTAGTACACTTTTACATTTTTTCTCTTCCTCCCTTCCCCAGGATTTCAGCTGTGGTCAAAATCATCCACATGTCTGAGTTTATGCTAACATTAATTTTTACATTATGCCTCTTCTATTTTAAGAATACTTTTTTTTTTACATTATTATTATTATTGAGAGACAGAGAGAGGCAGAGCATGAGCAGGGGAGGGGGGGAGAGAGAGGGAGACACAGAATCCGAAGCAGGCTCCAGGCTCCGAGCCATCAGCCCAGAGCCCGATGCGGGGCTCGAACCCATGAACTGCGAGACTCTGACCCGAGCTGAAGTCAGACGCTCAACCGACTGAGCCACCCAGGCGCCGCATATTTTAAGACCACTTTTAAAAATCAACTACCCTTAACAATCTTGTTACCATTAATGGTTTAAATTCATCTACAGCCTCTATTGTTTCTGTTTCTTCTCTCCATCTTTTCTGAAGTATTTATTCTGGTCCATTGTCTCCTACTTCCCAGAGGTTCTTTAATGTCTATGTTTTGTTTTAACAGAGGAGAGACGGTGACATTGTGACCCCCTTTACCCTCACACGTGAGGGAGGAGTCGGGCAGATGTGGGATTCCAGCTCGCAGTTCTTTCTTCTCGGGATCCGGGAACATCATTCCATGATCTTCCACCATGTGGTGTTGTAGGCAAGACGTTCGGTTCTCTTTTCTTCGGTTATCTTCTTAATTGTTCTGTTTGTTTGTTTGTTTTTGTCTTCCGTCTTTTTCTATTATTATTTTTTTTTTTTGAAAGAGAGAGAGTAAGTAGGGGAGAGGAGCAGAGGGAGAGACATAGGACCCCAAGCAGACTGCATGCTCAGCATGGAGCCCAACTCGGGGCTTGATCCCACAACCCTGAGATCATGACCTGGACTGAAATCAAGAGTCAGGTGCCCAACCAACAGAGCCACTCAAGCGCTCCTTCTTCTGTCTTGAAGCTTATAAATGTATCCATTTGACCTTGGAATTGAGAAATTTCACCAATGTCTCAGTGGTTTTTTGTTTGTTTTTTATTTTTTTCCGACTTGGCACTCCATGACCCCTTTCTCTGCACTCGGTAAAAAAGGTATTACATATTTTCACTGATTCTTTTTCTCCTATTCATTCTATTCTCTCCTCGCGAAATTCCTATTATTCACATATTGGTCACTCTGGATTCATTTTTTTATTCCTTCCTAGGAGTATGATTTCTAACACTTTTCTCTAATTCACAGATTCAATTTTCAGTTGAATTAGAGGTCAATGTGTCCATTCAGTAGATTTTTTTTTTTGTTTTTGAGATGGCGTCCATTCATGCTGGTTTTCACATCTTTTTTAAATTTCTGTGTAATATTAACACAACAAAACACACGCTTTTTAAGGGCACAGGTCAATTGCAGCAAGTGCATGCATATAACCGGTGGAACCATTGAATAAAGATTTATATAAAACATTTCCATCACCCCAGAAAGTTCCTCGCGCCTCTTCCCAGTCAACTCACGACCCTCTCCAGAAGCCCATTGATTATTTCTACGACCATAGCTTAATTGTCCCTATTTCAGACTTTCACATACATGAACCTGTACCACATGAACTCTTTGGGTCTAGCTTCATTCGTTCAACCTAATACCTTTGAAATTCATCCATGCTGGATGTTTGGACCATTACTGTAGTCCCTCGACAGTTTCTTCCTTTTTATTGCTCAGCAGTATTTCCTTGTGTGGCTCTACCACACATTGTTTCCATTTCAGTGTTTTAATTTCCAAAATGTGTTTCTGTCTTATTATCGAATGGCTCTTTTCCAAGATGCTTTGCCAATAAAGCTCTGGCTTTACTGAAGGAAAATCTGCCTGAATATTCAGAGGATGTAATAATAGCTTAAAGTTTTTTACCTCTTGCTTCCTCAATCAACTGTGTTAGATATGGAGGCCAGCATTTATTTTGATTGCTTGGAGGCTTCCCTTCCTTCAAGGTGCTGAGTGTTCCCAAATAGCCAATGACTTTTTGTTGTTGTTGTTGTTGTTGTTGTCAGTTGCCATAGATCACGTGCCATGATACGCAAGTGTCCAGACCTCCCTCAGCACCCGTCGGGTTCCCCAACGGGACCCTTCGCTCCCCCCAACAACTCATATCACGCGTAGCTGCAGGTGGCACAGAGCAGATTTTGCTCCGGTTTTTGTTCTTAATATGCTTGCAGAGCTCCTGTTTGCAAGCCTGAAATCCCTCGGCTCAAAATAGGAACTTTCTATTTCGCGGTAAGAGATGAAACTTACAAAATATAACTAACAAGCCTGAAAGCCCTCCACTCAGAATAGTAACTTTCTATTTTGCAGGAAAGAAGAAACTTACAAAGTAACTAACAACCACATTACACCCAGGCTTATGTGTATATTATTCAAACAGATTGCACACGCCATGATTGTAAAGTTCCTGCTCAAAAGCGTCCTCAGACAGCTGTGTGATGTTGCTACCAAAGAACGGAAGGCGTATGTCCACTATAGGTGCCCCGACTGGGCAGTGGTGTTAGGGCTGGATCTCGCCACTCATGATCACTTATGCCCTGGGACAGGTTATAAAAGGGGTAAAAGCATCTCCCCCACTTTGAGGCCATCATTTGGTTGCCAGCAAAGCCTTTGTGCTCCACCCCTGAAAGGCAGCTGATCAGGATCTGTGCATCATGGAGGCTCTCTCTCCAGCAGAGAGCAGTGCCAGGGTGGGTGATGGCAGACGGCTGCGTAGTATTGCTTTGGATTGAAAATGAAGAAGCATAAGAACAAAAACAGGAAGAGCCTCTTGCTGGTCTATGGAATCTGAAATCTTCACCCCGTGGCTCATGGGAATAAAGAAAAAGGCCTAGGCCAGGAAAAGGAGTTCCCCCTGACCTGGGCAAGTAAAATAGTGTGGCAGTAGGTGCAGGCACCTGCTGGAGGGAGGAATGGGCTGTAGAAGTGGCCGCCTCCTCCCCTGCAAGAAACCCGGGTGGAAAACACACGGCCCGGTGCTTCCCAGACAGCTCCCGAGTCCAGCCCCTGTCCTGCTGGAGTCTGGCCTGGATGAGGCGGGTTCCACAAGCCCCTCATGGTTGGGGAGACCTGGGGAAGGAGACCTGGGGAGGCTATGCCCTTGGAGTTCTTCTGAGCTGAGCTCTGTCTTTGTGGGGCAGTCGCAACTTCCTGGCTGTGCCCTCCAAATGCACCTCCCTCATCAGAAGGCTGCCTCCTTTGGTGGCAGGGGGGAGGGGGGGGCTGGGAGTGGTCCTGACACCTTTGCCCTCCAAGCCCTCCTCCCACCCTCACCTCTGTCCCATGACTGGACTAAGCTTGGGCTGGTTGGGGACACGGTCCAGTGGTTCCTTGGGAGAGCTCCGCTTTTCTTTCCCGTGTGAAACAGAAGGCTGAGTGTGGCTTGACCTTCCGGTCACCCCAGTTCCTTCTAGTTTATAGATTCCCACCCCACTCCCCCACCCTGACCGTCTCGCAGGCTTGCTATGCGTATAAAATGACACGATGCGTGGACAGGCATTGCTCAGCACTGGGTACGTAGGAAGACCCCAGAGCTCTTAGTGTCTTTATTATCACATCAGAATTTCTCAACATTTCTACCTACGGTATGTTTTCCTAGTATCTACCTGTGCCACACGTTTTCCCCCATCGTTTACTTTTTTTGTGCTGTTATTTATTCCAATAAGGCAGTGAGAGAGAGTTGAGACAAACACATGACCATTTTCTATCTTTAAACCTCAAATCAACATTATTTATCGTAGTTTTTAAAATATGGCCACAACCGAGCGTCCAGCCATTGGACAATAGTTAGGTCACGGCCGTCTGGAGGATGGGATTTTAATGTGGAAAAAGACATTTCAGGGCAGGTAGAGAAAATCACCCCGAAGCAGATCTTCAAACTGCAGAAATCTGCGTCAATGCAACAGTCTCCAATAGACATAGGGCAAGGAGGCGCCCGTGTTCCCGAAGAAAGGAGGAAACGAAACGTTTTGTCTTCCCAAATGGTTTAGCAAGAGCTGACACGCTCCTTGAGCTGCAGAGCTGTTGGCTGGGGAGGAAGCCGGTCTGTTTGCCTAAGAAGCCCAGGGTTCAACGACTCAGCCACTGCTCCCCCAAATGTGACATTGGCGTACCTATCAGTAACAAACGGTGGGGGTGGAGGGGGGCGACTCAAATCTCGTGGCAAGAAAACCAACAAGACCCCGGAATAAAGTTATCCTGAAGGAAGAGACTCAAGGCTCATGTTCCAAGTTCGTAACAGAAGCCTGAGTATTGGTAGAGGAACTGATTTCAGGCGGTATGTGGCTCGTCTAGGAAGTGCCCCAAGACCCATACGTCTTTCCCGGTGGCTGTGACTCGCAGAACAGTGGCTGAAGAGTGGGAATATAAACTCTAAGGGGCTGGACCAGGATGTCCTGGGCGGAAGGTTACTGCCGGCTGGAGGGTACAGGACTACCCTTCAACAGCGACACCTTGTGGCAGGCCCGAGGAAGTGCAGAGCTGGCGAACTGGGTCCCCAGTTCTGTTGGCTGCATATCTGGAGTCCTTTCCTCTCTTGGCGTGGGGAAGGATCAAGTGTTCTTGCAGAACTTGGGGGGGGGAGATGGACAGGCAGAGAATCTTGAGAGGGACGCAAAAGACTGTCTCCTTAAAGGGCCTAGGGTGTTCTAGCAATTAACTTAAAAAAGAAGATAGAAGGGCACCTGGGTGGCTCAGTCAGTTAAGGCAGTTCAGACCCCAACTCTTGATTTGGGCTTAGGTCAGCATCTCACGGTTGGCGAATGAGTTCTAGCCCCCATCAGGCTCCATGCTGACACAGAACCTGCTTGAGATTCTCTCTTTCCCTCTCTCTCTACCCCCCCCCCACCCCCCAAAAGAATATAGAAGAGGTGTGACCGTATTTTTATTCTGGGTAGAGTAAGTCTTGCAATCTACATCTGCATTTTTGAACAACCATTAAATGGACTACTATAAACCTATTCATACAATGTTTTAAGAGAATACTTAAAGATTAAAAATATACGTTAATTTTAAAAAGCAGAATATAAAACGGTCCATATGTATGGTCACTTTTATTATATTTATCTATCAAAAGTAACATCATACGAGGAAATGAAAATAAATATAAACAAGAAGTTAATTAGAAATTAGCTCTCACTTGTAGCGATATGGGTGGTTTTATGTTCTCCTGCTGAATATAGTCCTGCCAGTGACACTGGCCTCCTTTTCACCCAAAATCTTCAGGGCCGAGGCCCCCAAACACCCTGTTTTCCGCATGGTTTGCAGCAGGGGTGAGAGGAGGCATCTTTCTCCTTCTTTCCTTTACTTCTTGCCTCAGCACCAAAGATAGGATCTTCTGTCTACATTTTTACCTCTCAGGGAGGTATTACAAAGGGATGCTTCGCCCTTAGAGGGAGTGAAAAATAATCTGATCATCGACAGTATGGGTAAGGTCACTGTGACCTCGAAACAAGACCAGGCCCCAGGCTTCCTCTCTTGTCCCTTGGACCTGTTTGCCCTCAGGGGAATGTTCTCTCTGTCTTGGTTTCCTGCCCCCCACGTGCCGCCTCCTGAGTGGGGGGCCTGCTCTCCCAACTCTTCTAGCTGCTGCTAAGTGGGGGGACATTCAGTTTGGGACTTTGGGAAAGGGAGAGAAAAGCCCTCATTTTGTCCGGGTGTGGGCTAGTTTTCAAGCCAGCTTCATCCTTCTAAAGCCCATCCTCTGACCCTCTGGCCCTGGAGCCATTCTCAGTAGAAGCCAGGGTAACGAGTGATGGGACTCCTACAACCACCGTGCCCTCATTTATAAAACATCTAGAAGGTCCTTTTACGCTGACTCGGTGTTTCCGTCTTTGCGACTTGGTAGGTTATGTAGACCAGGAAATACTTACCTGGCCTGATTCAGGTACATGCTGCTAACAGGTGGGGAGGTGGGGGGGGGTGGGGTTCGTTGGGCCCAAGGACACATAGGGTGCCACTCTGTGGCCTCTCTGCCCTCAGTGCCCTTGTGCCCTTTCCTCCCCCCTCCCCTGCTCCCCTCAGTGTTGCTGGGGCTGAAACCCACCAGCATCAGGTTCGCCTGCTTCCAGTAGGGTTTGGCTTGGGAGGCCTTGGTAGAGGACTGGAGAAGGGACGGGAGAAGCCAGGACTCTCCTCCCTCGCCTTCCACGCCCCTCCACCACTCCCTTTGTCCCTGCAGCCTGGAGGTGGTGACGACTTTTTGCTAGTGCTAACCTCTCAGTGACTCCACAGTCTGCCGTTGACCCCCTCACCGGGGAAACCAGTTTCTTATATTTAATTTCCTCTGTTTTCAACACTTGGAGATGTTTCCCCTTTCCTAGTTGGAGCCTGACTGATAATAAAGCTAAATAGTCGCCTTTGAGCCCAAGAGGGGAGTCATTCCAGCTGCCCAGCACTCTCAGAGGCAGACCCACGACACCGCAGAGGGCTGTGCGTGAGAGACCCAGGAAGACATCAGAAAGAGCGCTGTGACATTTCTTCCCTGTCCCCACTGCCCCTCCCTCCCAACCTCAGATACTGGTGTCACATTCTACTTCTCCGAGGCCTTGTTCTGAGCTGGCTCTTCATTAATTCCTCTGAAAAATGTTGCCTGATGATTACTTAAGAATTAGCCAGTTTCCAGAACTTTTATAGAGGAAATAAAATGGGTTTTTTTTTTCCTGCTTAGTAATACGGTCTCCTATAGGTGTTTTGAAAGAATGTAAAAGGGAAACTAAGAACCAATTATAATTCCGGCTATTCAGAGGGAACCTCTTTAATACTATGGTGACCACGTGTAGCCTTTTTTTCTTTGATGGCCCGTGTGCACAAGCATGTGTGCTTATCGCTTGTATACGGTTCTGTGCCCTCGCTTTTATCGCTTGGGAAACAAAGACTCCTCGAAGCCGGAAAATCCCCCCCCACCCCCCCACCCCCCCCACCCCAGTGCGTGAAATTTACTCAATGTAACGAACACCGATTGAGCGCTCGCTCTCTCCTAAATGCTGGGATTGTGCTGGTACAACGCAAGAATGGGTTTGGAGACAGACTGACCAGCAGCGCATACAGAATCCGCAAGAGTGGCCCGTGTGTGCGTGCAGATCAAGTGACAAACGGAAGCCACGGCATTTGGGGGAAGTGGAATAGTGCTATGGGGGTGCCCGCCCCCGCGCCCCCCGTCTGCCTCGTTCTTACCTGGCATAGAGATAAAGCATGCTGTCCCAGAAGAGAAGGCAGGGGTGGAAACCGTGCCTCCAGCCTCTCCCAAGCAGAATAAACCCCCATCTGGAAGACACGGGTCCTCAGTAAGAAGGGTCTTTTGCCACGAGCGCATCCTCTACACGATTTATTTTTGTGTTCTACCTAGTACCTGGCCCATCTCCCGGGTAGTAAGCATAGCAGTGCGCCCAGTGTGCTACAGACAGAGTCCAGAGATCTCCCTTGGGATCCCGGGGCTTCTTAACCCAGTGGCAGTTAATCTCAGCTTCATCTCCTGTGGGTTTTGGTTTTAATTGAAAAAAAAAATAAATAAATAAAGCCTCTTAGACGTGGATAGTGCAGACAGTAATGTGCAGCAGCCAGAGGAGAGGTGAATAAAAATCCCACCTCCTTGACAAAGATGCGGGGATCCCCCTCCCCCCACCGAAAGCTTTTCTTTTCCGCGAAATGTTTCAGAGGGAGGCCAGGGGGATGACCCAGGAGATATTATGTTAATGAAAAGCAGGATAAATGCTCGAAACGATTTGCATAGAAGGAACCTGACCCAGCCGATGTTTGAAGAGGAAGTCCCAGTGGAGATGTCCCACATAATGGGCCTTCCTTTGTCCGCCCGGAAAGGGGTGGGGGGGGAGCGTCTGAATCCAGAAAAACGACTTGGCCGTTCCTGTCCCCCAGCCAGCGCTCACAAGGCCCCACACCAGCGTGGGCGATCCGTGCAATCGCTCGGCAGTCGTCTGTGTGTTTGCACTAATGTTTGCTCTAGTAACGCCCAGTGAGCCCGCGGAGCCCGGGGAAGTTCTGGGCTCGGGCCCATTCTGTCCCACGCGGGGCAGGGGGGAACAGGGAAGGGTGTCGCCAACCGCTGCTCGCCTCCCCCAGTCACGGGGAGCCTTCCTCAGGGCGGCAGTAGTTCAATGCCGAGGTACCAAACTCCAGGGAGGTTTCCAGCCTCCCTCCCACCCTCTACTTCTCCACCCCCGTCCCGGCTGACCTCAGCATCCAAGGCTGGGAATAGCGTCCAGCAACAGAATGGATGATGGAGACCAGGCAGGGGGTTCAGGACTCGCAAAGGGGGGCCTCTGGACCTCCTAAGGTGCCCAGAGTCTCAGAGCCTTCCCGCCATCCTCTCTCTCATGCGAGCTAGGATGATTTGGGGGTGCTTATAGGAGCCAACGTGTCCGGGCCCTTAGACTGGGTTTCTGGTAAGAGACAAGAAGGGCAATGCCACGGCCGGGCGCCTCCTACGGGGGCAGCTGGCGGGCGCTTTGTGGCCTTGATTCTCCCAACACAGCTGCCACATTCATGCTGCTGCAGGGGAGGAAGCTAAAGCTCAAAGCTCAAAGGTCATCCAAAGGTCAAAGCTCAAGGTCATCCAAGCTACCGGTCAGGTCTGCGTCAGCCCGCATGCCTCAGGGCTCCCTCCCAGGGTCCTTCCTTCATTCTGTTCTCACGTGCTGAGTACCTACTGCCCGCCGGGCATGCCACAAGGCGCCCAGAAGACAGAGGTAGACAAAACCCTACCTTGCAGTCTAGCAGCGGAAACCAGTCTCACACGGATCCAGATGCGCGATGACAGGTGCAAATGGCACCAAGCGGAAACCGGAAGGTGCCCTGCGAGAGGAGAGCTGCCCTCCTGATTGGGATGGGACCCCAGGGGCGGTGACGTCATGGCAGAGACTGCAGGGTGAGTGGCCCGGGGGAGGAGGGCGGGAACGGCCGCCCAGACAGAGACCCCGCCAGCACCTGGAGGAAGTGAGCTCAGCAGCGGGCCCCAGGGGTGATGTCCCAGGGACGCGGGGTCAGTGAGACAGTTCTGGAGAGGGAGCACAGCCTCGCCAGCTTGTTAAAGATTTGGGAGGTTGTCCCACCTTTCAGGAATGTAAGCAGATTAGCACTTCGGGAAGAATATTCTAACACCACCCAAATGTCCACTGACGGACGAGCAGGTCCACAAAACGTGGTACATCCACACAGTGGCGTGTTTCTCAGTCGTAAAGAGGGAAGAAAATCTGACATCTGCCACCTGGGTGAACCTTGGGGATGTGACGCTAAGGGAAATAAATCCGTCACAAAGGGACAAATACGTATCTGAGATACCCACAGCAGTCAATTCGTAGAGACAGAAAGAAAGATGGTGCCGGCCAGGGGCTGGGGAGGGAAGGGGGTGGGGAGTCCTTGTTTCATGGGAACAGAGTTTCAGTTTGGGCAGACAAAACAGTGCTGGAGATGCGTGGTGGCCACGTGTGTGAACGTGTCTAACACCACTGAACTGTGCATTTAATGTGGCTGAATGGGAAGTTTCGGGTACTGTGGACTTTACCACAGACAAACAAAAGAACATTCCAAGTGCCCAAGGGAGAGCAGATTAGAAGGACGATGGGACAGCTACGCCGCTTTTCAGTCGTTCAGATCAGAGGTGCTACTTCAGGGATCCCCCTGGCTGGAAACCGCTCCGCCGAAAACTCACCAGGGGAGTTTTCCAGAATGTCTGCCTCGTGTTTGTCTTGATGAGGACTGTGGTGGGCTTCTGTACAGATCCACCGGGGTTGGGGGGGGGGGGTGTTGCCTGCAATGTGAAGCCCACAGTCGTGCGACATCTGAGTCAGAAACCTTCGAGGATGGAATCAAGCCTGCGGCCACCATCCCCCACAAGTCACCTGGGGCACATCCTGTCTGCAGGGGTCGAGCTTTGCCGTAAATGTGAAAAATGGCCGAAGGATGCTGGGCAGGACCCAGTGCACGGTGGGCGTGGGGAGATTTGGCTTCCCCACCCTTCACCAGGCCTTCTTGGGTCTCCTTCCAGGAGGAAGACGCGCCCCAGGGCCCTCCCCCTGGCCTTACCAGATCAAGGTCTGGGGCATGTCCTGATGGTGGCCGTTTCCCCAGGCTCTTCCGGTGGGGAGCACTGAGGCTGGCCTCCGCACAGTGAGGCAGTTATGTCAGGGGAAAAGGGGGGTGAGTACATCTACGAGGCCTGTTCTTATAGAAGAATAATGTTCGGACTCACAAACAAGCATATTCCTTTTAGAACTGCACCCCTCCCCATTCAAACAAAGCCACAGGGCTCTCTTTGTTTCAGGGGTGGATGAACCAGCAGAAATGCACAGGCTCCAGGAGTCCGTGCCTGCCTTTCCATTTCAGAAACCAGAGCATGTATGTCTCAAGGGCCAAGGTCATGAAGAATGCAGGGCTTAATCACCAGATTTAGCAGAAAAGCGAGCGATCAGAGGCCGTTTTCCGCGCACCGGGGGAGTGAGTGAGCGATTTTGCTGAGGAGAGAGAGGAGTCTGGGGGCTTGAGTCCCTCACCACCCCGTTCTGTGACCACGCGCAGGTCAAGTCACATTGGGGGCTGTGGTTTCTCATCTGTGGCCAGGGGTCCTGCACTCCCCGCCACGAGCCAGCTGGCTGTCCCTACACCCCGACGCTGGAAAACCCTCAACAGAGTCACTTCCCCCGGCTGGGACATCCTGAGTGTCTCCGGAAGGACTTTGCTTCCCCCATGTTCCAGGCGAATTCCTGTCTCCACACGGATGCTGACTTTGCCAGGAGAGGGTGTGGGGTGTGGGGTAGTGGCTGGCTTGGGAACTGGACGGAGGTGGGCTTAGAATTCTGAGGCCATTGCTTTTGGTGTTGTGACGTCTGAACCCCGATTCCTCATCTGCAAAACGGAGACCAAAGAGCATCTGGCAGGCCCCTCATAAGGATGAGAAATGTCGTGGAAGGGACCCGGCACCCGTACACAGTGGGCTTCGAGCGTGATGGCTAGACCTAAGAATTAGAAGAATAAGAATTGTGATTAATATTATTATCATTTGCCATTATTGGGGGAGGGATGCTAGCTTTACGTACAGGTTAAGAGGGGCTTCTTGTGTTCAAGTGGGTTTTGAGGACCGTCGTCCTAAATCACAATGCACTACAGAGCTCCGCGTCGCAAAACTGGGGCGTAGGAAACTGACTCGAAAGGAGCAGATATCACCAGTAGTAGTGATCTTACGTAGAGGATCCTTCTTCAGATGAGATCGAAAGCGCTTTCCACCAGGTAATCGTAGTGTCTTCTCTTGTGAAAAGACTGTCTCAGCTCCTGGGTTCTGCGCCCACAAAGCCGGGCTCCCAGCTTAAGCCCAAGAGCGGCCACTTCAGAAGGAGTGTCTTGTTTCCAGTAAACAAGGCAGCGTTCACCTCTGGGGTCTCCCCGACCCACGGTGTGGCCGTCCCTGGGGGCTGGGGTTCCCACAGGGACACTGGTGGTTAATGCGCGTTTGGGCATCCGGCTGTCCAGAGACAGCCACTCTGGAAGGTCTGGTGACCACCGTGGAAGGATGATGCTCCAGCCCCCGCCCAAAGGGCTGTGCTTTGCTCCCCAGGAGAGCAGGGGGGGTAGGACCCTCCCGCCAAGTGAGTCCTGAGCAGACTTTCTCACACCCCAACACACATTCCGATTCTGCAGGTCTGGGGAACAGCCCAATGGCCTGCATTTGCAGCAAGCCCCCGGGGGGGTGCCAATGCCACTGGACCCAGTGACCTCACCCGGGGACACCAACTCTTCCTCGAGAATCTCCGATGCGGACCCTAGAGTCGCCTCCATCATGTTGCAGAGACCATGACAAGAGGCAGCTGGTTTGTCCCCAACCCCGTCCTTGCCAGCCACACCTGATGTTATAATCACACGGTTTAATTAAAGATTACATACAACTGTTGAAATAACGACCGCAGAAAGGGCAATAAAACCCAAGTTGAAAATCTCTGTAAAAGTGAGTTGCTAAAAATAAAGGCTATTGAAATCGATGTAGTGAGATAACTATAAAAACCTGGGGTGGGAGGGATCTAGATGATTCCGCATTCCTGTTCCTCCCCAGATGGCTTTAGCTGCTCATAGCACATGCGGAGTGAACGTGGCTGCACACAGGACAATGTGGGTCTCGAGGCAGTGGCTCGTGCTCGGAAAAACGCTTGGACTCCACAGGAAAGGCTGGGAAGAAAAGAAAAGTAACTGGAGGCAGCTGGGTGGCTCAGTCGGTTGAGCGTCAGACTTCGACTCGTGTCACGATCTCACAGTTTGTGGGTTCGAGTCCCGCATCGGGCTCTGTGCTGATGGCTCGGAGCCCAGAGCCTGCTTCGGATTCTGTGTGTGTGTCTCTCTCTCTGCCCCTCCCCTACTTACTCTCTCTCTCTCTCTCTCTCTCAAAAATAAATAAACATTAAAAAAAATTTTTAAAGAAATGTAACTGTATTTTTTAAGTAAAAATAAATACTGGATTTGAAATACGTATTTTTTTAAATCTCTGGTTCCAACTGAATAACAGGGGAAGGATTCCCTTGTATCCCTTCAAAAAGCAAGTTAATATTCCCATGTATCATAATGTAGTACAATCATTGATTTTTGCTGTCATTAATTCTTGCCCCGTTACGTTACTTGTAAGTTTTCCAAAAATCATGCGACAATGAACACTTTTCAGGCATACAGTTTTTTGCTCCTTTTTAAAAAAAATTTTTTTTAACATTTATTTATTATTGAGACAGAGAGAGACAGAGCGTGAGCAGGGAGGGGCAGAGAGAGAGGGAGACACAGAATCTGAAGCAGGATCCAGGCTCTGAGCTGTCAGCACAGAGCCCAACGCGGGGCTCGAACCCACGAACTGTGAGATCATGACCTGAGCCAAAGTCGGGCGCTTAACCGACTGAGCCACCCATGTGCCCCTTTTGCTCCTTTTTTAAGGATAATATTAGAGGAATAGAATTTCTGCTTCAAAATGCCTTTCTAGGTTTTGGTAACACTTATTACCTGTCTGCTTTCTGAAAGAGTAGTATTTCCACTTCCTTTTTAGAAAAAAAATTTTAACGTTTTTATTTATTTTTGAGACAGAGAGAGACAGAGCATGAGCGGAGAGAGAGAGGGAGACACAGAATCCAAAGCAGGCTCCAGGCTCCGAGCTGCCAGCACAGAGCCCGATGCGGGGCTTGAACTCACGGACCGTGAGATCATGACCTGAGCGGAAGTCGGATGCTTAACCGACTGAGCCACCCAGGCAGCCCTCCACTTCCTTAATATTAATCTAACCCGCATAACTTAGTGGCTTAAAATGACCAGCGTGTCATTATTTCTCGTGGTTCTGAGGGCTGACCAGGGCTCAGCTGGATGGTTCTTCTGCTGGTCTCGTTTGGGGCCTTCCATTCAGCCGCAGTCAGCAAGCACCTGGGCATGTCCTGAGAACTTGGTGTGAAATCTCCAGGCTTCTGGCAAATAAACTGCTGAGCGAGGCATGGGGAGGAAGGCGGAGAACTCAGACATGAGAGCAGGAAAGATTGCTTTTAAATATTAATTTTTTTATCTTTATTTATTTTTGACAGAGAGAGAGAGAGAGTGAGCATGAGCGGGGCAGGGGCAGAGAGAGAGGGAGACACAGAATCCGAAGCAGGCTCCAGGCTCTGAGCTGTCGGCACAGAGCTGGACGCGGGGCTCGAACTCACGGACCAGGAGATCGTGACCTGAGCCGAAGTCGGACGCTCAGCCGACTGAGCCACCCAAGGCGCCCCTAAAGATTGCTTTTAAGCTCAAACATTTCCATCTACACCTTTCCCCTCAGCTCCCCCCACCCCCAGTTATGTGGGAGGGATGAGGGATAAAGCATCACAGACAAGAGTCAGAGTGTGGACCCAAACCCCAAGACATGGACGGATTCCCAGGGCGCAGAAGTCCTTATGTAATTTATTCCAAGGACCTTGCTTTAGCTAGAAATGAAAAGGATCCCAGCTTCCCCCTGAAGCAGTGGGAGTAGAAAGCTCATGTGAAAGCTTTTGTTCCGAATTCGTTCTGATCCCCACATCTGGGTGTGCAGTTAGTAATTACTTCCTTTTTTAAACACCACTTCAGCAAAGCTGGAGTGTCACCAACAGAGGAGGCAACTCTGAAACGGAGACCAAAAATGTATAAATAGCCCCTCTGAAAGCACAACAAAGGCTGGGCTGTGACCTCCAGGGAGGAATCCCTATTTCAAGTGAGGCTCAGTGCTTCTGGAAACATAATTCTGTCTCATCAGCCGGGCCCCCGTCCCCGCCCTCTGCTGCGCTGTTCCCTCCACATCTCACACCTCCTTTTCGCCAGCTTCCTCCCACCTCCCACCTCCAAACAAAAGAGCGGGACGAGGAAAAGCTCAACTACAATTGCAGAAGGTCTCCAGCAGCAGGCCACGTCCCGGGCTCTCCCCGGTGAGAACTTCTGGAAGGAATGGGGGGACTTCGCAGAGAGCTCTGGTGTCAGCCCTACTTTTAGGAAGTCAGCAGAGGCTTAAGGATGTCATGAGAAGCAGGTGCCTGGGTGGCTCAGCGAGTGAAGCTTCCCCAGGTCGTGATCTCACAGGTCGTGATCTCAGGTTTTGGCTCAGGTCGTGATCTCACAGGTTGTGAATGGGAGCCCCACATCAGCCCACATTGACGGCGCAGAGCTTGCTGGGGATTCTGTCTCCCTCTCCCTCTGCTCCCCCCCCCCACCCCATGTACACATGCATGCGTACATGTGACCTCCCTCTCTCTCTCTCTCAAAATAAATAAATAAACTTGAAACAAAAAAAGAAGAGTTCCCATGATTAACCAATCCCCCTCCCCATGCTGATCTGAAATTCTCCCAGGATGTACAAGGGCAGAGAGAAGGTGAGACACGTTACGGGGGAAAGACGGCGGGCTGACAGGGAGAGGATCTGTGGCCCTGGTGGCGAGGCCACGTCAGGGGCCACCACACGTGGCTGCGCCCCCCTCCCGGCCCCAGCCACTGCCACCTCGGTTGCCGTCCTGCTTCAGGCTTCCTTCTCGGGCGGACATCTAATACTTATGCAACGTTGCAGCTACGCGTTAAACTTCTTTACGTCCACCGGGCAGAGGAGCGAGCAGAGACAGGCGAGTTCAACACGCTGGCCAACGTGACAGCTGACAGCTGGCCAGGCTTGAAGCCCAGGCTCTTTTCCGCTTTGGTGGGGACACGCCGAGCCAGGAGAACTGCTCGGGGCTCCCCCTTCTAAGAAAGCAGGAATCGGAGCCTCTCATCTGAGCTTGTCCGTGTCCCGGGGCGGGGGGGGGGCAGACAGTAGCAGGCACTGCAAAGTAGGTGGGCCACTTTGGCTCAGGTCATGATCTCGCGGTCCATGGGTTCAAGCCCCACATCGGGCTCTGTGCTGACAGCTCAGAGCCTGGAGCCTGTTTCAGATTCTGTGTCTCCCTCTCTCTCTGCCCCTCCCCTGTTCATGCTCTGTCTCTCCCTGTCTCAAAAATAAATAAAACGTTAAAAAAAAAAAAAAAGAAAAGAAAAATATTCTCTCTTTAAGGATGGTGATTGTGGCTTATCCTCCCAAGATGGCGACTGATCCTTTCTCGAGATATTCCATAAGTATTTGAATGAACAAATGAATGAATGAATGAGTGAAGGAAGGAAAAACTGCCCACATTGGTGCTTCTCAAACTTCAGCGCATGCCAAAATCACCTGGAGAACTTGTTTCGTCAAGTCAAGGTTGTTGGTCCCCAGGCCCCCAGTTTCTGAATCCGTAGATTGAGAAGGGGCCCTGAAATCCCATTTCTAACATCCCAGAGGCTGCTGGTCCACAGGCCGTACTTTGAGTCGCACTGGTTTACACAGTGGCTCTCCTCTTGCTGTCACACCCAGAAGTGAGAAAAGACTCAGAGAGAAGTATTTCCGGGGAACACACACCTGGATCAGGAGATTAATGATATCTCACCCTTGTGGATTGCTTTCTCGTTTCAAAAATATCTTGATAGGTCTTGTTGGAGCCTTGCAAGGCTGTGACATCATGAGCCCATTTTACAGATGAAGAAGCAAGGGTCCAAAGGATCACAATCAATTGCTCTAGGAAGCACAGCAGATAAAATACGGAGTTAGGAAACACATCCAGGCCCCCTGAGCCTCGCTGGAAGTCCTCCGCACTGAACACGGGGAATTTTCAGCATAAAGTAAGTAGTGATATAAAGATTACCTCGTGCTGAGTGCTTTGCAGTATGGCCTTCCCAGCAGTGTTTGTGAGAGGGGAAGGAAGTTCTGAGATTATAATTCACTTTAAGCAAGATTTAGTCGTAAAATCAGTTTAATACTAGTAATAAATTACCATTAAAGCATTATTAATAAATAGCATACCACAGTATGATTTTAGCTACTGCTTGACAAGCTGCAGATGTGGGTACATACATGGGAGTTTTGGGACATGTTATGTCATTATTGCTGACACGTGACCTGAAAGCATTCAGCCCTCAGGCGGGGGCCAAGTGGGAGCTGTGGGGAGCCTTCATTCAGGCTAGGACTCCTGGGTGTTGAGGCTCAGTTTTCTGACCCAGAATTGTCCTTCTCAAAACCCAGATAGAATCCCTCCGTCCGTAAGACCAGAGAGGAGTCATTCTTGAAAAGGATGATTAAGGGAGAATTTGCAAAGCATCTCTGACCCAGCCCTTGTCGTGGAGGCAGGTCAAGAGCCCAAGGGTCCCTGGGGAGAGCGCTGCTGGGACAGCCAGAGGAGCAGGACGGGAGATGACAGCCACTTCTTGCTGGCTGAGCACCTCACTGTCTCTCCCCACCCCCCACCCCCGGCCCCCTGCCGTGATACCAGCCCTTGGCCGGTCAGCCAGGTTACTGACTGTTACAGCATCACTCCCAAGAAGGCACTGAGGCTGAAAATTAGGCAGCCTGAGAACTCCACACAGCGCCAGGCTGCCTCCGAGGGCGTGCCACTGGTCTCAGCCGTCTGTACACCAGCTCCAGGTACCCGGCTCTGGGAAGCCACTTCCCGGGCTCGATTCCAGCCCGTCCTGTCCTCACTTGGCCCAGGGACCTTTTTCTCACTGCTAGTGCTTGACTGGCAAATCCTTTCCGTGCCTTCGGTGCCGCAAACTCCGCACAGATTTCTGCTCTGCAGCTTTCCTAATGGTTGTGTGTGCTGCCCCCCTCAGGAAACCCAGGGGTCCCCTGTCACAGAATGAAGGACAGAATGCACCACCCCGTTGGGGTCCTTTCAGCAGGAGCCGGACTCCTGTTCAGTATCGAATCTTCAGGGCGTATAAAAATAATTCGATAGTAACACTATTTTGTGACTGAAACCCTTAAACCGGCAAGACAAGACTTTCCTTAAAGAGTTGAACGACAGAATTGAAATCCTGGACTCTAGAAGCCTATTCTCCACCTCCAGCTTCTACAGGACATCTCAGACACTCAAGCACTTTGGACATGAAGGGTCAGCTCTGACCCGGCCTCCTCTCATGAGAATATTTCAGACCATTGGTAAAAATAAGAAACCTCTGTTCTTATTAGAATAATGGAATAATAAGCTTTCCTGTTTGGAGTAATGGACTGGTAAGCTTTATACCGGTTATATATATACTGGTAAGTTCATACCGGTTAATTTGTAAAAGAAATTCCATTTACACACGGGCTGGAATTACAACATATCAGTCACCGAAATCGATTCATAGACAGCCTAACGCGAAATTTAGCTGTGTTTCGGTCTTCATTTTACATAATAGTCTATCAGCGGTGGCCAAAACGATACTTTACCATTATGATTGTATTTTATTTAATTACTAAGGCCAAGTATAAAATCTGAGCGCCCTCAATCCCCCGAGATACTGACACACTGGGGAAAATACATCTCTACCTACCTACCTACACAGAAATTGAAACAAATATAAGCAGTGCTTCTGCACAAGAGTGATTTTAGAAAATAGAAATGCCGTTCATATTGAATTCCGCAGGAAGTATTTCACAGTTGATCGAGACAAAGTAAATGTCATACTGAGAATAGAGATTTGGTAAAATGACAATCTTATTACATAAGATTTTCCTAGAAGTCTTTGTGTTACTTTATTATTAAATCAGTATTTTCTTTTGTTTTTTTAAAAAATACCTTTATTGATATATAGTACCGATACATACCATAATACTTACATACCATCCAACTGACCTATTTTAAGTGTACAATTCAATGAGCTTTAGCAAATGTACAGAGTTAGGCAACTGGCACCACAATCTAAGTTTAGACCATTTCCATCACCCTAAAAAAAATCAAAACCCTTTTCTAGCGATAATTATTCCTTACCCTCACTCCCTGCCCCAGGCAACCATTACTCGACTTTTGGTCTCTGAATATTTGCTGTTTGGGGGTAATTCATATAAATAGGAAAATGGTAAGTGTTTTTCTTTGTCTGGCTTCTTTCACTGACCATAACGTGTCTGAGGTTCATCCATGTTGTAGCACAGGCCAGTCCTTTGTTCCTTTTAACGGCTCAATACTATTCCATTGTATGGATATGCCACATTCTGTTTAACCATCCTTTAGTTGATGGGTATTTGGGTTATTTCCACATTTGGACTATTGTGGATAATGATGCTATGAACACTCACGTACAAGTCTTTGTGCGGACGTGTGTTTTAATTTTTCCTGGTTAGACACCTAACCAATGGAATTTTTGGATCCTGTTGTAAGTCTATGCTTAACTTTTAAGGAAACTTTTAAACTGTTTTCCAAAGTAGTCGCACCATTTTGCATTCCCAGCGGCAACTTAGAAGGGTACCAGTTTCTCAAGATCCTTGCCAACACTCGATATCGTTTTCTTTTTGATTCTAGCCATTCCAGGGGGTAAGAAAAGGGAGCTCATTGTGGTTTTGATTTGTATTTCTCCCTGAATTTTTGAATCCTTAAATTCATCCAAGGTCAACATTTAAGACTTTATGAATGCTTTTTTTGGGGGGGGGGGATCACACTTCCATTTTTAAGTCATCAACTCTGTTTCCTTGAAATGGTATGAAATACAAAAGGTATACAAATCCATAGACTACTTGTAATCAAGATTCACTCAATCAGGGAAAGCCTAAAAAAATTACGCAATGCTACAGGTATTAAGAAGAATGGATTAAAATGAAGGAAAATAAGGAAGATTGCTTTTATCATCCAGTGGTATATCACATTATGAGTAAAAAAATAAGAGGGTAAAAAATTTTTTTTTCATTTTAAAAAACTAAAAAAATTAAAAGGTGATAGAAAAACATTGGTTTGGGATCGGGGAAAATTCAGCCAACACAATCTCACCGACCGCTGTTCCTAAAAGGCTTGTCTGTGTCTTTTCTGCGAATAACACACTTTTCATAGGTATGTTTTCTGTGTATGACCTTACTAGCTAACATTTGCCAAGCACTCCTAAGTGCCAGGAACCGAGCGTGTTTGCACGCGTGTCGTGGGTATTTTTTGCATGTTAGCAAGCCCACATGGAAAATACTTTTGCTATCCCTATGTGGCCGACGACGAAACACAACTTTACAGGGTACATAACTTGAGCAAAGGCACACGGTGGCCAAACTAGCAGAACGTTAAGTCACTGGTCCAGGTTTGCACTCGTGCTGCTCAGCTTTTTTGGCAACCGATGGGTGGCCGTGTGACTCTTCACACATCCTTACACACGTCAAATTCTTCGTTGCCCTGTGTTTCTTTCTCTGGCTTTGTTGCATTAACAGCATGAATGTGTCACTTAGCCCGTTAGAGCCGTTCCTTCTGGCCATCACTCTTGCCTGAGGCTCGTGTGTCAACCTTCTGGCCACACTCGGGGTGTCCAGGAAGCAAGGAGGGCCTGGCCTCCCCAGATTGGGGCTATGATGCAGCTGCTGTTACACCACCTGTAACTCAGCAGCTCTCCCCCATTCAAGAGAGCAAGTGACGGGGTGCCTGGGTGGTTCAGTCGGCTGGGCATCCAACTTCGGCGCAGGTCATGATTTCCCAGTCCGTGAGTTCGAGCCCCGCGTTGGGCTCTGTGCTGATGGCTCAGGGCCTGGAGCCTGCTTCAGATTCTGTGTCTCCCTCTCTCTGCCCCTCCCCCTGCTGATGCTCTGTCTCAAAACTTAATAAACATTAAAAAAATTTGAAAAAATTAAAAAAGAAAGCAAGTGAGCTAGAAGCCAATTATAAGAAGAGTAACTTCGAATCCATGTTAATTTGTACAAAATATCAAATAAGTGACATCAGTGCCAGCTTCTACGACTTACGCTATTATTAATATAAACTGACATGCACCCAGCATGACATGATGGTTGAGTGTGAAAGGGATACTATGAATGCCAGAGGCTATCAATTATAGTCACTAAGTGACATATCAGAAATGTGAGGCACACATACCTTTATCTCCATTATCCCACATTATTCTGTTGCATGCCTCATATTTATGGTGCATCACTTCTAGACTATAATAAAGTTGCAGTTATAATTCCACATGGGTCCATTTTATGATGTCAGGTTTGGTTTTTTTCACCGTGAGCGTTACTACCAAAACCTTTGACCAAGTCAGTCATAAAACGCATCAATTACGTACAGAAAATTAAAGAAATCGTTAGACTGGGTTTTCTACCGTGCTGTGAACTTTCTGCCCTAAAGGTAGCAAGGGGAACCCAACGTTACACATGTGTGATCATTTAATAATCCTTTTGAAAGTAATGATGATGATTATATGGGGTGTAGGCTATAATGATAGAGCCCCTAATGTAGTAATTAATACAAGGAAACTCAAAGACCCAGTTGTTACTCCTCTTTGAGACAGTGGTTACTATCCCTTTATGATATTTTTCACAGATTGTTTAGACTTTCTATGCTTTTTTTAAGCTTGTTTGTTTGCTTGTTTATTTATTTAGAAAGAGATGGAGCACAAGTTGGGGAGGGCAGAGAGAAAGAGGGAGAGAGAGAGAATCCCAAGCAGGCTCTGCCGTGCCAGCGCAGAGCCCGACACGGGGCCCGAACCCACAGACCATGAGATCATGACCTGAGCCGTAATCAAGAGTCAGGCGCTTAACATACTAAGCCACCCAGGCGCCCCCAGACTTTCTCCGCTTCTAATTCAGGAACGGTAAATCACTACAGTAGCAAGCACGGAAGTTTGTTTCAACAAAAGATGCCACCTTCTTTTGTGCTTCCCATAGTGGTTTAGAAAGGCTCCTCCTACAACCATAATAAAATACCTAGCAGTCTCTTATTAAGTACTCTCACCTCGGAGCCAGAGAAAAAGGGAAGGGAAGCCGCTACGAGACACGAAGTCCTGCACCAAAGCTCATACACCTTATCCAAGAGAGTCTGCTTTCTCTGATTCCAGAGACCGTTTGAAAAGGCTCCGTTGTGTATTTGACAGCCCGCAACTATTCAGCAAATATTTAATGCACACTAAAGGGATGCGGGCCTTAGGCTGGCGCTGGCACAACCTCGGCAAGGGTGTGTCCCTGCCTCTTAGGGGCTGACAATGTCGAGGGCAGGAAATGCCAAGTATTCAAGCAACTGTATGCGGAGGCAGAGAAAAATGAATGCTACGGAATAAACATACATTAGATGGCAGGGGTCACCCAGTTGGGCTAAGGGAAGGCTTCATGGAAGAGGGAGCATTTGGGCTAGGGCTGGAAACGTGGCTCTGTACTCCAGGCAGAAAGTAGGGCACGAACAGGCACAGAGGCAGCACAGCACAAAATGCGGTTCGGGACCAGCTAGTCGGCGGTGGTGGTGGAGGAGGGAGAGTCAAGCTACAAACGTGTCTGGTTGCACTGAACGGAACGTTATTGTAAGAAAATCCACCTAAGAGGTATCTGCAGACGGGAAATGCAGACCAGTGGACTCCACGGGGACTGGAATTGGGAAGTTAGAAATGAAGGCTCCTACCCCGTTTTCCACGGAGCCCCACTCTCTCCCGCTTTTCTGCCTGGTTCTTGCCGCGTGTCTGTTTCACCCTCCTGCCTCTCTCTGCAGACCAGCCCATCTGCACGAAGAACGCCAGCATGCGCGTGGCATGAGCCTGACTTGTGAAATAAACACCTTTGTAAGACTTTTCGTCCCAGTCATGTGTTGTCAGGAGCAATGTAAAAGCTTGTGTCTCGCGCACGGTCAGTAAATCCAGAGGCACCGCGTGCTGGGGTGTCAGGCCCCAGGCTCCTCCTATCTCATTGCTCTGCCAGGCGTGGTTTCCATTGCCACGAGCCCCCCCCCCCCCCGCTCCAGATGCCATCCAAGCTCCAGCCATCACGTCCACCTTTCAGCCGACAGAAGGGAGGAAGGGGAGGAGAGCACACTCTCCTTCTGAGAACACTTTCTGGAAATGGCACGTACCACAGCTGCTTATCTAGGATGACCATGGGATGTGCCAGGTCAGAGTGAAAGAGGTTTATGCTGGGATGGCAGGCATAAACTAGGACCCCCCCTGCAGCTACGGGGAAGAAGTTATATATGAGCAGGTATACACAGATTCCACCGGCCAGAACTTGGTCACGTGGCCACTGCCGTCAGGGAGGCTGCACATACCCTCCTTACCCCGCGCAGCCATGTGCCCGCTGGAACCCGGGAAAAGGCGGGATGAATATCCAATTAGTATCTGTCTCTGCCACAAGTACCCTTTGACACCCAGCAAATTTCCCGGTTGGAATGTGGAAGTTGTCACAGTCTGTGGACTGGATTCTCGTAGGTCAGTCTTCTCCCCTAGTGCAACCAGGTGTGGACAGGAAGAGGGAACGAGGGCAGGAATTTGGGTCTGGATGGCTCCCCTTTCACGGGTGGAAGAAGGGGCCTGGGCAAAGCAGGCAAACTGACTGACCTGTCAACTCCAGTAGGTTACAGATATATCGAAGAGGGTGGTAAATGCTAGAGCAGACGCTCACAATCCAATTGAGCAGGTGGATGAGGGAACCCGCCAGAAGGAAATGGGGGGGGGGAAGGCGCTGAAGCTTTACTCAAACAAGGTTAGCCCGGCTGCAGTGTGAGGGCTGATTTGGAACAAGGATGTTTGGAGAGCAGCAGTCTCCTTAAACAACCCCTGCATTCAGCCAGGTGAGACTGAACTTGACTTTGAGCAGAACGTGAGAAGGTGGGGAGAACTATAAAGCTAGGTAGCAGGGTACCAACAATAAGGGGACACTGACAGTATTATGGCAAGAGAGGAGTGAGAAAACCTATGACAAGCAAAAGTTTCAAGTTCAAAACGACTGCAGTTTGGTACAGTGGCACTTGATACAGGCACGACTATATTATACAGCACCATATAACAATGGATGGTCATAATGATGCCCTTGTTCTTTAAGAAACTCATCATACCATGTTTCAGGATGCAATACGCTGTAATACGTTATATAAGACGCTTTTATTCAACGTGGTTAGAAGTTCTGTGTGTTTCTGGAAGGTATGCTTAGGTATCCGGAAGATTCTCTCATGCAAAACATCGTATTTCCTGAATAATAATTAAATGAGTCCTCACTGTACCTAAGGCAAACATGTTGTCAAATGCATATTACAGTACAACACTTAGATTGTTTGATTACACTTACCCTTCCGACCATCAGAGCAAAACCGTGGCCCTGGCAACCCAGGTTCAGTATTCTAAAACCTCAGCCCCATGCATGTATAAAACTCACTAAAAAGAAGTCGAGCCTCTTATCGTGGAAATGCGGTTAAATAATACCTGAAGCCTTCACGTGTCACAAGACCCTCGACATCAGTTCTAGGTAAATCATACCTATTGAAAGGTGTGTGTTTCCAATTGAAAGGCTAGAGTTGGCAGGACTCTCTTCCCAAAGACCGATTTCCGAAAGATTTCAGTCCGTGGAGAGAAAATATGGAGTACTAGAATGAAAACGCCATGAAGGACATATGCAGAAAACTATGGCTACCTCCTTTGCTTGCACGGAGAAATAACACACAACTAGTGATGCCCGGTGTTACGCTCGAAATGGAAAGAAACACACATGTGGAAACTTAAGAGGGGGCCTCTTCGGTAACTTTGAAAAAAAACAACTGGGAAAACTAGGCTGGGATGGTTGAAAGTAAACACACACAAAGAAGCTTCTAGAAACTTGAGCCCCTGCATCTGACTGCTGAAGCATTCCTCCATTTCTAATGGGGATTTTTTTTTTCAACCTCCCTCACAGATTATTTTTGACTTAGCCAAGCAGGGAGCCTATTCTAAAGCCTCCCAATTTGAAAATCACGGAAGCTTTATAAAGTCCCCCACCTGCACCTCTCTTTAGGAACACAGTCCTTTCTTCTCTATAAAGGATGAAAACCTCCAGCATATAAAAACTTTGTTAGGCTGTCACTATCAATAGGGCCAAAAAAAATAATAATAACCGTTGACAAAGAGGAGACAAATTGCATCTTCGAATAAGTTTTCTTGAAGCTCTTGTTAAAAGCTATAACCTCCGACGTTAACTAAATTTAACCCATCCTGACCCTCACGGTGGCCCTTAACCTCTTCTTTCTTCTGCTTCCTGTGGCTGCTGGAGACAACGGGCCCAGTCCTTGGAAAAGCGTTCTCTGTAGCACACAAAAGGCCCAGCCTTCCCGCTACCCCGCCAGGAGGCCCCGGATCAACCGAGGGGTCAGCACCTGTGCGGAGAAGCAGGTGACAGTGGACCGCCAGCGTCCGTCCCGAGCGAGCTGTGAGAGTGTCTACCCTTCAGCCACCACGCTGCAGTTTAAGGCATTCAAGCCACTGCGGTTCAGGTTTTCTTTGTGAACGCAGACTTTAAACAAATTAACCTATTGCTGTTCAACTGACTGTAAAATTAATAGATTTACTGTTGCAAAAAAAGAAAGAAAGAAAGAAGAAATACTGAGAGCTTTCACTTCCACTTTGGTAAGGTCACGGATGCGTCCTAAGCTGCCAACAAAACAGCCCCGAAAATCTTTGCAGCAGAACCTAGCAACTTTAAGGGAGGGGGCAGGCAAACAATGAAACGTACAGTGGAAATCTTCCCGACCCGGTGAGCATGTTAAAACTTCACATCTGACGAGCTTCTCAAAGTGAGAGGACAAATCTCGTTACTAACATTGTAGTTGCCGGCAGTCCCGCCTTCCTTAAAGAGCCTAGCTAGAAAATCTCACGTGTCGGCAAACATTAGTGGGTGTTATTTAAAATGTAAAATGGGAAGAACTTGGTCCTGTCGTGCTTGGATTCACCCAGTACGCATTGTACCTTCTGCAAAGCTTCCCACGCCAGCTGTTGGCACTTTAGCATCACGTCCTATGACGGGAATGGGAATGACGTTCATGAAGGGTCTCGTTTTTCCAGTGGGGTCTCTCGAGGCTATTTTCTGCTTCGTTCAGTGGCACAAGACTTTTCACAGAAGATAAATGGATCTTCCCGATAGACCTCTCTTTTATTCGGCAGACCTGAAAGCTTTCCAAAACTTTATTACAACAGGCCATTCCTTGTAGATGAATTTAGCTCATTTGTCCGCAACCGCCATCATGTTTTAATAATTGGTGCCATCATTTTCTGACAAGAGGAATGATTAGTCTGGAGTCTAATGTTATGGGCAAGTTTGCACGTGGTCAACGTATTCTGAATCTAGCAACAGTTGGGGAGGACGGAAAGGGTTTTCACGCAGATGCGGTCACCAGATGTTCTCCGGCTCTCCTGGGGAATCGGCACACGCAGCCCCGTGATGGATTTAGGCCGAAGGAAGAGATTCGTTCCCTCAGTCTTTCAAAACAGTGAAATGAGCTCCTACGGAAGGCTGAATCTCCCTGCCTCGGAGTTTTCCCTTTTTAAGTGTGTGAATGTGTACACGCCGGGAATAGATGAATCACAGTTCCCCCTGGGGGTCACCAGTAGAGCTCCGGTGAGAAGGTTTCCAGCTTTCGTGTGTTGTGATAACGGGCACATGGTACTGGGCCGAGGGGATCTTCAAGGTGTCTTTGACGAGTTAGCTCACACTCAGCCACGCCCCCTTGCGCACCTCGCTTTCCGTGCCCCTCTTGACAAGCTTGTAAACACGGATTAAGGACAGCGTGGACCCTCTTAGCGGTTAAGAAGGCACCGTAATGAGAAAGTTGCCACCACTTAAGACAACTGCCATCAGCTAGATTTAGTAGGGACTAAATCTACTAGATTTAGTAGGGACTAGGGACTAGCTAGTAGGGACTAGCTAGATTTTAGTAGGGACTAGGATCTCACACACGATGGACTTCAATTCCCCTATTTTCACCAAACTGTCCTGATGAGAGCTTACGATGTAATGTTGGAGGGGATACACAAGCTAGCCGTGATCCGTTAACAACTAGGTGTCGAAGCATATGCTGAATGTGTGAAGCCGCGCAGGCTTTGAGTCACCTATGTGACCTCAGAGTAAACACAGGATTTCATTAGTGGAAGATCAGCCTCTTAAAGTTATTGTCTGTAGTGACTGTGGCATCACGACAGAGTCGGGGGTTAATCACTTTTTGAAGAAATCGCCTGCAGAATAATTACTTTGTGGAGCGGGTACGTTGCGCCCCGAGACTGTCTCCAGGGGCTTCTCTGTTCCAAAGATTCCCACCATGCCTGTGGAGAGAGGGGATTTTCAAGGCGAGGGGCGGAATTTCCCTTTAATCCTTTCTCAGAGCAAAACACCAATGTACACATTGTGTGAGAAACCGTGTCATTTGGGGACCAACCATGGGAATTAACGGGGAAATTACTCTGTGGAGGAAAATGCAAAAGTTTTAGAGTCCCCTGGATTTGAGTTTTATTACTTCTGTTTGGGTTTTTGGTTTTGGTTTTTGTTTTTGTAAATTATGGGTAGAAACAATAGCAACTGAGAACGTGTGTAAGTTCCTGAGAGCCCTAGAGGCCATAAATACAGGAAGGGGACCCAAGCGAGCCAGTTACCTGCTTTACTATCTTTATTCAAGGGTCTCCAAAATCTGCCACCACGGAGCTGAATCCAAGACTCCCAATGACTTTTTAAAAGCTGCCGCATCTCATTTCAGCTGGAGGTCAAGGCCGAGTTCAAGAGAAGAGATTTAGAACAAAACAAACAAAAAAGCTTCTCTCTGAGGGCATGTCTGCAATGTGTGTATTTTCCGGCTCATCTGCTTCCAGGAACACTAAAGCGCCTCCTTCTTGAGATATCTGATGACGACAGTCTAGGAAACTTCTCGAATCATCTACGCCGGACACATAGCCTTCAAAGAGGGGATACCAACGGGGTCCTGGCAGGTAGCTCCAGTTACCTAACGATTACTTCGTGTGAATTCATTCAAATTGCAACCGTACCAAATTTCAAGTCCTTAATTTGGGCACTAAAGCCCTTTAATCTTACATATTTCACAAATACCTTCACAGACTTGTAACCCCCCTGCTTCCTTAGTTGAGTCTAGCAGTGGAAGGAATATTTAGTATTAAGACTACCAACTCTGGCTTCAGGCTGCCTGCATTCCTTTATTCTTTTTTTTTTTTTTTTTAGTTTATTTACTTTGAGAGGGAGACAGAGCCCATGAGCAGGGGAGAGGCAGAGAAAGTGGGAGAGAATTTCAAGCAGATTCTGTGCCGCTGTGGGGCTCAGACCCACCGACCGTGAGATCGTGACCAGAGCCAAGGTCAAGAGCCAGACGTTTGACTCTGCTACTGGTACATGACCTTGGCTGAACCTCTTTATGCTTCAGTTCTCTCATCTGTGGAACAGGGTGAGATGCCTGTATTGAGGATTAAGTGATTTGAGAGAAGTAAAATGCTTAGAACGGTGCCTGGCAGGTAAATTCTATAAATGGGCATATGCATAATTGTTGAGCACCTACCCACGGTATCCCCTAGTCACTCTATCCCCGTATCTACACTAAACAAATTCAGATCTTGGTATTATGGAATAATTTTGGTAGAGTAACAGGAATCTATAACTCTTCTGGTGTAACTTGGAAATGGCCAACGTGCAAATACTAACCGTGGACTTCGGGCCACCTACACGCTGTTTCTGGGTTTCCCACTTCACTATTTCAACAAAACAGTCAGCACGTAAGATGCCAGACACTGGGACAGAAACTTGGGCCTCTGCTCTCAAGGAGCTACTTAAAGCTGAACTAGTGTTTTGATCTGCAATAAAGCAGGTAAAATCGGATTCAAGAAGTCATTTAACGAAAACAGAGCAATGTGTTGGTGGGGCTATAACATCCTCTAAACGTAGTTTGCTCCCAATACGGTAAATTCCCTAACGATGTAGCTTCACTAAGTCACGCCGGCAGATTTCCACCGGGCGCTGAGCAATTTCCGATCGAAGACGAGGTGAGAGGGCAGGAAATTGACACCCACAGAGCAGCCTCGCGGACAAGCAGGTGACACCGGGGAGCACCCGACTGCACCCGAGTTTTGGGACCGCCCCACGAACTCCGGACAAACCACTTCACCACCACCGGCCCGTTTTCGCCTTCGTAAAACCGACGGCCTGCCGGAAGCTCTCCCAGTTACATCCATTGAATCTCACACGCCCGGCCCCATCTCCGGATCTGTCTCCTGGGACCCAGCGCTCGGGAACCTAAGACGGTCTTTTATTTCCCGGATCTGTTTGCTCACCTGCAAACCGGGGGCAGTGCTCCTTAAATCACGGTAACTACAAGAACACTGACGAAATATTTTAGTCGACGTTAAATTAAAAGAGAGGAGGCGCAGGAACCGCCCCTCGCCCTCCGCACTTTCTGTCGGAGGACCTCTGCCCGCCAGCTGGAAGGCGCTCCTCCCTACGTCACCTTTCCTTTAAAAGACGCGGGCCGAAGCCCCGCCCACTACGGAGGGCGAAGAGGGCCTCCCCGCGAGGGCCGTTCCCCGGCTTCTTCCGCCAGACCTACCAATCGCCGGCCCGGCACAGGTACAGCTAAAGGCCAGGGGCGCCGAGGGGGTGAGGGGGCCTGTGGCAGGAGGGCTTGGGCTTAGGCACAGACCTGCGGAGGGAGCGGCCTCGCGCTCGGCCGTGTCCCTGGAAGGTCAGTGCCGCCCTAGCCGCCGAGCGGAGCGCGGAGGGGCGCCGCAGGCCCTGCCGCGGGGCCGGGGATCCGGCCGGCCTCTAGGGCCGTCTTTGGGACCGGGACGCTGCCTGCGCTCGGAAACCGCGGAACCGAGGCTGGACGCCGGCCTCCTCCCGCTCCCCTGGGCGGCCCGCCCCGCCATCGGGGCGCACGTACGGGCACGCACGCACGCCCCACGTCCCCACGCCCCTTCTCTGGCAGAGACGCGCCGAGAGACCCTCCCCCCCCCCCCCCCCGTTTCCCGGCGTGGGCGTGGCCGCAGCCGAAACACTTGACCGCGGTCCGTTCTGCGGAAGCGCTCCGCGTCCTGTACTGTAGTCCCTGGCTTCGGCCACATGCCTTTTCTAGAACCCGTAGCCTCCGAAGGAGGCCGTGGCGGGGAGCGATTGCGGGATCTCGGTTTTCCCGATTTACTGTTTAATAGGCTCCGTGGCTTAAGACTCTTGAAAGAAGTAAATAGCTTTCCGACTTGAAAAGCCTCCGTTCCACGTTCGTGGAGGGCCTCCGTCTAAGTACAGAGAGTGGAGGGGAGTCTGTAAAGTCAACGACTGTTTCTTGTGCCGCGGACGATACAGTAAAAGATAACAGATTCGTTCCCAGCCTCTGAGAACTTGCCGTCTGGTAAAGGAGAGAAACAGCAGTAAGAAAATCACAAAATTGTTGATTGCGGTAAGGGTCATAAAGGACAGATAAACTATACTGTACAAGCACTTGATGTTGAGTTCCACAAACAGATGAGGGAGCAGGGAGAATAGTGGCTGATGGGCGTAGTTTGGAAGGTAATCCGAAGAATGCCCAGAGAAAGGGAGCACTGAGCAATGATCTGGCGGGTTTTGTTTTTTTTTTTTAATTTTTATTTATTTTTGAGAGAGACAGAGATAGAATGCAAGTGGGTTAAGGGCAGAGAGAGAGGGAGACACAGAAGCAGAAGCAGGCTCCAGGCTCCGAGCTGTCAGCACAGAACCCGACGTGGGGCTCGAACTCACAAGCTGTGAGATCATGACCTGAGCCAAAGTCAGATGCTCAACCAACTGAGCCACCCAGGTGCCCCTGATCTGGCGTTTCCTAAGCTTAAGGGAAGAGCAGGGAAGAGCATTTCAACCCTGCACCGCCAGTGTCGTTTAGACAAGGAAGAAGTTTGGTATAGAACGATGCTAGAGACGTGGCAAGAGCCTTTGGCCTCATGAACGATGTTGGCCTGTAATTTGGGGCGGTTTTGAGGTGAGGAGGGCATGGGGTGTGGTGAGAGCAACGCAGAGACAGGAAGGGATTGCAGGGTTCAAGTGTGTAGTTAGGAGACTGGTGGGAATCCAGACAAGAGATGTCCAATTTCAAGACGTCTTGAACTAGATTGGTGGCAGTGGCTATGGAGAGAAGTGGATGGATTTTGAGTGGTGTTAGGAAGTGAAATTTGTGAGACTTGGTGTTGGGTTAGCTAGGAGAGTGAGGGAGAGCAAAAACGGAAACGATGTGGCTCTGGGTGGACTGTGATGCTGGTCCCTGAGATGACGGTTGTGGAAGAGGAAATGACCGTGTAGAAGATTCATGTACAGGAATAAGTCCGACGTTAATACTGAGTCTGTAGCTCTGGATTTTAAAGCTTTAAAAAAAAAAAGTTTCCTGGATGGTTGGTTATTAAGCTATTTCAGTAAAATAACTAAAATAGAAAATAAATGAAAACTGTCGTAGCTAAAGAAACGTGGTTAAGAAATTGGCCAGAGACACGTGTTGGCTTTTTCCAGTGTTGCAAATCAATGTTCTAGCTCTTAAAAAGCCAACCTGAGTATGGAGAGTACTTTGTTCTCCTTATGGAAGAGCAAAACCAGAGCCAAGGGACAGCAGCGGGCAAGCTCAGCGACCATGCTTCAGTCCTCTGGGATTAAAGCTGTACAACTCAAACCCGTTGGAATGGGGCAGATGGATAGTTGGCAGGTCGACAGGCAGAAGCAAGGACTTTGTGAGACTCCTGTGAGAGGTGTGAGAGGCTTCTTAAAGCCCTAGGGATTGGCGAAGTTAATTTCACAAATACTTAGTTCACTAGACTCTATGTAACTTTCATCCAACCTCTCTGGAAATAACATCAGTAAATACGAGCTTGTGAATATCGGCAAAATCAGAAAGAAAAGCAGTGAGGGTGCAAGCAACTTAATCTCTTACAGGACAGGATCATAACCTGTATCGTATCCACATATCATAACCACATATTTAAATCATTTTCCGAGAAGGTTCGTGACAGTACCTCCTGAAGAGATACCACAAAAAGTAATGCAAAATAATCTATCAAGGGGAATGCAGCTGTCCTTTGGAGCAGTAATGACTTGGCCACTTTTTTTTTTTCTTGTATATGACTAGCAACCTTCCTCATAATAGCCCCAAACTAGGAACGGTCTAAATGCTCCTCAACAGAAAACTGGGTTTAAAATCTGGAGTATATTCATACACTGGGACAATCCTCTGAAATAAAAAGGAACAAACTGATGATACTTGCAACAACACAGCTGAGTCCCCAAAACATGCTGAGATGCCTTTCAACAAAGAGTACATAGTGCGTGGTTCCATTTATATGAAATCTTAGGGCAGACTGGTGGAAAAATATCAGGACAGTCTTTGCCCCTGGCTGGGGACAGAGACTGACTTGGAAGAAGCATGAGAGAACTTTCTGGGGTGATGGTAATATTCTACACGTTGGCAGGAGTTTTGGTTCCAGAGATGTTGGTACTTGTCAAAACCGATTAAAAGATACAGTTAAGGTTTGTACATGTCATTGTATGTAAATTTTGCCCCAAAGTGAAAGGAATCGTAAACAAATATTGAACCCTAGTTCATGGTATGCATGCAGAAGTATTTGAGGATGAAGTGTACCAATGGCTGCAATCTACTTTGAAATGTATCCAAACACAAATGGGTGGAAGAAGGAATAAATAGATAAATAAAACAAGGATAGCAACATGTAGCATCTAGATGAATGGGTATTGGGTGTTCACTGTATAGTCTTTCAACTTTCCTGTATGTTTAAACATTTTCATAATAAAAATGGGAAGAAAATAGTCCTCAAAGAATATTGTTCATTTTAAACAACTGCAGACCAATGGGAAAAGATAACGCAGCCCTAAGCTCACCAGAAATACACAGCGTATGGAAGTAGCCACATGTTTATTTCATAATGTCCCGCTTTATGGCTTAATATTTAAAATCATTTCAATTTCTTATGGAATATGTGGGTCAAACACTACAGCTCCTCTGCGTTGTGTGCATTTGGAATAATGCAGCTGTCATTTTTCTCCAGTGGTCCCAGGCAGGTTAGTGATGGTGTTGAAGAGATCCAAGCAGTGGAGAGAGGACCGAAATTAGTAGGGGTGAGGGGGTTTGAGGGCACTTGTCAGTTTATCCTCCAGTGCTTGCAGGATACATTTTGGGCGATCCAGTCTCAAGTAAATAAGGAATAAAAAAAAAAAAATTATATGGGTTTTTTTCCCCCCTTAGAGGTAGAGTTAGCTACCAAATTAAAAACTACAACTAGATGCAGATTCCCCCAGTTTAGGATGATCTTAGTAAGGTCTGAGTTACCATGAGACCAGAAATGGATACCCATACTATAAAATTGTGTGATTTAAGTAAACGACTTTAAGATAATTGGCTTTTAAAATAGTTTTGGATGTCTCAGAAGGGATAGCTGTAACAGAAAGTAACCAAATGCACCAATATTGTCATGAGAATGTAAGCATCTCTATTTCGATGTAGACCACTGGCTCATTCAGCCTACTGTTTGTTTGACAGAGTATCGGAGACGTTTAATCAGAGAAATCTTAATGAGAGAGCAAGGCTTCCTATTTTACATCCACCTTGAAAGGTTTCTTAACCTTTGTCCTCATAACCCCAGACATCCTATAGCGTAAACTATTTGAAGCCACTTAACATTATCACGTTTTATTCTTGGGGCGCCTGGATGGCTCAGTGTGTTCAGTGTCCAACTCCTGATTTCAGCTCGGGTTGTGATCTCAAGGTTCATGAGTTGGAGCCCCGCATGGGGCTCTGTGCTAACAGTACAGAGCCTGGTTTCGGATTCTCTGTCTCTCCCCCTCTCTCTGCCCCTCCCCTGCTTGCACTCTCTTTCTCTCTCAAATAAATAAACTTCAAAAAAAAAATGTTTTATTACTTATTTCCTTATGTCTTCTTGTTTTGAGGGGGTCCTGACCCAGCGGGTGTGTGTTTGTTTTTTGCGGAGGAAGGGCAGAGAAAGGGAGACACAGAATCTGAAGCAGGCTCCAGGCTCCGAGCGGTCAGCACAGAGCCCGACGCGGGGCTCGAACTCACAAGCTGTGAGATCATGACCTGAGCTGAAGTCGGACACTTAACCGACTGAGCCACCCAGGTGCCCCTAAAAACTTTTTAATTATGAACAGAATTATACAGAGAAGCTGTAAGACTGGTAACAGAACACCCGTGTAACCATAACGTAGATTCAGCAAGTGTTGCCATACTGCACGTATATTTTCCGCCACATCCTGTCAGAGTAAGTGGCAGATGTTGTAGTCCTCTACCCCGCAAACAACCAAGTCCCCTCCCAAGAATGGCATTGTCCCTGAGACCATGCACAGGACTTCTCTGATAGCATCTGGTCCATCAGGAATCTCGTCCATATCCAGCTTGTCCCCTGTATCTCTCTTTTTTTCTTTTACAATTTATTGTCAGACTGGTTTCCATACCACACCCAGGGCTCATCCCAACAGGTGCCCTCCTCAATGCCCATCACCCACTTTCCCCTCTCCCCACCCCCCATCAACCCTCAGTTTGTTCTCAGTGTTTAAGAGTCTCTTATGGTTTGCCTCCTTCCCTCTCTATAACTTTTTCCCCCCTTCCCCTCCCCCCTAGTCTTCTGTTGAGTTTCTCAGGATCCACATGAGTGAAAACATACGGTATCTGTCTTTCTCTGCCTGACTTATTTCACTTAGCATTAACACTCTCCAGTTCCATCCACGTTGCTACAAATGGCCAGATTTCATTCTTTCTCATTGCCAAGTAGTATTCCATTGTATATATAAACCACATCTTCTTTATCCATTCGTCAGTTGATGGACATTTAGGCTCTTTCCATAATTTGGCTATTGTTGAAAGTGCTGCTATAAACATTGGGGTCCAAGTGCCCCTATGCATCAGCACTCCTGTATCCCTTGGGTGAATTCCTAGCAGTGCTATTGCTGGGTCATAAGGTAGATCTGTTTTTAATTTTGGGGGGAACCTCCACACTGTTTTCCAGAGTGGCTGCACCAGTTTGCATTCCCACCAACAGTGCAAGAGGGTTCCCGTTTCTCCACATCCTCGCCAGCATCTATAGTCTCCTGATTTGTTCATATTAGCCACTCTGACCGGCGTGAGGTGGTATCTCAGTATGGTTTTGATTTGTATTTCCCTGATAATGGGTGACGTTGAGCTTCTTTTCATGTGCCATCTAGATGTCTTCTTTGGAGAAGTGTCTATTCATGTCTTCTGCCCATTTCTTCACTGGATTATTTGTTTTTTGGGTGTGGAGTTTGGTGAGTTTATAGAGTTTGGATACTAGCCCTTTGTCCGATATGTCATCTGCAAATATCTTTTCCCATTCCGTCGGTTGCCTTTTAGTTTTATTGATTGTTTCCTTTGCTGTGCAGAAGCTTTTTATCTTCACACAGTCCCAGTAGTTCATTTTTGCTTTTAATTCCCTTGCCTTTGGAGATGTGTCAAGTAAGAAATTGCTGAGGCTGAGGTCAGAGAGGTTTTTTCCTGCTTTCTCCTCTAGGGTTTTGATGGTTTCCTGTCTCACATTCAGGTCCTTTATCCATTTTGAGTTTATTTTTGTGATGTAAGAAAGTGGTCTAGTTTCATCCTTCTGCATGTTGCTGTCCAGTTCTCCCAGCACCATTTGTTAAAGAGACTGTCTTTTTTCCGTTGGGGATATCCTTTCCTGCTTTGGCAAAGATTAGTTGGCCATAGATTTGTGGGTCCAGTTCTGGAGTCTCTATTCTATTCCATTGGTCTATGTCTGTTTTTGTGCCAACACCATACTGTCTTGATGATTACAGCTTTGTGGTAGAGGCTAAAGTCTGGGATTGTGATGCCTCCTGCTTTGGTTTTCTTCTTCAACATTACTTTGGCTATTCGGGGCCTTTTGTGGTTCCATATGAATTTTAGGATTGCTTGTTCTAGCTTCGAGAAGAATGCTGGTGCAATTTTGATTGGGATTGCATTGAATGTGTAGATTGCTTTGGGTAGTATTGACATTTTAACAATAGTTATTCTTTCAATCCATGAGCACGGAATGTTTTTCCATTTCTTTGTATCTTCCTCAATTTCCTTCATAAGCTTTCTATGGTTTTCAGCATACAGATCTTTTACATCTTTGGTTAGGTTTATTCCTAGGTATTTTATGATTCTTGGTGCAATTGTGAATGGGATCAGTCTCTTTATTTGTCTTTCTGTCGCTTCATTATTGGTGTATAAAAATGCAACTGATTTCTGTACATTAATTTTGTATCCTGCGACTTTGCTGAATTCATGTATCAGTTCTAGCAGACTTTTGGTGGAGTCTGTCGGATTTTCCATGTATAATATCATGTCATCTGCAAAAAGTGAAAGCTTGACTTCATCTTTGCCAATTTTGATGCCTTTGATTTCCTTTTGTTGTCTGATTGCTGATGCTAGAACTTCCAACACTATGTTAAACAACAGCGGTGAGAGTTTGTCCCCTATATCTCAACACACCTTTTCAGTTGCTTTTTTCAAACACACTGTATTTTATCATTATGTCTCCTCTGTCTTTTTAAAGCAAGATTAGCCCCCCCCACCTCCCTTTTCATTCCCCATAACACTGACTTTTTTTTAAAGACACCGAGCCAGTTGTCTTGTCCTACAGTCTGGATCTGTCCGATTGTTTCCTTGTGCTGTCATCTGATTTGTTCCTCTCTGAGTCTGGCCCTTGTATTCCTTGGAAACTGGAAGCTAAGTGTAGAGGCTAGACCAGGTTCCTGTTAGACCTTTTCCAGCAGGACTGCTTTGCAGAAGGCACCGAACAGCTGCCACACTGCACAAGGAGGCATGCCCTAGGATGTTGGCTTCTTCCCACCGGCGGGATGCTGAGTCTGACCTTAGGTCAGGCAGGGTGACGGCCAAAGTGTGTTTTCCCCATTTCGATTTGCAGGTAATCTTTGCGTCGCCCTTCGGCACCATATGAATACCTCGTTTCCTCATTAGCTTTTTACCTCATGATTTTGCCTCCATCCTTGCCTGAATCCGTGATTTGATTGAAGGTGGCAAAATGGTGATTTCTAAATTACTTCTCTTCTCCATTTATTAGCTGGCATTCTCCTCTAACGAAGAGCTTTTCCTCCACCAACTGGGGATGATTACTGATTGTAGTTCTTCCTAAAGAGGTAGGATGACGCTTCGTTCTTTTTCTTGACCAATTTTCACAGTGAGGAGTCAGGGTAATAGTCACGCAGGGTTCTGGCAAACGATCTTTCTTTTTGATAGATTTTTGCGTATTCAGTGTGTTGAAATAACTTTCAGCCATTATTCTTTAATGTTGAAATTACCGCACATTTGGCCAGTGGGAGTCTGTCCATGCTACCAACCTGTGAATGAAATGTCAACAAACGATATTAAAGTATTATCGGGGCAATCAGAAAACTGGATATTTAAAGGAATGATTATTAGTTGGGGTAGCGTTATCATGGTTATTAAAAAGATAAAAGAGGGGCGCCTGGGTGGCTCAGTCAGTTAAGCATCCCACTCTTGACTTCGGCTCAAGTCATGATCCCAGGGTCATAGGATCGAGGCCCACATCGGGCTCTGCCCTGAGCATGGAGTCTGCTTAAGATATTCTCTCCCCTCCCCCCTCCGCCACTCAAGAGCTCTCTGTCTCTCTAAAATAATGTTTTTTTATGTGTATTTTAGAGAGAGAGCCACTCATAGAGCATGAGCAGGGGAGGGACAAAGAGAGGGAGACACAGAATCCGAAGCAGGTGCCAGGCTCCACGCTGTCAGCACAGACCCCGACTCGGGGCTCGAACCCATGAACCGCGAGATCATGACCTGAGCTGAAGTCGGGCGTTCAACCAACTGAGCCACCCGGGCGCCCCCTCTCTAAAATAAATTTTAAAAACAGATAAAAGAGTCCTAACCTCCTAGAGATGACATATTGAATGACATATTGAAGTATTTGTTGGCAAGATAGGATTTACCTTGAAGTGTTTCATGGGTGGCTGGCAAGGGGGGTGGGGGGAGGGGAATATTAATTAGGCTGCGTGAGGGATACTTAGGGTTTGATTATACTATTCTTCCAGGACATGTTTGAAACTTCCTAATGACAAGTTTTTTAATTATTTGAACCTAAGGTGGGATTTGCGGTTCAGATTGAGTAATCTCACAGCTCTTTTTTCTTAACTGCGTATTTATGTTTTTAATCTATGAAAAGCTTATTTTGAAGGAATGTGTACCTGTTCAGCTCTGCTGACGTAAAGCCAAAATGGAGCTCGTATTGGAGCTTAATTGCTGTGTACATCCAGGAAATTTGAAACTCTCTAAAATGTAAGTAATGGTAAAGAACTTAAAGAAAAACGTGGTTACGGTATTCCTCTACCTTTTCCTCTTCTTGGAAAGTGTTTTTATAGCTTTAAAAACAATTCCCCGTCATTATTCTGCAATAGTCTTTATTTTGTAAATAAATGTACTAGTATAAAAAATACTTCTTCCAGGGGCTCCTGACTGGCTCAGTGGGTAGAGCATGTGACTCTTGATCTCAGGGTCGTGAGTTCAAGCCCCCATTGGGCATGGAGCCTACTTAAAATAAAATTAAAACTAAATACATAAATAGAAATACTTCTTCCCTGTAAAAGATTGAGGAAAAAAATGGCAAGAAGGATAGGGGGAAAAAATCACTTGGGTCTTCGACCACAGACAGCCAGGGTCTTCATAAATTTCTTTTCATCTTTTTCCTATGCCTTGTCTGTTATTTGCTTACTTGTTGTCAAAAATCCTACATTTGGAATTAATATTATCTGTTTTAATGTATTGAGGATTCATTATACACGGCGCGTCAGCTTTCATCTGTTATTGCCAGGGCCGTCCTAACTCACTGTGAAATTTGGTGCTGCGGCTGTTTTCCTGACGATAAATGGAAAAGAGGTCATCTCTGGTCTCTTCAGACTGTCCTACTTTTTGGGTTTGGTGGCTTCCTCCAGCAACAAATACCTGGCTTTTTGGTGAAACAGTGCTATGGCAGCTATTTAAAATCCAATTTGCTCCTGTCTTAGAGCCTTTAGCACAAGGACGGGTGGGGGGAGTCCCCAACCAGGTAATGACCAAAAGGGAATTCATCCCATTCACCGGGGGTGGAGCGTTGGCCGTAGATCTCACTAAGGTCAGCGGACACGTGAAGTGCCAGCCAGAATGCGAAGCCAGGGGACCCCAGCGTCCCTGTACAGTGCTAGGGAGTGACGCGCAGAGGTCCCTCCCGGCTGTTCCCCTTGTCTCGGACATTCACTGAGCACGTCCAGGCTGCGCTGGGCTCTGGGCTCTAGCGTTCGGAACGCAGCCGCGAACAGCATGGGACTGGTTGTGAACATGTGTGCAAATAACCAGATAGTATGTCCGGCAGGAGACGTCTGTAAAGGCAAGGCAATGGCTTTGAAAGCGATGGAGGGTGCGGTATTCTACAGAGCAGGCGGGGAGGCCTCGCTGAGCAGTAACCCTGGGGCCGAGCCCCCGGGTTCACGAAGCATATAGCCAGCTGCGGGGTGGGTGACGTCCGATATCTTAGCGGACAGGTCGGGGCGGCAGGCAACTCTACAAGGTGGGGAGTCAGGGCAGCCCATGGCGGGTGTTATCCAGCTAGGACGGTGAGATTGCGTGTATCCCTTCACTTTCACTCGATTTACCGTGTCTTTTTTTTTTTTGGTCGTATCACTTGCCACCAGAGGCGTGAGGTGGGGGTGATGGGGGTGGGATCGGTGGTCGTACAGCCCAGTGAGATCCAAGCTAGCGACCGGAGGCGGTTTCCGGTTCTAGCGAACACTCCAGGTGACTCTCATTGCAGGTGACCCGGGGACCGTTCTTTGAGAAGCACTGCTGAAGGCACCTCGTCCTTTCCTCTTTTGTCGTGGACAGGGCCCCCTCCCTGAGTTCTTGTGTTACTCAGCAAACCCCAGAGGATGTGAGTGGGTCCTCTCATCCCTCCAGCCCGCACCTCTGGGCTTGGCCTAACGTGCAAATGGAAGGAGAGAGACACTTAGTGGGCGAGAGAAGCAAGTGAAAAGCCAAAATGCCGTTAATAAGAGCAGCGGTTATTCCCATGCAGTAAACCAGCTTCACCCCGTGTGCCTAACGCTTAGTTAACGCTTGGTCGTCACGCCTTATTACCTCGTGAGTCATCCGTTCGGTTTATGAGGGCGGCGCTTTGATTCCTGTCGGGATGTTTCCTCTCTGAGAGTCCTCCCAGAGTGCTCCCAGCTTTCCCAGAATAGCGCTTTTGTGTTCTGGATACCTCCAGATACACTGATAAGTTCTCAACAGCTGACTGTATTCACAGTTTATGACTTGGTATTTATGAATCGCCGAGGATGTTATGTACTGCCTTCTAAATAAACCTGTAGGATGATACTTGCTCTCAGAGTCAGCACTGTAGTGCTCGGGAAATAGATCAAATGAGGCAGCTCGGGAAATAGATCCTCGGGAAATAGATCAAATGCGGCAGCACTGGGGGAGGAAACGATGGAAAACGAAAGCACTGTGCAAATACGGCTTGTTCTGACAGTAACTTGCACTGGAGCCGGGACCACCGTGACCTAGTGTGACTACAGTCACCTGACAGTCCGTGTCATTGGTGTAAATTTCCCGTGCACGGGTCCACAATGTTTGCGGATGACACAGGCCTGCAGCCCCACACACGCACGCCCTCCGTGCACCGTATCAGACCACGGGGAGGAAATGATGGAACAGTAACAAACCTTTCTCCCTTTTTAGGATGGCCACTCTTCTTCTAAAGAGGCTAACGTTGCATACCGTAAAGACTGGAAATAATTGCATTAGATGTCCTGGTACATACACCCTGCACCAGACCGCACCAGCACAGCCGTCGCTCCGAGCTTCTGGCCCGAGACTGTCCTGCCCGATTCAGGCAAAAGCTTTCGGTACTGTTGCAGACACCCAGGACGAAAGGAAGAAGAAAAAGAAGAATGAACCAGCTCTTAGCAACATCGGAAGAAAAATTCACGAGCGGATTATTCACGTGCTGGATGAGGCGGGCAACGACTTGGGCAACATGCACCGAGCAGACGTGATCAGGCTCATGAACGAGCGGGACCTGAGGCTTGTGACAAGGGACAGCGGTGCGGAGCCCCCGCAGTACCAGCTCCTGACGGGGGCACAGATCCACGAGGAGCGCCTGCGACTCCGGGAGCTGGGAAAAGCCCACCCGAAACCCGGTAGGTGACCTGCTGCCCACGCCCTGAGCCCCAGGGACCGCAGAGGGCGTCTGCCGAGGTGCCTGGTGACAGCGGGGGTGTGAGCAGCGGGGTAGTTCACGGCCTCCCCACCGTCTCCCGCATCTTTCTCCAGCTCTCGCTTCATTTCCATTCCTCCTCTCATCTTTTTCCCTCGATGCCCTGTGGTCGGCGTCGCTTCCTCGTGTAAAATGAGGGGGAAATAGGGAGGCACCCCAGAACGACGGGACCCCCTTTCCTCTTGGCCTGGCCCGGGGTGGCAGCATCTCTGGTGTCCGGAATGAAAGAGCCTCGGAAGCGGTGGGGTGGGGTCCCTGTTCCCCTCTTTCCCCCTCATCTCTAACGTGGAGGCGCCTGGCCAGTTGGCCGGAAGCCCTTTCTGATCTACAAAGGGATTCACAGAGCATCTTCCACACCCTGTTGGTAGTAAGGCTCATTTACACATTTACCGATCACCTTACCACGGCCTTGTCTTTTATGCCTTATGGAGCCCGGAACTAGACATCAAGTGAAAATTTTTCATGAGTCCTAATAAGTGCTGACCGTTACAAAAGCTTGTTTTATGGAAAACACTCTGGGGCAGGGGCAGGAGACGGGTCCCAGATATGCCACAGCGAGGTTGTGTGTCTTAGGAAAATCACACGGTTCTCTGTGGCTCAGTTCTGTGGCACCACATTCAACAAGGATGTTGGCTGGGAAACAAAAAGTCTTCAGAAGAGGCCAACCGGGATGGTAAGGACATCACATTGCATCGCAGAAAAAACGCAGAACAGCACCGAGAAGCTTGGAGAGCTTTGGCGGGGGTGCTCTTTGCAGAGATAGTTTAAGTGCTAAGGTGGTAAAGGCATTAATTTTGTTCCGGTGGCGACGTAGGACCAGCTGCGGGAGCTTGAAGGAAGCGGGGAGGTGTTCCTAAAAGGAGGTCTTTTAGGAAAATTACTTTTGGGAATTAGAAAGCATACCGAAAACTATACACACCTGTTACCCACCATCCAAGATGAACAAGCGTTAACGTTGTTGTACTAAAGATTGTTAAACGAAACAAAACATTACAGGAAAGTCGAAGTCTCCGTGCTCCCTTTTCCTGTGCCGTCCTCCCTCCCTGCCGCCGTGGACATGAATGTGGGTCTGTGCTGTTAAACTTCAGTGACGTACAAACCCGTGGTATATGGCATGATTCTGTACACATGAAAATTATGTCATGCTGTCTTCAAGAGCTAGGTTTATGTAACAGCTGTAGCTAATTTTTTATAATTACTCAGTGGAATCCTCAGAATGTACCAGATACCGTGGATTGGTCAGGGCCTTTCCATGGGCATTGGGCTCGTTTCCAGCCTTTCATTTCCAGACCAAAGCTGGCTCGTTTCCAGACCAAAGGGCATGTCTGTCAGTGTCTCCAGAGTCTATGGGGCAAATTGTCAGCAATATGTTTAATTTCTTTCTCTACATCCTCACCCATACTTGGTACTCTCATCTAATTTTTGTCCTGCCAATGGGTGAGAAACCCGATCTTATTATTTCTTTGGGTTTCATTTCACCATTTGAGCTGCCTCTTCTGTGAACTGCCTGTTTACATGCCCTCTTCCTCTGCTTGCGTGGTCCCCCCTCCCACCCCCGCCAATTTATAAGATTCTCTGTGTGATGCAAAAAAACCTTATCCTAGTTAGATTTCTTTTTTTTTTTTTTTTTGCCCTTTTCAAAATTACACCATAGTGTCTTTGATATAGGAAATTATCAATTTTTTTCCTTAACAAAATCCTTCTTTTTTTTAATGTTTATTTTTTAGGGAGATAAACAGAGCATGAGCAGGAGAGGGGCAGAGAGAGAGACACACACAGAATCTGAAGCAGGGTCCAGGCTGAAGCACAGGGCCCGATGCGGGGCTCGAACTCACACACCGTGAGGTCATGACCCGAGCCGAAGTCAGATGCTCAACCAACTGAGTCACCCAGCCGTCCCTTAACAAAATCCTTTTAGCCTGAGGTCACAAACATACCCATACCCGGTCTTTTCTTCTATCTTAAAGTTGTATTTTTTCACATGCAGTTAGTGCTCCCAGAAAGATTGTTGTGTGGATTAAAACCTAACTTTTCCCCCGTATGAAAACTCTGAATCTTCCAATGCTTTTACTAAGGAATCTGTTCCTTCCCTGTAATTTTCTAAGTCAGGATTTCCATTGCTGGATACAGGACATAGAAAGCTCGCTCTCGTCTGATGCAGTCTGGCTGACCCCATTGTCACTAGAAGGGCACCACTAGGGGAGTCAGATGAGAAGTGTACTTCCCAGGGGCGCCTGCATGGCTCAGTCGGATAAGCGTCCGACTTCAGCTCAGGTCATGATCTCATGGTTTGGGGTTTCAAGCCCCACGTCGGGCTCTGTGCCGACAGCTCAGAGCCTGGAGCCTGCTTCGGATTCTGTGTCTCCCTCTCTCTCTGCCCCTCCCCGGCTCATGCTCTGTCTCTCTCTCTCTCTCTCTCTCTCTCTCTCTCAAAAATAAACATTTTAAAAAATTTTTTGAAAAAAGAGTACTTCCTAAACACTGCTCCAGTCAGAAAGAAAAATAAGGCCAATTAAGTTTATCATAAAGCTAAACTTGTTCCTTTTAAAGGACCATTCTTTTGTACTGTCATCAAATGAGGGTACTAATAAGTGGAAGCATTTCATATCTAGATACTTGACAGGTAAAAACTGGTACCTTTATGTCTGTCTTCCTTGTTTAAAAAGCGTTCACCGGTCTGTCAGACTAAGTCAGGAAAAGGAGCGTCCGGGCCCCTGTGGCAGCCGCGGGTCTCACCAAGTGTGCATGACCCAGCTCAGGTCCCCCAAAGGGACCAGTCAACAGTCCTGAACAAGTCTCTGTCTTAAACTAGGCCCTGCCCTGACAAAGGAGCTAGCTTTTTCTTCAAATATTGGACAACATGATCTGGACACAAAGAGTAAGCAGATTCAGCGATGGATTGAGAAAAAATACCGAGTTCAAATTACTATAAAGAAAGGGAAGAACGTAGAGGAGCCGGAAAATAAAATGGTAAGTGAAAGCAGGTCTGAGAAACTGCTCACTCTGTTTGCTGATCTAAAAGGACAATCGTAGAAAGTCTGGGTAACGTGAAGGCAGAGTAGCTGGCGAACTCTACCGTGACGGCAGTAGCTTCCCAGTTCGTTTTTCAAAATGCGAACATCCGCTCCATATACTTTTTCCACTGAAGCATAAGTATCGTCACGTGAGAACACTGCACTTCGTAATCTAGTGAAAGAGTAATGTGTACTCTTCTCTTTGACAAATTGTACAGTATCTAACATTTAAGCAGAAAAACATAGACTCATTTTTTTTAAAGTCTTTTTACGATTTATGAACGCCTCTGAGAAGTCTTCCATATAAAGTTAAATGGTCTTTATGAAAAATATCAGTTTACACTCCCAGGGTAAGTCTACAGAGTCACGACTTCACTTTTAGAGCCCGAGAACTCAGCAGCTAAAAGGCAGCACGAGTCCGGTGGTTTCCGCCCTTGTTCGTGTTAGAATCACCGAGACCTAGGACCCAGCCCAGCTGATCCTGGATCTCTGGAACTGGGTGTGTTTCCCAAATGACTCTGTGAGCGAGTGTTAGGAACCGCACAGGACTGACAGTTGTGGGGATAAGGAGGTCCTCTGCCGGTGCCCAGACCCACCGCTCTGTACTTCTTTTTTCCAAGAGGGTAGCTGGAGCCAAACACAGCCCCTCAGGGCCATTGACAGCGGGGATTTTCAACTATCGACTTTTAGTGCAGGAGTACAGTTACATGGGGTTTGTAAAACTGCCTGGTTATGGTATAGGTTTCAACGACTGCTTAACCAGAAAGGCACAGTTTAATTGAGCTAATCACTTAAATAACAGCAACTCAATCAAGAATGCAGATTTGCATGGGTATTAGAGCATTAGCACTAGGAAGAATCGAAGACATTGGTTTTAAATTAATCTTTGGCCGTTCTCCCCTTCTAGGAGGAGATATGTAATCAAATACTCCAAACTATGCCCGGAATAGCTACCTTCTCAACCCGCCCACAACCTGTTAGGGGAGGGAAAGCTGTAATGTGTGTTCTTCGTCATTTAAGCAAAAAGGAAGAGAATGCATATAGAGAAACGCAAGGAGCCCAGAAAGAGGACCCTTTGAACAAAGAAAATGGAAACAACAGAGAATCAGATGTTGTGCATCCATGATTTTAATAAAGAGAAATGTGCTTCTGGGAGGAAAGAACTGAGCTGGCTGGTCTATGGTCCTTTAAGCAAAGCAATCTGGTGTTCAGTTGAGGGTAAGTATCGCGACCGTCGAGAGCACCCTGTCTTCAGTACAGTTCAGTGACTCTCCGTTTGTAGGCAGAGATGAGCTCTGTCCTTGTTTCTTTTTAGGAGGAATGTATCCACTGAGACGAGAGGCCAAACTCCGTTTTTCACGAGACGGTTTTACCTTTGGAAATAAGAAAGCGAGACAATGAGAACGCAAAATCAAACTATCCAACTAACCTAATAGCTGTACCCCCCAACAGGCACCCAGCACCCCCTTAGAAGAAAGTGAAGCCCGGCGATCGCGTTCCCGGTAGAGCAGCTCACACAGCAGTGACGAGCGGAAAGTACCTGAGACTGCATCCGGCTGGGGCACTTGGGGTTTAAAACCCACAGCGGGCCCCAGTTAACTTACTTTGAGGTTCATTTTCTTCTTGTCAGGGTCATGCACAACGGCGTGCCTAGTGAGACTTTGCTACAATGAAGGGAAAAGAAAAAGTTATGTTTTTGAAACGCTGCCATTTGGGTGCCTATTAATATGAGAACTTCACGAGTTCTTTAAATAAACTGTCGACCTTCTTTCTGTTACATACCGTTGAGGAACTCGACCTCTACTTAAAGATTCTCCCACCAGAGCAGAATTCTTCCTCACATCCTACACCTCATCACTACCTTTCCCGAGGACCCATGTTCCAAATTTAGACAGTCTCGCCGCCGCCCCCCCCCCCACCCCCCCGTGGCTTCTGAGTTGCTTCCTGAGGGGGAAGAGGGGGAGCCAGTTCTGGATGAGCTATTCCAGGCTGGAGAAGCTTCCTGTAACTGAATCTAGGCAGCAGCATTCCCAAACACCAACGGAACACCTGACCGGTCTCCCTGCCCTCGATGAGGATGCGGACCGCGATCGGCTCCGAGCTGCTGTGGGTTTGCATCCACGCTGGGCCTGCCTCACTTGTGTGTTCCGTCTTAACCACGGCGCACGGCGCACGGCACACGCTTGGAAGAGTACCGGCCAGAGAGCCTGCCGAGCCGCACGGGGCCCTCCGGTGAGTGTCCCGTGCTCGCCTGTTCACATCTCGCCCAGATCTAGACTAGACTCCAGTCCTAAGGTCCCTCGTGTCCTGATGCCCACTTCTCGATCCCTAGATGGTGAGTCTAAAAGGACACCTAATAGGCATGTGGTACCACAGGCCACTGGTTCTCAAATGGAGGTAGGGAAGAATCCCCTGGAAGGTTTGTTACAACACAAATTACCGGGTCCCATCCCCAGTTTCTGATTCGGGGGGGGGGGGGGGGGGGGGGAAGGATATGCATTTCTATCAGGTTCTCTGGTGATGCGGAAGCTCCCGGTCAAGGGCCACACTTTTGAGAACCACTGGCACGGGCGGATGCGGTTGTTGCGCGGACTTCAGAACCACCCCTGCTGAGGCGAGAGGGGAAGGTCCGGGTCACCCAGCTTTCCCCATCGGCAGGCCCCGGGACACCGTCTCGGGACCCAGGGCTCCCAGGAACCCCGCCGGGAGGCCGCCCGTCTAGAGGACCGCGTCTGTGAGGGCGAGTACTTACTTTCATTGCGAACGTTTTGCCGCAGCCGGCGTGCTCACAGGTGAATGGGCGCCTTTCCTCGTGAAAAGAGAGAATGTGGCTCTGGAGATTAAAGACGGTTGTGTAGGTCCTACCACAGCCTTCCCTGGGACACCGGCACACCTCCCTCTCCGGGGCGTGAGTCTTCATATGTTGCTTCAGGTAATCCTTGCGTTTAAAGGTTTTCTGGCAGACTTCACATCTTACGGCCTCTGGTGGAGCAGACACACACTTAACCCATTTCCCCGGGTATCGCCACGCGGGAAAATTAACGCTGAGCTTGTAAGGCAGGTATTTGGGGCCAAAAAGGTCACGATGATCATAAATCCAAACACCGGGTGCGGTGTCTGTTGCTTGGAAGCCGGTCTCGATGCTCCCACGTGCTGTATTACGCGGAGTCACTCTGTTCCCTTACCAGGGAGCAGGGGTTCTCAGCCTGGTGGCCGTGGGCAGGGGACAAGATGAAGTAGACCCGTGTCCTTCCTCGGCCTCCAGTACAGAAGGCACCGCCTCCCAGATCGCCCCCCCTGCCGGAGCCTTTCCGGCCGCTAACTGCACGGCGGTCCTCCCCGACCCGGGACCCTGGCTCCCGCGCGTCTGCCGGGCCACCGAGGTACCAGTTTCACAAACGTCACGGGAACGCCTTTGTCTTAAGGCACACGCCTAGCACTTCACTCTCCAAAACCGCAGGGGCAAATGTCACTGCGCCACGCACATCTGCCTCACCTTTATGGGCTTCCCTCATGTGTTTTAGAAGCTCTGTCCACGTTTTTGCCACGAAGGAACATTCTTTTTTGCACACGTAGCCTGTGTAGGAAAAAGCAGATTGGCGCATCGCCTTCTGTGAATATTCAGCGTAAACACCGCTCGTCATTGGAAAGGAAACTTACAAGCCTATACAGTTGCCCTCCTACCTCCCAATACCATTCTGTTCCGTCAGCCGTTGGAGGTGAGAATAAAAACTAAGGTTTGTTTTACAGTAAAACCCAACGACCCCACAGCGAGGCGTTCACTGCACGTGGGGTTTCACCTCAGCACACTTCACGGAAGGATGCCGTGCCCTCTCCCGCTGTGGTCAGTGAGCTGGGTAGACCGCGCGTGGGCTCCCGGCTGCCGTCGCTCCCCGGCCGCTGGCTCACGGTCCCTTCCCTCCCTGCTCTGTGCTTGCCTCTTGCTTTCCTCAGAGCTCTGGGGTCCTCTGCGTTCGCCAGACCACCCACACTGAGTCTCGGTGGTTGTGTGCCCATCCCTGGCCGCCTCGAGTCTTACCATGTGGTAGGTTATGCACTGCAGAAAAGACTCGGGCTGCGACTAAGGGAGAAAATAAGACCCTAGAGGCAACGCTGCGGACGACAGCGGACATTGTGCAAAGCACCGCAGCTGGAAGAATCCGGGTAACAGCCAGCCCGCGTTTCACCCACGAGATACCAGAGTGAAACTAAAAGGAGCGAGGCCACCTCTCAAGCTTCACCCACTACTCTCTCGTTTTAAAAAAAAAACAACCCAAAAACCTATTCTATACTCAGAAAACCGGAATACAGATACAAAGACGTCCCTCGTGGAAACAGAACAGATTCAGGTAATTTAATCCAGTCTTTCTGAAAGAAGTTACGACCTGATTCCTCCGGAACCTCAAACTGTTACCCAAGCCCTGCGAGTGCCAGTAAGGAAAAGAACGACACAGGTCGTGAAGACGTTTAAATGGTGGTGGCGAAGCCGACCTCGGCTGGAGCGCTGCACTCAGAAGCGTAACGCACCGCCAGGCACTCGCGCGGGGCATAAAGCGTTCGCTGCCAACGGCGACAAGAGGGGTGCGTGAACGGGCGACAGGCGGGCCTCCAGTCGAGAGCCTAACACCTCGGGCTGCGGCGTGCCGCCCCCGCCTGGACAGTGTCGAGTTTCTCAGCGTGGCCGTGGAACAGAAGAGAAGGCGCTTTCTGCTCAAAGCGTTAGGCCCGCCGGCACGCGTCGCGGTTAGTGTCTACTCAAAGCTGATGCCACAGGGGCCCCCGTACGCACCCTCGTGGACCTTCCCGTGTCTCTTCAGCCTGCTGCGGGAGGCGAAGTGTTTCCCACATCCCTCATGGGCACACCTGGGCGAACGACACACGAGGCGTGAGCCAATCCGTTTCCGGGGGGCAGCCCCTCAGGGTCGACGTGAGCTTCGTCCTTTTCCGCTCCCAGAGTCTCTCCCCACGACCAAACCAATCGTAAAAAGGAGATTTAAAACTGAGACCGAATCACAGGTGAAATTCAGGTGACTGGCCAGCCTGCAGACAAAATAAACTTAGAGAAAAGTACCAGCACCTTTTTTTTTTTTTTTTTTAGGATGTGATCAAATAGTTTTTATCTTTATGCTTCTGAAAAGATACACTGTTTTCCTGGCTACAAAAACACGGCCTGGGTGAACCCCTAAGGCACTGGGCATGGTCTCTGCGAGTTTTAACGCCACGGCCGAGGGCCGGCGTGGCGAGCAGGCTGCGTCAGGTGCACCCGTCTGGCGACCGGTGCAGAGGCACGTCCCAGCTCCGTGCGACAGCCCTCGGTGGCCGCCCACCGGCCCCGCGTGGGCCAGGAGCACCGCCAGCCCGTGCTCCTCAAGACCTCACCGGGTGCTCCTTCGCACCCTCCCCGAGTCCACCCCCGTGTGTCCCGTCGCCGTTCCTGTCCCTCCTGAAGGCCCCTCGCATGCAAGGCCGACAGGCCCGATCGCTGTGGCTCTGTCGGAAGGGACCGCTTCGTGTCTGCACCGTGACCTTTCATACGACTGAATAAAGCCACTTCTCAGCGCTCCCTTCAAGCTTAACCACAACTGTACTGATCTCACAAATTATTCTGGAACACGTTAGCTATTTCTTTTAGCAAATAAAAGCCAAATTAAACTTTTGACGTGCCCCCGATATAGACGTGGGCGTTCACTGCACAGAAAAATGTTAAGATGTGGCTTCAGAACGCTTGTATCCCACCTCTGCATTTCAATCTTTTTTTTTTTTTTTTTTAGTTTTTATCTATTTTGAGAAAGAGCGAGAGCGCGTGCATGAGCTGAGGAGGGGCGGAGAGAGGGAGACAAAGAGAGAGAGAGAGAGAGAGAGAGAGAGAGACAGACACACACACAGAGAATCCCCAGCAGGCTCTGCGCTCTCAGCACAGAGCCCGTCCCAGGGCTCAGACTCCTGAACCGTGAGATCATGATCTGAGCTGAAACCAAGAGTCGGACTGAGCCCCCAGGCGCCCCTGCGTGTCAATCTTCCTGCCACCTGAAATGCAAGAGACCTCACCCATGTGGAGAACCTACTTGAACAGTGGCTCACTGGTGTGCTGGCACTGATGGGTCCTCAGCTGCTGGTGTTTCTTAAAGGCCTTCTCACACCCTTCAAAAGTGCACTGTTTGATAAGGGTTCGTTAGACTTTGGAAAAAATCAAAGAGTGGTTCACAAGAGAATTCCCTCAGGAGAAACACACCGTGAAGATTTTACACTTGCTGCCTGCTCCCCCCGAGTTACCGTCGAATCCTATGCCAGGAAGCTTTAAAGATTTAACACATTGGAAACAGCAAAACGGTTTCATTTGGGGCAGTCTACCATAATAAACTTCATTAGCAAAAAAAAAAAAAAAAAAAAAAAAGGATGCTTTCAAAATAAGCCATTATTATGATAGCTAGTAGTTGGGCTAAATTCAGGTATCTGCCAGACAAAATCTGGTTGATGAGCCCTTTAGGAACATTAGACAATAAGCCTAAAAATATGCAGAGAGTTTAAGCATAGAAAATCATTCATACTTACTACATATTGTTTTTGCTGATTTTCATGTTTGCGTTCAAAATGTTTCTTCAAGTTTGATTTTGTGTTGAATTTCTGATCACAGCCACTAGCTGTACAACTGTAAGAAATTGCATAAATCAAAATATTAACAAACCGAGTGAAGAGAAGTTTTAAGATGTATATATCCTCCTCCTTTATAGAAGTACTATCCAGGGGGCCTGGGTGGCTGTCGGTTGAGCGTATGACTTCGGCTCAGGTCATGATCTCACGGTTCGTGGGTTCGGGCCCCACGTCGGGCTCTGCACCAACAGCTCGGAGCCTGGAGCCTCCCTTGGATTCTGTGTCTCCCTCTCTCTCCCCCTCCCCCACTTGTGGTCTCTCTCTCTCTCTCTCTCTCTCTCAAAAATAAATAAACATTAAAAAAATTTAAAGAAACAACTACTGTCCAAAGTACAGTATAAAATAGACTTTAACCAACTCGAAAGCATTAAAGCCAAAGCGTCAGCCTCACTCTGACGGGATTACCAGGGAACGAGATGCGTCTTCACCCAGGCTTCTGAAACCAAGCACGTTCATCACACGTCCTTTATGAGCCGGGCACACAGAAGGTGCAAGACATTACTTCCAAAAGCCCAAACCCTGCTCAGGCTTAACTCCATGTTTAAGCGAAATTGTTTTTTAATTTAGAATCTGAAAACCTTCATTTTGCTTGAAATGTCAAAGTAAATTGCATTTCCAAAGGAAAAAAAAAAAAACCCTCAAAAACACTACTTTTAGCTTCTGTTCAGAGGTAGAAATGGGTATTTAGAGCAAAACCACCAACCATAATGCCCTCTGGCGTATCACCAAGCCATCCTAGTTCCCCTTAATGAGTGTTTCTATATCTTGCCCTTGAATTATCCAAATTCTTTGTGAAGTTGTGTTTTAAACGTGTGCTCTTCTTGTGAGAGTCCTCAGCCTGAGGGACGAAGCAGGACTTCTATGACGGCCCTAATCTCAGCCATCATGGACCAGTAAACACGGGGTGACACTGTCGGGCGCTGTGCCATCTACAGGGGGCTGACCGTGAGCGGGGGCAGCGGGAGATCCCACTGGAAGCGTGCAGGAGGCTGTGGCAGAGAACACGACGGACGCCAACGGGTGGTGGTTTTGACCCCAAGGACGGAAGGCTGACTTTTAGCTGGGTACACGGTCAACAGAAATAGAACTTTTTCCAGCCTCCCCTGCAATCAGGGGTGGCCACACGGCTGTTTCTGGCCCATCCGGCTCAATGACCACAAAGTGTCTAAAAGGGGGCACGCCTCTTTTGCGCCTTCGCCCATCCTGGTGGCTGGAACGCCTATGATGGCTGGAACTCCAAAGGTCATCTTGGACCGCGACGTCGAAGCCCCAAGATGAGGACGGCAGTGACAAGTTCCAAGGAGCCCAGGTCCTACTGACTGTGGAACACCCCCAACTGTCCATGTCAGCGTTTCTGTTACACAAGAGAAACAGAGACGGTGTTGTTTAAGCCTCTGTTGTGCTGGGTTTTCTGTCACTGTTGACTTCAATCCTGACACAGGCATCTAACCCAACACCAGTGTGGGGCAAGAGGACAGGGCCCAGAAATGTCCCGACCAAGAGCAAAGAGCAGGCGCAGGGGCACAGAAGACGCGGACAAAGTTGCAGGGTGGTGCACGGACCGGGCTTTATGTCTGAGAGTCAAGCAGATGGGGCAAGATCACAAAAAGGCCAGATCGCAAAGGCCATTTGCACAATATACTAAGACCCTGGGCTTCGTTATGAAAGCAACACTTAGACCCTGCACAGCTTTAAGAAGGGAAGCCGTCTAGAGCAGAGACAACACCGTTCAGGTCGGAGTCAGAGCCTGAAATATGACCGCGGCCGCGGGGGGAGGGGCAGGGGTCCGACGAGAAGGGACAGAACCTGACGACCCGCCGGCTGCAGAGGACAGCCGCGAGGACGGGGCGTCCAGGGAAGCTGCCTCGCCTTCGCTGAGGGCCATCGGGTGGACAGGGATGCCACCAACAAGAACGAGGGACAGGAAGGCCGAAGGAAGCAGAGCTGAGGCTGCACTTCAAGAGACTTGGGCCACGTGGAATTAAGAGGCCAGAGAGAGAGCCGGAAGGGAGGAACACCGAGCTGCCCTGTTCCAGAGGGAACCCTCCCTTTCCAATTCACCCTGGGAATCTGTCCAGCCCCAGTTCTTCTTGAAGATCCAGTTTTTTAAGGAGCATACAGTAGCTTAATTCAGAAACCATGAAGCATAAAAAGGGACACAGCTGCAGGTTTCCTTCCACCCCTCACCCCTGCCTCCTCCCCACCCGGGACTCCCCACTACTCCCAGCCAGGACAGGCGACCTGTTTGGCTTTATACAGATAGAAGCAGATACAAATGCAGATTCTTCCCGCGTTCTTCTTCCTCCTCCTTTTTATGCACAAAAAGGCAGCCCTCTCTCCACTCTTCTGAACTGTGGTCTTTTGATGAATATGCCGTGGGACACTCACTCACAGCTTCACAGACGGTACCTGCATTTGTTTTTCCGGCTGTCTAGGATTCTAGCGTGTTGATATACTTTTCAGTCCCTCCTGATGAGCACACGGGTTGATTCCAATGCTGTGCACAGAACCTCGTAGCGGCATTTAATTCAGCCACAAGCGTATCTGTAGAGTAAATTCCCCGAAGCGAAACTTCTAGCTCAAAGACTCTCTCCCGGCCCCATTTTCCAGACCACGCTTCGTTACTCTTTGCTGGGCTGGTCGAACCACATTTTGAAATACGTTAAGCTTCACTTAGGGTCATCTGTTTCGGTGATACGCCGTGTGCTTGAACAGGGACGGGACTGAACGCGTCTGCCCCCTCAGGACTTTGTCCCGTTCCCGCTGGCCAGCACGCTGGGCAGACGGAGGTGGCTCTCCACATGGACAAGGGCAGTGAAGACGATCCCGTGCCAACAACTGACAGCTCCCCTTCCTCAGACTGTTTGGACCTTAGTGAGACGTGAGACACTTCACATTCGTCATCCTCTTAAAACTGGAAGAAGTGAACTCAGATCATTAGAAAACCTCACTGCTCAAGGAGCTGTCTCATAGAACACACTTGTGATACCAAATTCTAACATCTGCAGGACGTGCCATACAGCTATTTTTCGACGTGGTCTCCCGGATGTAGCTCTGGGGATCTATAAAGTCGTTACTCTTTTTCCAATGAAAACTCCGTGTTTTCACGGAACATTTTGTCCAGTGGTTCTCAAAGTGTGGGTGCCAGACCCACGGCATCAACATCACCTGAGCCTTTGCTAGAAATGCAAATTCTCAGGCCCCACCCCATGTCTACTGAATCAGAAATTCCGGAGTGGGACCCAATACTCTGTGTTTTTTCTTAACAAGCTCTCCAGGTGATTCTCACGCTCCCTATATTTGAGACCCACTACTTTAAAAGACAAGCAACACCTCCACCCTTTTCAGAGATAATCAGCAACTCCAAGGAAAATACAATTAAGCCTGGCATGGGAGCGGTGAAGCGGCTCGATCTGAAGAAACACAAGATCAACTATTAAAAGCTCTACTCCTTTATGCTTCTGTCTCTTCTCCCAGCAGCTTATCGGTTCAGAAAGACCCTGTTCAATGCAGGGCCAAGAATCTGCCAGGGAACCATGACCCCATCTAGTCTGAACGGAGTGTTTTTCGAGGAGGGTGTCCCACTTAGTAGACACGTTAAAGGGAGGAGAGAGGATGCCAACTTAAGAGAACTTCAGACAGACTCATTCCTGAAGTTCTCACGAGTGACCCACACACCCCTCCTCTCTCCCACACGTTCAAAACCCAGGCTCCTCTCGTACCAGGAAGTGCAAAGGAAGGACACTGCACATCCCTGGCCTCACGAGTTAACAATCTACTTTCTTACCAGGTCTGCATGCCAAAAGCAAGCTCTTTAAAGGCCGTAAGACTGTTCTCTACTTACACAAATGGCTTTTCCCCAGTGTGAATCAGGACGTGGCGGGTCAGATGGTAGTCCCTGACGAAGGCTTTGCCACACCCTTCACGGTCACAAACAAACGGTCTCTAGCAGGAAAGAAAGAAAAAAACATGTCACTCCTGCCCCAGTTAGTATCTCTGGTACCATTTAAAGACCTAAAAACGTGTAGGGGACATTTTAGTCAGGCAGGGACTCTGCCTCCAGGGATGGTTTCCACTGAGTTACACAAATGCCACGACTGCCTCCCGAAGTCGGTGCAGCAGATCCTGCCCTGTCAGTCGCACGCGAACTAAGCGGGTGGCCTTCACGGTAACAGCACCGCTCACTTGCTTCCAACCCGACAGCAAGCGTCCACAGCAAGCCCCTTACGGATGACTTGTGTGCTGTTAGCGTTGGCCGATGTGCACAGGTCACCACCACTGCATGTTTTTCTCCACTGAAAGCCTACGGCAGAGGCAGGTGCGGGTTCCCTCTCATCCCGGACAATCCCAGGGTCTGTGCTAAGAGAAGGCCTGACACACCCAAGGAAAACGCTCGCAGCCTCACTGCGACCACCGCTTGGGACCCAGGAGGTGGGAGGAGGGGGTCTCCATTCTGAACCTACAGGAAAAGTCGAAACACATCCCCCAAATAACCAGTGTGGTTTATTTACCTATGAAAAACATAGCCCCATGGCAGTCCGGGGGGGGCGGGGGGGGGGGGAGGTACCGAGGCCCCAAATGTCAGTGCTAGTAACAAAGCAAGCAGACGGGAAGACAGAAGAGCTGAGTTACCAGGGGAACATCCACAGAGTTTTGCACAATATTTGCCATTCTTTTTGTTGTCGTTGTTTTTGTTTTAAAGAAAGTGCAATTCATTGAGAGAGGCGCAGCTGAGGGAGGGGGGTGCAGGGCTACCGCTCCCATGCCCCGAGGACACAATCTGCCCTTCCCCTGGGCCATGGCTCTGGGGGCAATCCACAGAGGGGACAGGAGGCTCACGCTGCCCCAGGGTTTCTCGGAGAGGGACACAAAAGTGACCACGTGCTTCTCTCCCTGGACATACTGGTTTCAGAACCCAGAAGCTGAGGGGCGGGATGGGCAAGAGAAAGGACAGGAAGGAGAACACAACGGCTGCTCCGAGGGGAGCCAGTCACTGGGCAAGACTGCCACGACAGCGGGTGGCACGGGTAAAGTCTGGGACAGAAAGGAGCAGCGCGAACGGTCCGCGTAGAAAAGAGCTGGAGGAAAGGGTCAACCTTCCAATGGCAGAGAGGGTAGGGAGCCATGAGGTCACACGAAGGAACGGCCCGGAAGTTAGGTAGGTTTGGGAGCAAAGGCGGGGGCTGCAGGTCCCTGGGTTAAGAAGTAAAGGGCTTTAGCTGAGGCAGTGTCAGGCCAGGCTCTGCCGAACACTGGGAAACTGGGCAGGTTCCCTGGCCTCCGTGAGCTTCCCTTTCCCCAACTGCCATCTTCCAAAGGCTTCCTACTGCCCTCAGAAGAAAACCCAAACTCCAAACCCTATTTGCACCCTGGCCTACAAATGATCCCACCACACCTGCTTCTCAGACCTCCTCTTATACGGCCCCCACCTCGATCACAATCACAGGTTCCTTCTGCAGTTTCTTTCCACCGGGACTGTTTTCCCTTGTGTCTTCCCGGTTGGATCCCTTCCTTCTCATTCAGGTCAAAAAAGACCTTTCCTGACCATCCTCCAGGAGCCCTCAATTTACTGCGTCTCATTCCTACTTATTCCTTTGTCCCCATTCAAGGACAAGGTCGGTGACAGCAGGAGCCTTTTGTTTTGTCGACTACTCTCGTCAGAGCTAAAAAGGTACTGAATTGTGAAGGAATGAACGCATGCTGCTTGCAGAACCTCCAGTACTAAGACGTTACCCCTCGTTCCAGTTCCAGGAGGCCAGGGATTAAGGCAGGTGTCTGCTGGGGGTCGAGGGCGTAGAAAGCATGCGAGTAAATGAATCCTTCCTCTGCACCTATTTACAGATTATCAGGAGACGGTGACGGACCAAGCCTCAAGATCAAAGGAGAAGCAGCGGCTCAGGGTGCTTGGAGCCCATGGCAAGGCTGTCTTTGGGTCTCAGAACTTGTCTCTCCTCGGCTCCTCCCTAACCTAAGGCAGAGCTGGTTCGCCTCTGTGATCCAGGCTGCCAAGACCGCATAGGTCTCGCACAGGCTTGTGTAGCCACACGCTGCCCCGGGGCCTCTGGGACAGAGCCCAGCTGGCGGGCCACCCCATCCCGAGTCCCCGGGCCCGGACGCCACACCCCTCCGTGGCCGGGCCGGCGGCCCCGTTACCTCCCCCGTGTGCTTGCACAGGTGCGCGTCTAGCTTCCACGCCTTGTTGTAATTGGCGCTGCAGTCGGGGAAGGAACAGATGAACCTCCTACTGAGCGCGGAGGGCGGCGGGGCGGGGCTCTCGCCCGCCGCGGTGAAGGCGTCGGCGATGGTCAGGGATGACACCGCCTCGGCGACCGAGGCCTGCGGCTCCAGGACGCCTCAGCGGGCGCTCAGCCACGTGCCGAGCCACGGGCGACGAACGGCTGCGCGCGGCCGCCGCCGGACCCCGCTCCTTCCACTCCCGGAGGCTCCCACGCGCGACCCCCCGGACTTCCGGGAGCACGACCCCGGAACTGGAGCGCCGGCCCGCGCGCGCGCGCGCACAACAGGCCCCGCCCCGCGCCGGCGCCGCGTTTGCGCATGCTCCAGGGAGCCGCTCGCCGGCCGCGCCCACCCACTTTGGGTGGAGCTTGCTCGCGGTGCCTGCGGCGGCGGCGTCCTCTTCCCCGGCGCTTTTCCCTGATGGGCTCTAAGGGGCCCGCACCCCCAGCGCTGCTGATTTGTGACCTGTTTTCCGCCCGCCACCACTCTCTATAAAGCGTAACTTAAATTACATTATTAGTTTGTCTTTTTTATGGATAGATTTCCTTGCATGCTTTCTACTTGGTTCCAAAAGTTGTCGGCACGTTTGGAATCTCTTACAAATTGTGAGCCCAGAACATACCCCGGACCGACGAAGCCACAATTTTTGGAAACTCCCTAGGGATTCCGGTGTGCAGGAAATTTGGGGAACCAGTGCCCCGAGACCTTGCTGCTCCGAGTGTGGTTTGCGGACGGGCAGCATCACGAGAAATCAGAACCACAGACCTACTTGAATCAGCGCAATCCCCAGGGGGTGTGGTGCGCATTCAGATTTGAGAAGCGCTGTTTCAGAGGCTCGAGTGAATGGAGGAGTCTTGGTTTTACCAGGATCACTTGTTTAAGGATGTCCTTGGATGAGGGTAACAATGACAGGATGGATTGTCTGATGATCCACCGGGTGTGGCTTGTTCACATCTCGCATCATTCCAAATCGTTAAGCGGGTCCTTATCAGAAGGTGATGAACAGGTCTCTGCAGAGAAGCGCAGTTTTGAAAACAAGCCCGGGGCTTGCCGCCCAGCCCTGATCTGGGATCCTCACATCTTACTCGCTCCTGAGCTCAGTCGCGTCATCCGTACAGTGAAGATGATGATCATAACGCCTGTCTCAGAATGTCATGAGGACTGTACCAGGGCGTCCGGGAAGTGGGTGCACCTGTTGCTTTTCTTGATTGCCGCTCTAGCCCCGCTCCATGGGACAAGGTCACACACATCCCTCGGTCTGACAACTCCCAGAGTCTCAAATGGTTTCCTTGGTGTTGGATCTGGCTTTCTGCTCCTACTGTGCATGGGCGTGGCAGGGTACCTCCCTGAGCTCTTTGAATCGTTCTCGCCTTTCAAGTGGACTGTTAATTACCGCCGTTTTGGGAATGAATGACATTATATGAACCGACAGTTGCATTTGTTACATGCCCCTGTGCTAGCCCCGTTTACCACCAACTTTCAGTTCTCCCAACAGCACTGCATGTTAAGCAGCTACAGGGTCCAGGCCATGCCTTTGTTTCTTCTGTCTCTTTCTTTCCTGTGAACAGATCCTTTGCTCCACCTCGTGCTCTCTGCAGTTTGCTCCCCAATGCGTTTTTTCCAATGTCCCATATTTCTAAGTGACAAATGCACTTTTTTTTTTTATTTTAACACCAAGCGAACAATCTTACCATCTCCTTCTGTTTACACCTCCTTCCCTCTCTCTCCCTCCCAGGCAACAGTAGTAGAATTGTCTCCCACTCATGAAATCTTAGAACAGTGGTTCTTGGGGTGCCTGAGTGGCTTAGTTAAGTGTCTGACTTCGGCTCCAGTCATGATCTCACGGTTCATGCGTTCGAGCCCCGTGTTGGGCTCTGTGCTGACAGCTCAGAGCCTGGAGCTGCTTCGGATTCTGTCTCTTCCTCTCTCTCTCTCTGCACCCCCCCCTTTCTCTCTTTCAAAAATAAGTAAACATAAAAAAATATTTTTTTTAGAACAGTGGTTCTCAACCCTGGCTGCACGTTAGAGTCACCCAGGAGCTTTTGGAAATGATGACAGCTGGGGTCTCCACCCACGCTTGTGAAATCAGAGTCCCAGGTCGTCCCCCTTTCTCCGCCCGTCACTGGCCTGGCTGACTTATACACCTGTCCTGTCCATTCCCCTTCTCATGCTCTGTCTAGCTTTTCTGTGCTCTGGACCTAGGCACCTTAAACCCCTTCTCATGAGGCTGCCAGCATCACCTCCCTAAAACATCTAAGATTTTATGGGTTTCAGTGTGCAAGACTGGTAATTGCAAAGCATTTTGAGTCCTCTTAGCTATTATGCCTGTAGTTCAAGTAACAGCACTCAGGTGGGAAATGGGGGCCCTGAGCTCAGCCCCCCACCCCCCCGGCAGGCTCCTTCCTCCCTTGGACACAATTCTCAGCCCAGATAAGATCCTACTTCCTCTAGATAAGCCTTATTTAATAACTCAAGCCCCCACCCATATTTTCTGCCTTTGAACTTCTGCAACCCTTTCCTTCTGTAGCACTGAGTAGACGGTTCTCGAATGTGCTGGGTTATCTTTAACTATTCAGGCATATAATTTCCTGTTACCCCATCTTGATTTAATCTCCATAAGGGCAGAGTCCGAATCATATTTTGAATATCCAATAGCAAGGTGACTTGTGTACCCTGGGTGCTAACATTATTTGTTAGTTAAATGAGCACAGCCATGAACCATTGTATGAAATCATTTTTTTTTAATTTTTTTAATGCTTATTTATTTTTGAAATAGAGCATGGGTAGGGGAGAGGCAGAGAGAGAAGGAGACACAGAATCCGAAGCAGGCTCCAGGCTCTGAGCTGTCAGCCCAGAGCCCGACGCGGGGCTCGAACTCATGAACCGCAAGATCATGACCTGAGCTGAAGCCGGACGCTCAACCGACGGAGCCACTCAGGCGCCCCAAAGTGAAATCTTAAAGGTTCGGCATGAACATCTTCACCAAGGAATCTTTGTGCACAAGGAACATAATCCCCCTCAAACTAATCTACGTGAAAAGAGATTTAGGGAAAGCGTTCAAGGGAATCTCTCCGCGCTGACTGCAGAAAAAGGCCTAAGAATCACAGTCATCTGCAGTCTGTTTCTCAGTCTGTCGCTCCTTGGGTCTGCTGTCCTCCTTAGCCTCTCTCCGGGCATCTGTTAGACTACTCCGGAAAACTACTGGTTTCCCGTGGATGTGGGTGCCTGCGTGTGCACCTATGTATAAGTGTGCCCGTGTGTGCATGTTTTTTCCTGCCCCCTTTCTCTCCGAGGCTTCATGCCCTCACAGCCCCACGTCTCTGGGCTGCATGCCTCTTCACTCTTCTGTGCAGATCAGCTCTTCGATGAGACTCTGAGTTTCTGCCCCTGTAACTGGGGTTTTCCAAAGGCTTTGGCGCAACCCAAGCAGCCCCGACCTCACGTGGTCTGGCCCCTTCTCTCCCCACGGCTACTCATTCCCGAAAGAGAAGCTCAAGCCCACCTGACGTTCGGGCTCTCTTTCCCAAGCCCAAACGGCGTCAGCCTGGAAGGGACAAGACTATGCCTCTTGTAGGTCAAGCCAAAAGGGTAACAGAGACAGAATTCTGATATGCCTGTTTTAGCTAGATGATTGCATTCACTGGCCCCAGCTTTTTTGCCACTCTTTGCCACGTGGCTTTGCTCCTCCCACGAAGGGGGCTGGAGACATTTTCTCTCTCCTCGACGCTAAGCTCAGCTGGGAGACTTGCTTTGGCCTTCTGAGAGTGACAGCGTGCGGGTTCCAAGCTTGGGCCACAAGAGAACTTGTGTGTGGCTGTCTCAGGCTTCTGCCATTGCCACAAAGGACGTTTCTGCTTGCGCCTGGCAAGGGAGAAGGGAGACGTGAGGAACAAAGCTGAGTCATCCCAGCTGAACCCCGCGTGGATCAGCCTACCATCGGCTGACCCTCCGCCGGTCTATGCATCTTGACCGTAAATGATTGCGAGCCATTGGGTGGTGGGATGAGTTATTGGGCAGCAATTTTGCGGCAATGGCTGAGTTGTACATTCTCTTCACGAGCGCTTTCCCTCCGCCAATCAACATGCTCCAGTATCATCTCTGAAACCAAAACCAGGGCTCCTGGGTGGCTCAGTCGGTTAGGTGTCCGACTTCGGCTCAGGTCATGATCTTGCGGTTTGTGGGTTCGAGCCCCGTGTCGGGCTCTGGGCTGACAGCTCAGAGCCTGGAGCCTGCGTCCAATTCTGTGTCTCTGGCTCTCTCTGCCCCTCCCCTGCTCACACTCCATCTCTCTCTCTCTCCCTTAAAATTAAATAAAACACTAAAAAAATTTTTTTTTAAAAACAACAAAACCAACCAACCGAACAAAATTCCTTTGTGTCCTTATCCCTCTCCTAACCATTGCATGATTTCACTTCTTCCCTTCACAGCCAAGTTAAAGGAAGAGTCTGTGCCTTTCCTCCTCTTTCCCTGACCATCACCACCATCATTTTCTTCATCATCATCAAAATTACAAGCCTACATAAAAATAGAGTGAAGAGTACAGAGAACCCCAATGGACCCATCACCCAGCTGTGACAGCCATCATTTGTTGCCATGCTAACTGCCCCCAGCCCCAACCTCTCCCCTGCTTTTTTTTTTTTTTTTTTTGGCTAGAGTATTTTTTTGACTTTCTCTTTATTTTTTTATTTTTATGTGTGTGTTTATTTTTTAATTTATATCCAAGTTAGTTAGCATATAGTGCTATAATGATCTCAGGAGTAGATTCCAGTGATTTGGGCCGTATGTATAACACCCAGTGCTCATCCCAAAAAGTGTCCTCCCTAATGCCCCTTACCCATTTAGCCCATCCCCCCCACACAACCCCTCCAGCAACCCTCAGTTTGTTCTCTGTATTTAAGAGTCTGCTGGAGTATTTTTTTTTAAGTGTATTCATTTATTTTGAGAGAGAGAGAGAGAGAGAGCAGGGGAGGGGCAGAGAGAGAGGGTAAGAGAGAGAATCCCAAGCAGGCTCCACAGGGTTAGCACAGATCCCCACGTGGGGCTCAGTCTCACAACCGTGAGATCATGACCTGAGCCGAAATCAAGAGTCAGTCACTTAACCTACTGAGCCACCCAGGCACCCTGCTTATTATAATTTTGTAATTATATCTTCATTCTATTATCATACCCAGCAAAATGAACAGTAGACCCTTAAAATTGTCTAACACCCACAGACCCTCAAACTTCTCTCCTCTTCCCCTGCCCCTCCCCCAGGGTCTTCTGGTCCCAATGAATGGGACCGCCATCCCCCCAGCTGACCGGACCCATGGCTTCTTCCCTTCTCTCACCCCCTGCACTTATTAAATGGCCCGTCACCGTCGATTTTACCTTCCCATCTTCAGTTACGGCCAAGGAAGGCCCTGATCCTTCTAGTTGCCATGGTCAGCTACGATCCCGTCAGAAGAAGAGTATTTGGGGATCAAATTAGGCCACGCCCCAACCACGGGGAGAGAATTCTGCTCAGAGCTTTCTTCCCCCAAACTCCTCCATATCTCCCCAGTTCTCCTTCAGTTAATTGCAGCGATACTCAGGCCTTCTACCACTAACAAATATAGTACTAAAGCAAAAGAGAGTAGGATTAGAAGGGAGAGTCCTGGAGTCAGAAAGGCGCACCCTATGGTGTATTATTGTCAACAGAGCGGGAGGTCCGGGCTCAAGGGGGTGGCCATGAGACCAGAGACAAGGAGGCAAGTAGGAGACATCTGAATGCACAGGTAAAAAGGAAACTCAATGATGGATGGGCTTTGTAGTTTGGCAGATCCAACTTTGAATCCTGGCTCTACCGTTTCCTCTTTGACCTTAAGATAGTTGTTGAATCCCTCTGAACATTGTGTGATCTGTACAATGGGAATAATAATATATACGCCACAGGGTTGTTGTGAGAATTATGTGAGGCAGTTAATTCTTGTGTGGTGCTCAGCACAGGGCTCAGCACATAATAGGTCATCCAAAAATAGCAGTCTTTAATTTTTTCCCCCATTTGCTGCTGACTTCTGCCTTTCACCCTCAAGATACACCTGTGGCTGGCAGGCCTCTGTGATAGCCCCCAATAATCACTGCTTCCTGGTATTCATGTCCTTGGGTAATTACCCCTCTCCTCGAGTGTGGACTGGACCTTGTGGGTTGCTTCTAACTCAAAGAATAAAACAAAGGTGATGGGATAGGATGAGGTTACAAAATATTGGGACTCCCATCTTCCCAGCAGGCTCTCCTCCTTTTCTTGGCCTGTGCACTTTGATGAAACACACTGCCATGTTGGAGAAGCCTACGGCAAACAGTTGAGGGTGACCTCTGGCCAACAGCCGAGTAGGAGCTGAAGCCCTCAGTCCAACAGGACTGAAGAGGAACTGAATCTTGCCAACAACCATATGGGCATAGAAGCAGATCCTTCTCTGCTCAGACCTTCAGATGAGACCCTAACCCTGGCTGACTCCTTCACTGCAGCCTGGGAGAGGCCCCCGCAGCAGGCAACCTAGTAAAGCTATGCCTAGATTCCCGACCCACAGAAATTGTAAGGTAATCAATATGTGTTGGTTTAATCCATTGAGTCTGGGGGTAATTTGTTATGCAGTATAACCACCACATAGAGTCGGAATCTTGCACTGCACAAGATTGCTCTAGGGTTGGTGGTCCCGAACTGACACAAGGAGAGAGCATCTGAACAAAGAGGGTCCTGACCGGAGAGGGGACCTTGACACGGCATCCAGCCATCGTACAAGTCTCTTCCTAACCAAGCCAGATGCACGGTGTGACAAGAATCGATGTAGTTGTGGTGATAGCTGGACAAAATAGCCCAAATGTGTCCCGCTCTGGAAGACCTTCAACGCATGGTTCTTTTTATCCCAGTTTTACCCTTATCTCCAGGGTTGAGTTCTCTTGGACCGGTCCAGCACGGCCGAAGTGGTTAGCTAGAGCCATTGCCCTTTGGCTCAGGCAAGGAACCAGAACATCCTGGCTGAAACATACCTTTAACTTAAAGAAGTAGAACCACATTCTCTTTCTTCTTTTTCTAGGCTTGTGGTGAGAAAGACCTTTGGGTTGGGCCCCAATCGCCACTAACCACTCAAGTCTGACTTTGGAAAACTCTTCCCAAAGAAGAGTTTGCCTCATCTATAACATAGAGGAGACCCTGCCCTACCTCCCTCACGGGGCCGTTGTAAGAACTCGGCAGGTTAATTAACCTCTCCGTACCTCAGTTTCTTCACCAGTCAATTAAGGACCACAGTACCTACCTCACAGGTTGTGAGGATTAAACAAGAAAACGCATAGAAAGCATGTGGCCAAACGCATGGCTCGGGGCGAATGTTAGCTCTTGTCGCCATCATTCCTGCGACCCGGGTGAACACCACGAAGTGCTACACGTCCGTAACCTGACACTGGCTTCTCAAATATTGGCTCAAACAAAAAATGAATGGCTGGCTGGCCACCATTACATTGGCCAAGGTCAACCCAAAGTGAGCAGGAAGTCAATGGTTAGGTAAAGGTCCCTCCGCTTTGCCTTCGGATTGAGCAAGAGAGATTCCACCCCTCGGCCACATTCTCGCCCTACTGCCCATCGCCCAAGGAGCCTTGAGGAGTCACTGATTGTCTAATTGGCCAGTTCAAAGAGGTCCCCCCCGGGCTGTCGCCTGTAGCTTCGTCCTTGCTCCCAGCTGTGCTGTGCCAACAGATTCCTTGCCCTCTCTCGGCACCCGTTCTTTGCGTGTCCCCCTGGAGCGATCCAGTGTCCAGGGCTTCAACCCAGTACCTTCTCCTCCCTGGTTGGGTGCTCACCATGCCGTTCCGAGCTGGCTTCTCTAATTCGCCCTCCTCCAGCTTCCGTCTGACCATCAGTGTTCCCGCAGCTGTGACTGGCCCACCGGGGTACCGCCACGGGCCAGGCTTAATCACTGCCTCTCACTTCAAATCCTTTTTAGTCTGGAGTGGCCAGATTCCATCTGACAAGCGACGCCTAATTGCCCTCTGATTACCCACGGGGACAGGTGCTTGAGCAGTGCGGTTTCCACCCACAGCCCAATGCAAGGTTTTTGTGTTTGATAAATCCTTCCACCAGCTCTGTTCACTGCCCCACCAGACACACCTGTGGCAGAGGTGAGGAGGCACACATTCAGGGGTTTGGGGTTTACATTAGGGGCAGAATTCCTCACTCTCCCTTCACCGCCACTGCCAGCCTCGCGGTCCAGCCCACCATCGTCTCACCTGATCTCCAGGTGCGCCCTGCACCCAGGCTCACTCTTTCCAATCCTTCCTCCGCATGACTGCCAACGGGTCCTTCCCGAGTGCCAGGGATTGCCGCGGTGTCCCTTAGCTTCAGGACAGAGTCCCAACGCCTCAAGCCTTGCAAGAGAAGCCTCCCAGCCTTATTTCTTGCCATCCGGCACGCGGCCTGGCATGTCGTAGATGCCAACAGGTACTTCCGAGCTAAGTCAGTATGTTTCCCACTAATGCCAAGGAGCAGCGGAAACAACAGCGGGAGGTGTTGTGACATTTCGCTCGGTGGAACGTCTCTTGGTCCCGAAAGCAGTTCATAGGAAACATTAATTTTTGCCTTGAACTTTTAAAAGATGAAACTATCGCTTTTCTAGCATGCTGATGACGTTTCCATCTTCTACCTTTCCCTCACGTGCTTCATGGGCTCCCTGTGTCCTATACGTTGACTTTGAAATACCATTCCCCCCTCTTCTTCTCAATCACTGAGGTCAATTTTTGGCCCATTTCTATAGCACTCTATATGCACGATCTCACTTATCTGTCCCCTCCGTTCGGGAGGCATAGGGATTTGAGCACAGGTAGGGACAGCTGTCGCCTCTCCTGTGTAGGTCCCTGCTCCTATATAAAGAGAAATGCCTTCATCCGTTTGCAGCTAGAATGGATGAAATGATGGTTCTGCTTGGCTTTTCCAGCCTTTTGTCATTCTTTCCCCCACTGGAGATGAGGTTAAGGGAGCTGATTTATACGGGTATTTCCTCCACCAAATGTACAAAAAACATATTCCACTGCTCACCAAAGACTCTCCCTTTGTCGCCTTCCTGCCCACCACTACCACCGGGAGGTCGTCCCCAGGGTCCTCTCCCAAGTAAATACAAATCTGAGCAGAGAAAAATTGTCCAACAATCTCATGGAGTCATGGAGTTGGAGCCCACGTTAAGAATTCCTGTTCTGGGGGCGCCTGGGTGGCTCAGACACTTAAGCGTCCAACGCTTGGTTTCGGCTCGGGTCATGAACTCACGGTTCGTGAGTTTGAGCCCCACATCGGGCTCTTGGCTGACAGCACGGAGACTGCTTGAGATTCTCTCTCTCTGCTCCCACGCCCCCTCCACCCCCGCCGCTTCATGCTCTCTCTTTCTCTCTCTCAAAATAACTAAATAAACTTAAAAAAAAAAAAAAAAGAATTTCTTGCTCCAGAGGGTGAATAGAAAAAGATTTTTCGCAAGTGATGTTTAGGGCAGCTGAAACTAAACAGAGCCAGCAACTTGGTTTAGAATTTTCGATCTTTCCCTTGTTTTTTGTTGTTGTCGTCGCCGTCGTGTTAAGTCCTGGAGTCAGAGACTATTTCGAATGGTTTGTCTCCAGCTCAGTGGCGTCCTCCAACATCCCAAAGGGCGGGCAGCCCAGGAGAGGAAGCACCGTCATCTCAGAAGGGAGCACGTTCTCCTGTGCGATCGCGTGTGACAATAAATCTTGACCATAGACGTGTGGCTTCCTTACTCCCCCGCTACCGAGATTTACCATCTGGCACCGAACAATCGCCACAGGGCCACACGTGTTTATAGTATCTGTGATCATGGGAGTGAGCCTGCTCGTAATGGCTTCAGGTTGGTTCTTTCAGATATTTATTGGGGATCTCCGTGTGAGATGCCGTGGCAGCCACAGTCGGGCCACCTGGGCCAGTGCCATTTTAGTGGTAAAAGGCACAAAAACATGGGCGTGAGATTTCCCCTTGCTTACAGCCGGGTTGCGGAAAAAAGGCTCTCCGTGAGTTTCAATCCCATCGTCATCACACACACACTTTTTATTAAGCTTCTATTTAGCAAGCAACGAAAGTATGTAAATCCGGAAGAAAGGGCCTCAGTGTCCTCTGGAGAAAGTGGAAGGACTTTTTTTTTCTTTCAAATCACCTTGAGCCATTAAGAACCTTTGGTGGCTGGTTGTCTTTGCCAAAAAGTGCTGTTTGAATATTATAATTGGACGAAGAGTTACGTAAGCACTGTTGTTTCTATTTAAACTGCTTCAGGGAGATGACAATAAATAGTAAGGATAAACTGGGACGCCTGGGTGGCTCAGGCGGTTGCACGCCCGGCTGCACCTCAGGTCATGATCTCGCGGTTCGCGAGTTCGAGCCCCGCTGCTGTTAGCCTGTCAGTGGAGAGCCTACTTCGGATCCTCTGTCCCCCTCTCTCCGCCCCTCCCCCACCTGCGCTCTCCCCCAAATAAATACATCTTTTAAAAATAAAAATAAAGAAAGAATAAAAATAAAAATAATAAGCATAAATTTCTTGAGCGGCAGCCCGCTCATGGCGCTGAGACCAGCTGGGAAGGCATAGCCGTCTCCGTGGAGTGATTTCAGGGGTTCGAGGAAGAACCCCACCCCGTGCTTAAAAGTACACACTGAAGTATCGGGGTACCTGAAAAAACAACAACGGCAAATATTCCCTGGAAGGCTGTCTCAGCACCCTCCAGAGCCCCTGTAATTGAACAAGTGGGTTTATTGCCCATCCCAGCGAAGTCTGGAAAAGTCTGGCTGGAGATACAACTTGGAGAGTTTTGAACTCTATTTTTAGGACCTCTAGCTATCTAAAGGCCACCACCCAGGTCCTTTTACATTTCTGAGGCCTGACACCATCCTTCTGGGCGCTGGCGGCCAGGACTCCCCAGAGGCGCCCCCTGGGGCCGCGGGAGCCTCCCCCACCGTGGGCCCGTGGGAGACCCTGGCCCCCAGCCAGCGTTCGGGACAGACCAGCCCAGGGATCTTGCCTGCCGCAGGGTCAGGCTGAGTCTGGCCCTGACTTCCCCCTGCCCTGCTGGTTCCCCTGGGAGTGTCTCCTTGTTAAATCCTGCGCGCAAGTCCGAGTCTCAGGGTCTGTTTCTGGGGAACCGAGAGCTAATCGTTTAACAAGACTTCTTGCATTTAACAAAGCAACATGCCTCTCAATGGCGTGGAGAATCCTACCCCACCCCCAGGCTCCCTCCAATTTCTGGTACTCCAGAAGCAACTATTTTACACTCATCTTAGCTTTTTTTTTTTTTTTTTTTTTTTTGGTGTGTTCATTTACATGACATCTCTAAATCATGGTCTTACAGCGCTGTTTCCTTTTCTCTTGATTTTCCCAAACAGAATATGAAGATTAACACCTATACACGCACACACGCGCACACACACTTCTCCTTCCGTTCTCCTAAACGGTTATAAACTGACAATACTAGGTTACTCTTCTATAGAACTTATTAATGGGTGGTTCGGTTGGTTAAGCCTCGACTCTTGCTTTCGGCTCAGGTCGTGATCTCACGGTTCATGAGTTCAAATCCCGCATCAGGCATATATATATATATATATATATATATATATATATATATAATCTGAAACAGGCTCCAGGCTCTGAGCTGTCAGCACAGAGCCCGATGCGGGGCTCGAACTCACGGACCACGAGATCATGATCTGAGCCGAAGTCGGCCGCTTAACCGACTGAGCCACCCAGGCGCCCCTCTAATTGTTTCTTAAATGATGCCCTTGAGTGCCTTCGTGTTCTCACCTTTTCTTTCCTGTTTTTCATTTCTTTTTCTTTTTGCTCTCTTTTCTGGAAGATTTCCCCACCTCTATCTTCTAAACTATCTACCGGGTTTTTAAATTTTTCTACACTATTTTTATGTGTTTATACTTTCTGCTACTATGTTTTTTTAATTTTTCATAATGTTTATTTATTTTTGAGAGTGGGGGAGGAGGGGAGGAGAGGGGGAGACACAGAATCCGAAGCAGGCTCCAGGCTCCGAGCTGTCGGCACAGAGCCCCACGCGGGGCTCGAACTCACGAGCTGTGAGATCATGACCTGAGCCGGAGTCGAACGCCCAACCGACCGAGCCACCCAGGCGCCCTTAAGATTTTTTTAATGTGTCCTCTGGGTTTATTAAAAAGTAGCATCCTGTTCTTATTTCAGGCATAAGGTATCTTCTCTTACCTATTTGAGGATATTCATCTCCCTGTCTAGATCCTGTCTTCTCCCCTCTACTTTTTTCTGCTTGTGTCGGTCTTTGTCTTACATTACAGAGTTTCTTCAGCTGCCTGGCGATCCTTGGCTGCCCTCTCCGATTTAACTCAAAGCCAGATGAATCCCTGTGCGCCTGGATGATGACGGAGAACTGGGGAAGCCCGGTGTTTGGAAGGGTCTGCGCTCAGGCTGGTCACGTGCCCCAGATGTCTGCAGATGGGGTGCTTCCGGCTGCTAGAATCCCAGAAGCTTTGTGGAGGACAAGACTGGGAATCTCCCTGTTCATTAGACAGATTTTCTCTCAGTCTCCCTTACCCTCCACTGTGCTAGATCCCCATTAATCCAGAGACCTTATGTTTCCTCCTTCATTGGGTGTAACTCCACACTTCTGATGAAGCAGGGGGCAAGGGGAGATTGCCTAAAGCGACGACTCTGTGTGTGTGTGTGTGTGTGTGTGTGTGTGCACGTGTGTGTTGTAAGACCTAAAATTTCATACGCTGCCTTGACATCTTAGAGCCTCACGGGGCCCCAAAGCTCTAACCGCAAGTTTCCCTACTCTGACCAGGCATGTTCCCCCCACCAACCAAGAAGGGTACCCCCCCCACCTCGACGAGATCCCCTGCCAGCCCGACCAGCCACATTCTACCCATTTCTCAACCTGACTTCACCTCCTTGCCAGCCTGTGACTTAAACAAACCAATCATACCCTCCCGTGGGAAGTGGGGGGCACCCCGCCCCTTGTTACTGTACAGGCCGTCTCTACTGGTTCACTCTGCCCCTGACGCAAGCTTTGTGTGGCCCTCCGTGGCAGGCTGTGTCTGCCTCTCCCGAGCAGTGAGTGTATGTGACTAACGGACTACTGTCACCCCCCCGTCTGGGGTCAAGTGTCACGTGCTCAGCCATCACACGCTGTTCGGATCCCTCCCTCACCAATGAGGTGCAGAATCTGAAACAGGCTCCAGGCTCTGAGCTGTCAGCACAGAGCCTGATGCGGGGCTCGAACTCACGGACCGTGAGATCATGACCGTAGCCGAAGTTCGATGCTCAACCAACTGAGCCACCCAGGCGCCCCCTGACTGCTTCTTAAACAGACCGTCAGTCAGTTCTTCTGTTTCTTCCACAGGTAGACAGAAATGCTGTAAAGTCAGCCTGGAATTGATTCGGGCTCCATTTCCACTTCTAGCTGTGTGGCCTTGAGCAAGTTATTTAACTTTTCTGTGCCTCAGTTTCCTCATCTGAGAAGTGGGAGCATTAACAGTACAGGGTTATGGTGATGAGTACATGAGTACATGAGCCCCTATATGCAGAGGGGGCTCACTTTGGGCTTCTTAATGAAGAGGGTAGACGAAGTGTGAGCTTCTGAAACCCCAATAAACAGACTGAACGGACATCTTCCCCAAAATGCATTACCCCAGAAGGACAACAGAACAAGAGACAAGATTGCGGCCACAAAATTTGGGACGCTGCGAGGCAAGAAATTTGGCTGGTGACTGATTCGGCAGAGTCAAGAAGCCAAAGGGAAAATTAGGTGGGTTAATGCACGGTAAGTACTCAGAACGGTCACATGCAGTGAAACCATTTTGGAGGCTCTTAGGCTGAGAGAGAAAGAAAATACTTGGGCGATCATGAGATAAATCCAGACCTCCTTAAAAAAGGGGCGAGTACCAGTGGGCACCGTCTAGGAACGGGGGGGGGGGTGGAGGAGTGAGGGGGTAAGCTAACATTCCTAATGGAAAGCACGTTGTGAATCACGTTAAGTTGGGGGGGGGGGAAAGGACCATCTTCATACAAACAGCCAAAAGGAGTAAGTTTTATATTCAAAATTATATATAAAGTTTCACCACCGTTGTACATGGGGGGAGGATTTCAGGCAGTGCACCCCCCGTCCGGAGGCTGACGCCACATGGATGGAATCAACACGGATCCAGCACGTGGAGGGAAGCCCAGGGCATCGGGGACTGGAGTGAGGGATTTCTGATGGGGCTTCACTCGCCCAGGAAGGGGGCTGAGGTCACTGGCTCGAGCTGCCTGTCCAGCTTTGATAATGGTACCCACCCACCCCCACCCCGCCCCCACCGCCCAGGGCTTGCCCTCTTTGCCCCCCCTGACTTTGCCCTGGAGCCCGCGTTGCTCCTAAGGAGAAATGGTACAGAGCCATCTGGTGGTGGAGAAAAGACACACAGGCTCCGGGTGAAAAACTCCACTGGATTTTATGACATCAGCTGGTGGGAATACACCTGCATAGTCGTGTACCCTTGATCCCTCCCAGGAGGGCAGGCAGCGTTTTAACACGGTCAGCAGATGTTTACAGCAATCTGTACTTGTCCCGCTAGCACAGTGACCACAGGTAATTATCTTTACCTGATAAAAACGTAATTGGCATGTTGTAATGCCAGCTATTGTCCGAAAAGCCTTTGACTGACCGTCACTTGCGACGGCTCCTCGGTTATCTTTACGGGCACATCATCGAATCCAAAGTCGATCATTAGTGTGTGCCTTGATTAGAGTCAACAGCCAAATCGCGTCATCGCGGTCCTGAAAGGTTGGCTATCTGCCTCAGCCATGCGGTTTTGATTTTGATATTGTTAGGAAAGAAGAGGTTAGTCCGATTCCTGCCAAACGCCGTGCAGCCACCCCTCTGTGTCAAGGATAAGCCTAATCTGTCAGAGGCTGCACGGCACACGTGTCCGTGTGTAGGCTGCCTGGATTCCTGTTGCCTCTTCCGGACGCCCCGGTCATCTCATGCGGGCCTTTTGTCACGTTGCAAACGGCAGCGACGCACCGCTGCCTTCTGAGAGCGCGTGGAGCGCGACATCCGGCAGCCGGGACGGGCTTTCGGAGTGTGGTCGGCCAAGCAGGTGCTTCCTGAGCCCGGCCACCCGCGGCTGCAAGTCTCACCTGCGTCTCCAGGGCTGTTGCGAACAGGCCAGGACGGCGACAAAGGGCTTCCTCGCCCGGTCATCAGCTGTGACTGCTGATGCACGTGGGCTTTTCCGCCTTCAAACCTCAGGCCCCGTGGAAGCAACCAGCCTCCTGCCCAAGCTCGGGGGGATGTTCCCATCTTGGATGCTCAATGAGACAGAGAGAGACAGAGAGACAGAGAGAGAGAGAGAAACTTATTTATTTATTTATTTCTAATGCGATGACCGATGAGGGTCTGTCTCAACTTGCTTACGTGCTTCCGCCGATTTGGGCGATGTCTCGGCAGCCTGCCCAGCGTTGGGAAAAGGACAGCTTCTGGGCTGTGTTTAGGAAAGCCAAGGCTCAGGACCACACACAGCAGCGCCGTAAGAGCCTCAGCATGGTGAGAGACATTAGCAGGTGCTACGGAACAGCCCCCGACCAGATGGGGGATGATCTTCTAGAAATGGCTTCGGCCGCGCTCTTGAAGTCAGCAAAGACAGAATTCGGCGCGATCCTTAAAACCGGCACTTTTCCCCATGTCCTAGGGTGGATTTTCTGCTCTTCTGAGCTCATCCAGCCGCCACCCCGCACCAACCTGATCTTTGCCCCGCAGACACGCAGGCGCCTGCCTGACCTCAGCCCTTGGCCCTCGAGGGCCTCTGAGCCCGAGGACTTCCTGCCAAGGCGTGCCAGCCCAGCCCGTGTGTTAGCTCCCGGCTCTGCTGGTCTCATCCTGCCGTCTCATTGTTTCACGAGTGCCCCGGAACACCCGTGGCTGCCTGGGAAGGGGGGGGGGGTGATGAGTGCCGCAAAGACAGGGGGGCAACAAGCGTGAAACGGGTGAGAGCATTCATCTGGTCATTTGCCAAGTCCTCACCGAGCGCCCGCTCTGTGCCAGGCGCGCTCTAAGCGCTGGGATGGCCGCGATGAACAAAACAGGCCAACGTCCCGCTCTCACGGAGTTTCCGTTCCAGTGGGAAGACGACGAACCACGATGTAGAACCCGAGGCGCGGTCCAAGGGCACCCGAGAGTCCAGGGGCCAGACGACGGGAACAACGCCAGGGCCTCCAAATGATGAAAGTGAGTCAGCCTCCAACCTCAGCGGGCTGATGTACACGCATCAGCCCGTTGGCAGCGAGGGATGGGCTCTGGGAAGTCAGTGCCTTGCTGACGTGTTGGGTCCTCTGGTCTCAAATCGTCCTACCGGAGGGACGTGATGAGAGTGGTCCTGGGCATGACAGGGCTGTTTCCGGCCGCCTGATAACACCTTGCAGCGCTCACCTCGACCCAGCAGCCCCGCGGCAGGAGGAAATCAAGGTCATTTCTGCTTCAGAGTTCACATCACCCTTGGCAAATACAGTTCACTTTATAGAGCAAACAGGATCACCCGGTTAACTTACGGGGCGAAAGAGAAAGAACTTTACTCACCATTAATGTTTTACTACCTTTCTCAAAAAGTATAACCTTTAACCCCCAAATCAACCCAGGACCGAGGCTGAGGAGATCGGGCCGCTGGGTCAGTTCCGGGTGCCGTCTGTCACTGGGCCAATGCTCCTTCCATCAGGAGAACAAATAAACAGAAAGATAAGCTCTTTAAAGCGCGCCATGAATGAAGCAGACCCAGAATTTCCCAAGAGGAGATAACCGTCCGCTGGGCCCTCATCTGATAGGGGCCTGTCTGCCCAAGCGCCTGGCACGGACCCGGGCCTTTGTGGTGACCGGAGCGAGGGTCCCCTTCCGCCCGCCTGGGGAAGAGGGTGGCCTCTCGGACTTGGCCCCAGCACCAGCTGACTCTCTGATGGCCTGACGGAGTTGATGTTTCCACAGAGATCCCCACGCCCTGCCAGTAACTACCAGCAAGGATCCTAACAGAGCACGAGGACTCCAAAGTCTGAGTCGCCCTCGGTGGACAGAGCATGTATGCGGGAAACATCTCGGACGCCACAGGGCTCCCTGGGATGCGGGACGTCTTGGGCTCACCTTGTCACGTGGCCCTCGTGCTGAGCCAGGAACTGAGGTGACCAGTCAGTTCCTTTCTCCCTTCCTTTCTCACTTGTAAATGACAGGCACTTACAGTTTGGGTTTTTTTTTTTTTTAACATTTATTCATTTTTGAGAGAGACAGAGACAGAGCATGAGCGGGAGAGGGACAGAGAGAGAGGGAGACACAGAATCGGAAGCAGGCTCCAGGCCCCAAGCTGTCCGCACAGAGCCCAACGCGGGGCTCGAACTCACAGACCATGAGATCATGACCTGAGTCGCAGTCGGGTGGCTGATCAACTGAGCCACCCAGGCGCCCCAAGACATTTACGTTTTTAGAGATGACTAATGCCTAATTATTTGTGATCTAAGCCACAGTCACGAAGAGTGAGCATCGTTTGTCATTCACGAACCAAAATTAGCACAGGACTGGAATATACTGACAGGTCCCCTCGGCTCCTCCCCAGGGCTCTGGCTGCCCAGCAGGGATTAGCATGTGCCGCATAGCTGGGATTCCTGCAGTTTGGGGGACTCAAGCTTTGTTATCAGCACTGTCTTGAGTTGGTCAGGCTTTACAAGTGCGGTGCTTTTCTTGCTCTTAAATTATAACCCACCGTTGGTTTCGCCTCCTTACCGTCAACTTGGCTTGTTGTGGGTTGTTTGATGAGCCGGGCTGTGTGGGGTGGGCATATTTCAGCATCCTTCTCTACTTTCCCGGTAGTTACACGCACACACGTCAATGCACTGAGGTTCAAATGTAAACCACCCATGTCCCGATTGCTAAATCAAAAATGCGCCTAGTTCTACCGACCGCACTCGAGGAGATCTTTTTCTATACCGTGCGGAAACTGTTTGAAGCGGGCAGGCCACGTTCTTTCGCTTGTCAAAGTGGGCTGCTGTCCAAAAATTTCTCAAGCCACCGTCCTGGGAGTCTGGAGTCACACTGCACCAGTGTGCGTGTGCGTGTGCGTGTGTGTGTGTGTGCGCACGTGCATGGGTGTGCGTCCTAAGTTCGACATATGGCTTTATCACAAACGGTACCGATGTAGAAGACGTGTGGTACACAACCCCAACGTACAAATAAGGAAACACACAGCACTCTCCATCGGAAATTCCACAGAGCCAGTGGGTTCTCACAGAAAGCTTTCAGTGGATGTTTCTTGAACTCTTGTACCCGGGGCCAAACTGTAGTCGCAACCGAACAAATGCGGTTCCAACACACATGTTGGTTGATAGGTTTTAAGAGTAAGACGGGAGTAAAACAACAAAGACTCTGTCAAAGCGTCAGTCACTTACCAAGGATGCGTGTGACTGCTACATCAGGTAACGTTTTCGAATACCGGAAGAACAGATTTTTAATTTTTCAGCTATCCGCAGCTGCGCGGCTAACCCATCGACACACTTTTAAGTTTAATCCGCGTCATTGGCGCTTTCTCCGTCAGCTTCTTAAGCCTAGACGATCAAAGAAACAATAAACCAAGCTCTGATTTACAGCATTTAGCCGACTTCTATGGCGTAAGCGCTCCCATCGTGGCTGATTTCGATCGACGGTGCCGTGACGTCACTGAACTAGCGGGTGGGAAGATACCCGCTTATACACCCTCAGAAGGTGTCTACGGTACAGCCACAGCGACCCAAACAACCTGGGGGACGCAGATGATAGTGAAATGTAGTAAAAGCCAACCAGGAAGTGATGATCTTTGAGTATTGTTTGTCCTTTGTTTGTACGTAATGTAGTTCCCAATAACGGTTATGTTCAATAACCGGTTTGATAGCTGGAAGGTTCCTGAGAGCCTGCACCAGCCGTCCTGGCGCACCAGGGAATGTCCTGCGCGAAGACGGCTGTGACTTAAGGAAGGTTACTTATTGTTTTCAGACACAGTGATTGTATTTTTCGTTCTCGCTTCCCTCAGTTTGTAATCTGGCCAGCAGCTAGGCCTGGGCTCACCCCGCCCCTCAGCGTCAGCCCCCCACCTGGAGGCCCTGGGTCCCCCCCTCCCCGAGGCCTGCGGCCAACCCTTCTGCAGGGAGATGGGCCCAGGCAGGTCCGCACTGGCGCCCTACCGGAAGCCCAGCCCCCCACCATAAAGAGGAAGTGTTAGAAGCAGTTTGAGAATTAGGAAGAAAGTGCCAGCCAGTGACTAAGAGCCTAGTGCAGCCATAAAAATCTGCCCCGGGTTATGTCTTGAGAAACAAGGTGTTGGCTTTTAAAGTGTTTAATTTTCTTTCCCTTAAAAACTGAACCAAAAACTTCAATTATAGGCAGATCGTAAAACCCCGAATTCCAGTGTCGGGGGACATGTCTGAGGATATGTCTTCTACATATGACAAAAGTCCCACAAATGACTTCTACGTTTTTTTTTTTGTAAGGCTTTATCAAATCACCAAACATGTCCTTCTTTTTTTTTTTTAAATGCTTTTATCGGTCAAGTGTGGAATTTGTTGCTTTTCATTTTTCACAATATCTAATTCTCAGTGATGACTTTAAATGCCTTTCGAAAAGGGTCCATCCGCTTAAACAGATAACAAGACAAAAGCATTTCCCCATCTCCCCCACCCCTGCTTTTTCGTTGAAACAAACGAGGATTCTGGGGATCCCAGCGGAGGCTACATCCCTGCCCTCCTCCCATCTGGGACCGTTTTAGATCTGCTCCCAGTCTCCCTTCCTACCCCCATTCCGGTAAGGAAGTATCCTAGACTTTGAAACTATTCTCTTCTCAGAAGAACCCTCACCCTGACCTTCTTGAGAGAAAAAAGTTCAAAGAAACAAATTATTGATTTGGAAGCCATCCTAGTGTTTTGAGCACTAAACTCTGCCCTTTGAAAGGCACGATGGGAAAAATATATTGAGATACTCGTGCTAATAAGTAATTCTATGCTATAAGCACCTTCTACCCAGAACTGATATTTCATAACAGGTGGGACAAACGAAAATAAGAGCAAACTCTACTTGACCCAAGAACCCAGAGAAAAGTAGGCAGCCTCAAAACTTCCTTTTTTTATTAGTCAGGGGAAACGGCAATGTTGAGATAGAATGATCTGGTTTCCAAGAGGCACCCAGAGAGGTAGGAATGCAGGCAGCACTGGCTGAACACAACTGTCACCTACAGTTTGAATAACTGTCACACGAATAGCATTTACCTACATTCGGATGAACTCGTTTCTTTGTGCCCAGATGGCGTATGGACATAACCGCTTTCACGGAAAGGTCTTTCGACGACAAAAGCGTTTTCGTTTTGGAAGGAGGAAGCGTTCCTCGTTGGGCTTAATTGATGACGTTGAAATGTCCCCTTTTTTCCTAGTACATCTAGCTCTCAACTCGTGTCCCATTGTTAGTGACCAGCGTGCAGGGTGCAGGGGACAGGCAGTGAGGGGTTTTGTAGGGCGCACATCTCCCTGGGCCTCCCTGTCTTGACCCACTTAGGTCTGCCCCCTCTGTATCATCTGTTTGATGGGAACCCGAACATAGTAGTCACTTCCCTCCTGTTCCTGGAGAAGCTGTGAGAGACCCGTAGGAGAGGGTGCGTGGGCATGCATCACCTGGAACAAACTATGGCTTCCATTCTTTCTCGGATTTCCCGCAGCCCCAGCCCAGGCCGGGGGTGGCGTTGTTCTACAACTGGCCAAGAACGGAAAACTAGCTAGTTGAACAAGGACTTGTGAGCTTATGCAGGTGTCTAGTGTTGGGCCCCAGTTGGTATTTTGTCTTTATTTTTTCATTTTTATTTTTAACATTTTATGTGTTTATTATTTTTTAATGTTTATCTATTTTTCAGAGCGAGAGCACGAGTTGGGGAGGGACAGAGAGAGAGAGAGAGAGACAGGCCAACAGACGGAATCCAAAGCAGGCTCCAGGCTCTGAGCTGTCAGCACAGGGCTTGATGCGGGGCTCGAACTAACCGACCACCTCGAGATCATGACCTGGGCCTAAGTCAGATGCTTAACCAACCGAGCCACCCAGGCGCCCAGTACGTTTGTCTTTAAACACCAGAAGTCAAGTTCCCTTCGGAGGCTGGTGGGTAAGGAGGAGGAGGGGGAAGCTGGAACTCCTTCCCCAGCTGTGGAACTGAGGGAAACAGTCTACTAACAGCGCCTTGGGGGGACTAGCTGTGAATCCTAAAACATCATTTGTTTAACGAGGAGTTGCTGACTCATTGGCTGGGAGGCTCAGTTGGTCAAGCGTTGGACTTCTGCCCAGGTCATGATCTCATGGTTCCTGAGTTCAAGCCCGAATCAGGATCTCTGCCGACAGCACAGAGCCCGCTTTGGATCCTCTGTCCCCCGCTCTTTCTGCCTCTCCCCTGCTCGCCCTCTCTCTCTCTCAAAAGCAAATAAACATTAAAAAAAGAAAGAAAGAAAGAAAGAAGTTGCTGACTCGATAATCCTTAACCCGAGGGAGAAACCTGTCCTCTGAACATATGCCCTCAATAATTATAGATCAAATGGCTAACGTAGTTGGAAGAAAATTCTTACTGAAATGTTCCCATCTACATTTTAGCCAGACTTCACCTCTGAGGGTAAGACGATGTATTATACCCACAACGGCCTGGATGGGTAAAAGTGGGGTAGAAAACTTGAATGGTCACCGGAGTTTTCTGTACCTTTTCGGAACTCAGAAATGTGGGAGATGTTAGGTGAGACCTCACCTCCAGGACCTGGAATTGAGAGCCTTTCCTAAGACACTACGAGTAGGTAGATCATGGCCCGAGCCCAAATCAAGAGTCAGACGCTTAGCCGACTGAGCCACCCTGTTTTCAAAGACAAATAACCACCCGGACTACAAGGACCAGCACACAACAAAAATGGAAGTTTAATAAATATTTGACACGCGTTTTTCATGCTAATGATAACAATAAGTGTTTCTACATTTGGATCAGCACGGTAAAGTACCTATAGGTCTCTAGCCGCCACAGGATCACCAGTTTAAGGTGCAAAGAAATATAATACTTCACATCGATGTGTCTACAAGATATACTATAGGGCTCTATATGTGGGCATATATCACACTTTGTGCTTTTAATGGCCGACCCCATACATTTGCACTTTTACAAAAAAAAAAAAAAACAACAACTAGAGAACCTGTATGATTCCCGGTTTATAGATAAATAAGTTCAGATACGGAAGATTTTCTTAAATGTTGAATGAATGTAGGGGAAATGATTTGCCGGGAGCCACACAATTCTGTGGTTGAGCCGAAATGATAACCCACATCTCCCGGCTTCCGGTTCGCTGAACTGCCCACTCTGCCTCGGGGGTGCTTCAAAAGCACTCCCCCGAGATCCCTCACGGGCAGGTGGGGGCCCGAAAGAGATGTGGCCCTCTCCGCACCCCCTCTGACTCCTCCTGTGTCCGCTGTCCTTGGGAGTCCAAGCCAGGAGGGCAATGGATTTCACCGGAGACAGTTACAGGGGCTACCCCCGACTCCTTGAAAACGCGACCCGCAAAAGGTGGGTTTTTGCAGAAGGAAGCCATTGATCACTGTAGTTGAGATGATGCATTTTATCACCCTGATGACTGAGAAGTATCTGCCGGGGATTGCGTGCGCACACACATAACAAGGCACGGGGGAGGGTGACGGCCGCGGAAGACGAGGGGGGGCGGGGGGGAGAGATGTTCTGTGGAGTGGGAAAGAGCAAGAGGAGGAGAGATTAGGAAATTCACGCCACGCGCTGGGCTCCAGACATCGTGGGCAACAATCACCACCAACCACCTCCAGAACGTTCTCATCTTGCAAAACTGAAACCCCGTGTCTAGTGAACACAAAGTCTCCTGTTCTCTCCTCCTTCCAGCCCCCGGCAATCACCATTCTCCTTTCTGACTACTTTAGACACCTATATAGATTGCGCCTGGGTGGCTCAATCAGCTCAGGGTCTGACTTCGGCTCAGGTTACGATCTCACGGTTTGTGGGTTCGAGCCCCGCTTCGGGCTCTGTGCTGACAGCTCAGAGCCTGGAGCCTGCTTTGGATTCTGTGTCTCCCTCTCTCTCTGCTCCTCCCCTACTCTCACTCTGTCTCTCTCTCTCTCTCTCTCTCTCTCTCAAAAATACATAAACGTTTAAAAAGTATACAGGTACTTATATAGGTGGAATCATACAGAATTTGTTGTTTTGTGACTGGCTTATTTTACTGAGCATAATGCCCTCAAGATTCATCCATGAGGTACATGTGTCAGAATGCTCTTTTTAAGGCTGAATAATAAATATTCCATTGTATATATACCACATTTTGTCTGTTCGTTCATCTGCCAACGGACAACTGAATTATGTCCACTTTTTGGCTGTTATGAATAATGCTGCTATGAACATGGGTGTACAAATATCTGTTCAAGTCCATGTTTTCGATTCTTCTGGGATATTCCCTAAAGTACAATTCCTGGGTCATAGGGTAATTCTATTTAAAAAAATTTTAAAGGTGGTTAAAAAAAAGAAACCCACATAACATAGAATTTATCACTTAACAATTTCTAAGTATACAGGTCAGTAGCGTTAATCTGTCTCTAATTTTTTGAGAAACGACCGTACTGCTTTTCGTAGTCTCTCATACATCCTTGTATTCATCGGCAGCAAATGAGATAACGCGAACGAAGGTCTCCTAAGAGTAAATTTAAATTCGATACATATGAACTCACAATAACAACAGCAACACGAAAAACAGTAAAGACGCAATTAAGGGACAATTTACAGGGAGTTTTTATTGTGGGGCACTGTGCCAGGCACAATGGATCGTGTAAAAACATAGGGCACTCTCTTCGCCTTGTCCCTAACTATAAATCTCCCCGGAGAGACAAACCTGTGGGCATCTAACTCATAATTTAAGCAGAAGAAACACAAGGACACGCAGAAATATGCTGGAACAAGGGCCTGGGTGGGCAACAGCCCATCTTATCAACTCTGGGTTCGGTGACATCTCAGTGGTGGTTTGAAGTCAGCCAGAGTGTTTATTCCACGAGAATCACAAACACTACAAATCAGGGCTCACTCTCTACCCATCCCCCTCCCTACCCCCCCCCCCCCCCCCCCCCCCCCCGCCGACCGCCGCCAAGATCTGGTTGTTAAACATTTGTCAGCCTACCAGTGAGCACACGTAATTGAAGAGCCCAGAAAAGAGCATTTTTGGACTGGGGGATATCGAGGACTTTCACCGAGGACAGGATATTTGAACTGCATCTCGCAGGCAGAATGATACGTGTTCTTGGCGAAATCTACTCGTGGACTCTGCTCTCTCTTGCCATTTTTTTTTTAATCCATGATGGATTTGATTGATTCGGCTCTGAAGGAGAAATGCCAGTAGGAACAGACCTTGGAGCACCCAAAACTCTTGTATGTATCCCTCTGAAATCAAGCCAGAAGTGCTTATTGAAGACCCTGTGCGCTGGGATCAAACTAAGTGCTTTAAACTATGAGCGGACCGTCTCGAAGGTGAAAGGAACACAGCAAAGAGCTGATAAAAAATGCAGGGCTCCGGATGGAAAAAATTCTCCCGCTCCTGGACATTTTCCGTTCAGTTCAACCCAAATTACCAAAATCACTAAAACCACACTCTCCCTTCAGAGATGATCGGATTTAACGATTTGCATTAAAAGAAAAGAAGCGTCTTCAAAACAGTGCTGTTGCAAAGATCGCGTGAGCTGACCGTACGTCAAAGAGAGTTACAACTTGTAAAGCGCCGTACAAAATCAGAACCACGATAATAACATATTTGTGAAAGCAAACAAACGTGAGCGTCCACGTTCTTCATTAATTTCCTTTCCTTTTTGCTTTAGTTACGTAACCTGCTTTTAAAACAACTACGGAACCCACGATACGTTTATGAAAGAGAGCTGGTGGCCGAATAAGACGCCGTACCGTTTCGTCTGTGACGTGCCCAGTCTTAAATATAAACGCGAAGAAATCACAGTTAACCTTGGAAAAATGTGAAAGGCACGCACGCTTATTACACATCCTCAGCCAGAGGGGTTCTAGCCAGCTGGAGCGTCCGGTGAGATTGCTAAAATGTTCTCAGTAACCACCTATATCTGACTTTGACTTTGGCACCTTTTTAAAAGTCAGAAGAGGCATTTGCAAGGAGCCATAAAAAGTCATTACGTATGCAGAACAGTTGAGGCTCTTCAGCATCTGGGGAAGGAAACACATCTGTCTTCTGTCTGTTTCTTCCCGAAATGTCTCCCTGAATCGACTTTTATGGGGGTGGGGGAGGTAAGAGGAGGTCGTAAATATCCCATTCTATTGGAATCCAAGAGTTAACAATACCCCTGTGACTATAAACACAAGATGTTGCATTCAGGAAAGAGGTGCACTCAAGTAAGCAGAGATCTTTGTGACAGTGGTCCCGGTGTGGGCCACAGGCCAGCTAATCACATTACCATGAGAGCCAAGAGGTGGCCTGCCGACAGTGAAATAAAGAGGAGGGGAAAAGCAAGACTAATCTCGTTAAAAGGAAAGCTAAGATAGACGCTGCTTTTACATAGCTGCTTAAAACGCCCCGTTTTCCCAGGACTGGGTCACCTGTGCACCCTCGGGGGCTCGGGCTGGTTTCGTGGCATTGTTCAGTTCGGCCAAATGCTGGGGCCTCCTGGGCTCACTCAGACCTCGTCTTCAGAGTATTCTTTTTAAGAAAAAACAGACATCACCCCCTCTCCCCACCAAAAAAGCCTTGAGGAGGTGCCATTTTCCTTCATTACCGTATTTTCGGTGTGCTATCCCCTGCGTCGCCTAAAAGGACAGAGTCCTCTAAAGACCTGAACGAAAAGTCAAGCTTTTCGTGCGCTCTTGCAACTTGGAGGAAAGAAGAACATAAATGAGACGTGAGGAAAGCCACTAGATCCGTGGTTCTCAAAGTGAGGTCCACGGATCCTTGGGGGAGCCCTCACTGCCAGGGAGTCCTCCGGGTGTCCCCCCTTGTCCAACGGCATGGCAGTGGGAGGTTGGGTTTCCTTACATATATCAACCCAACCAACAGATTACAAGAGATTGACGCAGACACGAGAACCCAGCTGTTAAAAGAGATTTGCAAACTAGAGAGCAAGACATTTAAGGAGACTTGGAAAAATGGAAAAATGGAAAATGGAAAAAAAATGGAAAGCAGAGCTACTCTTGTCACTAAATGTTAGGTTGTTTCAGAAAATGGAACTCTTTTCGGTAAAAAATACTTACGCTAAATTGTAAGGGATTGATTCCTGTTATTTTTAAGTGAATTAATACAATATTTTTTAAATGCCTTGGTTTTTGTTTTCATATGGTAAATATGAGTAAGCAGAACCCAATATAGAGAAAACTTCTTAGGGGTCCTCAGTAACCTATAGGGATCTAAAGGGGTCCCGAGACCAAATAGTTTCAGCACTGCACACGAAAAAGACTCGAGAGCATTTCACTGTGAACATGGCTCGTTGCTCTAAATCTCCATTTTTAAGACAGTGGACGAAACCGTAGCACGTTTCCTCAAACTTCTCCTCAGGCTCCCGACAGCCAAAGCCTTAAAACAAGCCTGAAATCAGAGACACATGACGTACAGAGAAGGAAGGACTGGAGAAGTCCAGTGAGCCCAGGGAAATGGCAAAAAGCCGGGTAGGTCATCGACCAAAAAAGATGAATCTCTGGGGCTCCATCCAAGTTTCTGTGTGTCTCCGTGGTGTATTCCTTTTTTATTGCTGAGTAGAATATTCCACGATACGGATGTACCTGGTTTGTCTGTTCGCTTATCGGACATCCAAGTCGGTTGCAGTTTGGGGCTGTTAAAGATAGACGTTGGCGTACGGGGTTTTGCGTGAACGAACGTAAGTCTTTATTGCACCGGGATGGATTTCCAGGAGTGCAAGTGCTGGGTCATAGGTGAGTTACACGTTTAGTTCTTACGCCAAACTGTTTCCAGAGTGGTGGTACTATTCTGCGTTCCCGCCAGCAGTGGGTGAATGATCCAGTTTCTCTGCAACTTCATCGGCATTGGGTGTTGGCACTGCGTTTCGTTTTTACCGTCCTGGCAAATGCAGCGTGGGATCTCACTGCGATTATACTTTGCACTTCCCTAATGGCTAATGACGTTGAGCATCTTCCCATGGGCCTGTTTGCCGTCTGTATGCCTTCAGTGCAATGTCTTTTGCCCACATGTCAAGGAGATTGTTTGCTTTTTTCACCGTTGAGTAGTAGGGGCTCTTTATGTATTATAGATAGTAGTCTTTTGTTTAGATCTAGGGTTTGTAAATATTTTATCCCACTTTGTAGCTGGCTTTTTCATCTTCTATTTTTTTTTTAATTTTTTAATGTTTATTTTTGAGAGAGAGAGAGAGACAGAGTGCAAGCAGGGGAGGAGCAGAGAGAGAGAGGGAGACACAGAATCCGAAGCAGTCTCCAGGCTCCGAGGTGTCAGCACAGAGCCCGATGCGGGGCTCGAACTTGTGAACTGTGAGATCATGACCTGAGCCGAAGTGGGACGCTTAACCGACCGAGCCACCCAGGCGCCCCTACTGCCTATTTTAACTTTTTAATTGAGAGATGCAAACCATATCCACAAAGGTGCATATAAATAAATGTTCAGTTTAATGCGTCTCTTTACATTGTAGACCCATGCATTTACCAACCAGGATGATCAGTTGGACCTTTCCAGAACCCCAGATGTGTCTATGTGTCCTCTCTCGTTTCTCTCCCCCTCCCCACAAGACAACCACTATCCTGTCTTCTATGATGATCACATCCTTTGTAGTTACTTATAGAGTTTAACACATTTCTATTTTTCAGTATTCTGATCACTGTTTTCCCTACTGTAACATCTCTGCGTGTTCCGCCAGCAACTTGGTCCAGAAATAATTCAACTATATTCTTGTTTGTCTCGCTTCCTCCCCCAACGTCACTTTTGTACTATTGATCCGTGTTACTCAGTGTAGCCATGGTTTATTCATCCTCATTGCTGCATGTTTATCCAATGCATCAATATTCAAGTATGTTATTTATCCTTTTCGTTGCATTTATATTGCACCTTCAAAGTGTATTTCAGGAGCTGGGTTTGTGGGTCATCGTATCTCTGTCTTTACTATCAGGCAATACAGAGCTATTTCTCAAAGTCGTTATATCTATTCCTGTTTAACAGGTAATCTATGTAGCCAGGATTAAATTTAAAAAGGAATCAAAGGAAATGTATTTATTTCCCTCCTCCCTAATTCCAACTATCCAGTTCCATCTGTATTTTTTTTTTTCCTCACACAATCTCTTAAGTTTTGAAAAGGACTGGCCAAGTGCTAACTTCTGGCGAGCTAAGACCTCAATCTCCCAGTCCTCAGACTATGCAACGGACAGAGGGTACCAATCAGTGGGATTAAATGCTGGTTTTAAGCATTGAACAAAAATTGGGGCGCCTGGGTGGCTCAGTCGGCTGAGCGTCCGACTTCGGCTCAGGTCATGATCTCACAGTTCTTGAGTTCAAGCCCCATGTCGGGCTCTGTGCTGACAGCTCGGAGCCTGGAGCCTGCTTCGGAGTCTGCGTCTCCCTCTCTTCGTGCCCCTTCCCTGCTTGCACTCTGTCTCTCTCTCTCAAAAATAAATAAGCATTAAAAAAAAATCATTGAACAAAAATCACCTAAGTGCTGAAGTGTGGAAAGGATAAATTAGGAGGTATAGGGTCTACAGCCTGTAATAGCTCTTTGTTTTGAAAAAACACGTCACTGAAAAGTAAAAGGAGTTCCATAAAAGTGACACTTATGACATCTTATTTGTTCTGTCCTTTTGAAACACTTACAAACTTCAAGGACCACCCAAAGCAAACGTCTGGGCCACATGCTAGGCTAACAGAATATTTAAACCCAGCTTTTCGGGAGCTCATCGGGTGTGTGCATCTGGCAGGCCTGTATTGGACCTTTAAGTCCCAGGAAAGATGTAGTTCAGTTACAGGTAAATGTTTAATGGCGAGAACGACTAGCAAATGTACCTGACCCTGGGCCATGTTAGTACTCTGCCCACTGCAAAGCATTTCCTCTCTTCTTGCGACTTCTGTCGTACCCACTTCTGACTGCAAATTTCCTTAGACAAAGTGCCCACTCTTTGCTAAATCTGATTTTTGTAAGTCATATATATTTTTAAAGTTTATTTATTTATTTTGAGAGAGAGAGAGACAGAGAGAGAGCGAGCATGAGCAGGGGAGGGGCAGAGAGAGGGAGAGAGAATCTTAAGCAGGCTCCGCACTGTCAGCCCAGAGCCCCATGGGGGGCTCGAACTCACGAACCGGGAGATCACGACCCGAGCCAAAACCAAGAGTTGGATGCTTAACCGACTGAGCCACCCAGGCGCCCCTAAAAAAGTCTTACGCTGCTCCACGCTTCAAAGAATTCAGAACTTGGAACCCCTTTCTCTTTTTAAAGCTTTTTGTTATGGGAAATTTTAAACAAACATAAACATTAATAGAATGATAAAGTGAGCTCCAAGTACCCATCACTCAGCTTCAATAAGCATCAGTTTATGGCCATCTTAATTCATCTATCTCCCTTCCCACCACCACCAGGATTACTTGGAAGCCAATGTACATCATGATTTAATCTGTCATCACAGGAAAAGAACTAAAAAAAAAAAAAAAATAGCTTCTCAATACCATTATCAAACACACACACACACACACACACACACACACACACACTCCTTAATTTCATTAAATGCACAGCATGGGCGTTTCCCTGGTTTTGATACAAACCTTTTTTTAAAATAATTTTTTCGTTTGAGTGAGGGTCTAACCAAGATCCGTGTATTGCAATAATGCAAATCCTTGTTAAAACTTTTAAAAATATGGTTTGTACACAGGCAGTAATAACTGGGAAAACGCTGGAAAAGATCCACACTAGGGAGAAGACAAGGGTAGCCTGACCATATAGTAGGGTATATTATAAGGCTTCTATCATAAAACAGTTTTAACTTGGGGCCAAGAATAGGTGGGCAGAGCAAAGAAGTAGGAAAGAAAATTTAGAAACGGATCCAACTGCATATGAGAACTTAGCCAACTGTGACGGAGACATCTCACATCCATAAACCAGAAAGGGGAGAAAGTTCCCTAACTCTGATTTAAACCCAGAAGTACGAGAGGATTGGTAAATTTGCTTATACAAAATAACAGCAGTAACAAAATACTTTTTACGTCGCATGAAACCCTATCGTAAAGTAGGAAGACAAAAGGAAAAACATTTACACCCATATCCCAGAGGGTTTAGAGGCCAACAAGTCTATGGGAAAATGGAGGGGAAGTTAGAACTCGTTTCCCGAGAGCCTCAAGAGGCTCTCAGTCATCCAGCGGCCCCCAACCTCCCTCGTATGCAGAGAACCTCAAAGTTGAGTTGTGCTGAGATATAATCTCTCGGCCAGCAGGTTAGCAGAGGTTCATTTGCCACTATGCAATGCTAACAAGGCTGTGAGGAAACAGCTTCTCCTATACTCATGGCGGGAGGGGCTCGGGAAATGTGTGGGGAAAAAATGACACGCGTTTACCTTGGACCCAGCAATGTCCCTTCTACGAATCTATCCCAAGAGCAGACCGGCCAAAAAAACGAAAATATATATGCACTATTTGTAACAGCGACAATCTAAAAATGACCCAAATGTCCGCCAGTGGGAGATTGGTTGACGGAATTGTGGTACCCCGGGCCAGCGCAGCCGCGCAAATGAAAGAGGAAGTTCCGTACCTACTACCACGGAAGGATCCTTAGGGTGCATCGTTAACACAAAAAACAAGGCAGAGAGAAGTGTTTGCTATATGGCGCCGCTTAAGCAAAGGCGACGCACATATATTATAAAAGAATGAATTTTGTGGCATGTAAATTATATCTCAATACAGCTCTAACCAAAAAATACACATAAAAGCATGTAAAAATGGAAGAATAGGGGCGCCCCGGCGGCTCAGTCGGTTAAGCGTCCGGCTTCGGCTCAGGTCATGATCTCGAGGCTCGCGGGTTCGAGCCCCGCGTCGGGCTCGGTGCCGACGGCTCGGAGCCTGGAGCCCGCTTCGGATTCTGTGCCTCCCTCTCGCTCTGCCCCTCCCCTACTCTCGCTCTGTCTCTCTCTCTCAAAAAGAAGTAAACATTTTAAAAAATTTTTAATGGAAGAATAAGCCATCAATTTTCAACGTTTACCAATAAAGGCAGGGAGAGGATAAGCTATAGAATGCAGGGATAAAGGTCGACTTTTTTCATGCGCCAAGTTCTACAAAACTTATTTTGGAGCTATAAATATTTTATGTAATTTTACAAAACAAATCAAAAACCAATGCTGAGAAACTGAAAGTAAAAGGGAACGAGGACCAAAGGGACTTTTAAGTGCTGTCATTAAAAAAAAAAAAATTTTTTTTAATGTTTATAAACTTTTTGAGAGAGAGAGAGACAGAGTGCAAGTGCGGGGCGGGGGGGTGGGGGCGGAGAGAGAAGGAGACGCAGAATCCTAAGCAGGCTCCAGGCTCCGAGCCATCAGCACAGAGCCCGACACGGGGCTCGAACCCACGAACCATGAGATCATGACCTGGGCTGAAGTCAGACGCTGAGCCACCTGAGCCACCCGGGCGCCCCTGTGATTAATCTTTAATAAAGAGTACAAGTCTTCCAGCTCTGGCCATAGGAAAGGCCTGGACACAAAAACCTGCGCCCAGGGGAATTAGCTTTCCCAGCACTCAGACTGCAATCTCTACGTAGACTCACCCACTAAAAATAACCACGAATCCTTGAGGAACCCCACTGCAGGGTTGGGACAGAAAATGTACCCTACTCTTTCATATCAGAAAGCAAAGAAGCTATCAAAGTCTACTCAGGTGACATCAAAGTGCTTGGAACCAACGTTGAAAAGGCTCTCATTGGCCAATGATCGGACAGTTTAAATATTTCTGATAAGGATGAAAAGTGCAGGGGATTGAAGTAGGTCCCATATGCTTAAGTCCCTGAGCTCACAGAGTCACAAAAGCCCAAAGCAGTAACTACTCCAGTGGTTACTTTTGGATGACATTAGGGAACCATATCTTTATTCACCTTTGAACTGCGAAAGAACCAAGCATTTGTCCTTTATTTCATGCCTGAGCTGGACCTCAGGATAACCAAAGAGTTGATGAGGGAGGTTTTCCTTCGTAGTACGCCAACCAGTAGATGAAGACGGAAAGACAGCATTTGAACAGCAGCGTTTTACAACTCCAAATAAGTTAATAAGTCTAGACAGTGGTCATCGATGGTTAGTAACGTTTCACAAGGAAAAGAAAACGAGGGGCAGGAGAGGTTGTGGGGACCCACGGATCACAAGCTACTTAAGAGAGGTATCTCGATGCACTGAGCTCACGTGGATCCCAAACCAAACACACTGTAAACGAATTTTCAAGGAGTCAGAGAAATGTGAACACTGACTGCCTCTTTGAAAGATACTGGGGGATTATTATTCACGATGTAGATATAATATTACTGTAGCTATGTTCTTTGAGAGTCTTTATGATTTAGAAATACTTATTAAAATATTTACAAACGATGGGGTCCCTGGGGACCAGCATAGAGCCTGATCAATACACATACAAACAAATATTGAATGAAGGAATGACCTTCAAGGGGTGGGGGTTGGAGATGGGAAGCCCACTTAGCATATTTCAATCAAGAGATAACAGATCCTTAACTACTCGGATAACAATCTTAGCTCAGCCACTGAGATGCGTTACTTAGATACGGGAGCTGATTACAGATGAGGTAAAATAGGTCAAAGTTGCCTTAGAAACAGATACCAAAAACTCGGTTTCAGCTTGTAGGTGCTAGAAACAGCACTTGCTGCCTCTGTTCCACTGTGCTTCCCACCCCCCACCTCCAGTCTTCCCCTCCCCCTCCCCCCCCACTCCCAGTCTTCCCCACTGTGCCTTCGTCTTCCCCTCTCCTCCTCTTCCCCCCCCTCTCTCTTCCCCCTCTCTCTCCTCCTCCCCTTCTCCCCCACCTCCCCTCTCCCCTCTCTCTGTCCCCCAGTCTTTACTCACACCCCCTGCCCACATCAGCAGGGGCACCATAGCCCGGCCCCCTCCCCTCCTTCCTCCACACCCGGGTCCTGAGCCAAGATGGCAGCAGGGGAAGATATTCAAGGACCTTTTTTACAAACCCGAGAGCAGGTCTCTGTTCCTCGGCCTTTTTCTCTCTGTGTATCTGTTTCTCCTTAGCATGTTTCACTGAGGGTCCAAGATCAAAGGGGAGGACTCTGCTGTCCAGGAACGGCGCCTCGGCCCCTCAGTTCTGGCATCTGTTTGTCTCCCTTTTCTTTCCTTCCCCTTTTTATTTCATGTATTCCTTTTTTTAAGCTTATTCATTTGTGTTAGTAATGTCTACACTCCACGTGGGGCTCCGGCTCAAGACCCTGAGATCGAGAGTTGGGTGCCCTTCCGGTGGAGTCAGCCAGGTGCCCTCTTTTTCTTTTTCTTTTTATTTCTTTTACGATTCAGGTTAGTTAACATACAGTGTAGCCTTCGGGATAGAACCCAACGATTCATCACTTATGTATGACGCCCAGTGCTCATCCCGAAAAGGGCCCTCCTTAATGCCCGTCACCCGTTGAATCCTCCCTCCTTCACGGCCCCCCATCACCCCTCAGCTTCTTCTCTGCAGTTAAGAGTCTCTGATAGTTTGCCCCCCTCTCTGTTTTTGTCTTATTTTTCCTTCCCTTCCCTTATGTTCATCTGTTGACTTTCTCAAATTCCACATGTGAGTGAAATCTTATGATACCTGTCTTTCTTGGATCGACTTATTACGCTTAGCATAATAACCTCCAGTTCCGTCCGTGTTGTCGCAAATGGCAAAGTTGCATTCCTTTTCATCGCTGAGTAGTATTCCAGTGTGTGTGTCTGAGTGTGCGTTTAAAGCCACTGGTGTTACTGCGGCTGGGACGGGCATGTTACAAATTATCAGGAAAGCCACGCTGAGATGCTTCAGGACTTGGAGTGGAACCCCGTGGGCTCCAAGGGAGCAGCATGAGGCCGTGAGGATGTGTCCCCAAGACCACCCTTGGCTTCTGGGCCGCAGACACCCACTGCTGTCCATGCAGAAGGAGCCAGGCAGGGCAGAGGCAGAAAGCAGCTTTAAAAAAAAAAAACAAAAAAAAAAAAACAGGGGTGCCTGGGTGGCTCAGTCGGTTAAGCATCCGACTTCGGCTCAGGTCACGATCACACAGTTCGTGGGTTCAAGCCCCGCATCGGGCTCTGTGCTGACAGCTCGGAGCCTGGAGCCTGCTTCCCATTCTGTCTCCCTCTCTCTCTGCTCCTCCGCCACTCGTGCTCTGTCTCTCTCTCTCTCTCTCAAAAATAAATAAAGATTTTTAAAAAAACAACCCACATGACACTCCCCCCCCTCCCCTGCCCCAGCTCCTTGATCGTCACACACTGGTGGCTGCAGCCCACAGAGCTTATGGTTACGTGGCTGAATCGTGTCCTCCCAAAGTTGGTACGTTGAAGTCTTATCCCCTGGTATCTCACACTGTGACTGTATCTGGAGATAAGTCTTTCAGGAGGTGATTAAGTTAAATGGGGTCACGAGGGGGCCCCAATCCCATGTGACTCATGTCTTAATGAGACGCGGGCACAGATGCGAGCCAAGAAAAGATCTCACGACACCCAGCGAAAAGACAACCACCTACAAGCCGAGGAGACGGGCCTCGCGTGAACAGAACATGCCGGCACCTTGATCTTGGACTTCCAGCCGCCAGAACTGTGTACAGAGCAAATGTCCGTCGTGTCAGCCATCCGACCAGTGGCACCTCATGACGGCAGCCCGAGCCGGCTAATACGACGACACATCGGCCACGCACGGTTCGGAAGTTGACACGAAGCTGGCGACACATCATGCGATTTCGACGACGTTGGACAACTCGGTAAACTACGAGGAATTGCTAACCCACAGAGCAATGAGCACTCATTACCTCACAAGCCTGCCGCTGAGGGACCCTTTGATGAACGACGAAAGTAAGGCCCAGGGAGGTCCTGGAAGGTCGCATGGCCAGAAAGTGGCGGAACCAAGGTCTGAACCAGGCTTCGTTCCAGAGTTCATGCTCCCAGCCCTTCGCTACTCCCGTGGCCAGAGGCGGGTCCCCACTGCCGCCCTCACCAAATCCAGCTCCGTGCCCGGCTTCCCCACTTTGCCATTAGCCGTTCATCTCCCCCCGTCCCCCCACCCCATCCCCTGCAAAACAGCCCTTTCTCCCCTGCAGCCTGCCTCTTACGGTCCCTGGCACACATTACACGATGAGAAGGCTGCCTCCAACCCAGAATGCCCGCCCGCCCGTCCTCGCATCACCCTCCTCCGCTGGGGAGTGCTCTTATGATTGCTGACCCCCAGATCTCTTGCTCTCCAAAGTCCCCTGGGGTTTGCTAATGTTTCTCACATCATTCAGCTCTTGATTAAGTCACCTCCACGCCTGATCCCTGCTGATGTGTGTGTCCTGCGATGCTCAAGGCCCAGTGAGCGTGTGGGCCGATGGCTCTGACTCAGAGGTCCCGGAGCGGGGGACCAGGAACACACTTCGGGTACAGAGAAGGATACAGCCTGGGAGGGAGCCAGGAGAACTCAAACTGTCTTTGAAAGATTACGTTCCATTTTTAACAGCCGCGTTCACGTGGCATTCCAGTCTGTAATACAGGCACGTGTGATTTCGTATAAAATGTAAGTTTACATCATGTGCCAGAATGAAAAGAGAATCAATCAAAAGTTAATTTTACACATCTTTCGTGGAAATTCACCCCCTCATTAGCCGGCTGGCTTCTGGGTCCCCGGCACAGTATCCCACGACACAAATATCCTGAGGAGTAGTAGACAGTGCCCCGCTCGGGAAGCACTGGGTAGGCGGTGCAGGCAGGGTCGGGGCTTGGCTCCCCGGCTGCCCCTCACGCACCAGGTCTTGGGGACAGCTCTCTCCAGGCCCCAGCTGCGCCGACTATAGGAAGGCCCACCCCCATCGCCAGGGTCCGTGTGACAGTTAAGTGGGATCGCACCTGGCTTGCGGTAGGTAGATATTGGATCTCACTAAATCTTGAATCTCTTCGTTTCCTTCTATCCCCTGCAGCTCATCGGAGGTCAAAGCACAGGCCGGGACCCCCAGAGGAGGCTCAAGAAAAGAAATCCCCATGCAAAACATGGTTGAAAGTTGGCCAACGTGAGGCAACGCCTCTGGGTCTCGAGCCTCCTTGAGAATACCAAAAGCTGGGGCGCCTGGGTGGCTCAGTCGGTTGCGCATCCAACTTTAGTTCAAGTCGTGATCTCGCGGTGTGTGGGCTCGAGCCCAGCTTTGGGCTCCATGCTGACAGTACAGAGCTTGCTTGGGCTTCTCTCTATGCCAGTTCCCCCTGCCCTACTCTCTCTCAAAATAAATAAATAAACTTAAAAAAAAAAAAAAAAGAAAGAACATGGGGGGTGCCTGGGTGGCTCCGTTGTTTGAGCGTCTGACTCTGGCTCAGGTGATCTCACGGCTCGTGAGTTCGAGCCCCGAGTTGGGCTCTGTGCTGACAGCTCGGCCTGGAGCCTGCTTCGGATTCTGTCCCGGTCTCTCTGCCCCTCTCCCCTTCGCACACTGTGTGTGTGCGTGTGTGTGTGTGTGTGTGTCTCCCTCCCTCCTTCTTTCTCTCAAATATAAATAAGCGTTAAAAATATTAAAAAAAAAAAAAAAAGAATATCGAAAGTTGTCATCTAACCTGCTCATCCTGACCCCACTCCCCCGTCAATTCTGTAGGAAGAGAGTTTCACTGCTCTGCTAAGCACTAGTCCAAAGCTTCCCCAGAGAAAGGTCGCCGCTGCCTCACGAGACCCAAATGTTGTCGCCCTGATGGTCTATATGTAGGGTCAGCGGACGAATACCGGCCTGCAAAGGAGGGTGCCCCCTAAAATAACTTAGTGACTCAAACACTAGGAGCTCTGTCGCGTATCCTCGCCATGCCTTTTAGGTGCTGCCAACGCAATACCGGCAGCTTTGGCTGTCCAGTAAGCTTTTTACTTATTTGTTAGAACTCAAGCCCCGATGAGAAAAAGGTCACTTTCTTATTCCCTCTCTCGGCACCACATCTCCACATCCGGGCAGTTTCCAAACTAGGAATCCGGCTAACGTTTGTCAAGAGAACTTACAACTGAAATAATTCCTACCCAATCTCCCAATAAGTGTTCCTAAGTTAGTCTTGCTGATAATGTATTTGACACACCTTGAAATTTTAGAGATTTCTTTTCTTTTTTTTTTTAAGTAAGTAAGTAATTGATTGATTTATAGAGACAGCAAGTGTGTGATCAGGGGAGGGGCAGAGAGAAGGAGAGAGAGAGAGAAACCCAAGCAAGGCTCTCCGCGCTGTCACCGCAGAGTCTGACCGTGACCGAGTCTGATCGTGACCTGAGCCGAAACCAAGAGTCAGATACTTAACCGACTGAGCCCCCCAGGCATCCCTAGAGATTTATTTTGCACAGAAGGCATCATTTTCTCCAGAAGATTCCTAACCAGGAGCCCCATCTCCCCATCCCCAGTTTTACCCCCAAGCGAGGAAAAGTGGCCCTCTGCTCCAATTCCTCCAAAATCCTTTGTGCCTTTAAAATTTGCTGCCGTTGGGGCTCCTGGGTGGCTCAGTCGGTTAAGCGTCCACCTTCGGCTCAGGTCATGATCTCACGGTTCGTGGGTTCGAGCCCCGCATCTGGCTCTGTGCTGACAGCCCAGAGCCTGGAGCCTGCTTCCGATTCTGTGTCTCCCTCGCTCTCTGCCTCTCCCCCACTCATGCTCTCTCTCTCTCTCTCTCTCTCTCAAAAATGAATAAATGTTAAAAATTTTTTTAAATAAAATTTGCTTCTGTGTTCATTTGTCTTGTGGTTAGGGGCCACGTCAGGGTTCTGTATCTCCAATTTCTACATCAGGGCGAGCACAAAGTTGGTACCAACGTCCCAAACCAATTCCGTTCGAATTTTACGGGAGAGTGAAATTCGATCTCACTGATGAAGGAACTTGAAGGGTTCATAAACAGACAAGAAGGGCTCACCTGTTGCATTTGGTACTTCGATTGCCATCATTTTTTCATTTTTTACCATCTGTGGGGAGGGACACTAAGTTCTCCCTCACTGGGAAGGAGGGAGGGAGGGAACCAGGGCGGGGAAGGGAGAAGCCATAAAGCCAGGAGCTTCACCTACATCATCTCACCTAACCCTCATGAGACCTTGGGTCCCAGAGGAGGGTATGACTGCCCTCCTGTTACAGATGAGAAAACAGAGGCTTTGAGATGTTAAGTAACTTGTCCCATTGCTAAGTCCAGGGGATGGGATTCAAAACCGGCTCTCTGATTTCACAGCCCCTGCCTTTCTCCCCTGCGCTGTTTCCTCCTCCAACAGAGAATTGATTTGTCGGCACTGAGGGGGCGCGATCCCCACGGACTCGCTTCTCTTAAGATCTGAGCCTCGTGAGCCGACCTCCATCAGGGCCTCTCGATGGTGGCGTCCTTCCCTGGTCGGCGGCTCTCCGCCTGAGCCACCTGGTCCTGGATCCCCGCACACCTTTCGTAGGAAACCTCGATGACTCGGCATCGTGGATGGAGGACCCGTGGGAGCCGCCCCTCGTGAAACCCACCGGACGGTGCCCTCCGGAGAGACAGCTGCCGTCACCCTTTGGACCTCGCAGTTTAGGGAGGGAGGGTCTTGGGGCCTTGTCCCCCCGGGGGTAGCTGACTTCTGGGAGAGCAGAACAATTTGTATCAAGCCCTGAGACGTGGGGACCCGTCAGTCCTGCTTCCGCCAGGCCCCCAGGGACGGTTGTGTGTTACCCAATGCCCAGAGGGTGTGAAATACTTCCTGCAAGTGGCCATACGGTGATCCCCCCCCCCAGTACGGTCAATCTCACTCCTTTATTTACTCAGAATCTTCCTTGCTCAGTTCGGTTGTTTCCTGGAAGGGAACCCACAGATCATAGAACAGCCAAGTTTACAAGTGAGAAAGGCAGTCCTGGGGAAAACATCGCAGCGTCTGAAATCCATTTACAGAAAACGAAGGCATTCGGCAGACAGGACACGCTTCGTCGCCACTTTCTTTGCCGGCTCTCCTGATGGGGAGAACGTCCTGAGTGTCACAGAACAAGGCTCCCCGCTTGAAGTGGCAGGACTGAGCCAGGAATGGAGGAGAAAGTACATGAGTGTCAGAAGAGACCTCTTCAGCCGGCCTCTTGCTCTCGGGAGGACCCAGCTTCAACACATGCTGTCAGCTGAAGGGTTACAACAAACGTGTAAAGGGAAAAAGGACCTACCGATGGATCTTCCTGGTGACTCATTTTCCTTAGTATGAAGGTGACCTTTATTTGTGTGTGAGAGAGAGAGACAGAGCATGAACGGGGGAGGGTCAGAGAGAGAGGGAGACACAGAATCTGAAACAGGCTCCAGGCTCCGAGGCATCAGCACAGAGCCCGACGCGGGGCTCGAACTCACGGACCGCGAGATCACGACCCGAGCCGAAGTCGGACGCTTGAGCGACTGAGCCCCCCAGGCGCCCCCTTAACGTGGTTTTTCTGCAGAAGAGTCGGGCGGCCTTCCCTTGTGAGTGTGACAGCACAGTGGACCGCCAAGAATCACGTTGGCTTTGTCTAGCACTACCATTCTCCAAAAAGAAGATGACAGGGACGCAAGTGTTCTCGGGGCGAAAAAACCAGGGATGCGTATGGGCGGGGGATGGCCCACCTCAGGTCAGGGACCGCGTCCTATACCTGCGTGGCCCCCGCCCCGACTCCCTGGCCTACGGTTCGTGTGCCATTGCATTTGGTGAATGAATGACTACAAGATGTGTGTGTGTTGCAGGCCGGTACACAGAGCGGGGGATGCAAGCCGGTAAAAGGCGTTCAAGGCCCAAAAGGCGTTCAAGGCCCACTCCGGGCCGAGGTCCTTCAGCCGTTTCAGGCATCACCACCTTCTGCCTTTCTTGCTTGGGCCTCAGGGCCCACAGCCTGCGAGAGACTGCCCTGAGGAATGTCGTTCCCTGGGGCCACTCTCCCCACCTTACACCTTTCCAGCCTGATACGTTGGGCCCAAGAGGCATTTCTTCCAGAAAGAACTGCCCTGCAACCCTCTTACTAATGCAACCCCCTCGAGTCCATTATAAAGGAATTCGCAGAGGAGTGGAGAAGCTGACTGAGCTCGCCTGGCCCCAGGCGATGACTCTCTGGAGGTCACAGAGGCCCGGCACCCCGCCCTCTTCTCTCCCCTAGGTCGAAATGGGGGACCGGCCCCCGGTGGGGGGGGGGAGGAGCACCCTCCCCCTCCCCAGCATCTGCCTGGCGTTCCCGTGTGTGATGTTGGAAGGGGCCCACGGAAGCCCCTTCTCTGAGCGCAGGCCAGGCTGCCCAGGCCACAACTCCCCCCGCCGGCCCTGGCCAAACAAGCCCCGCAGCCCTCCGCTCTCCCTCGCTGTAAACACTTTTATTTTCACTTCGGTTTATGGCCTCTCTTTCCAAGGGACCGCAACTTGTTTAAACCAGCTCTAAACAAAGGGCTCTCGTGATTACAGGCATGCTGCTGGTTTTATGGTGGCCTTCCTTTGTCTCAGTTTCCCCCCACCGGCTTCCTTCCTCCCCACCCCCCACCGCCAGGTACCCGGTCTTCTAAGGAGAGGCCTCCAGCAGCTGCTGGCCAGGGGGTTCCCACCACCCCCGTCTGGTTCCCCTCGGCTGCAGGCTGGCGGCTGTGACAGGACGTGGCGGATAAAAGGCCCCCGGAGTCTGAATGTTTCCGAGGTCAGGCTCCAGCACGCCCAGCCCCCAGTCGAGGTGGTGGGGGGGGACCTCTGGCATCTCTGCCCGCTGCCTGGGGGAGCCCAGACGTGCCTGCATAAACAGACATCCCAGCCCGATGCCGTCCCCTCATTATCCTAGCAAACCCAAGCTCCCCTCAGCTGCTTGCCCCAAGGTCAGCTGGGGACTGTGCCCACGGCAGGGACACCCAGACTCTGTCGCAGACACTGGCACAAGCTACCCCCCGGGCAGGGAGCGCGGAGTGACCTGCAAACTGGCTCCAAGCCGGCATCCTTCCAGTCGTGAACTGGCCGTAACGATTTCTTTCAGGTCAGTGCGAATTCCCTTTCCTGGGCTGCCTCTTGGTGAGGTGGAAAGGGCAGAAGGTACTGAGGGAACCTGAGGGTCGGAGGATGTGAAAGTTCCCTGGGGTCGCCGGGCTCACCAGCACTTGGGAGAGTGGACCTGGGTAGCATTTGTGGCTCTGGGGGACACCTCCCACCATGCCGATGGCCGGGGGGGGGGGCCCTCCGGGGCCCCAAGGATGCAGACGGAAGGAAAGGCAATGACCCATGAAAAGGAAATGTTGTAGGGCCCCACCGACCTCCCTTTGTTTCAGCCTGGGGATTCCTCTTTAGCAGAAAGTATTTGTTCAAGAGAGTCCAAAAGAGGGCCTTGGTAAGAAGGGTCTAGGGCTGAGGGTGGTGAGGGTATGGAGAGGAGGCTTCAGACTCGCAACGTTTCTAACCAAGCTCGACTCCGAGAGAAAGAGGATTGTGTCGTGTGGGCCCCAGTCCCACGAACACACACAAACGGCCCCAGCTCAACTCAGAACATGCTCCAGGGAACAGAAGAGGGACAGTCACGTGGGAAAAGAAAGTCCTTTCCCCACGGGCAGTGCCTGGTCCCCTTCTCTCCGGCTGGGACGTTCTCCACGGAACCCGTGCGAGGACAGATCGACCCAGAACTGGGCCCGGCACACGGCAGGCGTGGTTGAAAACTAAATCGTCATGCGATTCTGTCCTCAGTTTCCAGGCTACGAAGTGAAAGATGTGAGCAGGCGAACACACGCAAGTCTCTGCGGCCCCTTCTCACCCTCTCCCTGAACTGCGGCCCCTGAGTTGGAAGCCAGCGTCAAGGAAGGAGGAGCCTACCGTGACCAGATTCCAGAGTAGCTCCAACATTTTGAAACCCATGTAGGCTGATTTTGCCCCAGTGCTTCTTCTCTTCGTATAGTAAAAGCCCTGCATTTCTGTAGTAGTTTTGTTGTTTTCAGTTTGCGAATGCATGGTCTCCTGTCACGCTCAGGATTGCTCCGTGAGTATTGTTGGCTTGTGTTTTGGTTTTTGATTTTCCGTTTTGTTTTTGTAGAAGAGGGATCTGGGAAAAGAAAAGGCAAACGCGTCACTCCACGAACGGATCTATAGACCGGTAGAGTCGAAACAAAAACACCAGTGGTTCATTTTCTTTTAGAAATCGACAAGATGCTTCCAAAGTTCATGTGGAAATAGAGAGGCCCCCAAAGAGCTAAGACAATGATAAAGAACAAAATTGGAGTTTCTACGCTACCAAGGGTCAAGACTTTATTATAAACATACGGTATTTAAGATGATGTATTGATGGGACAATAGAGAACTAGCCAATGGCACAGAATACAGTCCAAAAAAAGAAAAAAAAAAGATCTACACATCAGTAGTCACTGGATTTATGTCAAAAGGTCCAGCCCAGAAGAGTGGAGAGGATGGTCTTCTTAATAATCAGTGCTGGGACAACTGGATGTCTATATTTAAAAAAAAAAAAAAAAAAAAAAAGAACAAATTTCGCTTCTGTCTCACACCATACGCAAAAATCAGTTCCAGCTGGATTGGCTGTCTAAATGTGAAAAATAAAACAGTTTCTAGAAGAAAACAGGAAAACATCTTCCTGACCTTGAGCTAGGGGGAAAAAAATTGTAAGCAGGACACCCTAAAGGAAAATCACAAACCATAAAGGAAATAGATAAGTTGAACTATGTTAACATTAAGAAATCCCGTTTGGGGTGCCTGGGTGGCTCAGTGGGTTGAGCATCCCACCTCGGCTCAGGTCATGATCTCGCGGTCCGTGAGTTCGAGCCCCGCGTCAGGCTCTGTGCTGACAGCTAGGAGCCTGGACCCTGCTTCAGATTCCGTGTCTCCCTCTCTCTGACCCTCCCCCCGTTCATGCTCTGTCTCTCTCTGTCTCAAAAATAAACATTAAGAAAAAAAACAAATTCTGTTCATCGAAACATAACGGAGAGTGAAAAAGCAAACAAGCCAAGGGTATAAGATGATATTTGTAAGCAAATAACTGATAAGGACATGTATCCGTAATATATAAAGAACTCCCACGGATCAACAAGAAGAGACAGACCACTAGTCTGGCCCCCTAATGTAGGGTAGCACTGGAATAGGGACAGGCACTTTGAGGGTCCTGCTAAGGAGAAGTTGAGTAGGGATACCTTTATCTGGGTTTACCAGATGTTTCTCTGTGGTTCCCAGTCACTTCTGGTGCAGTACTGTGTACTTACTTCTGCGTAAGCTTTTGCTGGCTCTCCTGGTTCAAGAATGGCTTTGAACAATATGTTCACTTCCCACTGTATTTATGTGCTTAGCATCAGGACGCAAAGGTGAAACATTCTTTTGCTCACCAGGCACATAACATTTTCAATGGAGAGGTTGGTTCGCAGAGACACCGAGCTGAATAAGAGTCCTCTCTGCTCAGGAATCTACCCAACAATGCAGCTTTCGGGTGTACACCCAGAAGAAGTAAAAGCAGGGATTGGAAGAGGTGTTTGTTCACCAAAGTCCAGAACAGCATTATTCATAGCAGCCGAAAGGAAGCAACCCAGATGTCCATGGCTGGATGAATAGAATATCCTACAACAGAATATTCCTCAGTCTTTTTTTTTTTAATGTTTTTTTTTTTTAACGTTTATTTATTTTTGAGACAGAGAGAGACAGAGCATGAACGGGGGAGGGTCAGAGAGAGAGGGAGACACAGTACCAGAAGCAGGCTCCAGGCTCTGAGCCATCAGCCCAGAGCCCGACGCGGGGCTCAAACTCACGGACCCCGAGATCGTGACCTGAGCTGAAGCCGGACGCTTAACCGACTGAGCCACCCAGGCGCCCCTATTCCTCAGTCTTAAAAAGGAAGGGAATTCTGGCACCGGCTAGGACATAGATGGACCCTGAAGGCGTTATGCTAATTGAAATAAGCCAATCACAAAAGGCCAGTATACTGTACGATTCCATGTCTAGGAGGTCCTTAGGGGAGGTAAATTCACAGAGACCCAAAGTATCTGGAGATGGATGGTGATGACGGTTGCCCAACAATGTGAAAGGACTTAATGCCACGGAATCATACACTTAACTATGGTTAAAATGTAAATTTTATCTTGTGCATATATTACTACAATTTTTTTTTTTTTAAGTTTATCTTGAGAGACAGAGAGAGCAGAGGAGAGGCAAAGAGAGAAGGAAGCACAGAATCTGAAGCAGGCTCCAGGCTCTGAGCTGTCAGCACACAGCTCGACATGGGGCTCGAACTTACGAACCATGAGATCGTGACCTGAGCTGAAGTCAGATGCTGAACTGACTGAGCCACCCAGGCGCCCCGACAATTTTTTTAAAAGAAGGAAGAAGTGTTATAGAGGTATATTAGCTAGCTCGTTCATTTAAACATTATGTTATTTTCCTGGATTTTTGAAGTGTTTATGGTATTGATTTTCTATGATTTTACAATTTTTATGATTTCTTTTCTGATTCTAAATAAATATTCACATCTGTACCTCATGGTTTTCAGCGTTGTTTATTATTTGTATGAAATTTAGTTCCCTCTTAAAAACGAGGCCAATAACATATCTTACATAGTAAGAACGTTGAATGAATTAATATATAAAATAAATATATAATACATGTTGTGTAAAATACCCAAAATTTAAAAATGTGAAAAACAGATGTAAATATTTTTAAGACAGTCATGCATGACTTATTGCCAAGCACTCCTTTGTGTTATGATAAAGGAAGAGAGTCATAAAATAAAAACAAATGCCAAAAAAAGTGCTGTGAAACCTGATGGCTGAGCCCCCTTTTGTGTGATATTTAAATTTTCCAAATCCATCAACAAATACATTCTCAATATATTGCTTCCATGCAACCTTGATCACGTTTCTTTGGAGGTTCCAGCTTAGTTGAGGTCCCCTGTATTTGTGGACAGCCTCTGACTACCACACTGTTAGACATTGGAAATACACAAAAATATAAGTCCTACACCCTCCCTGAATGCAGAGACAAACAAAGAAACCGTTTCAATACAGTGGTGTTGATGGGCTGGGTTTTGTTTCTTCTGTTGCTCCCCAAAACCTTAATGGCTAGATCACAGCCTGGATGGTTAACAAGCAAAAGAAACCCTTTTGTGTGAAGGTACTAGGGGAGGGGGGCAGGGAATCTAGGGGGAAAGGTAGGGAAGGGGGGTCTAGGGAATTGAAACAGAAGGGAAGAGTGGAGCCATCTGGTGGGGAGACGGGGTAAGAGCTGTCAGGGAACGTTTAAGGCCCATCAGCCCATCCTGACATAAACCTCTGGGAAATCAGAAGAAAGCTGATTTTTCAGGATTCTCCTTTTTCTTAGAAAGTGGTGGTGTTTCAACTCTCGCTCCCCTCTCCTGGTCCTAGCATGTCAGCTTATGGCTTGCAAAACCCTTTTCCACATACCTAATTTTATTTCATTTCTGCTAACATTTGTTTTACATCACTGAGCACATTGGCTAGCTCTTTTTTTTTTTTTACGTAAGTTTAATGTCATACCCAGTGCGGAGCCCAGTGCAGGGCCCAACTCATGACCCCAGAGCAAGAGTCAGAAGTCCAACTGACTGAGCCACCCAGGCGCCCTTTTTTAAAGCTTTTTTGTTTTGTTGCTGATAATCAAAATCTTATCGTTATTCTTACCAAACCTTCTTCTCTCCCATGTTAGGCCATCATAAAAATTAGACACAAAACTGAAATACTGTTTTCTAGTGTTTTTCTTCAGGAAATCTGGATTTTTTTTTTTAAATGCCCATGAGATATTTTGTTTTTATACAGTATATTTCTTATTGTTCGCAGTACCTACACACACACACACGCAGTTAAAGCTTTATGTTGTATGGGAAAAGAAACCAATTTTCAGATTCATTGAGGAATTACAGGAGTATAAAGAGTTGGTGTCACCATCGCCTGCTGATTCCACGCAAATCCTTACATCGACTGTCACTTCGGCCCCAAAGAACTAGTCACCTATCGCTTTAACCAGACAAGGTCCTGCTGAATGCACGACCGTGACCCTGTGAAGGAGGTGTTGTTACACAGCAGTTTCATCCAGATGTTCTGGTCCAGATAAAAGGTAGATTCGGTTCCCAACGTCTGTAGAGCCTGGCTCCACTGTGCAGGTAGAGGGATGGCCAGGTCGCAGAGGATCAGGAAAAGCCTGTACCAAGAAGCCCTGGGGGAGGTGTGGCTACACCGTGCTCCCTCCTGGTCATTGCAGGAATACAAAAAGCCTAGAGGAAGTAAGGACAAGAGCGTGCTGATTCCCGAGCCTATAAGAAATAGAGACGGGCTTGTGGCTGGACTATTTTTTCTGCACCCTGTGAGCATAATACCCCCGGGGATTGGCTGCATCTATAAATACGTATCAGATGGAAGCCGTCAACTCAAACGGAGGCTCAGGGCAGGTGCTGCCTCCACTAGAGCGGGGTCTGGGCTAGAGTCAGGGAGAACAGTCCCGTTGTGGCTGGAGAGGCCGGGCACCCGTTTGCTCACTGGGTCAGGAGCTGATTGAATCAGCGACCGCAGCTTGAAACTAACCCTCTCTTCGCCTTTGCCAGGAAATGACACTTGCAGGCACCAGAATGTCTAGGGCCGGCCTGGAGAACCGGGGCGTGACAAGCCTACTGCCCGCTGACAGCTGCCTCACCTTCCACTCCTTTCCAAAGAAGATTCGCTGGGGCGTCTCCTAGCCCCTCCCTTGCCTGCCCGCCTGGCCGAGCCTGCAGGATACGGCTTGTCCAAACTGCACACAATTCGAGTCTAAGGACGAGTTCGCCACCCTAGTGGGCCTGGTTCGACGAACTCTATTCTATCGTGCTGCTGACTAAAGCTTTGCAACGGCCGAAGGCATTGCCCGCTGTCCTTCGGGCAAGATCCCCAGAAGTCTCCCAGGGAGAGCCAGTTTAGCGCAAGCTATCCGCCTGGTAGGTTCAGGAGGGAGCAAACCTTTGTAAACCCCAGGTTGTTGCACAAGCGTAAGAGTCGTGGGAAATACGGACGGACGTTACCCTCCCTGGGCCAGAGAGCAGTACGTTTGCACAGGAGTGCCCTGGGACAAGAAACCAGAAAGGTCCCTAGGACGTGGTAGAGCTGGGAGAGGGGCCGTGTTGGATACTCGACGGGGATAAATGCGACAGAAATGAGACCAGAACCAGAATGCCGGCAGCCAGTTGTCTTGTCCTGTCTTGCCTCTGGGCGTAGGCCTGTTCCAACCAAACTGCTACGTCTAGAGGTCCTGACAAGCATTTCTGGCCGCCGGTTTCCTGCCTGGAAGGATCCTTGAAGCTGGAAATAACCCATCACCACCACCACCACCACCCAAAGCCTCATAACTCAGTGTTGTTTTACTCGCGGAAAGACAACTAGATTAAGTATCTAGTGAGAATTTATCGTGTGCGAGACTCTGTCCTGAGCACCTTAACGTTTTGGCTTATATAGTCCTCCCGACAAGATTCTTAGCCCCATTTTACAGGTGAGGAAACTGAGCCGCAGAGACGTCAGGTCGCTCTCAGGGGGCCCCGGGATACGAATACAGGCAGCCTGGCTGTGGAGACTGGGGTAAACGTCTCTTTACCCAGAAAGAGAGGGAAGGGCTTCTGGAACACGGGCCGGGTGCCTCCCACCTGCACTTATATGACTGTGCTTTGCACCGTGTGGAGGTGTTTTGGGACGCTTTTGCGTGAATGCTTGATTTCTCGGTATCTGCTTTTGAAATGCTGCACCGAGGTAGCCGTCTGATAAGGAGAAGCCAGGAAAGCCTTCCGTGCGCCTGCTGCTTTGGTCCCGGGGCCGGGAAGTACCCTTCAGTGGCTCGTTCGGGGCGGTCTGTTTGCCAACAACACACAATGCAAACAAGGGCCCCGGTGGGGACGCGAAGGGAGCAGCTGCTCAGTGTCTAGGAGAGCTCGAGTGTGGTTTGCAAAGCAAACGGACTCTAATTTGGACAAATAGCACCGTGGCCCGGGACCCGAGCAAGATAAGGCGGCGAGGGTGTGTTGAGATAGATGTTTCCATGGGCTGACGTAAGGGAATAGAGCGGTGGCCCAGGAATGCGGGGGGTCCTCTCTCCTCGAGAGCGAGCTCGCGGCGGGCGAGGACCCGACGGCCAGGACTGGAGGGGAAGTCAGTCTGAAGCCCCCAGTGTTGACGGGGGAGGGTGTCGCCGGGCGGAAGGCGGAGGCCACTTGGGGGCGAGGTGGCCTTCGATCCAGGTGTCGTCGAAATTCTTCTATCAGCTCTGCGGCCTTGCAGGTCGGTAGGGGCTCGGGTCTCAGGCAAGCGAGCTGGCGAGAGGAGATCACACCAGTAAGAATTGTTCAGAGAGAGAGAGAGAGAGAGAGAGAGGTCTCAACGCGTACCATCCAGTCCAGAGCGTCGCCGACTACTCTGTGTGTCTGTCACCCGGGATAAAGGCAGGCAGGTCTGGGTCTGAGCCCTGATGTTGCCACCCCCTAGCTGTGTGTCTGGGGTAGGTCACCTCGCCTTGCCGGACACCAGTCTCACCACTGGTACCCGCCTCCCAGGGTCTCTGTGGAGACAGACCGAGTTTGTGCCCGTGAAAGGCAGCTGGTTCTGTTTCCTACATTGTTGTCCACAGGTATTCCCTCCACAAACACGCAGCTCTGCGGTGGAACTTCTGGGTGCCCCCCGAGCGCCCCGAATGAGGGCCACCTGCTCACAAGACCGCTCCCTCCCCCGGAGAACCGCCCTCCACCGAAGGGAACCGCGTCACCTGGAAATAACTGGAAGGTTGCACCCCCCCCCCCCGACTGACTCATCCAAGGGCCCCGCCCCGCCACAAGGGGTAGGATGACTTCGTGGCCGGGTTCATGTGCCAGAACTTGTCATGGGAGCCGACGGAGGCCGGACTTGAACCGAAGCCCCATTTTTGCTCGCATCTCTCCTGCCTCGTCTCCCTCACCTCCCCGTAGGGTCCCCCCCCCCCCCGAGAGTGCTTACACCATTAGTGCGGCGCTCGCCTCGGACTCTGCCTCTCTGGGCCCTGACCCAGGTGTCGACCGTTGCCAGGCACAGTGACACAGCAGCGAGGACGGGGGGGGGGGGGGGGGGGGTCACTGCCCGAAGGGGCCGATGTTCCGTCGGGGAGGTGTGACCACCTGGGAGAGGTTAGAGGCAGACATTTCACAGACACAGCTCTGAGGCATCGTGAGAGCTCGAGGCTGGGCCTCCACCGCAGGAGAAGGGCTTTCGGGAGGAAGAGACACCTAGGCCGGGAGTCACCGGGCCAGCGGGCATTAGGCCAGCAAAGCCTGGGTGTGCTGGGAGGAGAGAGGTCCAGGGAGGGAGCTGTAAAGATTTGAATGGATCGAAGATTTGAATAGTGGCCCAGGAACCAAGGAGGGCATTTGCCAGCTCCAGTTACCCATAATCCTTTCTTCCAGGACCGCCGAGGTCACCCCCTGAGCAGAGTCACCGTGGCAGAACAGCCGTCCCTCCCCGAGGCTGTCCCGTGGGACTATTCGGTCGGGATCACGTCGGTGCAGCCAGCGCCCTGCGCACGGTTATTCCTTCCCCGGGGAGTGTCCTTCCTGGGCTCTGACCGCAGTGAAGCTCTGCCCTCCTTGCTCCCCACCTCCCGAGGCACAAATACCGTGTGTCCCTCGAGCAGGCAAATTCAGAGAGACCGAGAGCAGGTCGGGGATTGCCAGGGGCTGGAGACAGGGGGGTAGAAAGTTAGTTTCAGGGAGGCAGAGTTCCAGTCGGGAATGATGAGCAAGTTCTGGAAACAGTGGCACAACAGTGGTAATGTACTTCATGCGACTGTCCCGTGCACTTCAAAGTGATTAAAATGGCCGGGGCGCCTGGGTGGCTCAGTCGGCTCAGGTCGTGATCTCACAGTTTGTGAGTTCGAGCCCCACATAGGGCTCCCTGCTTGGGATTCTCTCTCTCTCTCTCTCTCTCTCTCTCTCTCTGGCCCTCCTCCGTTTGTACTCTTTCTCTCAAAAATATACATATAAATAAACTTAAAATTTTTTTTAAGTGATCAAAATGGTAAATTTCATGCTATGTATATGTCACCACAATAACAATACTGAAAAGAATAAGGTTATTGCCTAAATCTAAACTCCGGGCGTTGAGTGGTGCTGTTTCTTACAGTATCAGACTAAGAAGTTACTTGAGATGAATTTTTATTTATGTATTTTTTTGAGAGACATTTTTTAAAGCCTCATTCGGCACCAGAAAGTGGATGATGAGACGTCTTCCTAGAATCCGTGATAAGGAAAATACTAACAGTGATTCCTACTTTGAGCTCCCAGAACATCTATGTTATATTGGGAGCTTTGTTTGCTACATCCAGAAGAGAAACAAGGACACTATCTTCCTGCAGCCCTGGGGGCTCCAGCAGAGCCGGGGCAAAATCCTTATGATCTCAGCCCCCAGCCCACCCCCAGTCCACCACAGGGACTGACACACGGCAGGTGCTCAGGGGACGTGTCAGAAGGACAGAAGGCAGGAGAAGGGAGGAACAGCTCCCAGAAGGCCCAGTGCCTAACTCCTCCTTGTTCAGATAAATTTGGTCGAAGACTGAGAGGTTAAGTCCAAAGCCACATGCTTGAGTTAGGTAAGCGATGACCCTGGCTAGGGTCAGACCCAGGCCTCCGGGTCCCTGATCCAAGACTCCCAGAACGTTATCCTAAAACTTGACACTTGTGACTCCATTCGATGACTTTGGTTAAGTCTAATGAACTCCCACCCGGAATAATTGAACTTTTGTGTTTCTCTTATTTGTTTCTTTGATACCTAGTGTTTGCCCAAGTAAAGTAAACTTTTTAAAGATACGGGGCAGGGTCAGAGGCCTTGCTTTTTACACAGTGATAAGTATAGGAGAGTGACTGTGTCTCCGCAGGGTTCATTTGACTAATAAATTGTGGTTTCGTAGATCATGCGGTAGTCCAAACTGCCTCCCTTGTGTTTGGGCCAAAGGGGAAAAAAAAGGAACAAAAAGCTATTAAGCTTTGCCAAACGTTGGCCCTGCAACGACACGGGCTTTAATCCTCCTGGAAATCCAGGTGCGTCATTATCTCCATGGTCACAGGTGAGGCAGGTGCGCCTCGAGGGCCTTCGGGAACCAACCCAGACTCACCCGTGGTTGCGTTTGGGCGACTGGCGTGGCTGGAATTTAGGCAGCACAATGCCTGGCATTCAGCGGGCCCTCGACGAATGTTTGTTGAATGAATAAGCAAACGCATGTCCATCCGTCTGCAACACCCACACTCTTGCCCCTGTGCCATATCCGTTGCCATTATTTGGAAGGTGTCGTGTAGACCTTAGAGATTGTCCTCAGTCCCGAGCATCACCGTGACAATGGGGTCGGATAAGAGATAAAAACACCTGAAAGAGGAAAAGAATAAGCAAAACGGGTTTTATTAATCATTCCAACAGTGAAGAGGGGGAGGAGAGGTGCCGCACAATTAGCCCGTTAATCTGTGTGAAAAGATCAAATTTTGAAACAATTCAAAGATAAAAGAACATGTCACCAAGCAGTCATTGCTTCTGTCGCAGTGGGGAAGGACCAAGGATGCTTTAAGGCAGCAAAGCAGCCCAGGCAGGGGGATAACAGACAAAACAGGGGTCCTCTGAAAGATCTCCCATGGTTCTTACCTTTCCCCACTCCCTGGACAGAGTTCAAAAGAGTAAGAAGTTTCGGGGCACCTGGGCGGCGCAGTCAATTAAGCCTCTGACTCCTGATCTCGGCTCAGGTCGCGAGTTTGCGAGTTCGAGCCCCGCATCGGGCTCTGCGTTGATGGCGTGGAGCCTGCTTGGGATTCTGTCTCTCCTTCTCTCCACCCCTCAGCCGCTTGTGCTCTCTCTCTCTCTCTCCAAATAGATAAATACTTTACTTTTTTTTAATAAAATAACATAAAATAAAATAGGAGAGAAAGACGTTTCATAAAGACTTTGAGGTCTCTCCAGCTAGAGAGGCTCTCCAGGCCTGCTCACTGCCTTCCCACAGCAGGGATGCTTTCTGTTTCCAGGGCTTGGGGGGCAGGGGGGACCTCCGGGCTCCTACTGAGGTTTGCCGTAATACTGTCCCAGGGGGCGGAGAAGTGATCCATCAGGGAGAGCTACCTCGGCCACCTACCAGATGTTCCTTTCCTTGCTGCCCTTCCCCAGGACTCAGCTATTTATATCCCTGGCCTCAGGCAATCTTGGCAGAGTTATTTCAACTCAAGGAGGCTACACGCAATTCCGGCAAAACCTAATCAGGACCAGGTGCCAGGGGAGTTTGGCAATGATCAACGACCCCCCAGTGCAATGCTTTAAATTTGTTTCAAAAGTGGGGTGGGGGTGGGTGGGAGAGATGGTGAAATCAATGCTTCCAGTTCATTCTGATTGGATGGGCTGTGTGCGTTTTCACCCTAGCCGTTGTCTTCGAAGCTGTTTATCGAAAGGTTGTTGCCACTATGAGTCGTCAGCTCCCGGGCCTTTAATAATCCACAGGACGGAGCCGGCTGCCTTCCAATTGATTTTTGAGCTTGGGGGGAATGGGAGATTTCTTGGCGCAGAGATGAAAGTCCCGGGGGGGTCGACACCGCAGTGGGACACGTTGCCTCCGCTGGCACCGGTCCTACGGATTCGGGAGACGGGACACGACAGCGGCCCCATTTGCCGTCCATTCTGAAGGAGCCCGGGTCCCCGCAGCAGCTCTGCGGAGGGAAGGAGGAGTCGCCCACAAGTGTTCGTGTGGCGAGGCCGGTGCAGCGAGTCCGGGGGACTCTGGCCCTGCCTGCCTACCGATGGCGAGCCAGGAAAAAAAAAACCCAAAATGGGCACGCGTGAGAGGTGAACCATTAATCCCAAACCTCTGCCCCTCTGTGCAGTCCCTCCAAAACTGTTAGGCGGAATACCCCGAGAAAAGGGACGTAAGGAAAGCGGTAGGGGGCACTCGTGAGAGGTGGCCACTGGCAAGAGGTAGCTCAACCTTTGGGGCCTCACGGGATGTAACCTGGGGCAACTGAATCTCTTTGATGTCCTATTACGGTGACTGTGGATTGAGGACGTCACTCTAACAAATCTCCTGTTTCAGAAAAGAAGATTTTGTCCGGTTAAGAACTCGTATTCTTAACAGGGAGCCCATCAGACCTAAGGTGTCCAGAATGTCCCGTTCTACGGCTCCAGAAGCATCAGAAATTTCCAAAGAGGGGTGTCTGGCTGGCTCAGCCGGTGGAGCGTGTGACTTTGGTCTCCAGGTCGTAAGTGTAAGCCGCATGTCAAGACCGCCAGGGCATAGCCCGCTGGCTCCATTAATTCAACAGAGTCACTGGCCATAGGTCCACCGGGGAAGCTCGCCGAGGCTGCTGTCCGCAGGTCACTGTCCCCACGTCATTCCCAGCGTGGAGTCTACCTTGGGCACCACTCACGGCCATTGCTATCGAACGGTCACTGCTCCTGTCCTCTCGGTGGGTGTTCTATGCAAACCCCTTCCCATCCACCACCAATCGCCTCTCATATTCTAATTTCCACCCTGGGCTTTGAGGTATTCGCTCCCTCCGGGCGGGCCAGGGTAGAATCAGCAATTTACAAGGAACCTACAGAACAAGAAGATGAAGACGGGGCAAAAGGTTGACTTTGTGGAACTCCAGAAAGAAGACAGCCTCAACGACTCGACTCTTTTGCGTCTTTTTCTCTTTGCAAGGGGGGAAATGAACTCGAGGAGCCAAGAATGGGGCACACGTGACACAGCGGGTGAGGGCAGAGCTTTTTTTACTCGAGGCTCGGCCCCTTACTCCCGTAGTCCAGGGCCCTTAGGGAAAAGACAGGAGTTGTCCTTCGACCAGTGTCTTCTGTATTCTAGATGCCTCGTGCATTTTCCTAGTCAGTCCCCACCCCAGAGGAACTCTGATCCCATATTCCTGCTGAGCGAACGGAGACTCAGAGAGCAGGGAGCCCGTTGCCCACGGTAGCAAACGGAGAGGTGGGTTGTTTAATTTCAGAAACTTGGCGTCGGGGGGACCCGGCTGTCAGCTCAGCTGACCCCGTCCCTTTTGTGTGGGGCTGATTTCGCTGCCCTGGGCTCTTGGAGGGCAGAAACCCTGGCCTGAGCTCAGGGACCGCACCTGCGCTGCACCGACCAGCCCAGGCCTGGAACGGAGTGGGCGTTCAACTGGCATTTGCCAAAAGAACAACGTCATGCGTAATAGCAAAATGAAAGTGATTTTACACCATGCGAATAGAAGCCCCAAATCCCAAGATCAAACCGTGGCTAAGTTTGTGTGTAGATCTGGGCAGGAACGGTCTGAGATGTGCCCGGAGGCCGGCAGCCAGGATGGGCACAGGAAGGGACTGACTCGGGTCTTAATCTGGTGAACTGAGGTCCCGTTAACTTGGGATGACAGAATAGAACGGACCTTCCGCTTCCAGTACACTTCTAAAATACTTCTTACATTTTAACGACCATGAGAGAACCCTCCTGTCCTTAGAAACAGAGGTCTATGACCGTTAACTCTATCGGCCCAAATGGTTTAAAAATCTCAATGGCAGCTTTACTGAAAGTAACACTTTTGCTAAAAGTACAAAACACGAATAAGTTACTTTATGTCGTAAGTTTCCAAGTAAAGTAGGTGACCTTAGATGTCACATCCCCTCTCAGGGATTCAGTCTCCTTTCTTGTCCTAGATTATCTAGGGGCCCTTGTGAGTTCCAAGATTGTAGAATTCAACATGAAACGCACAGGATCTTCCTTACTGAGGATAGTATTCTAAACTGGGAGATGGCAAAGAATTAGCTCTCATCCCTCCCACCTACCTCCGTCCCTCCCTCACCTCTCCCTCCTCCTGCCCTCCTTCCTTCTTTTCTCTTCCATCCATTTCTCTGGCTAGGGACATGTATTGTCCATGAGTCAGGAATACAGATGTTCTTTCTGTAAGCTTCTCTCCTCCAGAAGATGTCTGCGCCCTTGGGGTGAGCCTCGGGTCCCCTCAAGCCATCCATCCGATCGGATGTGTGGTGGGGCCGGGGGCAGGGCTAGGATGTGCACGAATGGAAGCAATGCAGCAAGCTGGGCTGAGAGCAAGGAATACACCTGCTGGCTTGGCCCTCAATGATATTCATCCGCAAAGGAAGTCAGACATTGTCCCGCCCCTTTCTTCAAGGACCCTCTTGACGTCTCTGCCTCTCAGAGACCCTTTTTAAAGGCGACTGAGCCAGGAATGACTTTCCTCCAGGCTCAGAGCTACCTCGCTCTATCAGGAGCCATAAGAAATCTGTTCATTCTTAAATGTCGATGCTTCCATGATCTTAAGCAGATGTGACGGTCTATTAGACTTTCGTTGCTCTACCTTGGAGAGCTGTAGACCCTAACAATGGATGGTCTTTGGGGATGTCTGTTTAAAGTTAACCCTGGAAGCATTATAAGGCTCATGAAGGGGCCCAGAATCTAGTGAATGTCTCTAGGAAATGTGTCCTCTTACATCCATTTATTGCTGCAGGGGAGGTGGGGAAAGCAGTTCGTCTCAGACCTACCATCACCCATATTACAGATGACAGGGGTGGACACACCGGAAAGCCAGGGCCGTCCCTTGGAAGCCTATCCCGGCATACCCCTCATGGCCCAATGGCAAGGTCACTGGGGCGAGGCCGCCCTGGTGCCTCGGACTTTTGGTGAACTTCGTTAAACGGCCCCACCACCCACCCAGTGCACAGCTTATCAGGGGAATGAAGATCTGACCTCCCAGGACAGGGCAGAAGAGTCAGGGACCCAGAAACCTCAGCTCCCAGAGAGCTGCCCGCAGGGACTCCTCTCCCAGCACAGGTAGGTGGAACCAGATGTCAGTTCTACGGTTCGGGGAAGGGAGGGAAGTCAGGACATACCCGGTGGGGGTGGGGGTGGTCTTATGAGATGGTTCAACACATGGGTTGTTGGGGACAGACATGTGGATCTGCCCTCCCTCCCCTGGCCCACGGAAGCACCCACCAGCACCCGAACCTACATCTCCCCTGGGACATTGTATCATGACGTGTATGTTCCATAAGTTGTCAGACACGCAGGACAAATTGCCAGCCATGAGGGTCTGGAGGCCTGTCAGGCCCTAAGCAAGGCCTTGACCCGGGCAACCAGCTTCCTCTCCCTTGCAGTGAACTTGCCCCAAGGAAGGAACAGCTCTATGAGAGGCAGGAAACAGTTCCTCGGATAAGACAACACATGGGACTGGAAACAAGGACGCCTCTGTCTGCAGAGGGGAGTCTAACCAAGTCCACAGATAGCAGCGACGTCAGGGAGGGCCCTACAGACCTACAGGCAGGGAGGACCCTGTGACCACGCAGCTCGTCTGGGTGGGCTCCAGGCAAGTCCCAGCCCGGACGGCTCCCAGGTCAGCACCCCACCCCCCGCACCGGCCAGGGCTGGCCGCCCCCAGAGAAAGCAGTATGACCATTGCAAAGAAAATAAAGGCAAGCACATCCAAATATAAAATTAAAGTAGAAGAAAAGAAGAATAAAACCTACTAAGCTAACTGACCAACGAATCCTGACTCCCAGGAAGTTAGCAGACCAGATGTGTACTCATTTCCTTCGACAAACTCCTGGAAACGAATGACCCCAAAGAGGCCCTTGCTCGGGATCGGGGTCTCCCAAGCATCCTCCCCACCCCCATCCCCAGGTTTGCCAGTGGGTCCGGGCGCTTCACGTCTTGTGGAATGGCGACATCTGCTGGCGGTCGCTGTTACTAGAAGCAAGTTCTCAGACAAGTGTGTGTGTGTGTGTGTGTGTGTGTGTGTGTGTGCGCGCTCGCGCCCTGACGAGCCACGCCCTCTGTGTAGGGTGAAGGGAGGAAGGGCATTTTGTTAGGAACGCACACACTCACCCTCCGTGTTAGAGACAGGAAAGGCCCAGTGATGGCTGATACGCTTGGAAAAGGCTACTGAGAAGGGATGTGGATGTCCTCCCAGCAGAAGCGAGACCCAGCCTCATTCACTGATCCAGAACCATCTGCTCCGTGATTTAACAGTGAAGTTCGTGATCTCTCGAGAGATAACCCAACCCACGTACTCAATGCTCTCACTGCTTCCTGCAAAACAACTGTTTAAAGGAGATCACGTGTTTTGTCACTGCTCTCGCTCCCTGGTCCCTGAGCCAGCAGATGGCAGGGAGGGCTGCGGAGCTGACAGAGAAGTCCGGCTGTGAAAGATAAAACTAATCACTGAACCAACGGTTGTGGAGCGCCTCTACGCCTAGGCGCCTCGCGGTGCCAGGACAGCGGAGGACAGGACCCGTCATGGAAATGGGAAATGTCGATGATGCTCTAACTGCAGTTAGGAGGGAGACGCCCGGGAAATACCTAGACAAAGATACTTCCTGACGTTATAAGGGACAGTAAATATTTTGTGACAATCTTAGCATTGCAAGGGGCCCCCTGGTTTGGTGCAGCTCGGAATGACCCTGAGAGGCCAGGCAGGAAGGGGGAGACCATTCCCAGAAGACCAGCAGGTGCACAGATGTGAGGTGGGAGAGCACCCCTGCAGTGGGGCACGAAATGACTGCAAGCAGAAGGATACCCGTGCAGGAATCATCCCAAACGGTTTATTTTTTAAATCAAAAAAAGAAACGGGCACCCTCCCCCCCCCCCCCCCGCATAATATGGAAGAGTAGGAGACGGCGTCAGATTTACGCGTTCAAGTGCAATTTCCCCTTCTGAAAAGAACGTTTCGCCCAAGATGAAAATCTCATCAGCACAGGAATGAATACAGTTTTTCAGGGCTAATGGTTTCCTACAGGGAAAGAAAATTCAATGTTGTGTTTAGTCTTGTAATCATGGGCAGAGAGTCTCGCAAATTCAGGGATGGTCTGGGCTAGGACAAGATGGATGGCTGTGTGAGCATGCCGCCACCAGGTGGCGGCGTAGACTCACAAAAGCGGGGCATGGCCCTCCGCCCAAGAAAATGGAGCCTGGAATCCGCATCTTCTTCCCTTTCCCCAGAGGGAAAGCTGAAACACATCCCTCTCAAATATTAACACAGGCTTGCTTTTGCCTTTTCAAAGCACATGAATTCTTTTTATTATTTTCTTTTCTCTTTTTTAAAATTTACATCCAAATTAGCATATCGTGCAACAATGATTTCAGGAGTACATTCCTTAATGCCCCTTACCCATTTAGCCCATCCCCCCACCCACACCCCTCCAGTAACCCTCTGTTTGTTCTCCAAATTTAAGAGTCTCTTCTGTTTTGTCCCCCTCCTTGTTTTTATATTATTTTTCTTTCCCTTCCCTTATGTTCATCTGTTCCGTGTCTTACAGTCCTCATATGAGTGAAGTCACATATTTGTCTTTCTCTAACTAATTGCACTTAGCATAATACCCTCCAGTTCCATCCACGTAGTTGCAAATGGCAAGATTTCATTCTTTTTGATTGCCAAGTAATACTCCATTTTGTGTGTGTGTGTGTGTGTGTGTGTGTGTGTGTGTGTGTGTATACCACATCTTCTTTATCCATTCATCCATCGATGGACATTGGGGCTCTTTCCGTACTTTGGCTATTGTTGATAGTGCTGTTGTAAACACTGGGGTGCGTGTGTCCCTTTGAAACAGCACACCTGTGGGGCGCCTGGGTGGCTCAGTCAGTTAAGTGTCCGACTTCAGCTCAGGTCATGATCTCTCGGTTCAGGAGTTCGAGCCCCACGTCAGGGCTCCATGCTGACAGCTCAGAGCCTGGAGCCTGCTTTGAATTCTGTGTCTCCCCAGCTCTGGGCTCCTCCCACGTTCATGCTCTGTCTCTCTCTGCCTCTCAATAATAAATAAATGTAAAAAAAAAGAAAAGAAAAGAAAAGAAAAGAGCACACCTGTATCCCTTGGATAAATGCCTAGTAGTGCAATTGCTGGGTGGTAGGGTAGTTCTATTTTTAGTTTTGGGGGGAATCTCCATACTGTTTTCCAGAGCGGCTGCCCCAGCTTGCATTCCCAAAAGCACATGCATCCTTGATTTTCCTCCTTTCATATCACCTCGTGTCCGGAGGCCCCCTCGGCACCAGCAACACCGGCCATGTGTCCCCAGGAGTGGGAGTGAATGCGAAAATGGGAAGGTTAATGAAATCGGCCCTTCTGGCCCCCTAGCGAAAGCTTGCTGAAGCGCGTTTCTTGGAGGGGGGGTGGGGGTGGGGGGGTAAAGAGGTGTGAGGTTTGAGCAGAGTCCTTGACAGAAAAGAGTTTTCTGTAAGAATCGTTTAGGTGGAAGAGAAGAAGCAGGCATCACCGGAGCCCTTAACATGCCCAGGACGTTGTTGATGCTTTGCAAATATTACCTCTTTGTAACTTTATGACTCCATCAGTCAGGTTCTGTTAGTGGCCCCAGTACAGATAAGGGATCTGAAGCTCCAAGAACCACAGTCACTATCTGACCCCAGACACTCTGACCCCAGAGCCCAGTGAATCAACTACCCCATGTGGAAACAAGGACAAAGCAGGGTTTTTTTTCTGGGTACAAACTGAATGCAGGCTAATAAATCAGCTAATGCACTCCTTGTGCAGAACAAGAGATACGTTCGCCCCCGTCAGACACATGCACGCGTGCACACACACACGCACGCACACTGCTGTTAACCACATTCTCTGCTGACCTGCTGCCGTGGCTTGGGCTCCACCTCTCATTCGTAGAGCTGCACTGATTTACCCGCGTTTCTCCCCTATTTACTGAGGGTTCAGGGATGGCAGGTGCTGTCTTGTTTATTTTTGTATCCCCAGGTATCGATTGGGGGTATCCGTCAAATTAATAAACTAATTCCATTGATTAGATTTATTAATTAAGGGTTAAACTTATTTTGGCGTGTGGTAAAACACACGTGATACGAAGTTTACTGTCTTAACCATTTTTAACCTCACAGTTCACAGCCTGTGGTGCGACCGTCACCACCGCCAGTCTCCAGAACTCTTTTCATCTTGCAAAACTGAAACTCGGTCCCCATTAAACAACAATTCTCCATTTCCCTGAGCCCCCTGGGAACCACCCTCCGACCTTCCGTCTCTATGAATTTGACTCCTGTCAGTACCTCGTGTAAGGGGAAATCATACAGTGTTTTTTGGTGACCGGCTCCTTTCAATTTGTTCGTGTCTTCCGGGCTCATCCATGCTGGAAAGGAGATACTTCTTTAAAGGCTGAATAATATTCCATTATATGTATATGACATTACATTTTAACTTCTAATTTCATTACGGAAAATTGCAAACATACACAGTTTTCTAAAGTAATTTAACAGTCCCACATGTATGTATTACTCAGTTTCCGTAATCATCATGTATAGATTTTTTACTGTTTATTTATTTTTGAGAGAAATTAACAGAAGGAGGGGCAGAGAGAGGGGGACAGAGGATCCAAAGCAGGCTCTGTGCTGGCAGGAGTGAACCTGATTGAGTCTCAAACTCACAGACCATGAGATCATGACCTGAGCCCCAGTCGGATGCTCAACCAACTGAGCCACCCGTGTGACCTAAATGTTTATTTATTTTTGAGAGAGCACAGGTGGGGGAGGGGCAGAGAGAAGGGGACAGAGGATCCAAAGCGGGTTCTGAGCTGTCAGCACAGAGCCCGATGTGGGGCTTGAACTCACAAACCATGAGATCATGACCTGAGCCCAAGTCGGACACTCAACCGACCGAGCCACCCAAGTGCCCCTTCATAGCACGTATTTTTAAACAACAACAACAAAACAAACATCTATTGAATGTTACCGGATTGTTAGTACTGTTCTTGACGATTTTCCGTCCATTAACTGACTTGAGCCTCATAACAGCCCTGCGTGGCAGGTGTTACTGGGGTCCCCGGTCCCAGATGAGGAAACAGAAGGCCGAGGTTGCATCATCAGTAAGGGGTAGAGACAGGATCTGACCACGGGCTGCCTCACTCGGAATTCATGCTCACCATTGTCATTGTCACGTCACACTGCTTCTGTCTTAGAAGGCTTGAGGAATGCCTGTCGAGCAGGATTTAATCGAATTAAAATTCTGCTTTAGCAAGGACCATAAAAGTAAAATGAGGTAACCAGCTTGGTCACAGTCATGGGAATGTCGCCTAAAAACTACTTAAGGGATGTGCAAGCGGGAAGTTGAAGAAGATAACGGAACTGCACTGGGGACAGGCATGAGACCCCTTGTGTGGGGCTACAATGGGGAGAAGCAGGAAGGATCCAGGAATGTCGCAAGGAGATTCCCGGTCTGCGGGCGGGTGGATTAGGAGACGCCCAAAGTCCCTCCCAACTACAATAATCCGCAGTGTGATGCTCTGTGTGTGTCAGGGTTGAGGGGACCCAAGGCGGGAGGAATGTATGGTGTAGACCTCGGTGCCTGGAGGGGGGTAGCAGGGCCGGCCCCGGAGACGGGAAAATTGTAAGGAAGGACTGATTTGGAAACAGCAAGGTGACTCTGGTTTTGGACAAATGTGTTCCCTTTGGATGGCGAAAGGGGAGTTTTTGTTCCCTGAAGTATTTTAGAAGGTCTCCCCGGGAGGTGAGTGCTGAAGAAAGAATAGAGAAAGGATGAAGAATAGAGAAAGGAGAGAAGAGCAGGTCGGGAGGGAGCCCCGCCCGGGCAAGGCTGAGTCTTCCCGGGGTAGAAACGGCTTTGGTCAGCAGTCTGCTGTCATCGGCACGCTGCTGTCACCCCCTCTGCCATGTCCCGCCTTACTGCTGTCTGCGGCCTCTGAAACTTTGACTTTCCCACCTGGGCTGAGTCTACGGAGGCCTGCGCTGGTTAAAGGAGAGGCTAGCTGGGCAGGGGTGGCGGGGGCGGGAGGGGGGGTGGGGGCAGGAAATCTGCCCAGCACTGGCTGGCTCTCAGGTGGCAGACAGTCTCGGGCACCAATCATCCTAAGCCAGGAAAGGGTTGGAGCGAGGAGCGGCGGGGTGCAAACCAGCCTTCAGGAAACAATCCGGGGGGTGGGTCTCAGATTGTGGGGCCAGACTGGGAGCTGGGGGGGGGCGGGGCGGGTTCCCAGAAGGATGAGTGGATTAGTGGTTTCATGTCTGTGCCTCTCCCCTGCCGACTGAACTGCCCCCCTTCCTGCCCGGTCTGCCCTCCCCCCTGGGAAGCCCCCCATCCACCTGGAAGGTTCGGCTGAGGCTCTTCTCCCTGGAAAAGCCCCAGCCCAGCTCCCAGGCGCCGCCCGGCCACAGCTTAGCCCGCGGAACTGCATTTCTTATTTTTTTCTTTAAACAAGTCTATCTCCTTTCTGGACGGTTAGCAGCTTGAAGACGGGGGCTATGTTCTATCTCTGTGTGTCACCCTGGGGCTCAGCCGGCCACCTGGTAGACCGTAGACCGTGAGCGCTGAGCGGATGGAGAGTGATGAAGAGGGGAGGGGCTGGGGGAATGAATGAATGAACGAACGAATGAATGAATGACATGTCATGCTAACCATCCTGACTGGAGTGACGTAAGGATGTTCGGGAGCGTGGAAGCTCTTCCCGGTCCCTATCTGACCGTCCTCACGACCGAGTCGTGGCCGTCCTTGGGCCGGGTGGTTCCGGGCGACAGGCAGACAGCAGCAGCAAGAGAGCAGAATGTGGAACCTGTCTGTCTTCTGCGCCCGGACCCGGAGCTGCAGGCGGACCAGGATTAAACCAGCTGGTCGGTAACAGCTCTGTGCTCCCCGCCAGGGCCACGGGCCGTGTGACTTCCCCGCCTCTGGACGGTGATTTTCTTTTAGGAGACAAATCTCAGCCACTGTTTGTGTATCGAATCATCCATGCTTCTCATGTAAACCATCGGTTGTCCGCCTGTCACGTTTAAGCGTGTGCTGTTGGCTTGTCACACACCCGGACGCTCTCTACCGGTGACACCAGTCTGCATCGACTCGTACTTGTGCTTTGTCCGACGGACGCTGTCTGAGCCCTGGAAGGTACAGTCGGTGGGTGTCTGCATCATTTCCTTCTCTGGGCAAAACAGAACACCAACACGAAGAAAACTCCAGAACAGGATGTGGCCTTAAACGGCACCCACCGAGAGCTGTTTCCCCAGTTACTGAGCCTTGAAGCCTGCCCGCTCGGGAGGAGGATTGAAGCGGTCAGTCCATCCCAGCTCTGCTATTCTTTGGCTGGGTCACGTTGGGCCAGTTACTTGCCTCCTCTGGGCCTCGGCTTTGTCAGCTGCCAGACTCAGGTAATGACGACACCCACACAGAGACCGTGTGCGGAACTCTCTCTGACGGTTCTCGAACGCGGATCGCAGCGTCTGGGTTTGTCTGGCAGTGACCCCGGCTTTTCCTCCGTTCACCCCAGCGTTCAATCCGGGCGCAAAAGACCTCTCCGGGACACTGTCCTTGAGAGGTTGGGGTCAGGCCTCCAAACCCACATCTTTCCGTGAGAGAGGTCTCGTTCACCCCTGTCCCTAACCGCCTCGGACCTTATTTGCTTTTTCAAGCCGGACGGCATGAACATGAGATTAGATGGCAACCGGCCAAGCAGCGCCCGGTCTGAGGCACACCCACGGCCCGGGAGCATCGAGAACACGCAAAGCCCAAGGACTCTCGGCAGATATTTATTAAATGCATCACGCTGATGGCACAGGCCTTGACTGCAGCTCTCTCAGGAAAAATCATTATTATTTCCCCAGCCGGTAAGTCGGCGTGTGTTGATCTTCCGCGTATTTTTTAACCGAGATACGTTACGGTTTCCCTTTATGGTGGTTAACGCTCAGCATGCCAATTACTTCGGATTTATTCCGTTTGACATCATCTCCTAAATTGGATTTTTGCCTCTTTGCGCCCTGATAACTCATCCAAGCATCCACTTTATTGCTTCTGTTCGTAATACCTGAAGCCGTGTGCTTATTAGTTATTCAGACCATTCCTTGGCGTCCCCGTTTCCGTGCAAGGAGCTGGCACAGATCTTCTTGGGCTGGTGGGACGGGTGCCCTATCTTGCCTTCCTGGCTGCAAGATCCTCTCCGCTGACCAAGACTGTGCCTAGAGGCTACGGTTCCCGGGCAAGCCGACGTTGTCTGCTGTTGGGGACAAGTTTCCACCACTCAGCAAGGCTGGTCCTACTGTTCCAGGATACACCTCTCAGCCGGTGCGGTTGCCTCCCGGGTGGGTTCTTCCACTTCCCGGATGTCTCCCCCAAGCCAGGTTGTCTTTCGGGGTCACGAGGCCACGCAGAACCTGGGCAGGTGCACCAGCACCCCTGACAAGAGGCAGCCTGTAGGGGGACGAGCGCGGGTCCCTGAGCCAGGCGTCGGCCTTCTGACTCAGGGCGAGCGACCTGGCCTTCTCGGCTCCATTTCCTCCCCCAGCAAAATGAGGGTAATAAAGAGAACCCACCTCAAAAGGCGGATGACACATTAGAGATAATTATGCTAGGTCTGGGTCTATGCCGACTAAGCCTTATGTAAGCCCCTAAATCAACAACCCTTGGCATTTCCAAAGCATGAGCTGTGTGGCCCTTCCCTCTCCACCAAATGCTTTTCCAGCTGACTCAGGTCATGCCCCAGCAGGGACCCTCAGGTCCTCATGAACGGCACCCCAGCCACGGTGTCGGGCATGCCCTTGCGTCTGCCTTAGCCTACTTTGGTGGGATGGGACACGTAGACCACGGATGCTGGTCTCGAAGCCTCAAGGACCCCCAAAACTGAGGCCATAGAAGAAACCCAAAGATCAAGGCTGGCAAGGGCACAGATCCACCTCCCGTGGGCCCTGAACTTGGGACCCCGTGGAGCCTGTTGTGGTCATGCTCTGGATGGCAAGGGGACACTTCTCTCCGCTTCCATTGGCCATTTCATTGTGCCTCTTCCACTGAGGCTACGTTCAGGGTGGGCGGGCAGATGACAGGTGATGGATCCCAGAAGGTCTTTGAACCCGACCTGTTCCTCCCCGCCACCGCCACCCCCCCTCGCCCCCGGCCAGCCCCAGCCCATCCATCCACTGTTTTAACCATTCCAACTGTAGCACCTACAATGCCCCAGGCATCGTGCTGGGCCCTGGGGATACAGTGGTGAACAAAATCAGGGCAGTCCCTGGTCGCGTGGAGCTCACAGGCTGGTAGGGGACAGTTGTAAGCCACTGCAGTAAATACTCTAATAAGGGCGCATAGGGCGCTCCGTCTTGGGGTACTGGGCACCCGTGAGGTCAGGAAAGGCTTCCCAGAGGCTCCAAACTTGGCCAGCAGCTCTCTCACCTCTGGGAGGCCCTCTTTCCAGAAGCCTCCTCAAACAGACTCCCCACAGGGCACTCCACAGGTCGCGCAGGCAAGGACAGCCCTCCGTCCTGGGGATGCCCCGCGCGGGCTTGAACTGGGAGCCTGACGCACCCAAGCAACATGCCCAGCAGCACCGCGCCTGGCCCAGAGCAAGTCAGTGAAAGGAAAAGGGAACTTTTTTAATCCTTCCAGGCTTTTAGCCAAAGAGAGGGGCTTATCTGATTAGGGTAGTCATTTACCAAACACTCCTTCTTCCATGGACTCAGCAGAGGTGCGGGTTACTGACAGAAGTCACATGACAGCGGACCCAGGACACCTGCAGGGACACACTTCCCTTGAGACCCCTGGGCTTCCCATAAGGGCTTATGAATCTTCGCCCACGGTGATTTCTCGCAGCTTTATTTTGCTGACGAAATAGCAGTAACTTGCCTTTCCCGTAGCAAGAAGGTTTTCTTTCTTTCCCTCCTCTTCTTCTCATTTGCCTCTGCGTGTTTTCCTGTCCGCTAACATCCGCTTCTTTCTTGGCTCCAAAGTAAAGCAAATTAACCAGGACGAAAATGCTCTGTGAAGAGGCATCCTCATCCAGCAGCAGCTCCCAGCAAAGGGAAATTCGCCTCTCTTCAATTCCTCCTAATTATCCATTTCCTTTCTCCTCCCCATCTTGAACGTAATGGCTGCGCGAGGAGTTTCTCCCTAGATGAGAATTTGAAGCAGCGAAGGGGCCAGTAATGACTCAGCCTTCTTTCCCAGACTCTCGCGTATTGGTGATCGTGGGCCGAACATTCCTGAGAGGTGAGGGAAAAGAGCGGACGGGCCGGCCTGAGTGATGTTCCCCCCAAAGCGTGTTGTTATCGCTTTGCTGTCGGGTATTTACTACCCACTTATAGTGCGTCTGGTGGGAAGCGGAGCGGCGGAAAGTTCAAAATCAATCCTGAGAACAATGCTTTCTCCAACTTGCAGCTTGTGGTTGAGGTTTGGTTGCACGCGCATTTACAGGCGGTGAAGGTAAGCGGCTGGATCAGATAGCCGGGCTTGGAACCTGCCTCCCTAGAAGGCAGCTCCCCCCCTCCCTGCCCCCCCACCAAACGGAGGTCACAGACTTGCCCCGCCCCACCCCCACCTGCTAAAACTGGAACCCGCCTAGCCGTTACCATGGTAACATTAGGATCCACTGCATTTTTTTTTTTTTTAAATGGGTGACTTTTTACTGCCAGTCACTGCCTCCAGTTCAGACCCATCCCAAGCTGCAGACCTGGAGACAGAGTTGCTTCCTGGGCATCTGTCTCTTCACGGGGTCACCCAGTCACCTCAAACTCAACCCGTCTGAAGCTGACCGAGAACGTTCCCCGCTAGAACCTACCTGTGCCTCCTTCCAGCCTCTCGTCGCCTTCAAGCACGATGGAGTTGGATAGACGGCCCGCCTGCTCAGCTTCTAGAAAGGAAGACGGGAATTAGGTTAGCGGAACAGCAACGTTTAAGAGAAGGCCAGCGAGGGCTAAGGGCGCGGTGCCCTTCAAACATTCGCGTTGGCTGCTTGCGGGAAAGCCAAAGTCATTCAAGGAAAAGCCATTCGCTCATCATGGAGAAGTGTCCACGGCCATGGTGAGCCCCGAGAGCTGGGTCACGCAAGAACTGTGGACAGCTACCCGCAGGGAGTGACATGGCCAGGGTGAGTCCCTTTCTCACCGACCTGCAGGCAGATGAAAGTGCAGAGAGTGAAAGGTGGAGGGGGGGGTGCGGGGAGCAAAAGCTGTTCTGGAGACTTCCAAAATGGGAGCGGCTGGCCCTTGGGAAATCTGTCAGCAATGGCCTCAGGACCATCCCTGGCTGGTCTGATGGCCTCCCACCTGCCCCCCTGCACTATTGAGCTGTCTATACCAGAGCTCCGGAAACGCCCCCACAACTGTGACCCCAGCCCAAACCCGGCCCTGGATGCGGAGCCAAATGCCTTCCACCCTCCTTGGCTCTCCTTCTGATGGGCACTGGAGCTCTTCAGTCGCCCCCTGCTGGCCCACGGCGCCATCAGAATCTCGAGGGATGCTTTTAACTACCCACCCTGGTAGTTGCTTTTCCTGTTAGCCTTACCCTCCTGAAACAATGCATTTAGAGAGAAATGCAGAACCGAAAGCTACGCGTGTAGCATCCAGAGCAAAGCTGCCTGAGGCCTGAGCTGGAAGGATCATCTCAAAGCCAGCTGCCCTCTGATATTTAGAAGTTTCCTTACGAACGGACAGCTGCTCCCCCCCCCGACCCCCGCACCTGCTGGTGAGCACAGCCACGGAGGCACCGGGCTTTCCTGCCACCCGGTGAGCAGAGGTTGGCCTCCCGGGGGTCCAGACAGGCAGGGCCCCCCGGCAGCAATTTTGATGGCGTGGAGGCAGCAGGGGCAGGGTGACGAGAACTAGCCCAAGTTCACGGTAGCCTTTTGACGGTGACCTAGATGTACAATCATGAAGCTAGAGGCTGGCTGCCTGCTCTTCAAGGGCTGAAAGACCAGTCCTGGGGTGTGACCCGATTTATAAGCCGCTTTCCATGTGGCAATGATTCTGTAAGCAAGCTAGTATCCTCTACGGGGCACCTTTCTGACGAAATTCACTTGGGAGGATTCTGTCCTCTGCAAGTCCACCCTGAACCCAGACTCAGGGTCTGCAAACCGCCCAGCTCTTGTGTGCATGGCATTGCAAAGAAGGGATTTTAGGGGAAAAGGAATTACGGATACAGTGGTGTCTGCGCGTGCGTGCGTGCGTGCGTGTGCGTGTGTGCGGGCGTAGTTTAGAAAATCACTTGTTACACGACAAATATATATGAGCCTTCAAAAAGACATTTTGTTTGAAGATAGTCGTTATACAGTAGACGACTCAGTCAACACCACGTCCAAGTGATGGAAATTACCATCCCCACTGAGGCGCGACAGACATCGTGTGCCCTCTGCTGCGAGACTTTGGGAAGGACATAATGTCACTTTTTCCATCGCCAGTGGGGGATTCACAGCTTCGATCCAATCATGAGGAAACACCAAACAAACCCCAAATAAGTGGCATTCTATTTACAAGGTGGGGAGGGAGGCGCTGATGAGGAATTGAATTCCTTAAAAATGTTGCGGCCATGGGTGGGTCAGTCGGCTGAGTGTCCGACTCTTGACCTCAGCTCAGGTCTTGATCTCAGGGTCATAAGTTCGAGTGCCGCCTGGGGCTCTGTGCTGGCTGTGACGCCTACTTAAAACAAAATGTTGCTGTCATAAAAGATAAAGGCCGAGGAAATGTTCCAGATTAAAAGAAGCTAAAGAGACATCACAACTAAACAGAATACCTGATCCTAGGCTGGAGCCTAGCCTGGAGTAAAGCCTATTATAGGTATATATACTTTTTTAATGTTTATTTATTTCTGAGAGACAGAGCACGAGTCAGGGAGGGGCAGAGAGAGAGGGAGACACAGAATCGGAAGCAGGCTCCAGGCTCTGAGCCATCAGCACAGAGCCCGATGCGGGGTCCGAACCCGCAAACTGCAAATCATGACCTGAGCCGAAGTCGGTCGCCTAACCGACTGAGCCACCCAGGAGCCACCCAGGAGCCCGTGGAGTAAAGTACATTATTGAGCCAACTGACAAAATTTGGGAAATGAACAGTAGACTGAGTTAAAAGTATGAAGCTGACGATTCTGGGTTTGTGTAAATGAATATCCTCGTTCTTGGAAAACACATTGGAGTATTCCAGAGCAAAGGTCCTTGGTGCTATGTAGCTTACTCCCAAATGGTTCCGAAAAAAATTGAGAGAGAGAAAGAAAGAAGGGGGCAGGGGGACAAAGAAAATAGGACAGTAAAGCCGATGGGTTAAAATGTTACCAATACAGCGACTCTAAGTAAAAGGTGTGTAAGACATCCTTTGTACTATTCTTATTTTTGCAGTTTTTCTGTAAACTCGACATTACGTCCAAGTAAAAAGTTAAAACAAATGCTGTTTCTCTACCTCTGTATTTTAGATCTCGCCAGAATTAGGATGCCTGCCTCCTCGGGGCCAGGCCAGCTCTAATTCTCTCGGTGGGAAGGAGACAGAGCCACAGACACCACGGGGGCTCCTGTCCCTCGATGTCCCGTGAGCACACTGCCGAGCAAAGTCCAGGTTGACTCGCACCATGCCGGTCCTCTGTCTGAAGGGAGGCTTCGAGCACCCAGCCTGTCCTGGACCCCATGGCAGGGGCCACTTTCATTGCCCTGGAAGAGACCATAGCACAGCTGTCCACCCCTTGCTGGGCCGTGGGCACAGAGTGGGGGGGAGCACAGTGGTTCCGCTCAGTTTCTAAAACTGTCAGGCCTTTGGTACTAATCGTGATCTTGCATTACCCTTTTCAAGAGACTGAGTGACAAGCCTCCTCCTAATTAAAAAACAAAAAAATTAACATTTCTTTTATTTCTGAGAGAGAGACACAGTGTGAGCAGGGGAGGCGCAGAGGGAGAGGGAGACACAGAATCCGAAGCGGGCTCCGGGCTCTGAGCGGTCGGCACGGAGCCCGACGCGGGGATCGAACTTAGAAATTGCAAGATCGTGCGGTGAGCCGAGGTCAGACGCTTCACCGACTGGGCCACCCGGGCCCCAAATCTCCTCTTTGTTTTAAAGAAACCTAAGACACGAACAAGCAGATTGTTTATCTTAGGACTCTGTGAGGCTTTGTCCCCAGGATGTACGTCACTGTTAGGACAGCAGAGGGAATCTTGGGAAAGAAACCCCTGGGGAAAGTGACCCAAAACCAGATGCTGAAAGTAGGTTGAAGGCAGCAAAGTGTGAGGTTCCGGGGACACAACGGTAGACGAGGGAGGTCCCAGGGCCAGCGGTCACCCCAAGGAAGCCAGTCAGGAGAGGCAAGACCCGGCCACACGTCTAGGGTGAGAAGAGGCAAAGTTGCAGCTCAGAGCCTCGAGGACCCTAGGCCTGCCACACAACAGGGTCCCAACCCTGCTGCAGGATTGGGCCCCAATGTCAGGGTAGAGGGGCTACCAAATGACCTTGTGCTGAGACCGAGTCCACTAGGACTTTTCCAACTGCAAGGACCAGAACCCCACCATGACCTAGGGGAGCCCAGGATTCTAGGCTATCCGTGGAAGCCAAGAGCAGAGTTGATGCTGGACCCAGGAACCTAAACCGGAAATGGAATCATGGAGGAGCTTCGACACCACCCCCTCGGGTCCTTGTCTCTGCTTCCCTCTGCAATTTGCTTCATTTCTCTCTTTTGGATCCGCTTTCTCTGTCTCTCAGACCCCATAGCTGCAAACGGAAGTGGCCAACAACGTCCACACCACGGTTCGCCGCCCGGAGAAAGAGAGACTGATTTTTCTGTCAGGCCCGGTGGTAAGCTCCTTTGTGAGGGGATGGCTCAGATTTTGTAGTCTGCCCACCCCGGGGGCTAAGTGACTCTAGAAGGAAGCCTGGTTGCATTGTTAAAAACATGGCGGCCTCTGGGGCGCCTGGGTGGCTCAGTCGGTTGAGCATCCGGCTTTGGCTCAGCTCATGATCTCGCGGTTCGTGGGTTCAAGCCCCGCGTTGGGCTCTGTGCTGGTGGCTGAGAGCCTGGGGCCTGCTTCGGATTCTGTGTCTCCCCCTCTCTCTCTCTCTGCCCCTCCCCTGCTTCTGCTCTGTCTCTCTCTAAAATAAATAAACATTAAAAAAAAAGGTTTTTAAACATGGCGGCCTCCAGGGATAGATGGATGGATGCATGGACGGACGGATGGATGGATGGATGGAGTGTGGGCGTGGCAGTTCCCAAAAAGACTGAGAAGACCACCCAACAGAATACGGTCCAGAGGGGGTCTGCTGAGGCAGGCTGCAGAATTAGGGGACTTTGTTATATGTCTCGGCTTCAGGGCTGCTTCTTTGGGGCTATTCTGACAAAGCCTGAGACGGGTTGTCACTGGGCATGTGATTAATAAAAGGTCTGATTGACAACCAAAGCCTCTAACTCAAGAGACAAATGTGAAGCCCAGGGGTGAGGATTAGGCGCTGACTTCTCTTAGGACCAGGACTTCTTAACATCCCTGCTCTCGCCAGTTAGGTGAACACATCAGGAATGGCCCTGTCGTGTGCCTCCGTGCTCGGCCCTTGGCACTCAGCACTGCCTGGGCTCTCCTGGGAGAGAGTGGGGGGGCTTCTCCCTCTGGGTTGGAAACAGCCTGAGAGGCAAGCAGTGGGCAAGGTTTGCTGGGTGGGAGGGGTTGGAAAGAATCCAGCGAACGGGGGCAGAGAGGAGAGCCGCGCAGGCAAGACCCGTCCCCCCACAGAGCCCAGCCGGGAGAAGGTTCCAGGGAGGCTGGAGGCATGCCTGCAGAGAGCAGGGAGAGCCACACTACCAGGTGGCTTGGCCCCTGTGACCAGCTTTGTCCCCAGCACCCCATTCCCGGGTTGCATCCCTACATTACAAGGGGCAAACGGCTCGGCCCTGCGAGGTAGCCACTCATTCATTCATTCGCCATTGAACTAACATTTTTTAATTCACATATACATCAAGCTCTGTGCTCTAGCGAGCATTCTGGGATGAAGTCGGATGAGACAGCCACAGAAGCCTTAACACGATCCATACTTTAAGGTAAGGACGAGCAGAGTGCCCGGGAGAAGAGGGGGAGTCCCAGGGGCACCTGGGTGAACTGGGGACAGCTTCGCGGAGGAGGAATTTTGAGCCGAGGTGTGAAAGATGACCCCACAGAGTGTGCTACAGCACACAGGGATCTCGGGATCCCTGGGTTTTTGCCCTGAGTCTGTGACCACGGCGTGGGGGCTAAGTCAAGGCATGAGAAGGGTCAAGGGTGCAGAACATAAGGAGACATCACTGTCAGGGTCATGCAGACGCAGGCTGAGCAGCTCCCTAAGTCGGGAGCCCCAGGGCCCTGGCTTCGCCACCCCTGCCCCAGGCCCCAGCTCGGATTCCACCTCTAGCTTTGTCTTCTCAGCAAGTCACTTCACGGGCTGGGCTCCGCTTCTTCATCGAAAGGCCCCCGGCTGGCTCGGGAGGTGGAGGGAGGACCCCCCTCTCTCTCAAAGAGCCCATGATCGTTCCTCCCCAGGGTGGCAGGTGCATTAGCGGACCTCACTGCGGAGTCCCAGGTAGGTGCCCAAAGAGCGGACGGAGCCCCCCTCACGCCTCGAGCCAGGCCCCGGGGCCTGGAATAGGGATTCTCTTTTCTTTTGCTCTCTCTGCTTTTCCTGCTTCCTGGTAGCTTCAGGCTCCCTCCTCCAGGTAGCTCGGGAAGCCGAAGTCACTGCATCCCTGTTCACAGTGAAGGAATTAGATTTCTAATAAGGTCTGTATCGGAAATGAGCTTCTTAAACACCAGGCTGAGCAGTTCCACATTATAACTGAGGGGAAAAGAGCCTGAAAAATCATTAAGCTCTGTGCTTGGGGAATGGAAGATGAGCCACGAGAGAAGGCCCTCCCAGGGACTCCGTCTGCAAAATCATTGGTGTGAGACGCGGGGTGGGGGATGGATTTTCTGGCCTCTCCTGGCAAGTAGAAAGAAGGAGGTACTCAGGGCAATGTTTAGGGGTTGGACACCTTGCAATGGCAGCTGGCTTCTGGCCCTGCGGAGCTCAGATCCTTCTATCTGACCGACTACTGAATAATCCATTCGGACACTCCCACGAGGACCCCAAATTCAACGTGCCCTAAACAGGATGTATCATCCCTTCCAAACCATTACCCGGCCACGCTCCCCACCACGGACCATCTGGTCTCCTAGCAGGAAACCACGGAGTCCCTAGATGTTCTGGACAATCCCCTCGCGCTCATCCAGTGCAACACCTGTTGCTGAAGCCCTGAGGTCGAGCCCCCGGGGGGTTCACGATGCCCTTGCCTCTGCGTTTTCTCCCCCATTGCCCTCATCACTTCTTGCCTGGATCATGCAGTGGCCTCCTAACCCACCCCCTCTTCAGCCCAGCTCTTTCCCAGACAACCAAACTCATCACCACCCAGATTAAGAGAGAGAGAGAGAGAGCACTGCCCTTTCCTTAGTGGCCCATGCAGCCCTCCCTGGACTCCTTCTCGCTCCCCCTGACAAGGACCACGGTCCCGACGCTCACTAGGCTTTTGCATTCTCTACACACATTCCAGAGTCAGATTCTGGGGTTCTGGAGAACTAATCTGTTTTTTTTTTTAATGTTTTATTTATTTTTGAGAGAGAGAGAGACAAAGTGTGAGCGGGGGAAGGGCAGAGAGACAGGGAGACACAGAATCTGAAGCAGGTTCCAGGCTCTGAGCTATCAGCACAGAGCTCGATGCAGGGCTCGAACCCGCAAAGTGCGAGATCATGACCTGAGCCGAAGTTGGACGCTTAGCTGACCCAGCCACCCAGTTGGATTTTTTTAATTGAGATTTTATTGACTCTCTAGATTAATTAGAGTGAGATTGACATCTTTAAAACATCAAGTCTCTAATCCACATCTGTTCTTTTTTTTAATGCTTATTTATTTATTTTTGAGAGAGAGAGAGAAGGAGAGAGAGAGTGTGCGAGCAGGGGTGGGGCAGAGAGAGAGGGAGAGAGAGAATCCCAAGCAGGCTCAGTGCTGTCAGCACAGAGCCTGATGCAGGGCTTGAACTCATGAACCGTGAGATCATGACCTGAGCTGATACCAAGAGTCGGATGCTTAACTGACTGAGCCACCCAGGCGCCCCTCCAAGTCTGCTCTAATCTGTCTGTTCCTCTGGGTCTACTTTCACGCATTTCAATAAAGACCACAGAAGTCTTGTAAACATTTAGTTTTATTTGTTTGGGGGATTTCTATGCCGTCCTCTGTTTGCTGCTATTATATCAAAATGTAATTGCTTTTATATTGATCTTGGATCCAGAAGCCTTTCATTTAATTTAATTTAATTTCTGCAGAACCTACATGGTTTTTTGAGCATTACCAAAAGTGTGTTCCTTTATGGGGCGCCTGGGTGGCTCAGTCGGTTAAGCATCGATTTCGGCTCAGGTCACGATCTCACAGTTCGTGAGTTTGAGCCCCGCGTCGGGCTCTGTGCTGACAGCTCACAGCCTGGAGCCTGCTTCGGATTCTGTGTCTCCCTTTCTCTCTGCCCCTCCCTTGCTAATGCTCTCTCTCTCACTCTCTCTCAAATAAACATTAAAAAAAAAAATTAAAAAAAAAAGAGAGATAACAGGATCAAACAAGGCCATGGGGTGCCTGGATGGCTGAGTCGGTTAAGCGTACGACTTTGGCTCAGGCTACGATCTCATGGTTCATGATTCGAGCCCTGCATCAGGCTCTCCGTGTGGGGCCCATTCAGATCCTCTGTCCCCCTCTCTGTACCCCTTCCCCACTTGTGCTCGCTCATAAAAATAAACATTAAAAATAATAGTAATAAAAACAAAGCCGTGACATTCTGGAGGCAGATAGTTCACAGATTACCGACACAGGCATTTTGCCTTTTGACCTCTCCCTCCTATCCCCCTTGGGACCTTGCCACTGCTGTTAGGCATGTTTTCTAGAAGGCAGGAAGAGAACGATTTTATTTTCCACAAGCACCCCTGGTAAGCATTTAGAAAAAGGTAAAAGTTCAAACTTACCTAAAATGGGGATTTGGAGCAACCTTTTAATGCCAATTAATTACCTGTGTTTTTCCAGACGAATTCCTCTGCAGCCTTTGGCGACAGCGCTCTGTCTGTGTGAATGTAGCACCGGACAGGGGGGGAGCGGTGTCCAGGCAGAAGCTTCGGGAACTCCCGCTCGGGCTAGGAGTTCACGTCAAGTATGTTGGGTGTATCCCCCCAGATGTCGTACTACAGTTACCTCCTAGAAGAGAAAAAATATTGGGGGAATCAAACTGCCTGACTAGGAAAGCTGATTATTTTCCTTCCTTTTATCTGTTGCTTGGGGGAAAAAAGAGTTCTTTTTTTTTTTACGAGTTTATTTTTGTTTATTTATTTTTATTTTAGAAAGAGAGAGAGAGGGAGGGAGGGAGGAAGTGGGAGAGGGGCAGAGGGAGAGAGAGAGAGAGAGAGAAAATCTTAAGCAGCTCCCACACTCAGCTCAGAGCCCAACACAGGGCTCAATCTCAGGAACCGTGAGATCATGACCTGAGCCTAAATCAAGAGTCAGATGTTTAACCAACTGACCCATCCAGGAGCTCCAGGAGAAAGAATTCTTTTTTTTTTAATGTTTATTTATTTTGAGACAGAGAGAGACAGAGCATGAATGGGGGAGGGTCAGAGAGAGAGGGAGACACAGAATCCGAAACAGGCTCCAGGCTCTGAGCCGTCAGCACAGAGCCCAATGTGGGGCTCGAACTCACGGACAGTGAGATTGTGACCTGAGCCGAAGTCGGACCCTTAACCAACTGAGCCACCCAGGCGCCCCGAGAAAGAATTCTTTAAAAAAAAAATCCATGACTAACACCCAAGCAGCTACGTTCTAGAACAAGCACATCCGGTATAATAAGCCTGATAAGCTATAGCGTTAGACCCTGACTCGCTAGCCTCAGCCAGGGTCCCGGGCTCAAGCACCAGAGAATTCCTCGCAGAGCCTCTCGAGTCACCTCTGCTGTGTTGTGTTTGCTGTCGCCTCCCCGGAACTCAGCGTGTTTTGACTCCATCAGCTTCTAAACCAATGCCTCCCACACCATGCCAGGGCACGGGTATGATCCTTTCCTTCGGATAGGACAAACGTCTGAGGGCACGCTTACACGGGGGCGCCCCATCCTGGAAAATCTACTGCCCCCTGGGGGTCCCCGGAAGCAGCTGACACTTGCCACAACAGCAGGGACGATTTCACAAAATTGCGCCTCCTGATTAGAGCCCCACCTAACCCTCACTTGCTCATCAGACCAGTGACGCGAAGGAGGAGGGATCGCGGTGGCCTCCCACCTCGCCTTCACTTTAGTCGCCTGTGGGGGGCCGGGCCCCGGTGCCAGGCTGAGACCGGGTTGAGCAACGTTCCCTGTTGACTCAAGCCAACCCGGTGGTTCCCCCTCCCATTCCCCCACTTTCAAGGGCATACGAAAGCCTTGTCAAGGCTGAGAAAGTTAATTCCCGAAGCCTGTGGTCTGCAGGTGTTGGCAGTAATGCTACCTCCCTTTTTCTACCCCGAGTCAGATAGAAACAAACATGGGAATTGTGTTTTGCTAGCGATCTTATCAACAAGGTCTTGTGACCCGTCTAGAAAATGCACAAGAAACACAGAACTAAATGTTTTGGTGGGCAGCAATTATGTGAGACCTGTTTATCCTTAGAATGACCTAACCCATAAGAGTCTGGTTATAAAAGATTGTGTACAGCAACAATAAAGCCGTCACTTGGGCCATCAGCCCGGGGGACCCTCCTGTTCCCAAACTTTCTCTTCTCTCTTTTTTTCTTACATTCCCCTACCCTCAGGACCCTGATCTCGGTGTTTGTTGCGCCGGTCACGACAAGTGGCGCCCGAACAGGGACCTGAGACAACAAGGAGGAAAGCGAAAGCGGCCGGCGCGGCGTCTAATTCAGGTAGGGGAACTGTGCCAGCAGCACAGACGACGGGAGTAAAACTATGGGACAGAAACAGTCTAGGGAACAGGGATATTTTATAACTGCCTTGCAGGCTCTTATGAAGGAGAAGGGAATTAAGGTTTCTCAGTCAGCCCTTAGGGAATTTTTTGACATAGTGCGTGATTATTGCCCATGGTTTCCAGACGGGGGTACAGTTGATTTAAAGGATTGGCAGCGAGTTGGTCAGGAACTTAAAAATCAAATGAAGATTCGTGGAGCTGCGGTTCCAGGGACTTTGTGGTCTACTTGGACCTGTATTAAGGAGGTCCTTGATCCGCAGGATTCTATTGAAATAGTTTCTCTTAGCTCGGAAGCAGCCCAACCCTTAGTGACTTCAGATGCTCTTCTCCCTCCAGAAACTACTTTCAATGCCCTTTCGGGACAGTCACGGGTGCCTTCACCTTTACCTCCTCTCCCCCTCCTAGAACAGTTATCTGTGCAAGATCCAGAAAATAACGATGACTCTCCTTTTGGGGATCAGGGAGATGATGGGCCGTATTTGGAAGATCAGAGGAAGCCTGCCTTCTTGGCCCCTCTGGTCCAGAAGGTACCTTTAAAACGACCTTCTTTTCAGGCACAAGATAGAGGCTTACCTCGGCTGGCTTTCCCTATTACTCAGAATCAACAGTCCACTGAACCTTACCCCGTTATGGGAGCTACTCCTTTGCAGCGGACTCTGTATCAAGCAACACAGTATGGGGAAGACACCTCTGCTTTTCACGCTTACCCTGTTATTCAGCAGGGGGGACAGAGAGTGTACTCCGCCCTAAGTTTTAAATTGCTGAAAGATTTGAAATCCTCTGCAGCCCAGTATGGTCCAACAGCTACCTTTACCCTGTCTGTGCTTGATAATTTGAGCAGGGAGGCATTATGCCCAGGAGATTGGAAGGTCATCGCTCAGGCTTGTTTGAGTGTGGGAGATAACCTCTTGTGGAAAGCAGAATTTGCAGAGAATGCTGAAAAACAGGCTATGTATAATAAAAGAACTAACATACCAGTGGATTTTAACATGCTCACAGGTACAGGACAATATTATGATGTGGGCCTCCAGCTGAATTATCCTGAAATTGCGTATAATCAAATTAATACCTGTGCCATTACAGCTTGGAAAAAACTCCCCTCTACAGGTGGCAGAACTGAGGAATTGTCTAAAATTAGGCAAGGGCCAGATGAGAAGTAACAGGATTTCGTTGGGCGCCTTTTGACTGCAGTCAGTCGTATCGTTACTGATGGGGAGGCAGGTACCATTACTGTAAAACAACTGGCTTATGAAAATGCTAATTCTGCATGTCAGGCAGCCATTCGTCCTTGGAAAAATCAGGGTACCTTGGAGGATTATATCAGGCTATGTGCTGAGATTGGACCATCTTATATTCAGGGCATTACCTTGGCAGCCGCCTTAAAGGGAATAGACCCCTTACAGGTGCATGCCCAGCTTCAGGGTAAAAACGTAAGAACTAATCCAAGGAAGCTGGGTGGAACAGTGTGTTTCAAATGTGGCCAAAAGGGCCATATGAAGGCCCAATGTCATAGCACAAAAATAATTCCAACCACCCCCGGTTTGCCAAGTGGCCCTAACATTAATAATAAGCCGGCAATTATTTGTCCCTGATGTAGACGGGGGTGTCACTGGGTCAATGAATGCCGCTCTAAAACTGATTGTAATGGCAAACCTCTTCAGGGAAACTGGGAGCGGGGCCAGCCGCAGGCCCCTCAAACAATTGCGCCAATGTTCCCACAGGCGCCTTCTCACCCATTGCGTCCAACACTGGAGACCTCCCGGGTATTAGCCAACTACACCGCGGCACCCCCGCCAGTGCAGGACTAGATCTTGCCCCAGCTCAGTCCGTTTACCTCGAAGGAGGGCAGCCCCCTAAAGCCATCCCCACAGGGATATGGGGGCCTCTACCCAGGAATACTTGGGGGTTATTACTGGGAAGATCCAGCTGGACTCTTAAGGGACTGATGATCTGTCCTGGAGTTATTGATGAAGATCACACTGGAGAAATAAAAATTTTGGCCAGCTTAACTATGGGAACTTTGGTGCTTGAGCCCAAGACTCCCATAGCACAATTGATCTTGATACCCCGGATATCCTCCAATAATAAGGCTGTTAAACCTTATCGGGGAAATCGGGGGTTCGGCTCCACAGATCTTTATTGGGCTCAAGTGATCTCTGTAGAAAAGCCCATGCTTACATTGTATATCCAAGGAGTCCCTTTTGAGGGACTAGTGGATACAGGTGCAGATGTCTCAGTTATCGCTCAAAAAAATTGGCCTGTCACATGGCCTACTCAAGTGACTAATATTCCAATTAAAGGTGTTGGTTATGCCTCTGCTCCGTTGCAAGGCTCTGATTATTTACATCGGAGACTGCCTGATGGTATGACTGGAACTTTTCAGCCTTTTGTGTTGAACATAGATCTTAATCTCTGGGGCAGGGACATATTAACTGCAATGGATTTGACTCTGGAGACTAAGGCAGTCCCGATTCAAAAACAGGCTAATCTCGCTATGCACCTTATGAAGGAAATGGGCTATATTGAGGGGAAAGGCTTAGGGAAGGAGTTGCAAGGGAATCCTGAGCCCTATGCCCCCGAGCCTAAAAGAGACCATTTCGGATTGGGTTTTTCCTAGGGCCGTTGGAAATTCCCCACGCTATGCCTCTCCAGTGGATGACTTCCACTCCAGTGTGGGTTGACCAATGGCCCTTACCTACTGTTAAGAGGGAGGCTGCTGCTCACCTCATAGAGGAACAACTGCAATGAGGTCATTTAGTTCCCTCCACCAGTCCCTGGAACACCCCAATCTTTGTGATGAGAAAAAAGTCAAATAAATGGAGGTTGCTGCAGGATTTGAGAGCAATCAATGCTGTCATGAAGCCCATGGGGGCTTGGCAACCCGGCCTCCCTTCCCCATCGGCCATTCCTTTACAATATCAATTACTAGTTTTGGACTTAAAAGATTGTTTTTTTACCATTCCGTTGGCCCCTGGCGACGGAGAACATTTTGCATTCTCCCTGCCTTCCACGAACTTACAGGAACCTGCTAAGCGGTATCAGTGGCAGGTCTTACCGCAAGGCATGGCCAACAGGCCGACTTTATGTCAAGAGTTTGTGGCCAGAGCAATTGCCCCTTTTAGACAGAGTTTTCCCCATGTATATTGCATCCATTATATGGGTGACTTACTTTTGGCTGCTGAAACGGAGGAATTATTACAGGAGGCTTTTATTTCTCTTCAAAGATGCCTTAAAGCATAGAATTTGATTGTTGCCCCTGAGAAAATTCAAAGGGAAGCACCTTTTGAATACCTAGGGTATCTCATCTCCAAATCAACTGTCCGACCTCAGAAAGTATCAGTTAGAACCGGACATTTGACTACTCTAAATGATTTTCAGAAATTATTAGGAGATATAAACTGGATTAGAAATACACTAGGAGTCACCACAGAACAATCACTGCCTTTGTTTAATATTCTAAAAGGAGATAGTTCTCCAGTATCCCTGCGAAGTCTCACTCAGGAAGCTAAAGAAGCTATAAGACATATAGAACAGGCCATTCAGCAGGCCCAAGTCACTAGAACTGACCCTTCTCAGCCTTTGTATCTAATAATATTAAAACCTCAGGTCATCCCCTTTGCAATTCTGTGGCAATCTCATGGTCCACTTGAATGGCTACATTTAGCCTTACACTCTCTGCATGTCATTAATCCTTTGCTATCTATGGTTTGTCTTCTCATCATTAGAGGAAGATCCCGAGCTGTTCAGCTCTTTGGACACGATCCAGAATTTATTGCATGTGCCTTTCTGACACAGAAGCTGGTGGACGCTGCTTTTGCTCAGTCCATCGAATGGCAACTTGCCTTGGCTGATTTTACAGGTCAAATTAAATTGCATTTACCTTCTGATTCTTTAATACAAGGTTTCAGTCTTATAGATATTTTGCCCTATAATCCTATTGTTTGTCAGCCGATTGAAGATGCTGCTTCCATTTTTGTGGATGCTAGTAAAGAGGGTAAAATTTCAGTGTATTATGTCACTTCCCAACATAAAAATTTGATCACTTTAAATTATACGACTAAATCTGTCCAAAGGGCCGAGCTTTATGCTGTACAGGTAGCCCTAAAAACTTACCCAGAGTCTATAAATGTCTATTCTGACAGTCAATACGTTGTCAAAGCCGTGTTGCAACTTCCCACTGCCTTTATACTGACAGCAGATGAAGAACTTTATCATCTATTTCATGCTATACAAAAACTTCTTAATTCACGGCACAGTCCAATTTATATTTCCCACATTCGAGCTCACACCGACCTGCCTGGTCCCCTAGTTGCTGGGAATCGGATAGCCGATGCAGCAAGCCATTTACTGCAAGTTCTGCCCATTACCACTCCTTTGGAAACAGCCAAAAGGAGTCATGATAATTTTCATCAGAATGCGGCAGCCCTTTGACGAGAATTCAAAATATCTCGTGAAGCGGCCAGACAAATTGTTAAACAGTGCGGCATCTGTCCACAATTCTTCCCACAGCCGGTCTATGCCACTAATCCCCGAGGTCTTCAGCCCAGCGATTTGTGGCAAATGGACGTCACCCAATATTTACCTTTTGGGAAATTGCAATATATACATGTGTCTGTAGATACTTGCTCAGGCTATATACATGCTTCAGCCCACTCGGGAGAAGCATTGGTTGATGTTCAGAATCACCTATTTTCTGCCTTTGCAGCAATGGGCAAACCTCATAAAATAAAAACTGACAATGGTAGTGCTTATACTTCTAAATCTTTTGCAGAATTTTGCCGCCGACTCCGAATTGAGCATACAACCGACATTGCTTATAATTCCACAGGACAGGCTATTGTTGAGCGAGCTCATCTGACTCTAAAACAATATCTGCAAAAACTTAAAGAAGGGGAGATATTAAAGGGAAAGATAAAGTATTCCCCACATGTACATCTCACTCTTGTGTTGTATGTTTTAAATTTTTTAAATGTCAATGAAGCAGGGATGACTGCCGCAGAGCGTCGCTGGGGAAAGAGTCAAGAACCTCTCTTGATGGCTAGATGGAAAGATATGCCGGAAGGCATTTGGCGAGGCCCAGACCCAGTCCTTCGAAAAGGGCGAGGGTGTGCTTGTGTTTTTCCACAGGATGAAGAAGCGCCACGCTGGGTCCCGCTTCGGCTCCTCAGAGACATTACGGTTGTGCCGAAAAATGGCCAAATTGACTGCGACGGAGCCCCCCCCAGAAGCGACAACGGCGGAGTCATAAGGCGGGTACACCCACCTGGGGACAGATAAAGAACCTGTTGACCCAGGCCACTGATGTAGTGATGGCCTCAGGTAGAGAGGTAACGGCCACACATGCCTTCTTGGCATGCCTGTGCATTCTAACTACAACCAGAGAGTCTGCCCTCTATTGGGGATACACGGTAGGTCCTCCTACAGTACAACCTGTGACATGGAGAGACCCCACACCCATAGTATACAGTAATCTCACCTTTATGGGAGGGGAAGATGCAGGGTTTTTGCCCACTGTGTCGGCCTCTATAAATTGGACGGCACTCTCCGCAGGAGTACCCATCTGCCTGCAAAGGGAGTCTATGCCGTACAAACTTGCTTATGGGTGTTTGGGTACGAAACCAGTAGGGCGCTCTGTTACTTATACATTGTGGCAAAATGGCAAGCGTCCTTCTGAATGGGTACCCCGCTCTGTTGCCGCTTATTGGCAAAAGAGAGAATTATTAGGAGAATGGACGTTTTTTGGACCGCGTGATCCCCCTCAGAATCTTCCTATATGTCCCTCAGCTGGTCGAGGCCTTACTGGGGACTCGCCTTGGGGTATATGTGCCCAATCCTCTTCATTGAGGATGACTCCTAAAGACATAAACTATACCATTACAGATTATTCCCGAAAGGCCCGGCTAGCTCAGTCGGTAGAGCATGGGACTCTTGATCCCAGGGTCGTGGGTCCACCTCCTAGCGAGGTACAGGTACGCCACAAGATTATCCCACAAGCCATTTTGCAATCCCCTGAAGGAAGAATTCATTCTGATCTTTGGAAGTTATATGCTACCTTTGATAAAATATATACTAATGACAGCTTTAGTTTTCCAGAATATTATGTTTCTCCAGTTCTGCAATTGCGTGCCTGTGTTCCTCCACCCTACTATCTGATTGTTGGAGATGGGACCGTTACTCCAGTGAAAGAAGACGGTCATCAGTTATACCGGCTGACGTGTCCTGCTTGTGCTTTGACCAATTGTCTACCAGTAGATGGACCCTCTAGAAGTGGAATGAAGGTTTATCTGGTCTTACAACCTCCCTACTGGATGTTGCCAGTACATGTTACAGGACCTTGGTATCCTAATTATGGGATGCAATTGGCCTTAGAAATCGGTAAACGGCTGCGCAGGACCAAACGGTTTCTTGGACTCTTGATTGCTGGACTCATAGCAGCAGTGACTGTAATTGCCTCTGCAACTGTATCTGTAATATCCTTACATGAAAGCGCCCAAACCGCATCCCATGTAAATGAATTGGCTCATAATGTATCCAAGGTGTTTGTCACTCAAGAACGAATAGATCGTAAATTGGAAGCCCAATTAGAGGCACTACAAGAAGCATTGATGTATCTTGGTGATCAGTTTGCTGTTTTGCGTACCAGACTTTCTTTAATTTGTCATGATGCATATAAGCCTATCTGTGTTACCCCTTTAGAGTATACCAATGTGACATGGGGACAAGTGCGTCGTCATTTACAAGGGGTTTGGCATGATGCTAATACTAGCTTAGACCTCTTACAGCTACAAGAAGAGATAAATGCTGTTGCAAGTAGCTCACTCAGTTTCCCTGACCCTGGAGATCTCGCAGAAACCATACTGCACCAACTTAATGGGTTTAATCCATTTAATATTCTTCAGCATTCCTTTTGGATCTTTATTGGAATTGTTTCCGTAATATCTGTTATACTTGTCTTGCTGTGTTATTTCTGGAGATGGGGTCTTACTGCCTTTACCACATACCAAGCCAGGATGCACATGTTGCAATTACAAACAATAGGGGGACGTGTGGGGGGCCGGGCCCCGGTGCCAGGCTGAGACCGGGTCGAGTAATGTTCCCCATTGACTCAAGCCAACCCGGTGGTCCCCCCTCCCATTCATGTGGGAGGCCGGGCCCCGGCGCCAGGCTGAGACCGGGTCGAGCAACGTTCCCCGTTGACTTAGCCAACCCGGTGGTCCCCCCTCCCATTCCCCCACTTTCAAGGGCATACGAAAGCCTTGTCAAGGCTGAGAAAGTTAATTCCCGAAGCCTGTGGTCTGCAGGTGTTGGCAGTAATGCTACCTCCCTTTTTCTACCCCGAGTCAGATAGAAACAAACATGGGAATTGTGTTTTGCTAGCGATCTTATCAACAAGGTCTTGTGACCCGTATAGAAAATGCACAAGAAACACAGAACTGAATGTTTTGGTGGGCAGCAATTATGTGAGACCTGTTTATCCTTAGAATGACCTAACCCATAAGAGTCTGGTTATAAAAGATTGTGTACAGCAACAATAAAGCCGTCACTTGGGCCATCAGCCCGGGGGACCCTCCTGTTCCCAAACTTTCTCTTCTCTCTTTTTTTCTTGCATTCCCCTACCCTCAGGACCCTGACCTCGGTGTTTGTCGCGCCGGTCGCGACAGTCACCCCAAGTGATTAACAGATTAACCCTCCCCTCCAAATAAAATAAGGAAGGGGATCTGAAGGGTTTTGCGATGATGTTTGTTCACGGTCGCGCCCCTGCTAACTTCTTTCTTTTCAGTCTAATGAATTGTCATTCTTTTCCTCCCACTCAAAAATGTTCGTGCTTAGGGAGTTTTGTTTGTTCATTTGTTTTGTTTTTTTATGGTTTCCAGTAAAAACCACGCTTGTTTTCCAGGACAACCTCTCTCCCGTGTTTTGCACCGAAGCCTGACTCAGCATTTCATTGAGTCAGAAGTGGCTTCTCGTTTTTAAAATAAAGGTTTCCGGCCTTCCTGGACATTCAGAGCTAAGTTCTTCACTAAACGTTAACGAGATTCTGAATCGTGGTTTTCATCTTGCTTGGTTGACTACTCGTGTTGCCGCGATACCGCTCTGAGAGTTTTTACGTCGGTGCAAACCAGAAATGGCTAAGTGCACGCAACAGAGAGGGTAAGTCAGGCAGAGAATATCCGTACCAGACCGCTGATAGCACTGAAGGGTCGTCAAAAAGTGTGGCTATAGAAAAAAGTGTTCTCAACAATAGCCAAATTATGGAAAGAGCCTAAATGTCCATCAACTGATGAATGGATAAAGAAATTGTGGTTTCTATACACAATGGAGTGCTACGTGGCAATGAGAAGGAATGAAATCTGGCCCTTTGTAGCAACGTGGATGGAACTGGAGAGTGTGATGCTAAGTGAAATAAGCCATACAGAGAAAGACAGATACCATATGTTTTCACGCTTAGGTGGATCCTGAGAAACTTAACAGAAACCCATGGGGGAGGGGAAGGGGAAAAAAAAAGAGGTTAGAGTGGGAGAGAGCCAAAGCATAAGAGACTCTTAAAAACTGAGAACAAACTGAGGGTTGATGGGGGGTGGGAGGGAGGGGAGGGTGGGCGATGGGTATTGAGGAGGGCACCTTTTGGGATGAGCACTGGGTGTTGTATGGAAACCAATCTGACAATAAACTTCATATATTGAAAAAAAAAGAGTGTTCATTTTTATCAAAAATTAAGTTAGGTACACTGATCTCTCTTTTGTAGGTATGTAGATCATGTACATGTGCTTAAAATGCACAGAAAGGGGGCCTGGGGGACAGTGGTAACAGCTAGGGAGCTAGTGTGGAGGCGGGGAATCAAGGGTTCCTCAAAAGAATAAGAATGAAAATATACTATGATGCAGTAATTCCATTACAGTGTATTTTTACCCAAAGAAAACGCAAACACTAATTCAAAGAGATACGTTTTTTGCAGCATTATTTACAACAGCCATGATATGGAAGCAACCTAAGTGTCCACTGATAGATGCGTGGATGAAGAAGGAGAGGTACATGTGAGTGGTATATATCAGTCATAAAAAAAAAAATTAGATCTTGTCACTTATGACGACGTGGATGGACCTAGAAGGCACGCTAAGTGCAGTCAGACAGCGAAAGACAAAAGCCATATGATTTCATTTATATGTGGAATCTACAAGCAAAACAGACCCACAAATACAAAGAACACACCGATGGTTGCCTACGAGGGGAGGGGGGCCGGATATGGACAAAATGGGTAAAGGGAAGTGGGAAGATACAGGCTTCCAGTTATGGGATGAGTAAGTCACAGTGAGGAAAGGCACAGCATAAGGCATATAATCAGTGGTATTATCGTTGTGCCGTGTGGGGACAGGTACCAGCTACAGTTGTGTGAGGGCCGCATAACGTACAGACTTGTCGAATCACTACGCCGACACTAATGAACGTGGGCCAACTGTGCTTCAGGAAAAAATGATCAAGAATATGGGGCACCTGGGGGGCTCAGTCAGTTAAGCATCTGACTCTTGATCTCAGCTCACGGTTCGTGGGTTTGAGCCCCGCATTGGGCTCCGAGCCCACAGTATGGAGCCTGCTTGGGATTCCCTCTCTCTGCCCCTCCCATGCTCTTTCTTTCTCTCAAAATAAGTAAATGGATTTTTAAAAACCTATAAAAATAATAATAAAAAGGGGGAAACTTGGACACAGACAGACACAGAGGGAGGACCATGTGAAGACACAGGGAGACCCATCTACAAGCCAGGAACGCCTGAAGCCACGAGACGCCAGAAGAGAGGCACGGAACAGATTCTCCTTCACAGCCGTCAGAATCCTGCCATCACCTGGATCTCAGGCTTACGGTTTCCAAAAGGTGAGACAGTACATTTCTGTTGTTTAAGCCGGAAAAAAAAAAAAAAGGTGGGGGGAGTGAGTTAAATTTCACTTTGATTACTTCTATGTCCCTGGATCTATTACAAGAAGAATGAATTACTTAGGTAATCTACATACGTGCGCGTGCCTACACACATCCGTCTGTCTGTCTGTATATAAAAGAGAACAGTGACTTTAAACTTTATTACACTTCCACAAAATTCATAGAGTGGTAGACTCACTCCTAGAGGGCTGAAAATTCTTCCTAAGCTTTAGCTTCTGGGCTTTGGAAGGCTGCCAGGATTCTCAACCTCGGATGAATGCTGGAGTCATCAGGAGCTTTCAAATCTCAATGCCCACGCCACAGCCTGGACCAATGAAGTCAGAATCTCTCTAAGAGACACTGGCTCCAGCCTTTTTTAAAGCTCCCCAGGCAGTTTCAGCCTGTGACCAAAGCTGAGAATCAGTCTTCCTCGGTAAACCCCTCAAGGGGAGCGTCTATGTCTGGTTTGTATTTCTGTGCTCACAGCACCGAAGTTAGTGACTTCTGTTAATATGGAGAGGAGATCTGGACCGTCCAATATTCTCAGAGGGGGTAAAAATCACAACGACCGGAAACTGAGTAATGTGTTAGAACTAATGCACCCAGATTCATAAGTTCACATAGACAGCATCATGCCCCTTTGGTGCCTTCAGAACATGTATCTTTACACACACACACACACACACACACACACACACACACACACACTCCTGTGGTGGGTATCTCCTCCGAGCCTGGGAATTTGGTGGGGGGGTTTCTTCGGTCAGGTGATATAACCCAGTAGAGCAAAGTGAAAGCCGTCAACCAGCTGTGCATGGACGTCAACAAGACTGTAAACCGAATTTCTAAGTCACGGTTGAGCAGAAGGCCCCGTGGGAAGGACCCCTCACCCTCCTCATGACATTGATGACATTCTTCCTGAGACATTGCCCGATCTTATCAGGGCCAGTGAGCTCCTTGGAACTTACCAACAAATCCTCACGAAGGGAGAATTTGGAAATTTGAAGGTCTTCAGATGTATCCTGGGGTTTTTTTCTCGCAGATGGTGCCAAAGGCTTCCTCTACGCCCCACACAGCTGGGGTTGCTGGGTCCGGCGGCTTCCTCAAAAACTTTATAGCTTTCAATGTTATTGACCCTTGGCCCTATCAGGTCTGTTACGAGGGAGTTAATGCTGAGGGCAGAGGGTCCATTTTCATTAGGCAGCACATCCGGAATTACTCTTGATATGGCCCTCTGAGCAGCTCAGGTGGTTATATTAACTGCCCAGCTGTCCATCTTTTGATGACAAGACCTCAGGGATAGAATGTCTGGTGTATGAGTGGATTGTAACTCTGTTACAAATATGCCTATAATATAGTAATGAGGTACTTTAAAAAAGAATCTACATACAGGGCGCCTAGGTGGCTCAGGCGGTTAAGCGTCCAACTTCGGCTCATGTCACGTTCTCGTGGTTTGTGAGTTCGAGCCCCACGTCGGGCTCTGTGCTGACCTGGCAGCCGGCAGCTTGCTTCAAATTCTGTGTCTCCCTCTCTTTCTCTGCCCTTCCCCGGCTCACACTCCATCTCTCTCTCTCTCTCTAGAAAACAAATAAACATTAAAAATATTTTTTTTAATATCTACATAACGCTCTACCTTGTGTCTTTCTTTAACAGGTATGAAATCTCTGCAACAGTATTCCCTTTCAAATCTTCTTAGGGTGCTATTGCTTTTTTTAAAATCCCCTCAGGCCATAGCTCCACAACAGATTTTGTGAAATCCTGTTACTTGTAGAACCTCTAAAACCAACGATCTTAATGTATTTTTAAAAAGTCAACGCGTCAGGCTCTGGGCTGATGGCTCGGAGCCTGGAGCCTGTTTCCGATTCTGTGTCTCCCTCTCTCTCTGCCCCTCCCCCGTTCATGCTCTGTCTCTCTCTGTCCCAAAAATAAATAAAAAACGTTGAAAAAAAAAAATTTAAAAAGTCAAGAGGCTCCTAATTATTTGCAAGGAGACAAACTACATTAAATCAACTATGTAAATTCTGGTATTATGAGTCAGATTATTTCCTCCAGAACACTCTAAAAGTTGCAAACTTTTCATCAAGACAGAAACCAAAAGACAGAGAGAAATTGAAACTGGGGGAACACTGCGGTCCTTTTGGCATGTCCCTGTTTAGGATGACATTTCAGAGCCCATCCCTGCTGGGCTGGTGTCTGCTCGCCCGGCCACACAATCACGTTTGTTCACGTCAGCTCTGGCCCCGACCTGCATCGTGTAAGGCACACACTTCCTGCTTCGTTCATTCATTGGTTACGTCATTCCGGTTAGAGTGTTTCTAGAAGCTGTGATAAAACACGTCTTCCCTTCCCTCCTGGTTCTCTCCATTGGAGTCCAGCCCGCTGGCCCCTCCCCCATCTCCCCTCCACTGCTCTCCTTCCCTGGCTTCAGAAATCCTGGGAGAGGCTGAACGGGTATCAGCATCAGGGGCCCAGGATGGGAGAAACCCCTGTGCTCAACGATGGGCTAACTCTACAGCCAGCAATCTGCACACGGGCTGCCTCCTTACTTAGAGCCTACATCACTCTGCCTTCCATAAAGACGCCGCTCAACAGACACTGGATAAGTAAATGAAGGAAGAAAAAGCCAGAAGCAAATCGTGACTTTGTGCTCGTGGGCACAATTATGAGTGGGTGAACAGCCCAAATTCTCTTGGCTCCAATAGCTCAAGCAATATCTCTCACTGTGGCCCCACTTCTCCTCCAAGGAGAAGATCCAAGATGGCGACCAGTCCCTCACCCTGGGCCAAACATTTCACAAACAGCACCTCTGTTGGTTCTCAACGTGACTCTACCTTCAGAGAAAAGAACGAAGCCTCCGAGGGGTTAAAGACTTTCCTGAAGCCACCCAGCAAGCAAGTGGCAGGGCCAAGATTCAGCCCAGATCCGTTTGATTCCAAAATCGACGTCCTCCCCGCCCCAACTCCCGCATCACCCCATGTCAGTACAGGGGGAAATGTGGCAGGTGTGTGCCAGCCTTAAATCTACACATTAAGTGAAGATTTAAATACCGTGCAGCCTGGGGCACCTGGGTTGGTGAGCATCCTTCCCCTGATTTCGGCTCAGGTCATGATCTCACGATCCGTGAGAACGAGCCCTGAGTCAGGCTCTGTGCCGACAGCACTGAGCCTGCTTGGGATTCACTCTCTCCCTCGCTCTCTGCTCCTTCCCACTTATGAACATCTGCGTGCATGCACTGTTTCTCTCTAAATAAATAAGCAAAAAAGAAAAAGAAATCAGCCTTTACTCTTCCTGTTTAGGAGATGCAGCCCCCAGTTCATGAAAGAAAAGTCTTCTTCACCAAAGAATGCCGGCTTCCAAAGGTAGAAGAAATGATAGAATTGGGAAGCCACCATTTTGCAAGCCCCCATGAAATAATTGATTGGGGTAAGGGCGATCAACGAATGTCACAAGCACACGCCACAAGAAGGTTGTGGGACGTAGGATCTTCGGCCATCACCCAAGCGTCACCCCAGGGGTGACTTGCCAATTCCAAGAGAACCATTTACTTCCACAAAGGCAAGTGCTGGCAGTCAACGGCGCCACCGAGGGAGCAAACTCAGCATCCCCAGCAATGGCCTCCTGACAAGGATGCAGCAGGGAGTATCCAGTATCACCTGTGCAGTAATTTTTCCAGATGTGCTTAACCTGCATTTAACCAAGTCTTTAGACATAACCTCCAGCGCACAGGAAATTCAATAGCCAGAATATGGAGGTAATGACACTACAAGGAAACAATTAGACATGTGGGATGTTTTACAAGACAAACTGGCCTAGTCTCTTCGGAAAATCAATAGGATAATGGAAAGCAGATCAATGCTTGCCTGGAACCAGGAGCAGAGAGGGTATGACTGCAGAGGGACACCGTGGAGCTTTCTGGGTGATAGAAATCTATGTCTTGTTTGGGATGATGGTTCCCTTGGCGTATACAATTGTTAAAACTAACGAACAGTACACTTACGGTGACTGAATTTATTACACGTAAGTTATACTTTGATACAGTTGATTTTTAAAACCGAAACAAGTGATCAGCATCACACAAAAAAGTGAAACCACCAGTCCATATTTAAATTGGCTAAAGAGCCACCCTAACCAGATATAATGAGAGAAGCTTGGTTAGACCCGAGCTTGGAAAAAAGGGACAACTAAGAAAGATATTTGGGGGATAATGAGAGGAATTGAAACATAAACTAGATACTAAATTGTACTGAGAAATTTAAAAATTTTTTCTTCGGGTTTATGGTAGGACAGTGTTCTTATTGTTAGAAGATGCTTATTGAATTATTTAGGAGAGAAATGTCATGAGGTCTGTAAGCTTAATTCCTTTTAAGTTTATTTATTTATTTGGAGAAAGAGGGAGAGAGCACAAGCGGGGGAGAGGGGCAGGAGAGAGAGGAGAGAGAGATTATCAAACAGGCTCCGCACTGTCAGCACAGAGCCCGACGGGGGGCTCGATCCCACGAACCATGAGATCAGGACCTGAGCCGAAATCAGGAGCCGGACATTTAACCCACTGACACACCCAGACGCCCCTGTAGCTTAATTTCTATACTAAAAGATATATATGAATATGTGGAAAGACAAAGCAGGTATAGCAAAAAGTTATCAATGGTTTAATTCTGTAGAAAGAATTCACTGATATGTGTTATGCTAGGCTTTCAGCAATTTTGCACTTCTCAAATTTTTAATAATAAAAATATAGAAAACAGTGCATGCCACCCAAATGGTGGTTTGGGGTCCTGTGGTTTGGGGTCAGTGTTCGGAAATCCCGGCCTTCTGGTGAGATTATCTTTTATGTCAAGCAGCCACCCCTTTCCATTGCTTCTTTCTTATTTATTTATTTATTTATAAATAAAAATTTTTTATTTATTATTTATTTATTTATAAATAAATAAATAATAAATAATGGAAGGAGATGGAAGGAGAGAGAGAATCCCAAGCAGGCCCTGCACCACCAGCACGGAGCCCAAGGCAGGGCTCGAACTCGCAAACCGGGAGAGCGTGACCTGAGCCGAAACCAAGAGTCAGACGTTTAACCAACTGCGCCATGCAGGCGTCCCTCCATTGCTTCTTCCGAAGGAGAAAGGACTCTAGAGAACCCCCAGCAAGGCATTTATGTAGCACTCTGTGACCTGGAAGGACTTTGGGCTCCTCCCCAATCCTTCACTTCTCCCCATCACAATGCTTTGGGGGTGAATGATTCTGTCAATTGCTAGAGAGTACTTTTCCATAAGACTAAAACGAAAAGATAAATTCGCTCCTGGAATCTGTCCATGAGAGAAGAGAGGCTAGAAAAATATGGGTCAAGAACAAACACACCGAGATTCTTCCTCCCCTAGGACCCTCGGGATGTTCCGCTTGAAGAACTCCGGCCAGACAGATGCTCATTCCTATCATTTCCTCCTCAAATCTCGCATCATTTCTTCAGTGAGGCCTCCCTTGCTTCGCCCCTCCCCATTGGCTCCCAATGCCAAGTGCAAAACCCACAGCGCCTGCTTTGTTTGGTTAGTTTGTACCTGTGCACCTGTTTTTGTCCTCTCACTTTAGATCTTTGTTTTCTGAAGCCAGCAGAGAACCAGATTCTGTTAATTTCCTGATCCAATTTGCCTTCTGCTCCTTGGTATGTGATTGAGAATGCGGTGGAACTGTCCACGGTCACTGCGAGCGCTCACGCAGGTGGCCTTACTTCTACCATGTGATTTTTAGCTTGCTGTTTATCGTGCGTGTTTCGTGTTTCTTTCTTCTCCTTTCCTACCTATCATTGACCTACTTTCTTTATTCTCTTATTTTCGTCTTCCCGTTTGAAAAATATATACTCGACTTCTATGACTGTAGCGTTACCCTGAAGACTTCTAAGCGTGTGTAACTTAGCAAACGTCTCAAGTGAGTATCTCACTCCTTCCTCCTAGAGGGCAGGACAAGAACCTCATTAATCTTTCATGCTAACCATCATCAGTCACGCTGATGATGCACATTATTATTTCATTCCGACTTGTCATTAAAATCCCCCAAACCTGCTTTCTTGTGTGTTTTACCGCTAATGCTGATTTAGATTTCCCAACGCGTTGACTAGCTCCTTTGCTCATCCAGCTTTTTGTTTCCCCTTCGTCCCTTCGGGTCCAATTTTCTTGGGCTGGAAAACATCCTTCGGCAGTTCTTCCGGTGAGGTTTTGTGAGAGGAAAGTTCTCTAGGCCTCAGCGTCTGACGGTGTGTCGATTGCGCCTTAACATCCCGGGCATAATTCACGGCTAAGAAATTCTGCCATACGGTTCTTTTCCTCGGCGGTTTAAAGCTGTCATTCCAGTGTCGGTGCTTTTCAGTCTTTCTAGAGGCTTTGAAGGTTCGGGCTGTGCTTTTGATGCCCTGTCGCTCTCTGCCTCGTCCGTGTGCGGACTTATTTGTATCTAAGACCCGGCGTGACCCTTCGATCTAAATGCTCAGCTTTTCTTTTCTTTATTTTTCTTTTTATTGCTGTGGCTATATCTTGCAGTCAAGAGTGCCTAGACTATGAGAAATGCAGTAAGCACCCGTGTGTCTACCACCAAATTAAGAGCTAGACCTCTACCTGTGCCTTAGAAGCCCTTCTGTCCTTCTCCCGGATCGCACCCCTCTCCTCCCTCCAACAGGCTGAATTTTAAATCAATAATTCCCTTGTTTTTCTCGAAGGCTCTGCCACAATCGGATGTGTGTCTACACAACATGTTTTGTTTTGTTTTTAACTTTGCGTATTATTCTACTTTATATTACCAGAATCCTATATTCTCCATTCTTCTATGAGTTGCCTTTCTCATTCAACAGTATGCCCTTGAGATACATCCTTCTTAACGCATGCAGCTGTAGTTGGTTTATTCTAAACCAGGGTGTAGAATGCCATTGCGCAAACGTTCCAGAAAATAAATATGTATGGGGTGAACGGATACGTGAATAAATAAATATACTCTCACACCCTGCCCCATTTTTTGACAACTGAATTTTGCTCTGAACATCAATTTTGGTTCCCTCAAAACTATTTGGTTTTTCCCACCCGTTGGCCCTATCACAACCTCTACATCATGCCCAGCCCAGTTTCTCAACCGGTATCTGACCCAGCTCCTCTCTACCTTAATAAATCCCTGGGGGTTATTTCACTTAAACTATAACTTACACTTAGGAAATCTAAATCTAAGTTACACTTGGGAAACCTTTTGTGATTAACCAACCAGTCAATTACTTTTTTAACGTTTTAAATTTTTATTTTTGAGACAGCACAAGCAGGGGAGGGGCGGGGAGGGGGGACAGAGGATCTGAAGCAGGCTCTGCGCCGACAGCAGTGAGCCCCATGAGGGGTTCGAACTCATGAACCGTGAGATCCTGACCCGAGCCGAAGTTGGAGGCTCAGCCGACTGAGCCACCAGGTGCCCCAGTCAATTACTTTTAAAAGAAGAAAAGACTGTAAAGAACACGTAACTCGATACCTATCTAGTGAGACACCCCCCTCACCACACACACACACACACACACACCCGGCAAATGAACAGCCAGCCACCTGCTAGAATGCATCGAGTATTAAGGAGCCCACGGCTTCATAAGGACACTCACTCCACTGGTAACTTTCACCTTGAAAGCTCTTCCTTCTACTCAGCTGAAACTCACTCCGGGTACCTCCCACCCTTGGAGGGTTAGTCTGAATTCTAGAGAGACACTCGAGAAATCTGTCTCCTTTTCACGGCCCTTCTGAAGTGCCTGCAAGTTATAAGCAGGTGCCTTTTGTCCCCGCTCCCTCCATACGCCCTCCACCCAAGTTCTTCCCTTTTCCGTGGTCACAGTTGTCTTCTCCTTTTGTCATTTCTTATTTACTATGATTTCTAGGTTTCTCTTAGTAGGCTGACCACTCTCTTCTGAGAGCTGTCCCATCTATCCATGTGATGGATGACATGATCTCAGGGAATGATTCCCCTGCCCCCAGAGATGTCTCACTACTTGAGTATTTGTAATCTGTACTAGTGCCTCACTACACTTGGTAGAATAGTTTAGATGTAAACACGCACAAGAAACAGTAGAACACCGAGTAATTCCTCTGTAAACCACACCTTGGACATCCTAGGTATACGTATATGGGGAAGAAACAAACATTAGAAAATCCTAAAGGTTCTATGCTGAGATGCTATGATGAAGTTCAGGCTTCTTGTTTAGGTAAGTTTGCATGAAATAATTGATCGTTTTGTGTGCTTTTATTTATGCATCTAACTCGTTTTCGCACCGGAATTCCAGGCTTGTAACAGTCTGGGGCTACAATTAGCCGAATCCTAAAAGGTTTTCTTTCTGCTGTAGTCTCTTAGACACCATATGTGAGGAATGTTTTTGTTAACAGCGATTAAAAACTATTCTGGTTTTTTCAGAATAAGGGCGAGCGGACCATGCAACCTACCGACCCATTTATTTCTAATTGTTAGTAATAGCAGCTAACATTATTTACACTTATACTGTGTAAGTTTGATTGTGATGAAACACGGAAACCCTTGAAGTGCACCACTGCCAGTGTTGGTGGTGTGCATTGTGTTGACAGTAGCTATCCTGAAAGTGAAGGAAAGGTTTCGGACAAGGACCAGTGTGATCAGATCAAACCAGACGCTTTGAAGTCAATTGGACATTTGAGGCATTTGGCAGAGTCGAAATTGAGGAATGGCTCAATTACCCCATGCTCTGTTTAAAAACATATGCAGACAGGGGCGCCTGGGTGGCTCAGTCAGTTAAGCGCCCGACTTCAGCTCAGGTCATGATCTCACGATATGTGAGTTCGAGCCCCGCGTCGGGCTCTGTGCTGACAGCTCAGAGCCTGGAGCCTGCTTCCGATTCTGTGTCTCCCTCTCTCTCTCTGCTCCTCCCCCGTTCATGCTCTGTCTCTCTCTGTCTCAAAAATAAATAAAACATTTAAAAAAATTTTTAAAATGACATATTCAGACAGTCTTGAAGAAAAAGAAACACTGGCATATTAAGACCTATTACAAAGCTACAGCAAGGAAGACTTTTTTTTTTTAACCAAATGATGCTAGGTCATATAGAAAAAAGGATCTTGACCCCCATTTCACAATATAACACAACAAAAATTCCAAATGGATTTCAGATCCAACTGTGAAAGGTAAAAACAATTAAACTCTTAGAGGAGAACATCTTCATGATTTTTGAAGGAGGCTAAGACTTCTTAAACAGGGTCCCCCAAAAAGTTACTATAAGAGAAAATATGAGTTGTATTACATGAAAATAAAGAATTCTGTTCATCATCAGGGGTGCCTGCCTGGGTGGCTTGGTTAAGTGACACGACTCTTGGTTTTGGCTCAGGTCATGATCTCCTCGTTCGTGAGATCAAGCCCAGCATTGGGCTCTGTGCTGACAGTGTAGAGCCTGCTTGGGACTCTCTCCCCTCCCAACCCCATCCTTCCCCGCTTGTGTGCACGTGCATGTGCGCACACACACTCGCTCTCCTCCTCTCTCTCTCCTTCTCTCCCAGAATAAATAAACTTCATTTTAAAAAAGAATTCTAGGGGGCACCTGGGTGGCTCAGTTAAGCATCCGACTCTTGGTTTCCCCTCAGATCACGATCTCGCAGTTCATGAGTCCGAGCCCCACTTTGGGCTCTGCACTGATGGTGTGGAGCCTGCTTGGGATTTCTCTCTCCCTCTCTCTCTGCCTCTCCTTGGCTTGCTTTCTCTGTCTCTGTCTTTGAAAAAAATAAATAAATAAACATAAAATTATTTTTAAAAAACCAAAAACATTGAGAAAAAGAAAGAGAGAAAGAAAGAAAATTCTATTCATCAAAAGACACTACTAACAGAGTAAAAAGTGAATCTATGTATTGGAAGAAGATAACTTCCAATACAGGCTCAACAGAGGACTCACATTTTGAATAGAAAAATAACTCCTTCAAACCGATATGAAAAAGAGAGACACGCCAACAGAACAAAGTGAACAAACGACTTGAACAGAAACTTGACGACAAAGGATATCCAAATGGCTGATCAACATATGAAAAGTACTCCACCTCATCAGTCAGCAGGAAAATGCAAATTGAAATGAGAAAGTGACGCCATTTTACACCTGCCAAAAAAGCTCAAAGGAAAATACCAAACCTTGCCAGGATTCAGAGCAACGACAACACCCACATACTTCTGGTGGGGGTGTAAATTTGCAAGACCATTTTTGAAAACCGAACATAAACTGAATCAAAGCTGAACATATGTTTACTCTACAATCCGGCAATTCTGCCATTAGGTAGAGACACAACTAAATGCATACACATCACGTGCAGTGCTATCTCAATCAAAACCCCAGAAGCTTATTTTGTGGACGTCACAGACTAATTCTAACGTTTATATGGAGAGGCAAAAGGCCTAGAATAGGCAACACGATGTTTAAGGAGAACAAGTTTGGAGCACTGACACAAGCTTCAAGAGCTACCGTTAAGTAACTACTGACTGTTGTTGGCAATCAAAATCATGTGGCGTTGGTGAAAGAATAGTCAGACAGAAAAATGGCAAAGACTGGAGAGCCCAGAAATAGAGCCACACAAATATAGTCAACGGACCTTTGAAAAGGGGCAAAGGCAATTCAGCATAAAAAGGACAGTCTTTCCAACAAATGGTGCTAGGGGAAAAGAAAAAGTATCTAAACACAGACCTTATACCCTTCGCCAGAGTTAACTCAAAATGGCCCAGACACCTAAACGTAAAATGCAAAACTGTAAAACGCCGAGAAGAGAGCATAGGAGAGAATCTAGACGACCTTGGGTTTGGCAATGACTTTTTGTTCATTTTATACGCGACACCGAAGGCGTAATCTGTGAAAACAATTGATAAGTGGAACCCTCCATTACAATTAAAAACTTCTGCTCTATCAAAGACACTGTCAAGAGAATGAGAAAACAAGTCATAAACACGGAGAAAATAATTGCAAAACACATATCTGATCAAGACCGGTGTCTTAAATAGACAAAGAACTCTTAAAACCCAACGATAAGAAAACAAAAACCCCAATTTTAAAATGGGCGAAAGATCTGAACAGACACCTCACCAAAGAAGATATAATGATAACAAATAAACATTAAAAAACAATCAACATCGTAAGTCAGTAGGGAGCTTGCAAATGAGAAAAAAATCAGATGTCACTGCATACTATTAGAATGACTAAAATCCAAACGACCAAATACTGACAAGCATATAGAGCAACCAGAAATCTCACTTATTGCAAAATGGTGGGAATGTCAAATGGTACAGCCACTTTGGAAGACAGTTTGGAGATTTCTCATAAACCTAAATATGCCATACTATACGATCCAACAATTTGTACCCCTTGGTATTTACCCACAGGAGTTGAAAACTTATGTCCATACAAAAACCTGCACACATACTGTGGTAGGGTCCCCTCCTTACGGAGAGGGGGGAAAAAGAGACAAAGAGAAAAAGGAAAACAAAAAACAAAAAACAAAAAACAAACCAACCTCAAGGTAACCTGGCTATGCGCCTACATGACAACATCCCTTATAACTTTGTAACATGAGACCACTTAATCAGACTACATGTTTGTGTGTGTTACCATATATGGAAGATAAAGAAATAGAAAACGGATTACAAAAACTATGCCACATGATGTTCGGCGCTCAGTTCTTTGGGTATGAACCCAACTGAGCTGTGCCGGCACCAATAAAGTTGTTCTCTCGAAAGAAAAGCCTCAACGTCACGACTCTCCGTGCGAGAATCCTGCTACAATGTTTATGGCAGCTTTATAGCCGAAACTTGGAAGCAACCAAGATGTCCTTCAGTGAGTGAACGGATACACAAACGGTGGTACATCTCACAATGGAATATTACGCAGCAGTGGAAAGAAAACAGCTATCAAGCCGTGAAAAGACAGGAGGGAAACTTAAATGCGTATTTCTAAGTGAAAGAAACCAATTCTACATGCTGGATTCCAACTACATATTTGATATTTTGTGAAAGGCGAAACTATAAAGACAGTAACAAGATTGGTGGTTGCCAGGAGTTAGGAGGGAAGGAGAGAGGGAGGGATGAACAGGCAGAGCACAGGGGATCTTCCAAGGTAAGGAAACTATGCTGTGTGATCCTGTAATGGTGGACATATGTCATTATACATTTGCTAAAACCCATAGAATGCACAACAAAAATGGCAGTCGGTCAAGTGTCCAACTTCAGCTCAGGTCGTGAGCTCGCGGTTCGTGGGTTTGAGCCCCGCATCAGGCTCCGTGTTGACAGCTCAGAGCCTGGATCCTGCTTCGGATTCAGATTCAGATTGTCTCTCTCTCTCTCTGCAAAATGCTATAAGCGTTCAGACTCTGTGTCTCCCTCTCTCTCTCTGCCCCTCCCCTCCTGCACTCAGTCTTTCTCTGCCTCTCAAAAATCAACCAATGTTAAAAAAATTAAAAGGATGGACAACGCTAAGAGTGAACCTTAATATAAACTGGACTTTGGTTGATAAGGATGATGTGTAATGTAGTTTCATCAGTTGTAACAAATGCGCCCCTCTGTGCAAGATGTTGTTAGAGGGGAGGGGGTGCTTTATGTGTTGGGGGCCAAGGAGCGCATGGGAATTCTCTCTATTTTCTGCTCAATTTTCCTGTGAATCTATAACTGCACTAAAAAATAAAGTCAATCGAAACATTGTTTTAGTAGAAGAAGCTGTAAAACTTCACAGATGGACCCTATCCTCACCCCAAGATTGGGTTGGAGAATCGTCCTAAATTAGCCTTATCCTCATGCAAAACCCCCCAACACTACCATAAAATGCAACTTGATGTGAGTGATAAATGAGAAAAAACAGAACCTCTTGTCCAGCCTGCATTTAAGGTGAACAATGAATGATAAAAACGACCATTTGGAACAATAACACGGGAAATGGTTTTGCTAAGGAAAATCTTGGGCAGAGCAGCTGATCTGACAACAAGAACTGTTGTTATGTGATCTTGCTATTAGGTTCTCATTCATTTCAAAGTCTCTTACCATTTTCTTTCTCTCTCTCTCTCTCTCTCTCTCTCTGCAAGATGTTTACAAGCATTCCAATAGCAACAAAGAGTTCTTTTTTTTTTTTTTAACATTTATTTATTTTTGAGACAGAGAGAGACAGAGCATGAACTGGGGAGGGTCAGAGAGAGGGAGACACAGAATCTGAAACAGGCTCCAGGCTCTGAGCCGTCAGCACAGAGCCCGACGCGGGGCTCGAACCCATGGACCGTGAGATCATGACCTGAGCCGAAGTCGGCTGCTTAACCGACTGAGCCACCCAGGCGCCCCGCAACAGAGTTCTTTAATCCAAATGGGACACACTTGTACCACCTTGAGACTTCATCCCATTGTTGCTTGTAACTATCTTCTCGCAGTTCCTGAGTTCGAGTCCCGCATCGGGCTCTGTGCCAACAGCTTGGAGCCTGGAGCCTGCTTCGGATTCTTTGTCTTCTCCTCTCTCTGCCCCTCCCCTGCTCACACTCTGTCTCTCAAAAATGAATAAATGTAAAAAAAAAAAAGTATATTATAAATAACTTTTTTTAATGTTTTTATTTATTTTTGAGACAGAGAGAGAACACGAGCGGGGGAGGGGCAGAGAGTGAGGGAGACAAGAAATCCGAAGCAGGCTCCAGGCCCCGAGCTGTCAGCACAGAGCCCGACGCGGGGCTTGAACTCAAACCGCGAGATCATGACCTGAGTGGAAGTCGGATGCTCAACCAACTGAGACATCCAGGTGCCCCTAAAAGTTACTTATGATTTAGGGCTAATTATAACCAAGCTCTCACAAATAACTTGATGATACATTCCAACTATTATCTGGATCTTCTTTGCCCAGGCTTGGTTTTCCCTGATGAATGGCTAGAACTCATCTTTCTTTGTCATCTAGGATCTTCCAGTGCCCACAACTTGTCCCCAGCTCTTGTTAATTTCCTGACCAGCGGATCCCACTGCAGCCAAAATGACCCTTCGTTTAATGCACGTATGGTCTGGGGCGCCTGGGTGGCTCAGTCAGTTAAGCGTCCGACTTCAGCTCAGGTCACGATCTCACGGTCCGTGAGTTCGAGCCCTGCGTCGGGCTCTGGGCTGATGGCTCAGAGCCTGGAGCCTGCTTCCGATTCTGTGTCTCCCTCTCTCTCTGCCCCTCCCCCGTTCATGCTCTGTCTCTCTCTGTCTCAAAAATAAATAAACGTTAATTAAAAAAATAATAATAATAATGCATGTATGATCATGTCACAGGCACCCAAAAACAGTTTAGGGGCTTCCTATTTGGGCTTTTATAGCAGAGCCCTTATGACCCTACGAGCTTTATGAGAAGAAGTTGGGATGAGTGTTTGGTGAGCCAGGTGAGATTATCTGCTCCAAAGAGATACAGCAGGACAGAAAGCAGGGACAGCCCACAAATCTCTTGGCTTCGTATTGCAGAAGCCCAAGCCCTTAAAGGCTACCAGAAGATTCTGTATACAGATATAATGCCATAGTGAGGCGCATAGAGGTTATGTGTTTACAATGAGGAGAAGATTTGGGGAAGACAAATGATCTTTTGGGGAAGCTAGGGTATGGTAGGAATTGGACTGTCCTTTATTCCTACACCAAAGCAAGGGTCCCTTGACTCGAGGAGTCCGGGGTGGGGGCGAGTAGTGTTGCAGACCAGGCCTCAGGGCAGGTGGCTGGGCCCCGAGGGGAAACGCTGACAGGCACAGCAATCTTCAGGGAGGGCGTTCCCAGTCCGGCACAGAGACCGCAGGGACCCGGCAGGCCCGCTGTCCACAACCACGACATCTCAGCAGTAACCAGCCAGGACCTGTCCCTGGTGATCAGACAACCCCACCCATAGCTCCCTTGCACCCTCTCTCACCGGTGGGCAAAACAGCACCAGGCCCTGTTACAGGGAGATAGCCATTCGGTGTGTTTTAAATGAGGGAAGGTAGAGAAACACCACAACGGTGACTTTTTGTCATGGATGCTTTGCCCCCAGATTACCTTAAACTTCTTTCTCTCCGCTGATACAGAAACACAACATATCTCTTAAGAAAGGCAGACTTGTCCACATAACCGTTATCCCGTGGTTTTCACATCCTGGGCTGTGACTGTGACCAGTTTTCTAAGAGGCTCCGGCCCCACCCTGTCAACTAGCTTAATATTTAAGTGGATGTATCATGGTCTTAAAACAATGGGCTTTCGGGGCGCCTGGGTGGCTCAGTCGGTTAAGCGTCCGACTTCAGCTCAGGTCATGATCTCGCGGTTCGTGAGTTCGAGCCCCGCGTCGGGCTCTGTGCTGACGGCTCAGAGCCTGGAGCCTGTTTCAGATTCTGTGTCTCCCTCTCTCTCTGACCCTCCCCCTTTCATGTTCTGTCTCTCTCTGTCTCAAAAATAAATAAACGTTAAAACAAAAAACAAAGCGCTTTCCTCACACGCACACGAGAGATACGTGACCTTATTTACCTGGGCTCTGGTCCCTTTGGTGGGGTCAGCAAAGGGGGCTGGGGCGGAGAAGTAGGTGTCCCATTTACAGGACAATTCTGCCTGAAATGTGTGCGAAGCACGGGGCGGGGGATGGGCTAAGTGGGGAAGGGGCATTAAGGAATCTACTCCTGAAATCCTTGTTGCACGATACGCTAATTTGGATGTAAATTCAAAAAATAAAATTAAAAAAAAGAAAAGGAAAAAGAAATCCCATTTCCACCTGAAAGAAAGAAGGAAAGAAAGAAAGAAAAAGAAATGTGTGCAAAGCACCCAGGGACACTCAGCGACTTTCACACACTCTTTCCCCCCTCCTCCCCTGCCCTCCATGCTGTGCGATCACTTAAGGCAATTAGCCCAGCACCCAGAAGGTCACAGTGGGTGCAGTCAGATGGAAACCACATCCGGGCCATTCCGTTCCCACCCGGGGCCTGTGATCCACTGTCCTTGCAGGGGAGGTGCCCAGCCTGGCTTGAGGAACTCAGGCGTTCCCTCCTTCCAGGCTCCTGCTTCCCACTGAGCACAAAACGAGTGCTGTAGCCTGCGGCCTGGGCTCTCAGGCCCTGCCCGGCACATAGGCAAGGTTTCCCCTTCCTTAGGAGGCCTGGGGGCGTCCCTGGGGGGGGCGGCCTGGGTGGCCCAGTCGGTTAGGCCTCCAACTCTTAATCTTGGCTCGGGTCGTGATCTCACGGTTGGTGAGTTCGAGCCCCACGTCGGGCTCTGTGCTGACCGCTCGGAGCCTGGAGCCTGCTGCCCATTCTGTGTCTCCCTCCCTCTCTCTGCCCCTCCCCAGCCCCTGCTCAGTCTCTCTCTATCTCAAGAAATAAATATGAAAACATTTTCATACATAACTTATAATAATATAGAAATATATTTTTATAAAAGTATAAATACCAATGTAAAAAAGTAAACATTAAGAAAATAAAAAATTTGAAACAAGAGCAGGAGGCCTGTGCCTCCCCAGCACATTATATTACTACACAAGTCACCGGGGGGCCTCGCTTATCCCCTCGCTTATCCCCTCAGTGGAGAAACAGTGATGTCAGAAGACAGTCCAGGGAGGTCTTCCTCTGAAGGGGCAAAGCGCAGACAGTGGTCTTTCCCAGTCCTCTTGGTAGGAGAGCGATCCTCCCCACCACTCAGGCATTTCTTCTGGAATCTTCCGGGCTAGGAAAGACTCAGCAGTGTCCCTCAAGCAGGGTCATTGAGAAGCCACAGGGCTTCTCTGAAAGGCCAGCCTCTAAGCTCTCAGGAACGGGGGGCGCCTTCCTTAGGCAGAGACAGCTAGTGGCTGTCCAATACCCACCCTCCTGTTCTCCCTTAGTGACAGACTTCCAGTATCACGAGGGGTGTCCCTACACCCAGAGAAGAGACGACATTTCCCGGGCCTCCCCTGCAGCTGGGAGTGACCATGTGACGAAGCGCACGTGTTGGGTTGGACTTCTAGAAAGGTGAATTAACGAAAGCTAGGCCACCTGGGATGCTCCTTCCTGCCTCCTGGAACTTAGATGGCTGGCGCTCCAGCAGCCATCCTGGACCACGAGGTTGACCTGGAGGACGAGGGCGACGCACACGAGAAAAGCTGAGTGGGAAGTACGGAGTTCCCACGTACCCTCTTCTCCTCCCCACCCCCCTGCCCCGCCACAGTTTCCCTTATTATTAACATCTCGCACTAGGGTGGTGTATTTGTTACCCATCAATGAACCAATACTGATGCATTATTATTAACGAAGGTCCATCATCAGGGGTCACTATGTTGTACGTGCTGTAGGTTTTGATAATGATAATGACAGGTATCCACCAGTATAATATCAAACAGAAGAGTTTCACAGCCCTGAAACTGTCCGGTACACCCCCTGTTCATCCCTCCCTTCCCTGAAGGTCTTCTTACTGTCTCCGTAGTTCTGCCTTTTCCAGAATGCCACGTGCTGGGAAGCACACAGTACGCAGTCTTCTTAGCCACTTGCACATCGGTTTCGTTCGTGTCTTTTTATGGCTCGATGGCTCGCTTCGTTTTATTGCTGAATACCGCCCTGCTGTCTGGACGGCCCCCGGTTTAATTTGGGGTCTTCCTTAATTTTATTCATTCACCTACTGAAGGATGTCTGGGCTGTACCTGCCCCTCTAGGCTGCTGGCCTTCTCTGCAAATGTCAGCCTCGGTCCTGTGTCAGGCCAGCAGGGAAGTGTTCAGCTCAGTTCTCCTCTCCCTCAGGGTGAGGAAGGGTGAGGGTGACGGTCTGTCGGTACCACTGCAGGCGACAGTGGGAGATGAGGAAGGTAGGAGAGTGGGCGTACACACACACACACACACACACACACACACACACGGGTTCCTGTGTCTGTGGTGCTGCTGGCCTCACCACCTGTCAGCTGCTTGGTTGCCCTTCAACATGATTTTCAACGTTGCAGCCTCCAGCCTTTCTCTCCTGCACCCACGGCCTTCGCTGCGACGAGACCACACTTAGCAAGGAAGAGGCGTTACAATCCCTTTTTCTTTTCTGCTGTGTTTGGAGCACATGTGGGGTGATACTTTATCTTACATGGTTTTGCTCCCTTTTTCCCGGTCATTATTAACGCCGTGAAAAGAAATCGCCCAAAGAGGGACTTTCGCTTCACGAATAGGACGAGGCCATTCTAGAAGAAAGACAACTGCATCATAAATTCCCACCTAGTTTAAAAAGATAAGACTGTGGGGGCGCCTGGGTGGCTCGGTCGGTCAAGCGTCCGACTCCGGCTCAGGTCACGATCTCGTGGTCCGTGAGTTCGAGCCCCGCGTCTGGTTCTGTGCTGACAGCTCAGAGCCTGGAGCCTGTTTCGGATTCTGTGTCTCCCTCTCTCTCTCTGCCCCTCCCCCGTTCATGCTCTGTCTCTCCCTGTCTCAAAAATAGATAAACGTTAAAAAAAATTAAAAAAATAAAATAAAAAGAGAAGACTGTGGCTACTTTGCTCCCCAGAGACTGATCCTTGTAACAGCTTTACCCTGGTGGTGCTTTTAAAGGGTCCACTGGCAAGAAGGTGGCAACGCAGAACTAGAAAAGGAGAGATCACCGGTGTGGGGTCTGACCTCCTCAACGTTAGGCCCACGACAATTAATCCCGCACGGCCTCAGTGAGACAGCTGGGTGTCCCCACGCGTCCTCGGTCTGCAGTGTGTGAGCCAGCAACTGATCCCTCCCCTTCCTTTCATGAGAAGCTGGGGTTAAGAGATATGCATATTTGTAGGTCCATAAGGGTTAGAAACTCTCAGAGAAGATTTATGCAAATCAGCCCCATAAAGAAACACGTTGCTAACCATCCTCCAGAAATTGGGTGATAGCAATGAACAGCCAATAAAAATTCCCAGGTACTTATAAAGGGAAGCCACAGAAGGCAGGATTTTTTGCTCACGAAGAGCTTTGACTTATTTATTGTTAAATTTTTTAATGTTTATATATTTTGGGGAGAGAGGGGAAGGGGGGAGACAGAGGCTCTGAAGCAGGCTCTGTGCTGAGAGCGGGAGAGCCCAGTGAGGGGCTCAAACTCATGCACCGCGAGATCACGGCCTGAGCCAAAGTCAGTCGTTTAGTCAACTGGGCCACACGGGCGCCCCTTCTGAAGGCTTTCAAATTCAAAAACGGAGTCCCTAAAAAAGAAGAAAAAACCTCTTTTAATAAGAAAATGTCCGTTTCAAGTTGATCCGACAAGATAACATCAAATACAAAGTAACTCATTCAAAAAACTTCCCAAACCACAAACAGACCCCGGAACCATGATGCTCCAGGTGCCAAACAAGTCGATCATTTCACTCCAGAAGAATCACCGAGGTTCCATTCTCAGCCTAAGAATTTCTTTTGAAAACACCCCTTTAAAAACACCATTAGAAAGAGGAGTATTTCCTAAGTTCATGGTTCATTCAAGCTGCCACTTCCAAGGGTAGGACAAAGTTGCACCAGCAGCCATGACGCAAGAATTGCAAGTCCTGTGACACACGGCCACCGTCACTTTCGTGTCTTTGGTCACATTTCTTCGTCCCGTCTTCTCCATCTTCTCTGCCGTGATGGTGAATTTCATGTGTCAATTTGGCCTGGCCATGGGACCGGCTTGTTTGCTCAAACTCTAGCCCCGATGTTACCGTGGAAGTGTGTTGTTTTCGTTGTTGCTTTTTGAGTGATCTTTGTGAACCGCAAACGAAGGTGTATTTTTAGGTGTGGTTAGTCTTTAAAGGAGCAGGCTTTGAGTAGAGCAGATTTCCCTCCATCCTGCGGGTGGGCCTCATCCAATCAGTTGAATATCTTAAGAGCAAAACTAAGGATTCCCAAAGAAGAAAAAACTGTCCTCAAGACTACAATGTAGAAGTCTTCCCTGAATTTCCAGACTCTGAGTCAGGGCTATAATGCCGACTCTTACCTGACTGTCTAGACTGCTGGCTTGCCATGCAGCTTTTGGACTTTGAAGGTCCCCACAATCCCATGAGCCAATTCCAATTAATCCCATTCTCTCTCTCTCTCTCTCACACACACACACACACACGCTATATACATACATTGCTATGTGTCTATGTATAATATTTATAATGTATATGTGTGTGTATATGTGTGTGTGTCTTCTGTTGATTATGTTTCTCAAGAGAACCCTGACTAATAGATGTTTTATGTCATACTTAGAAAGACTTTCCCCACGCTGAGATTATTAAAACCATTTTCTGCCATAAATTTTTTTCACCCTTTTTATGGTTTCTTTCCTTAATGTTAAAGGCTTTACCCGTTTGTTTTTTTTCTTTTGGTGTAAGATATGACTAAGAATACAACTATATTTTATTCCCAGATAAGGAAATGCCATTTTGATTTATAAATCCAGTATAAATATAAAGTAATGAGACTGGTTTTATTAGACAGTTTGTAACCTGGCTCAGAGAGCGACTAGAGTCGTAAAACACTTTAGAGAATTTAAGCATCTTTGGGGGAAATATATCATTGAGCACTGCTTTCGAAGCCCAAAACTCACTCAGATATAGGACGCCTGAAGTGTTTACTTTAAAAAGAAAGCCAATAACTCAACGGCGATGCCTCCTTTATCAAATTATATTGCCACAGGCGTTGCTCCCGGGCTGAGGAAGGTGTTTTGCCCACGAGCCTTTAATATCACTGTGTACCTTGCAACTGGTTTTGCACCAGAAACAGTGACAGCTTGACTCAAGGCACCTGGGAACTCACACAGTATTTCATTCTGCCCTGTTTTGAATCCTAACAGGCACTGTGAAATGCCCTTTGGCAAAAGACAATTTGTAACCCAATGGGAAGATTATTTATTGGGTCAAAGTCCTTGAGGTACTGACTCAAGAGGTATGACTATTCGTTGGGGAATGTAATTTGTTCAAAAGGCAGTTTGAACACCATAAACACTTGAACATCGGGGGACAGGCTGCTTTTCCGACAAGGTGAAAAGAAAAAACCAATTCTATAACTCTAACAAAAAATACTACTCACAGGGTTTACAATAAGATCTTTTGTTTGAATTCAAAGTCAAAAGTTAGCTTTAACAGGCATGTTTTCCTCCCTAAACTATTTGACATTGTCAAATGAATCCACATTTCAGGAGGGGAAAAACAGGACTCAAATCAAGCATCACCTGAATGCTATACATTTGAAATAACTAAAAGTCGTACGAGCGGTTAAGGCACATACTATCTCAAACCACCAACCCTGCCGTAGGTTGAAGATAGTACAAAACTTGCAATATTTAAAGCAGTACATGAAGAAAAATGCAAAACCCACAAAAACTAGAATTGGGGGTATTTCTGGGTTCACGGGACTTGAACACAAGCACGTCAGAGGGGTGAATGGGTACGTACCTTAAGGGTTTTGCTCTTCAAAGAAATGAACCGGAGAGAACCTCTCTGGAAGGGATAGACAAGGCACTGGTGGAGTGGAGGTTGGGTTCAGGGGAGTGGTCCTGGTGGCTAAAGAGTCGGAGTTAGGAGGGAGATTGATCGCTCACTTCCTATCAAAAACAAAAAACGATTTCGGAAGAAATCATCGTTGGGAACTAACAATCAGCGAGACAGACCACCAAAAAGAAATGCTGTTGGGTTCCTGGGTGGCTCCATCAGTTAAGCATCTGACTCTTGATCTCGGCTCAGGTCATGATCTCACGGTTTGTGAGTCTGAGCCCCGGGTTGGGCTCCATACCGACAGTGCAGAGTCTGCTTGGGATTTTCTCTCTCTCTCCCTCTCTCTCTCTCTCTCTCTCTCTCTGTCTCTCTCCCTAAATAAATAAATAAGCATCTTTTAAAAAAAAGAAATGTTGCGGAAGAATGGCCGAACTGCCACGGACAGGTGACACTGTTGACCACACCCTGTGACTTGGCGCTCCAGCCTTCCTTGACTTCCGGAATAGTGTGCTCCTCTGGCTCTCCCTCGATCTCTGACGTTCCTCCTTGGTCCTGTCCTGGGCTGCCCTTCTTTGCTCACCCATTAATTCCCACAGCTCTGCCACGGCCGGATTCTGGACAAAGGGATTCACTCCCAAGTCTCTCCCCAAGCTTCGAAAGGTGTAACCAAGGGCCCCACTAGCTCAGCTCACGTGCCCTGCAGGCTCCTCAGTCTCAACATGCCCGCTTCCAGATGCATCTAAGAGCCAAGCGAAGACTTTGGGAGGCCTCACAGAGCAAGCTGTCCACATGGCGCCATGCTGGGACAGGCTTGCCTGACCTGGGAGACAGGAAGAGTAAGCAGGAATCTGTGCCTGTGTTCATTCAGCACTGCATCTCCGGAAGCTTCTAAAGCACCCCAACACCTCAGATGCCACGAACATTTGTTGAGAGGAGGAAAGGAGAGGGGGGTAGGGAGCCCAGGAAAGAGGGAACAAAGATGGAAACAATCTTGACTCAAAACCCAGCAATTTATACTAAACTTATGGCCTTGGGTAAGTGACTCAGCCACGCTGACTCTAAGCCTTGATGTCCTCGTCTGTAAAACGAGGCAGCCACTCCACTCAGGGTTGCTGTGAACACTGAATGAGATAAATATGGATAAAATGCTTAGCATAGGGCCCGATGTGTAATGAGTGGTCCATACATGCTATTGTTATGACTCTTGATGAGGGTCATAGAGCTGGTGAGGACCACGGGTGTAAAACACGCCTGTTAGCTCAACATCCGAGCCCCTTCTCTCTGCTCTCACCTCCACCTCCAGCCATTTGTGTAACAGACCCTTTCCCAGCCAGCCCCAGTTTCCCACTGTCCCCTGAAGAGCCCTGTCCCCAGCCACACAGACACCTGTCCCCTCTGGTGAATGCAAATCCACTAACAACAAGCAGAGAACTACCAGGATCTGTTTCTACTAGCTTGATAAAGCCTCTTCAACAGCTCGGCTGTCCCTGACACACAAAAAAGGAGCGGGCGGAACCATTAGGATGCACTCAGCCTGTTCTAAACCTCGAGGCAGTCAGCCTGAATCACCGTCCTTGTCAACGGCGCCTCTCAGCAGCATGGAAAGATTCTGTTCTGGGCTCTGGACCAGATTGCTCAGGAGCAAGAGGAAGCAGGAAGCTCGAGCCTCTCGCTCTCGCTGTTGCTGACCACGTGGCCACCGGGTTGGGGACACTAAGCCACAACCCTAGCGGGAGGGACAGCAGCCGAGGAGTCTGGTTCTAGACACAGAGCACTCATTTCTGCTCCAACGCCCTTCGATGCTCCCTGCCCCTCCAGCAAGTAGAAAGGGGTGGCAAGCAGTGACCTTCCCGGTCTGCGGATGTCCTTGACCACAGACAAAGGCTAATCGAAAGAGATGGCTTCGCTTGGCAGCTAAGGGAGTATTCTGGAGCCGTTCAGCCTGGGTGTCAATTCCGAGTCTGCCTCTTACCGGCCACGCAACCTTGGGCAAGATACTTAACTTCTCTGAACCTCAGTCTTCTCGTCTGTAAAAGGGGGTTGATAATAAGACTTCGCTCATAAGGGTGTGATGTAACGCCGCAGTAAGGAGAGGACAGAGAAGCAGTGGCCCGCGTCCACCCTCCCAACGTCCCACTTGGTCAAGTCCATCAGCACAGGCACCCCCTGACATTTGACATGGATTGGGCGTTGGTATGAGTCCTCGAATGGCCCAGGCTGAGTAAAAAATCTATTCCATGGTGGAGGAAAGATGTTTGCTTTTTCCTGATTGCCATGAAGCCCCAGTGCCCTTGGGCCGCCAACTTGCCTCCAAGAAGAGAGGAGCCTTGGACTGATGTTGACACTGAGGACAGAATGAAGATGGCTCAGTTGGTTGAGCGTCCGACTTCGGCTCAGGTCACGATCTCACAGTTCGTGGGCTCGAATCCCACATCGGGCTCTGTGCTGACAGCTCAGAGCCTGGAGCCTGCCTCGGATTCTGGGTCTCCCCGTATCTCTCTGCCCCTCCCCCGCTCACGCTCTGTCTCTCTGTCTCTCTGTCTCTCTCTCTCAAAAATAAGCAAACATGAAACAACAACAACAAAAAGGCTATTTGCCAACATCAGACTTCTGGTTCCTGAACAAACTTAGGGTCAGCAAGACTACATCCTTGACCGCGTAAAACAGAAGAACCGGGGCCACGTGCCCTGCTACAGCATATCTCCGCGTCCAGCTTCCTGGCACAAATAGAATAAGAACATGTGAAATTGATTCAGCCCAGCCTGTGACAACCATCAGCGTCCCATGGATTGGATGCCCCCCAAGACCACTTGTGCTCAAATCTTCTGCCTCTCTAATCAGTGTCTCCAGGCAACTCAGGCAGTGAACATTTTATTCTTTCCTTCCCTCCCTCCTTCCCTCCCTCCCCCAACACATATTGATCAAGCATCTACTATGTGCTTGGTGCTCAGGGCGGAGGGGGAAGGAGGTGTGCGGAGGGTCCGTGGAGGAAGTGGCGTTTGAGTTTGCCCTTGCAGACTCAAGGCAAGATGAGTCTGGCTGAGATCTGGATGAGCAGAAGGGACTCCAGGTGGACAGAGAACATGCATAGATGCCAGGAAACAGGAAAGACAAGTCATGTTCAGGGTCAATGAGTAGATAAGGTCTCTCGGGAACGGAGGGAGGACTGTGTAAGGGCAGCGAGGGCGCCAGTCTAGAAGGGTAGGTAAGATGTGATTGTGCCTTAGAGGGGTACCCCACCTCACCACCTGCCCTTCACTTCCCACAAGCTTGAAGTCAACCTGCAGAGACCAAGGAGAAGGGGCGGGAGACCCGGAGGCAGGCAGGTAGTTCCTCCTTCCAGGGAAGGATGGAGACAGGAAGGGAACAGCGACAATCACATGGTGCTCTGACTATAACGGCCAAGTATCCCTCTATTTGGAATGTATTGTACCTGGACTCTGACCATCCTGGTGGGCGTTCAGATTTGCATGGCAGTGTGGGAAACGTGACTTGATTGTCTATGGTCGAGCATCTAAATCTCTCACCGGCTGAACGATTTTGTTTGTGTACCATTCACCGGATGGTATACATGTTCGTGCAGATGCTTCCTTTCAAAGCACAGTTAGATAGCAGCCAAGAGACGCTTACGCTTACATTGGCTTCTTAGACGGGAGTTAGTTCCTATTATAAGACAGCTCCCCACCCCCACCTGCCAGTTCTAGAACAGAATCACAGGTGAACACGTTGGCTTCCTAAAGTATGCTGGGGTGGGGGTGGGGTGGGACAATGAAAAAGAGGGGTCTGTAGACTGCAGAACAGCCCCTTCTGCGGGGAGTTTGAGAGGACCGATGGGGTTCCCGGGCAGCCCGTCCTAAGTGTTCAATGCAGCTGGATGATTCAAGTAAGCAGGGGCTTCCTGTCCCAAATTGTCAACCAGGCAGCTCCTTCTGGCTTGCCCATGGGATTCAGGGTTTTCGGGGCACCCAAGAAACAATAACGGGAAACTTGTAAAATGTGTGTTGCTTCCCTTCTGGAGTACGAAAACCAAAAAGGGGTGGACTGCTTTGTGCCAAAGTGAGACACCACCATACTGGAAAGGTCTGGTGATGCTGTTCAGGTAGGTTGTGTTAAGAACGCAAAACGCGGGGCGCCTGGGTGGCTCAGTCGGTTGAGCGTCCGACTTCGGCTCAGGCCACGATCTCGCGGTCCGTGAGTTCGAGCCCCGCGTCAGGCTCTGGGCTGATGGCTCAGAGCCTGGAGCCTGCTTCCGATTCTGTGTCTCCCTCTCTCTCTGCCCCTCCCCCATTCATGCTCTGTCTCTCTCTGTCTCAAAAATAAATAAATGTTAAAAAAAAAAATTAAAAAAAGAATGCAAAACGCTACTTGAAGTACGTTGTTTTCTAAAAATGCCTCCATCAGGAAATGTTGGGCTGGGGAAGAAAGGAATCTCAGAACATTAGAGCTAGATTAAGGGAGGCTAAGACCTGATAATTGAATACATTGTGTGTCTGGATCTTCTGCTAGAGATGGAAAAAAAATGCCATAAAAATATTACTGGATACTAGACCCTTACCAAAATCACAGTAAGAATCTGCTGCACACGCAGTAGGATGGCTATAACCAGAGATAAGCACGTGTGCTGGCAAGGGGGTGGAGAAAATGGAACCCTCACACATTGCCAGTGGGAACGTAACATGGCGTACCTAGGTGTGTACCCAAGAGGAATGAAGACGTATGTCCAGACAAAAACATGCGCGCGTACGTTCATGGCAGCATATTCATAACAGCCCGAAAACGGAAACAGCCCAAATGTCCATTAACTGACAAACACACCAATGAAAGGTGGTACGCCCAAGCAGCAATAAAAAGAAATAAGCTGGGGCGCCTGGGTGGCTCAGTCGGTTGAGCGTCCGACTTCGGCTCAGGTCACGATCTCGCGGTCCGTGAGTTCGAGCCCCGCGTCGGGCTCTGTGCTGACGGCTCAGAGCTTGGAGCCTGTTTCAGGTTCTGTCTCCCTCTCTCTGCCCCTCCCCTGCTCATGCTCTGTCTCTCTGTCTCAAAAATAAATAAAAACATTAAAAAAAAAAAAAGAAAAGAAAGAAAGAAGCTAATAGGCCAGGAAAAGACACAGGAAAACTTTAAATGCATATTACTCAGTGAAAGAAGCCAGTCTGGAAAAGCTATATACGCTCTAGGATTCCAACTCTATGACATCCTGGAAGAAGAAAACTACAAAGATGGTAAAAAGATTCGAGGTTGCCAGAGGTTAACAGGGAGGGAGAAGTAAAGAAGTTTTTTTAGGGCGGTGAAACTATTCTGTTGTGATTCTGCAATAATGGATACACATCACTAAACGTTTGCCAAACCCTATAGACTGGACGACATCAGGACTGGACCCTGGTGTAAACCATGGACTTGAGTGATATGCCCACGCAGGCTTTTCAGTTATATGAAATGTACCACTTTGGTGCGGGATGTTGACGGCGGGGGGCTGGACATATGTGGGGACGGGAGATGTACGGGAGAGGTCTGTACTTTCCGATCAATTTTCTGATGAACCAAAAACCCCTCTAGAAATAAAGTCTATTTAAAAAAAAAAAAAAAAAAAACAACGAAAGGCGACTCCCAAGCCAAGAAACGCAGGCAGCCTCTGGAAGGTGGAAAAAGACAAATGGATTCTCCCCAGAGCCTGCAAAAGACACACAGCACTGCCAACACGTAGGTCTGAGCCTCGTCGTGAGACGATTGATGAGGCATCGAGCCCCAGCTCTGCCCTCCAGACTGTACGGGAATGAATCTTGTTTTCAGAGCACCGAGTTTGGGTGATTTGTTAACAGCAGCCGCAGGAAACTCCTGCGGTGGCGTTGTCTGCTGAATGCAGCGTGGTGGTTATGATGACGTTTGGGGGTGATGCCGGGGTTCACGGGGTCCGGAGCCGACGGCCAAGAAGGAATTCTTGAAGGCATCTTTGGTGCATAAAGGTGATTTTATTAAAGCACAGGGACAGGACCCGTGGGCAGGAAGAGCTGCCCGGGACCAAGAGCAGAGACTGGTTATATACTATGGAGCTGGGGTAGGTCAAGTCCAGGGGAAGTTTCCGGTGAGATTTTCATATGCTAAAGAAGACTCACTCGGGGTACTGGAGGCCTAGCTATTGCCCAGCTAAGGTGGTTTTTCCCTCTAGCAAAGCATTAACATTAAGACACAGGGAGTTCCTGGAGGAGCATTTTACTCGCCTGCCTCAAGTATCTGTCAATGGGCTGAGGTTATGAGGAAATGTAAGTCTACCTGCCATTTTCTTCTTGTCTCTGGTCCCCACATCACTATGGAAGGGTGACGTTGGGGCTCCGGGGAAATGGAGTCCACAGGTTACTGGACATTAGGCTATTGATAAGATTGCCTTTTTCTTGTAATTGACTAAGATACTTGTAAACTGATGGAGACCCACTTCCTGTAAGACTGTGATTTCTATCTCAGTCATTTGTTTTCTTTCCTTTCCTTTGTTCTTGGGCAGCCAGGAGGGCCTGAGGAACGTCACACAGATCCCACCTGGGGGTGGTCGGATAATGCCAGCTTGTGTTTGGCCCTCAGCCCGCCTTACTCACCCTCCCTCATCAGTTAGGTAAGAGGATAGCAGTAGGAGAAGCTGATGGAAGGATATACTAGCAGCCTCTACACCGTATCTGTAACGCTCCCGTAAACCTAAAAGTACTTACGTTTTTCCTTAAAAGAGGCTAAGATTGGCCAAAACCCAACAGGCGAGGCCCCTCGTGCACAGTCCCAGTGTGGCGGGGCCCTGCTGTCTTCTTGCTCCTTCCTGGTCACAAGGAGCCAGGACAGAAAAACCGAAGACGAGGAAAACCAACCATCTCCTGAGGGCACTGCCCACAGGGGATCCTCACCACTGATGTGAAACAGTCAGTTTTCCAGAAGAGGTCAAGTCATCTGCAGCAGTGACCCGTGAGCCCCTTGCAAGAGAGAAAATGGGTAATTGTGCAAGGATGCCGAGGTCGAGCGGTGACAAAGTAGAGAATGTGCCAAGTGTCTACCACAGGCTGAATAAATACGTGTTACGGAAAACGAGGACACTGTGCCAGCCGCCTGAAGCGTCGCTTAGAAAACATAGGCATTGGGGCGCCTGGGTGGCTCAGTCGGTTAAGCATCTGACTCCTGATTTCGGGCTCGGCTCGTGATCTCGCGGGTCGTGATCCCGCGGGTCGTGGGTTCGAGCCCCGCGTCGGGCTCTGTGCTGATGGCTCAGAGCCTGGAGCCTGCTTCCAAATCTGGGTCTCCCTCTCTCTCTCTGCCCCTCCCCTGCTCATGTTCTCTCTCTCTCTCTTTCCCAACCATAAACACGTTTAAAAAATTTTTTAAAAGAAAACATTGTTTTTATAGATTTCTTAAAAAAAAACAAACACTGCTTTTTGTGTACCTATTCTTTATGCTGAGAAAAGTAGAGTCTTAACAACAACCTAGTTTCCCCTTCTTGAAAGTTTTATTATAATTACTATAAAATTAAGTGACTTTACAGAAAAAGATCGACATTAAATTCTAAGCCAGGGAACATGACACTCTTCGTGGGCAGTAACTTCTGCTCCGGGGCTACACAAGTGCCCACTTCACATGGACGAGCGCCTCCCCAGGCGAGTCCTCCCGCTTGTCCCCCGAGTCATCTTCCGAGGTGAGGGCATCTTCGTATCTCCTCGACTGAACTCTCTGCTCCACCCAGCTCTCTGGGGCTGCCCTCGTTGGTAAAGAGTGTTTCTTTTCCCCCAGTTGTCCCCCAGTTTCTTTTCCTCCAGTTGTCCAGTGGACTCCACTTTTGAGCCACCCCCGTCCCACTGCACCTGCTGCCTCCTGCCCACACCCCCGCCTCGGCCCAGAGATTAGAGACAGTCAAGATAGCACAGCTTCCTGTGACCAGCTCCCTCCCGCCTGCAGGATGAAGTCTCCACCTTCCCGACCTAGGAGGTCATCAAGTTCCTCACAGTCCTGCTCACAGGCTCACTTCACCTCCACCCCCCCACCCAGCCCTTCCCCCCCCCTTCCCTACCCTTCCCCCTTCCCCTCTTGCTTGGCCCCCACACACCCGCCAAACCATAGGGCCTGTTTCTTAGAGTAGGCAGGTCCCATGAGCACCTGGGACTCTGGGCTCAGGCCCCTCCCTCAGCCTGAGGGTGCTCACCTCCCTCCACCCTTGACCAGCTCATACGTTCTTTTTTATCTATGTGTTTTTTATTTAAGTATAGTTGATGACATGGGAAACAAAGGCAGAAGGAAATGGCAGATAAAATTAAATTTCCTTATAACCTGCTGCCCATTGACAAATAACTTGGGCTGGCAGAGTAAAATATTTCTCCAGAAACTTCCTACTGCCTTAATGTTAATGCTTTGCTAGAGGGAAAAACCACCTTAGCTGGGCAATAGCTAGGCCTCCAGTACCCCGAGTGAGTCTTCTTTAGCATATGAAAATCTCACCGGAAACTTCCCCTGGACTTGACCTACCCCAGCTCCATGGTATATAACCAGTCTCTGCTCTTGGTCCCGGGCAGCTCTTCCTGCCCACGGGTCCTGTCCCCGAGCTTTAATGAAATCACCTTTTTGCACCAAAGGCGTCTTCAAGAATTCGTTCTTGGCCGTTGGCTCCGGACCCCACGAAAACCCCCCATTACCCCCAAACCTCATCAGTTGACGCACAGCGTGACAGCTTCAGGTGTACAACATAGTGATTCCACAACCCTGTAGGTTCTGCTGTGCTCGCCACAGTGCAGCTGCCACCTGTCACCAGACAGCTCTATTCCAGGGCCACTGACTGTATTCCCTGTGACTCGTTCAGTCCATGACTGTGTCTCCCACTCCCCCTCACCCGTTTTGCCCGTCCCTCCTCCTCGCTGGCAGCCGTCAGTCTGTTCTCTGTATTTATGGGCCCGATTCTGCTTTTTGTTTGTTCATTTGGGTTTCTTCTTTCTCTCTTCCTTCCTCCCTCCATCCCTCCCTTTTTCTTTCTTTCTCTTTCTTTCTTTCTTTCTTTCTTTCTTTCTTTCTTTCTTCTTCCCTCCCCCTTTCTTTCTTTCTTCTTTCCCTCCCTCCCTTTTTCTTTCTCTTTCTTTCTTTCTTCTTCCCTCCCCCTTTTCTTTCTTCTTTCCCTCCCTCCCTTTTTCTTTCTCTTTCTTTTTTCTTCTTCCCTCCCTCTTCCTTCCTTCCCTCCATCCTTCCCTTTTTCTTTCTTTTTCTTTCTTTCTCTTTCTTTCTTCCTTCCTTCCCTCCATCCTTCCCTTTTTCTTTCTTTTTCTTTCTTTCTCTTTCTTCCTTCCTTCCCTCCATCCTTCCCTTTTTCTCTTTCTTTCTTTCTTTCTTTCTTTCTTTCTTCTTCCCTCTTTCTTTCTTCCTTCCTTCCTTCCTTCCTTCCTTCCTTCCTTCCCTCTTTCTTTCTTTCTTTCTTTCTTTCTTTCTTTCTTTCTTTCTTATCTAGATATAGACAAGAGAGAGGAAGAAGACCAACCATTTCTTGAAGATTCTACTCAGAGGGAGTCCAAACAACTGATTTGGACCCAACTCCTTCTAAATGCCTCCTTCTCTCTGATGCCTACTTGCACCCCTCCTGGAACCCCTCACTGACCACCCCCTCTGTTCCCAGAGCACATTGCTTGTCCCTTTCTGGTTGCTTCTGTCGAGTTTGCCCAGTACTCTGTGAGGTGTCTGTCTATCTTATCTTTTTTACCAAAGTCATCCATTCAGGGCGACTGTGTATGCTAGCAGCCAGCAGAATGGATGGGGCGTGGCTGAGGACAGCCTCTTGGGAAAGTACTAGCTGAGACCCACAGCCAAGGTCGACTAGGCCTGCGTCACAGCTCTGCCTCTCCCAACGGGGGCGTGACCTGGGACAGCCTCTCCGCAGCCGTGTGCCTCCATTTGCACATCTGTAACAGGGGATAATCATCGCTCATACTATTAATAATGTACTGATAATACTAATTAGCCCTAACGTACTAAGAATAGTATATGTCACGGGATCGTTGCAGGATAAAATTAGTTAATCCACGAAAAACTCTTTTAAGTAGTGTTTGGCACACGGCAAGGACTCAGTAGTTTTTAGGTATTTTTGTTGGGCAATTTCCACGTGGAATTTCTGTATCAGAGTCTCTGGGAGTAGGCCCAGGAGACTGCATTTTAAGCAAGCACCCCCAGGCGAGTCCACTGCATCCTGGCATGTGTGGACCGCTAACGAAACCCAAACCTCTCGTTTCATAAACGAGGAGCTTGGAGACCAGCGAGGGGAAATGACTCACCCAGGCCCCACAAGGACTTGCATAAGCCACTGTTTAGTGTATCTTTCATCATTCAGGGGCTTGAACGCTCAAGAAGACCAACTTTTTTTGGTTTTCAGATGCTTTCCCCACCCAGGGCAGCCCAGAGGGGACCAGGGCCACAGAACTGGCCTGGGCAGGAGGTCCAGCTTTGGCCGATACACCCAACTCCTTTCCTATCTGCAGCCAGAGAAGCAAAGCCCACGAATTGCCACTTACTCCATTTCCTCCGTTCTAAGCAACTCAAGTTCATAAATAAGAATGCCCTTGGGGCGCCTGGGTGGCTCAGTCGGTTAAGCGTCCGACTTCGGCTCAGGTCATGATCTCGCGGTTTGTGAGTTCGAGCCCCGAGTCAGTCTCTGTGCTGACAGCTCAGAGCCTGGAGCCTGCTTCGGATTCTGGGTCTCCCTCTCTCTCTGCCCTTCCCCCACTTGTGCTCTGTCTCTCTCTCTCTCAAAAATAAACAAAATTAAAAAAAAAAAAAAAGAATGTCTGACTATCAGACTGTTCATCAGTCTGACCCCATCCCTCCAAGGCAGAGGACTTTGCTATGATTTGTGTGCATGGCCTGGGAGAAGCTGAAGTCACTTCCCAGAGTCCCCAGGATTCTCAGGTACCAGGAGCAGACAAGCCATTGAGAGGACACTGGGCAGAGCCATTTGGGGGCAAACTTCCCCTTCCTTCTTCAGCCAGACATGAAGGAAATTCTTCCCTTCCCTTCCTTGTCCTCTACCAACCCGTGAAAATCCAGAGGATGAATCTATCCTGAGATGGATTTTGTAGCAGTGACCATTAGCTGTCTCCAATATCCATTCTCTTGTCCCTTAAAAAATGGAAATCAGGGTCAGACGCTCAACCGACTGAGCCACCCAGGTGCCCCCGGCAGTGGAATTTCTGGCAGGGAGCAAACCGCCCAGCTGAAGTCTGCATCCCTCAGTCACATGAGGGAAGGACAGCAGAGGGGACGGCCTCGACTTTTGGGTCTCCACCTTAAAGAAACAGAGCCTCCTGTCTTGGCCCCTTCCTGCTCTCTGGCTGCAGACTGGCTGAGAGGCATCGTAGACCCCGGAATGAGGGTGACACCAGGAAAGGCAGAGTGACAGAGAGGTGGAGCCTGGGCCCCTCCTGGGCCTCCTGGGCCCCGGAATGTCGGAGCAGAGCCACCCACCCAGCTTCAACTGCCCGTGTGGGAGACGCAAACTGTCTCTCGTCAGGCCATGCAGATGTCAGGGCAGCTAACCCCAATCCTGACACAGACGTGGAGAACTATACTTAGAGGACAGAGCCATGGTTCCCCCTGCTCTGGGCTGCCGTGCCTGGCCGCAAGGGTGCGGTGGGCAGAGCCCCGGCTTTAGGTTCAGACTCAAATATGGGCCCAGCCGTCTATTAACTGTACCAGTCAGCTCGGGCTGCCGTAACTAAGCACCCCAGCCAGATGGCTTAAGCCACAGAAATATATTGTCTCCTGCTTCTGGAGGCTGGACGGTCGAGGTCAAGTTGGTAGCAGGGCCACGCCTAATTCTGATTCTAAGGAAGGATCTGTTCCAGGCCTCTCTCCAGCTTCTGGCGGTCCCTTGGCTTGTGGGGCGTTCACCCCAGTCTCTGCCTCTACCCTCACATGGCCTTCGCCCTGCGTCTCTTCTCATCACCTTCCCTCTGTTCACGTCTGTCTCTGTGTCTTTTTAAAACTATGTGTGTATTCATTTGTTTAGTAAACTCGATGCCCAACGTGGGGCTTGAACTCACGACCCCGAGATCATGGGTCCCATGCTGTACCGGCTGAGCCAGCCAGGCCCCAGATTTCCTCTTGTTATAAGGACACCAGCCATTTTGATTTAGGGCTCATCCTGATGACCTCGTTTGAACTTGATTAGCTCCCTTAAGACCCTATTTCCAAATAAGGTCACATTCTGAGGTCCTAGGAGTCCAACGTATGGGTTTTCTTGAGGAACACAATTCAGCCCACAACACTCGCTTTGCTCATAAAATTTGGGTGTTTCCTTAATGCCTTATTACCTGCTTCCCCAATGTCAGGTTTATATATTCATTCTCAAGGCCTAGTATTTAGGAAGTCCCCGGGCCTTGCCTTGGGTCTGGCCTGTGCCAGTGACACGTCTACATTTGAGGACAGGCGCCCCTTCGCATCGTCTAATCATCAGACGTATGTAGTGGTCTTTGCCCACTTTTCTGCCTGCTCGTCCCCCAAGCCCCTTTCCAGGGTCTGGGGTGAGCCTGTACCTTACGCGTCAGGGACAGGGACCATCTGCCACAACAGATGCCGAAAATGCCACTTTCTCGGCCTCCCTCGTAGCTGCACAGCCCCAGCTGTGGTTCTCCAGCTCACCCGGTGATGCGGTAACGACTCACTAGCCCCTTTTTATGGATGAGGCAGAGTCTTCCCTAGTGATACCCCGTGGCATTTTCAAGGCTAAAATGGTTGATCAGGAGAATGCTAGCAGCTTCCAGGTGACCTCAGGGTGCAGAGAGTAGGACCGTTGGCATTGGCGGCAATACAGTGTGGTGGCTTCCAAATCAGAAAGCTGTGGGTTGATGGGGCGCCTGGGTGGCTCAGTAGGTTGAGAGTCTGACTTCGGCTCAGGTCACGATTTCACGGTGCGTGGGTTCGAGCCCCGTGTCAGGCTCTGTGCCGACAGCTCGGAGCCCGGAGCCTGCTTCGGATTCTGTGCCTCCCTCTCTCTCTGCTCCTCCCCTCCTCATTCTCATGCTCTGTCTCTGTCTCAATAATGAATAAACATTAAAAAAAAATTTTTTTTTAAAGAGAGCTGTGGATTGAAATCTCAACTGTGCCCCTTACTGGCTGAGAGACCATGAGGAAGTTGATGAACCTCTCTGAGCCTCGTTTTCCTGGTCTGTCAAACGGCGATGGTAATACTCAGCTGCTCAGAATTGTTTGGGAGGATTAAATGAGATAATACGCCTGAGACTCTTACTGCGCCGTGACGGTTACTTTGACCTGTCAACTTGACGGGGCCACGGGATACTCAGATACTTGGTCAAATGTTATCCTGGGCGGGTCTGTGGGGGTGTTTCCACACGAGGTTAGCACCTGAATGAGTGAACTGGGAAAAGTAGACTGCCCTCCTGAATGTAGATGAGCCCCCTCCAGTCCCTGGGGGGGCCTGCGTAGACTAGAAAGGCTGACTTCCCTCCTGTAAGCGGAGCTCCTCCAATACATATATATATAATGCTATACTATGTATATAATACTATATGTATATATAATGCTATATACATAATGCTATACTATATATACTATATAATATATACTATATATTATATAGTATATATATATACACTATATAATACTATACTACGTATATATAATGCTATATATATGCTATACTATATATACTATATATATACTATACTATGTATATGTAATGCTATATATATAATGCTATACTATATATATTATATAATATATACTATATAATATATAGTATATATATACACTATATAATACTATACGATGTATATATAATGCTATATATATGCTATACTATATATACTATATAATACTATATTATATATACTATATATATACTATACTATGTATATGTAATGCTATATATATAATGCTATACTATATATATTATATAATATATAATATTGTATATTATATACACTATATAATACTATATAATACTATATACTATACTATGTATATATAATGCTATATATATGCTATACTATATACACTATATAATACTATACTACGTATATATAATGCTATATATATGCTATACTATATATACTATATATATACTATACTATGTATATGTAATGCTATATATAATGCTATACTATATATTATATAATATATACTATATAATAGTGTATATATACACTATATAATACTATACTATGTATATATAATGCTATATATATGCTATACTATATACACTATATAATACTATAATACTATACTATATATATACTATACTATGTATATGTAATGCTATGTATATAATGCTATACTATATATACTATATAATATATACTATATAACATATAGTATATATATACACACTATAACATATATATACACTATATAATACTATACTACGTATATATAATGCTATATATATGCTATACTATATATACTATATATACACTATACTATGTATATGTAATGCTATGTATATAATGCTATACTATATATACTATATAATATAATAATGCTATACTATACATACACTATACTATATATATATATATTTTTTTCTGTTGATTCTATTTCGCTGGGCAATCCCGATACACTGGAATACACGGAACAATAGTGCCCATTCAGCGATTACAGTAGCTGTTTGTTGCGTGAGTTCTAGTATTATGCTACAAATAAATGATGGAGCCAACACACAGCCCCCAGCAAAGCCCCCTCGAATATCGCCATAGCAGCCTCAGACTTTGCCCTGCGCCACACTGAGTTGGGGTGGGGAGGCGTCTTTAGCTCCCGGATGTGCACTGGCAATTTCTGCTTCTGGCACCTTCCCTACGGCATTGGCTCCCACAGCCCCCTGGGACGCTGACATCAGCCGCCAGGTGCTCCAGGAGAAAAGAAAATGCCTGAATCTCTGGGGGCCGCTGTGGAGGCTGCTTCTCAGGGCCCCGGTCGGAGAAGAGCCTCAAGAGACAGCATGGCCGGGGGTGGGGTGCCCCGGGGCCTCTGACTTAGTGCCCCCTGCACGCCCCCCCCCCCCCACCCCACCCATGGCTTTCAAAACGGTGACTCTGGGAGAGACCCTCCTAGCCTGGAGAAGACTGCACGCTACCGGGTGGTGCTGAAGACAGAAACTCAGCAGAGCAGCCCGCCCCGGCCCCCCAGGCCAGCCACGGGGGTCCCCCGCCCGTCCCTTGTGGCATTCCTGCCTTTCCCTCCAGGTGCCACTTTCCCCTGGGGAAACAGGAAGCCGGGATGATCTTGCTGAAACCTGCAAATGGGAGATATCCGGCCTCCCCCGTACCACTCAGGGAGCTCGTCAACAAGCAGACTCCTCCTCCACAGACCCACAGAATCCCTGGAACTGGGCCCCGGGATCTTTGCTTTGAACAGCTTCTCCAAAAGACGTGGGCCTGCACGCGTCTGGCCAAGGGAAACAGCCCTGAGCTGAAAGGCACTCTCTCCCCTTCCCCGGGGCCAGACCTCCTGCTTCCTGGGTTTATATGGCTTGTGGCCATCGCAGGACCTCTCTGAGCCTCAGTTTCCTCATCTGAAAGATGGGAGTGATCATGGCTCTTCCTCAAAGGATTCAAGAGAAAATAAAAGTGCTCGGTGCAGAGTAAAGGATCAGTAATCGTTAGGCATTATCACTGAGGGAATAACGGCTCCCCTGAAAACTTTCTTTCTCCCACATGTGGAATGGAAAAAGTCACGTCTTGCAGAGCACCTACTATAGTTTTTGGAGTACATGAGCAAGTTCAAAAAGCACTCTTTTTCCAAAAGCAGCTTCGTAAATGTACCAGTGTACCTTTAAAAAATAATAAAGGGGCGCCTGGGTGGCTCAGTCGGTTAAGCGTCCGACTTCGGCTCAGGTCATGATCTCACGGTTGGTGGGTTCCAGCCCCGCATCGGGCTCTGTGCTGACAGCTCAGAGCCTGGAGCCTGTTTCAGATTCTGTGTCTCCCTCTCTCTCTCTGACCCTCCCCCCTTCATGCTCTGTCTCTCTCTGTCTCAAAAGTAAATAAACGTTAAAAAAAGATTTTTTTTAAATAAAAAAAATAATAATAAAAAACTGAAACTATTAACAATAATAATAAATTACAACTTCCTGAATGCCTTCTATGTGTCAAGCTCTGGCAACAATCCTCCCTGATGGGTACTGGAGAAGGAAACCCATACTGCACCTTGACCCAGGTAAAGTGGGCTTTGAACCCAATCTCAGTCTGGGACCCACACTGTGCTACCTTCATAAAGCTGGTGAATAACTGTCTCATCAGCAGGAGCTCCCGAAATTTCCCTGATTTTCCACAGTCATAAATACACGGTAGTATTTCCAGGCAAAATTTGTTTATGTAAGTAAGCTTTGCTGTTAACAACGTTTCTTTTTTTTTTTTTTTAATGTTTATTTATTTTTGAGAGAGAGTGACAGTGAAAGCAGGGGAGAGGCAGAGAGAGAAGGAGACTCAGAATCCAAAGCAGGCTCCAGGCTCTGAGCTGTCAGCACAGAGCCCGATGCGGGGCTCGAACCCACGAACCCTGACATCATGACCTGAGCTGAAGTCGGACGCTCAACCGACTGAGCCACCCAGGCTCCCCAACACCCTGAGATTCGGGTCCGAATCTTGTTTTCACCTTTCATGCCCCAGAGTCCCACCCTCAAGGCGGACTCCCTAGAACTTTTTCGGGACCGTGTTTCTGGAGAGGGATAGCTCTCTTGATCACAATGACATCTGGCACAGAGCTTTGTAGGAAGCAGGTTCTCCATAAATGTGATTTGAAACCGTGCAAATCACTACCGTGGTGGTCTTTAGAAAGATAGGAGGAAAACCAAAAGCAATAATACTCATTTTGTTCACGAAGCCACGCCGTGGAGAATGGGTGAAGGGCCAATTCGGATCGTTTGACAGCGGGAGCCCAGAATACAGATACACACAGCACTGCCCTCCCGGCTGTACCCAAGTAACTGGAAATGCTCCTTAAGTTTTCTGATGGCTCACCTTAGCAAACGTTGAGGATCCTGGCTTCTACCGGACACTACAGCAGGTGCCGTGGCTGGGGATGAGCCAGCAGACGAGCACTAGTGGAGCTCATGCCTCCTGGGGCAGAGGTGCATGCGGGCATCCGAAGGTGAGGGCCGACCGAGCCAGGATGGGCAAATTTCTGCGCGGTCTATGGAAAACCGTTTTTGCGGTTGCCAACTAATCATTGCTTACGACGGTTCATTTTTCCTAGACCCCTAGAGAACTTCAGGGTGGTTGGGATTTTTTTTTTATGTATCACACCTTTCTCACTGGGTGTCCGAGTGGCTCAAGACCAATTTTAACAAAGTCCTGAAAAGGACTGCACCTTTTAGAGACGGGTCAAATGGTAAGAATAAGTTATGAATCATCCCAAATTTCATCGCGTCGTAAATTCGGACCGGTGACTGTGCACGGCGAGAAGCCAAAATGACAACACACACGTGGAACAAAAAAGCGATTCGAGCCCCAAGTTCATGACTAAACAGTCACCTTGTCTCTCCCATCTGCTCCATTGCCTTCCAAGGCGACTTATTTTCATCCGTTCCTCCAAGGAGATATGAATAAACTTCGGGACTTCCGCTGTGCCCTTCACCTCAACCCAGGCAAAGCAGATTTATCTTCTGAGGCTATAATGGGTCTCGTTTTCCATTATTCGAGTTTGCTCTCCACGAGTGGCACATGGCGTACAGAACGCTTCCCGGATGTACAGTGTAGTCATTTGGAGCTTCTCCATTATCTCCAGGACCATTAATTAAATAGGCTCATTAATTAAATCATTCTGCAGCTTCAGAGCAGCATTAGCACGGAGCCTTGACCGGAAGGGGGATGAGTGGTGTCAGTGGAGACGGGGGAATCTCAGAAACAGACGTGGGGGGGGGGTTGGGGGGTGAGGGGGGGCGGGGGCGGGGCGTGAGGACGGAGGTGACAGTGAGGATGACAGCCCGGAGGGACGGCAAACCTATGATGGAGATGTAGACAGTCTCCTCCCCACCTCCCCAATATTCTCCCCAAAGCTCCAGGAGGTGTGTCCCCACCAGGGGCGGAGCGACACCCAGGGCTCTGCCTCCCCCACTCCTGAGGCAGAGGGACGCTAGCTGGGAGCTCAGCTTCCACTCTAAGGGCCTCCTCGGCACCCAGTCAAGGCCAAATCCTCACATCCTCTTTCCTGCACACAAATCCAACAACGTCCCACCCTAAGTGCCCCCCCCCCCCATGAACTGCATGCTCCCCTCTCACATCTGCACGGTTGCTACTGGGGGGCCTTCTGGATGTTGTCCTGTGCACCTCGCCCCCTCAGCAGGAGGTCTGGGGAACAGGCATGGAGGTCCCTGTGAGACCAGGGAGCCGGGTCGTCCCCTGGGTCCGTTCTGGCAACCGGAAAGAAAGGAAGCTTTGAGGCCCAGGTCAGTTATTTGTGATGCCGAGGCCGGGAAAAATACCATGTGGGGTGCTTTCTGCTTGGCCCCGGGTCCCTAGAGGCTCTGCTCCTCCCTTTGGAACTGCCCCATGACTTTTGACCCCTCTGGTCCACACTGTGCTCTCCCCTGGAGAGCTCAAGGGTACTTCCTGTCCTCAACATTCCCTCACTTGGAACTTCTTCATAGGCAGCCTTGGGACATCTCTTGGGTTGTTCTTTCGCTTCTACAGTAGGGCTTTCCCCTTGGGATGTGGGATGCCTTATTCCCATGGGATTTGGGCTCAGCTCCTTAGAGGCAAAGGAGCCCCCTCCCTGCGCAGTGGGGATCTCGGCAGGCTGTGGGCATAGCAGTAACTAGTACAACTGTGCTTTTCGTGTCCTAACCTTCGAAGGGAAGATATATGGTTAGAAGCAGGAATGGCCGATGATAGAAAGAGCTGCTTTAGTTTTGTGCTTGCGAATCAGCAAGGAGAAGTAGGCACTTTTTCAAACATAATAGAATCCAAAACTATATTATTTTCCCTTGATTATTTCGATGCTGCTTTAGGCATGAACTAATTTGGGGGGTTTTAATTTTTTTATTTAAAAAAAAGTGTTTTTTAATGTTTATTATTTTGAGAGAGACAGAACGTGAGTGGGGGAGGGGCAGAGAGAGAGGGAGACACAGAATCTGAAGCGGGCTCCAGGCTCCGAGCTGTCAGCGCAGAGCCCGACTCAGGGCTCGAACCCACAAACCACGAGATCATGACCTGAGTGGAAGTCGGAGGCTCAGCCGACTGAGCCACCCAGGTGCCCCTTGAACTATCTGATTTTTGTAATCCTTCATGCCATTTAGCACAGGTAGTCACGCCAGTGCACCCCTCAAGTGCAGGGAAGAATGGTGGTAACAGCACAGATGTGGACACAGGGGTCCCTGGAAGGCAGGGCAATTGTCTGAAATGACCAGAAGCTACATATGTATCACTTCCTCTCTGTCGCTGCCAATCAAGTACCTCTAACTACTCAGAACACCTCCTTTCCTTATTCTGCAGAAGTGACATTGATCGTAACCTCCCATCACTGTCCCTTGGCATCAAAATCAATGCATGCAGCTCGTATTATTCATCAAATATTTACTGAAAACTTACCACTCTGTGCAAGCCGGAGGCCAGAAGCTTGGGATACAAAGTCATAAAATGCAGTTGCAACGGAGGTGACAAATAGCTACATGGTGTGGCTGGGTTTCACACAAATGCTACAGGGAGACTCAGAGACGGCACCCCGGAAGCTGAGCCCAGCACAGGACTTGGGGCTTGAAAAATGAGTTTGTGATCTTTTCGGGGGAGAAGAAGAAAACATATTCAAGGCACAGGGACTGGTTCGTGCTAAGGCAGGAAGCATGACAGAGCCTTGTATGTACTGAGAACGGCAGACCGTTCTGTTGAATGGGCTTTCAGTCCATCGTGTGTGTGTGTGTCTGTGTGTGTCTGTGTGTGTCTGTGTGTGTGGGGGGGGGGGGGCGCGTGCTTGAAGGAGATGATAAGGCTGGAGAGGTGGTAAATGATCTCATGCCTCATTTATATTTTACCCAGTAGATAAGGGGAAAACAGCTGAGTTTCTTTAGCCATGAAAATAAAGAGATTAGGGTTGGTTTTAGCCAGGTTGTCCTGATGTGAAGAAAGCATGCGAGGGGTGTCATTCCAGAAACCAAGAAACCAGTCTCCCCTTCCCTGCCAGTCTGGGCGACACCCGTACAGGCCTAGATTGTGGCAGAGTGACGCTTTAGAGAAAAAGAGGGGAATGGACCCTTCAGATGCCCTGTCAGATGTGAGGGTCCGGGAGGCAGAGCAGGAAGAATTTTTCACCACTCTGGGTAGGGTGCGGTTACTGACCTAAGGCATGTTTAGTTTTTAGAACAGGGTGGAGAGGATAAACCGGCATTTGCACCAACAAATAAAACTGTTACTCCTGTTCGTAATTTTGTAGCACCAGCAGATAATGAACCCCTTTCCTTGAAAATCACATGGTGTCAATTTCATGCCTGTGGCAAAGCGCCCTAATTAAAGACATCCTACAGTTGCTCAAGTCTTTCCTCCTGCACATTCTTTCCTTTCTCCCACAACAGATCCCCCTACATCAACCCCTTTACCGCAAGACACCAACAGGAGTTCAGACTGAGGGCAAGTGTGGAGCCGTTCTGGGCTCTGGTGCAAGTATGATCTATAAAAAGACATTTAGAAAACAAGGAGCCATGTTGCCATTTTGCCTTTAATGGAAAAGTGGCTAGCAGTTACAGTAAAAAAAAAAAAAAAATTTAGTTTAATAAAAAAAACAAACAAACTATCCCACTTCTAGGCAATCACTGAATTTTCAGAAACACACATACACTCGAAAACCAACGGTCTGTATAAAAATAAACTTTGAATGTGCGGCTAAAAAGGGAGATCCCCAGTCTTTTCGGCTGCACAAACGGGCAGTAAAAAGGAGGCGAGTCTGGGTGAGCCGGGTTCACCCCAGCGCAGAGGGGGCTTTGACTTTGGAAGACAGAGCCTGCTTGAAGCGCCTCTTGAGGTCTTGCATGTTGGGAGAGCGCGGCCGGGGAATGATGGAGGCTCTCCTCCTCTCCCCGCTGACGCCGTGCGACTTGCTCACCTCTTTGCAGAGGTGCTGAAACACATCGCAGACGTCCTCGTAGTTTTCACTGGTGGAAATTTCAAGGAACAGGCTGCCCAGCTCGTTGGCTAGTTGAACGCCATCATGCGTTTGCACCTGCCGGGCATGCAGAAGGTCCCCCTTGTTGCCCACGATGACGACGGGGACCCTGGCGTCAGGGTGGACCTTCCGGATGTGCTGGTAGAGGGGGCGGATGGACTGGTAGCTGTCGTAGTCCGTGATGGAGTAGACCAGCAGAAAGCCGTCTGCCCACTGCATGCACCTGGACAGCGGATCAGCTACCTGGAGGAGGTTGTCTTGGACCTGAGAAAGATCAACACGAGTCTGGATCAAGGAAGCCCGCAGTGGGAGCGGACTCAAAATAAGATCAAAGGGACCCTCGGGAAAACAAGTTCGAAAAAGAAATCGTAAGTACAGTTTTCAGACTCGACCTAGCTTCTGCGGAAGGCGGCTCTGGCTGCGGGGAGAACAGATTCTCCGGCCAGGTCCCTGCCTGGGTTATTTTATTGGCTGCCACTAATGCTCGATCCTTCGGCCCCCTGCTTGGCAGGTATTCTGTGGTGAGCCCTGGCTGACTGAAGGATGACTTCAACGAGAACTTTCAAATGAGAATGGCGCAATCTTTAGGGAACTGGGAATAAACAAAACTTTGAAAACAAGCCAAGATAAATATCTTTTCCCAAGCCCATAAAAATATTTTTAGCATGCCCTTTTTGAGAATGTTACAGAAACAAATTCCTTCTTTCTGTTCTTCCACTAGACCTTGCCTCCCTAGAAGGGAGTGCAATTAATAACTTGTTAATCAAGTTAAGTTCCTGACTGCTTGCCAAGGGCTTATCTGGTTGCAATTACTAACTTGAGGGAACAGTTAGAAGCACGTCAGCAGTCCCTGCTAGGGGAGGAGCCCCTCCCCAGAATCCCACCCCAATAATTTTGTTAACGGTTTCCTGGCCCAGTGCTGGAAGCTGGGGAGGACCCATCCCTACAAGCCGTGATGCCCCACTAGGGTTGTAAAGAAAGGTCAAGTATCTCTCCTTTGGAGGTGACGGACACCAGGATGCTGCCTCCCTAACCATCCACCCACCCTGCCCAAGCCCCCAGGAGGGTTTCTAAGCCCCCACCTGGGGACAGCCCACTTCTGTATCTAAAGGCAAAACGGGTGTGTTTAGACATCTTGCTCAAGCCTGGGAGCCCCCCCCCCGCCCCCGGGGTATGCAAGGTGGTGAGCTGTTTGCTTCTGGCAGTCCTTACCTGGATGCCCCCGGGGGTGTCCTGAATCTGCAAGGATAGCTGGTCCCCCTCTACATAGACGAGCCGTGAATACAACTTGCCTGGAGAGTGAAGGAGAGTTTGCTTTTAAATTCCTAGCCTCCTATCAGGAGAGAGAAAGCGGGAGCTCGGGGCATGCAGCCACGGAAGCAGAGAGCACGAAATTATTCTAACCTGTATTCGGTTCATAATCGCCGATGAATCTCTTGGTGAGGAAGCGCACGATCATTGCTGAAAGGGAACCATGGGGAAGTCCGCTAAACGACTGGAACCAGTCACCCCGGACGCTCTCGAGGAAAAGGAGGGGGCGATGGGCCGCAGGACAGCGGGTACTGCCCCTGTCCTACGGCTCTGCAACACCCAGGGTGCGGCCGTCGCGGTCTCCCGCGCGTCGGGGTGTGACTGCAGGTGCCCGGCCTGCCGCACCAGCCCCCCGCCATTCTCCAGCAGGTGCCAACCCGGGCGGGAGGGAGCCCTGGAGTAGACGCCCCGGGGAAGCAGCGGGAAAAGCGGGCTGGCGGGGGAGAGCCGGGGCCCGCGCCGAAACTTCCAGGTTCCTCCCCGCGCTCCACCCCGCCTCCCTCCGCTCCAGAGCTCCGGCTCTTCCCCGAAGCCCGGTTCCCCGCCCCCCCCCCACCCCCTCCCCGGCGCGGCCCCCCGGGCACTCACCGCTCTTGCCCACGCGGCCGGCGCCCAGCACGGCCAGCTTGACGTCCTTGGGCGGGAGGCAATCGGAGGAGGACTCGGGGATGGGCGCGAGCAGACAGTGCCCGGACATGCTGGGCGGCCGCATGGAGGGCGCGCCGGCCGAGCGGGACCCGCCGCCGAGAGCGCAAACCTGCCGAGCCCGGCCGCAGCGCCGCGGCGGCCAGCAGAGCGCGCGGGGACGCTGGAGCGCGGGCACCGCGGCGGCCGGCGCAGCGCGCGGGGCCCCGCGCGTTTTAAAGGGCTCGGCGCGCGCGGTGGGGGCGCGGCGGCCGCCTCCGGCTCCTCCTCCTCCCGCCCCTTCCCGCGGCGGCCGGGAGGGGACGCGCTGGGAGAGCCGAGGGGCCGGTGGCCGCGGGCGTGCGCGCCGCCTAGCCGCTGGACGCGCTGTGCGCGGCTCCCGCCTGCGGCCCCTGCGAGGACCGCCGCCGTCCCGCGAGTGCGTGGGAGGCCCCGCGTCGGGCTGTGCGTGCGTAGCCCTGGAGGCCCCTCCTTCCCGCAGAGACGAACCCGGGTCACTGGGCCGGTGGGTGAAGCTGAGATCCCCGTGAGCTGGAGGAGGAACGAAAGAGGCAACGGTGCACTCGGTCGGGTGTCTCCGCAACAACGGGAGGGATACATTCCTGTTGAGTGCAGTGGCCCTGTTTATTTCCAAAAGGTGCTAAGGGATGACATTAATAGGGAAGAAAGAGGGGGGTGGAGTCCCGAATTCGTGTCAGTATAAGGGAACTCGGTCACGGTGATCTGGCTCCGGATATGTGAAGGCCCCTTCCGGGCAGTAATTGTTTGCAACTCGGCCTCCCCGCCCGACCCTCGCCCCTCGCCCCTCGCCCCTCGCCCCTCGCCGCTGGCCTTGGCTGAATCCACTCATTAGGGAACCACTCGGCCTCCCCGCCCGACCCTCGCCCCTCGCCGCTGGCCTTGGCTGAATCCACTCATTAGGGAACCCTCAATGCACATTCCGTCCCCTGGGAGCTTTGGCTCTGGACTGATTCTCCATTGCTCTCTGCACTTGAGTCAGGCATTTGCTTTATTACTCAAGTACTAAAATGAAGGTTGGTGAGGATGGGGAGTGGAAGAAGAGGACACAAAAGGGAAAAGTGGCCTGCTCTCGGGTTTGGGGAGCCCACCGTCGGAAGGCAGAAGCCTTGGGATTTTATCCTTGTAGGTTCAGAACTTCATGCTTCTGGCCTCCTGTGTACCCACCTCAAATGTCCAGTTGCCTGTTGGGCGGCCCCACCCTTACACCCCTTTCTCTTGGCTGAGTCAGTTGGCTTTGGCTGCAGGACAAACTGCATGAAACTTAATGGTTTAAAACGACAATCCCCCACAGTTGCTCACAAGTCTGTAGGTCAGTGGAGGGGTTATCCTGATCTAGGCCAGAATCAGCTGACCTAGGCTGGGTCCTTTCACGTATCTGCGGAGAGCTGGCAGGGGGTGGGCGGTGGCGGGCAGGCAGTCAGCTGTGATGGGGGACGAGCAGTGACGGAGTCACAGGTCTCTCCCCACCCCGCACGCTGGCCCGAGTTTGCTCCTGTGGCGGCTGGGCAGCGAGTGGAAGCAGAAGCAGAAAAGGCCTCTTGAACCCCAGGCTCCGTGGTGGAACCCATCACCCCTGCTGCATTCTGTGGGCCAAAGCGAGACACAATGCCGGCCCAAATTCAAGAGGGGAAGATACACCCCACTCCTTAGTGGAGGCAGCTGAAGTCACATTCGAAAGGGCTGAGTGTATGCAGAGAGGGGTAGAGAGTGGGATCCATGTTTGCAACCAACCACACTAATGCATGTTCCTTCCGGCTCCCCACGTGTCCAGACCGGCAACCTGTGAGCCATCCTTGATTCCAACCACTCTCACTTCTGAGTTCCACCATTTCTACGGCCTGCACACCTTGGTGTCTCCCCTCTCCGTCCCACTGCTGTCCTCGCTTCTCAGTTGACTTCTTCAGGGCTCCTGCAGTAGACGAGGAATCTCTCCTCTCTCAGATTTCTTTGATCATTGCTGCCACCCCCACCCCTGTCTCCCAGTTCCTCTCTCTTGGGAGACCCTTGGCAGCACGGGTCTCAACTGTCACGTTCTGTTCAACTGGTTTCCTGCCTGTCTCCAGGAGGGCAGAGACTCTCGTTTGTGCCTTTAGCATCAGCACATAGTGGTAGCTGGGACTTACAAGGTCCTTTGTTCACGGACCGACTTTCCGAATGAGTAAGTGAGTAAATGATGTCTTCCCTGTGTGAACTGGAAAGGGCAGAAATCGTATGTATAACCATCATCCAAATACCTCGGTTTTGAAAGCAAAATGCTCTCAAGAGAAAGCGTTCCAGGAAGTGTCCGGAGATGAACTGCCGTATCTCAGTTGCACGGACCTTTGCCGGCTCACAAGGCAGTCTTTTAAACCTCGGTTTAACTGGAAAGATTTGAAGCAGGGCGCCTCCTTCCTCGACGGGGAGAAGGTACCATAAAGACAGCTACTATTTACAAAACCTTGAAACTATCCGGTTCCAAGGGTCCTTCAGCTGCTCAGTAATAGGGGTCCAAGTTGTTGTCTCCCAGATTCTCTTGGCTCTCCTTGGACACAAAAGGGCCCCTGCTTCGCCAAACACCAAGTCCTCAGCAAAGCAGGGAGGGTGGGACTCTATTCTTTGGTCTCTTTTTTATTATGACAAAATAATTCTCAGAACCCGCAGACTCTCTTATCTCTGAATCTCCAGAGCTGAGAAGTTGAGAGTTTATCCAAGTATCTCGCAAAGACTGGGACTGCCACTCCCTTAGGACAATCGTCGTCCCTTCCCAGGAGCTAGCAGGCACACTGCTTCCCCATTAAAAATCAAGAAATAGAAGAGGGGATCGCTGTGGAGCAGGAGTCCATGGGACCTGCCACAAACACCCCTCACTTTCCCATTAAAATGCAGAACTCTCAAGGGAAAGGAGAGCACTTTCCTGGCTGAATCTTGGGCTTATCTCTTCACCTCACATTCCCCAGCTCACATTCCGTCAGAAATAAGATCGTTTTGACTTAAGGTCACCCAATAAGTAAGATTCCTAAGACTGTTCCTCTGTCCACTGATGATTATGTTCCATTTTGCATTCATGTCGCACCTTTGCTCAGAGAGCTCAAAATGTTATTCTTTGCATTTGCAGATAGATAATCCATGACCTGTTAATACAGACAATATGTTACCGAACTGTTACTGAACATTATAAATAGCCTTCCTTAAATGGTTGCAGCTTGTGTTCTCTTTCATTTTGGATTTCTTTGTGTCCAGAGTGCTGTAAAATTGCACTGCAACCAATAATTCACAGGCATACTGAAGTGGTTTTAACATAATGGAGATGCGTAGGCACAGATGTAGACACACAAATCCTGTGGGTGTTTAGAATATGTGTGAGGGGCAGAATTTGGGAATTTGCAAATATCAGCCTCAGGAAGTTATTAACCCTTTACCAGCCAAGTAAGCTTGATTTCTAGCCCTCAGGCAAAACTTTGCTGAGGGTACTTGTCTAGTTCAAGAACATCTCTCTCCCCACCGCCCATCATCTCCTAATATCAACTATCTTTCCTGCGTATCCTAAATCCTTGAACACTGAGCTTACTGGGGACTCACAGACTACCTTTTGGTAGTATTCCCAGAATAAAAATTGTGCTTCTGTACCAGCTCCCTACTTTATTTCAATCTTCAAAATTATTGAAAATCTAGTCATTGCAAAGCTCTATTAAGTGCTGGTACAAAACACAGAGAACAGCTTTGTTACCATTTACTGAGGAGACAAAGTGTAAGACATTCCCGCCTGCCATCACAGACATCCCTAGTGAAACAGTGAAATTAATTCCCTTTTATAAAATTGCTTAATTTACAGAAAAAATTCTCATATGTTTTCTTTAATCTTTTTTTTTTTTTTTGGACAGAGTGTGAGCGGGGGAGTGTTAGCAAGAGAGGGAGACACAGACTCTGAAGCAGGCTCCAGGGTCCAAGCTGTCAGCACAGAGCCTGACATGGGGCTTGAACTCACGAACTACAAGATCATGACCTGAGCCAAAGTTGGGCGCTTAACTGACTGAGCCACCCAGGCGCCCCATTTCTTCCTTAATCTTAGATTAAGCCTGTAAAACGGGTTAAATATCTCCTAAATTGAGATTCAGACAAGTTCGGTACCTTACCCAAAGTCACAGAGCCATTCAGCAGTAGACGCCCCAGCCCCTCTGATGTCCAGTCTTGGCACTTCCCATCAAGGTAGAGAGCAGGATGGAAAACGCACCAGTCGTGGACAAGGAGTGACAAAGCAGGTCAGGGTGCCAACTCCCAGTACAGCTACAACGGGAAGAATTAAATCTGAAGGGGGCGGGGGTGGTGGTGGTCATCAGGGAAAGCTACGGGGAGAAATGGCCTGGTCTCTGAGCTTCAATGATATTTGATAGGTGGAAGCACAGAGAGCAGGAGAGAGCATGTCAAGCTGAAGGAAGAGCATGAGCAAAATCATGGAGGTAGAAAGTATAATTCAAGTTCAGGGAGCTGGCAGACTCCAATATTAGGATGTAGCGTGATCCAAGAAGTTGGCGACCCCGCCACGGACGGCAATGAACGCTACGCTCGCTCGGGAATGTATCTGGGGCCCATGGAAAACCACTGAACTGTTCTTGAGGAGGGAACAATATGTAACTATCAGTGCTAGGAGCATGTGAAAAACAGAGTATCATCTCTGCTCCCAAGGATCTTCAAACTATTTACTTACTCATCTCCCAGAAGCAATTCTTCTGCATCTCCTTCTGGCTCAGGAGCAAAAAGTTCAATCACATCTTCCCTTGAGCTGAGCCATCATCATCACCCCATCTCAGAGACAACAGAGTACCTCACTGCATTTCTTTTCCAAGCCAAATGATTTCCATACATTCCAGTCTTGCTAGCCAAGTACGTATGAGAGCATTTTCTCTGTGCTTTTCCCGTTTGGGGCTTCATGAGCTAGCCTGTCGGTTACTCCTCACCACACACTCTGGCAGTTTGAAAAGAATCACAACACAGAAACCCCGGGCTGCTTACTCCCTCCTCTGCACACACTTTCCACCTCAGCAAGAACAGCAAGCAGATGCTGCCTCACTGTTACTCATAACCAAATAACCTGTCGAGCACATTCCGTGAAGGTTTTCGTACGAACAATACCAACTGTTTTCCTTTTCAGTGGGGATGGGACAAATACTGGTCTTCCAAAGCCAATTGTTTAAAATTATTTCTCTTGCGCTCAAAAAATAAACCTGTTTTGTTTATATTTTAGCAACATTGTTTATATTTTTCCTATTTCTTTTCCCACCAGAGTACAGAGATCCTATAGACACCAGTGAGAACATCAAAGAGATATCAAACCGTGGGGCTTTTCTTCCCCACTACCGCAGAGCGTGACAAATTTTATTCAACCCTCGGGATTGGGCTCAACTGAACAAAAACAGAGGCCTTAAAAGACACCTAGCTAGATGAGAAAAGAATTAAAAGTTCAAGGAGCCAGGCACCTTCACTTATGGTCATGGCTCTAACTGAAAAACAGGGTGAAAAGTTTTATAGTTAGAACATTTTCCTTCATTCTCGTCAAGTGTACGAAAAGGGAATTGCATGGTAAGAGATTCACTTACAATTTCACAACCTGTAACAATTACTCGTTTTTAAAAGGACCTGCATTTCAAGGCGGGTACGTAATCGACCAGTGCACGCACACATTACTCAAAGCTCAGGGAACTGGATGCAATTTATTTCACCAGTAATAAAACCCCTCCAAATGAATCTGTGTGTCTATGCAGGATATCAAGATGGAGCGGCCCAAGAGGAAGCTGGAAATACAGTCGGAGCTTCAGAGAAGGTGAGCTCTGAAATTTGAGTCTCAAGTGTATTAGACAGGACTCAAACTTGAGCAAGCACCTCAACCACCCAGAGAGGCTGTGAAGAGTGCTGGGCCCAGCCCCGGAATTTGATTCAGTAGGCCCACATTTTTAACGAATTTCCAAAAAACGTAGATGCCATGTGGGGAACCATACTTGAGAACCACTGGCTTGGGTCATGCAGAAAATACAGAGAATAGAGACAGATGCGGAGCATCACGAAGCCAGAAAAACAGGGTACAGAGTCAGACAGGCAGAAAAACCTGGGTGAAGTAGGATGGCAGAAGCCTCTGGAACAGAAAGTTAGTCGTTGGCACGTCAAACATCAAGGAGGTCAAATCAAAATTGACGTGTTTGGTGACCCTTGAGAGGAGGTTCATAGGAACGGTGGGGGCAGAAGCCAGATTTGCACTGGGGCGCTAGGAAATTAAGTTACAAACGGAACAAGGCATGCACAAGAGAAGCCGCTTCATTTAATTTGCCGGCTGAAGTCCACGAAAAGCAAGCGGAAAGGGTCAAGGGTACAAGATCCAAGAATAATCAGCGAAACGAGAGCAGACGCATGTCAACACCAACGTTCTCCCCTCTGCTGTCCCTTTACACACCGTGCCGTCCTAGCTTACCTTGTTTGACACAGCTTGAAGTCTCAACTGCTCCTCCTGGACTGTCATCTTTGCAGTTTGTCCCCACTTCTCTGGTAGAGTAGGTAACAAGTATTCCCTACCCTGAGAATGTTAAGTTGATAACCACCCCAACAAAATGTACCAAGTACAAAAGCAAGCGTGTAACTTGGCTTATCTGAGGCACCGTAAAGGTAGCGTAATTGAATTGGACCTTGGGCTCAAGGAGTAGGAGGTCAGAAAGGCAGGCACTGACCAGACGATGTGGGTTTTTACAAGGCCCTTGAGAATCTGGAGGTCGGAAAGACAGTCAAGACACAGCCAAGACTGCATCAAGAGGCAAAGGGAAACCAGGCAAGTGCTGCAGGAGGTGAAGCCAACTCCATAGGGAATGCAGTATCCTCCCACCAAGTTAGCAAAGGCTGAATTTGAAGGGTGCGGACACCGGCATTTTCATTCACGGGAGGGCAAACTAGTATAATCCTTTGGGAAAACAATTTATTCTCAATGAATTGGGAATTTGGAAAACACATTTAAAATTTTTTTTTTCAACGTTTTTTTTATTTATTTTTGGGAGAGAGACAGAGCATGAACGGGGGAGGGGCAGAGAGAGAGGGAGACACAGAATCGGAAACAGGCTCCAGGCTCCGAGCCGTCAGCCCAGAGCCTGACGCGGGGCTCGAACTCACGGACCGCGAGATCGTGACCTGGCTGAAGTCGGACGCTTAACCGACTGCACCACCCAGGCGCCCCTGGAAAACATTTTAGACTCCACGCTGTGTGCGAAGAACGATCTTTAAAGCGTCGTCCGAAAAGCCCCAAATGCCTTACGTACATTCGCAGGACCACCGCTGCCACGGACTGCACTGCACCCCAGATGGGAGAGCTCCTGGGTCCTGATGAACTGCCCTAAGGCAACTGCCCTAAGCCAGCTCTCCTTGCGGCCCTTCTTCCTTCCCCTCAACATTCAGCCTCGCCAGCCCTCCCGCACCGAGCGCATCTTGTCCTCCGCCAGGCCTCTTCTCACAAGTATGTCATGGGGGTCATGGTTTAACAGGAAATCACAGGCCCTGAGTGCACAAAGGACCTCCGGGAACCGTGTGGTCCAATCCCTATACTCCTGTGGGGAACACCCTTATTTCACAGGGGACAACAGAAAGTGAGGTTAACACGAGCTGCTGGAAGACAAACCAAGAACTGTTGAGGTTTCTTGAGGTTTCCACAGCATGCGGGAGATTTAAATAATCCCGGAAAACAAGATTAAACGAATGAGAAAATGCACATCAAAAAAAAAAAAAAAAAGGACAGTGCTTTCCTCATTAATCCCAAGAGCATTCATTAAATGCTTATTATGGGCCAGGCCTTAGGAGTGCAAAGTTACGAAGACAATCTCTAACCTCAGGTGTGATGGGGAAGACAAGTTTTTAAAAATTATAAACACTGTAAAAAAAAGCAAACACATCTGTCGTGGTAATAGATATAAGGGATTTAATTCTATCATCCCAAAGCAGATTTTCTCCTTTGATTCCAGTTTCATTCCTCTCCTTTCTCCTTAAAATACATTAGGAAAGGTTCACTTATGACATGCAAGGTGAACAAAGGACAATCAGAAATTCACCAACTTTAGAAAGCACAGGCAGTCTTGGGCAAAGGCAAGTGCAAAGGACCTGGGGCAACAAAGAGCGTTTCCAATAAACAAATTTTTCCTAACACCATATAGAAAAACACTTAACAGGAAATGACAGGGAAAACAATTTAGTGGGAACCAGAATGCTTTAAACAATCTTTTTAAGTAATGGGCTTCAAACGGAAGTTCTTTATCCTTAAAACATAGCTACTTATGACTTAATACAATTACAAGTACTCAACTTTCCGTGCTTAAATGCAATCTCAACAGATAACCTTTCATTTGTTTTTAAAAAAATCTTTTTTCTTAGTGATTTAGAGGAACTATTTTCAAACTACTATAAAATATGTTATAGGTACTATCTGGCAGTTCCTAATCAATGGAGTATATTGTACAATAAACCACATCTTTCAGCAAAAACAAAAACCCCATCATATTTTAACGTTTGTTTTTGAGACTCTAGAGAGAGCACAAGCAGGGGAGGGCAGAGAGAGAGGGAGACACAGAATCCAAAGCAGGATCCAGGCTCTGAGCTGTCAGCACAGAGCCTGACACGGGGCTCAAACTCATGGACTGCAAGATCATGACCTGATCCAAAGTAGGATGCTTAACTGAGTCATCCAGGTGCCTCAAAACCCACAAAATTTGAATAAAGCCATCCCCCAGTGAATTCGGATATAAAGTTTGCTTTAAATACTTCTTTGGGGAAGACAATACCACGCTGCTACTCAATTAAAAGAAACATTTGTACAGTCTTGATGTCTTTTATTTTTTTTACATTTCTCACGCCATGAATTCATAGGGAATGGGTTCCAACAGCTCAGGCTCCTTTCCATTGGTTCTCACAAAGTGTGCTTCTCTGGGTGGGGCAGGCTATTAAAAAAAAAAAAAAGGCAAGGGAACAATCATGTAAACTACAATCATCAATTTCAAAGTACTCTAGAACCAAAAAAAAGTAACATAGTCAATTCATTAACTTTCATATAAAAGAAAATGACCACTGAGCAAGTTTTAAAATTCCCAAGATCAATACCAAGAAGCCATCTGCCAAGCACTCACCTGGCGCTTCAGTTGAACCCAAGTACCTTTCTCCTTGGCTTCCTTCTTTTTCTGATCATTTTCCTTCACGCGCTTCAGGAAGCTGTCTCGGCTCTTTGAGTGCTTAATGTGCTCGATACGTACATTAATTCTCTTAGCAAGAATCTTGCCCCTGGAGAACAGAAATTCCTATAAATGCTCCAGCAAAAATGTAACAAAGTCCAAAAGCACTTCTGCCAATTTCATTTATTAAAAAAAAAGAAAAAACAAACATTAAGGGCACCTGGGTGGCTCAGTCAGTTAAGTGTCCCACTCTTGCCACGATATCCTGATTTGGGAGATCAAGGCCCACACTGGGCTCTGTGCTGACAGCGTGGAGCCTGGGATTCCCGCTCTCTCAGTCCCTCCCCTGTTGTCATGTGCTCTCTCCCCAAAATAAACAAAAAAACCACAATCCACTTAAAATAAATCAACCACGAACCTTTTACCAACAAATAGGATTAAACAGCAAGGTACAGCTAACTTACAATCATTTATTGATCGTACTGGAAGAGGCGCTGAGGCAAACACCCCCCATTTGTAAGCTTTCTCTTAATGAGGTGACAGACCTTCCAATACTAAATAAGCAAAACCAAATCGCTAACTAGATTTACATCGTGTTACACATCCTTTTATACTCTGAACACCAGAGTTGCTTAACACCGAGTTCTAATGAACATTTTTCATTAGGTCTAGTTCAATTTGTTTCCTCTGACAGGATACAAGACAAACACCCAGTTTGCTTGAGTTTTGAAAGGATATTTCCTTTGCCCCACTTGAATGACCAATAAAGACACAAGTCCAATTGGCAAAGTGAAACGGGGGTATGAGGGAATACTAATCAGCTAGAAAGAAACCAGACATTACTTACTTAACTTGTTTGTTGACAACAATGCCAACAGCATGCTGGGTAACATTGTAGACTCTTCCAGTTTTGCCGTGGTAACATTTGTGGGGCATTCCTTTTTGAACAGTGCCCATTCCCTGTTAAAAGGAGATCAAAGTTATGCCAGCAATTTTCCCTTCTTTTTACATCCTGACTCTTACTAAAGTAACTAAGACACTCTTAGAATTTTTCTTTTAAATGGCAACTCAAGAGCTTTCAGAGCCGGTGAAATGGGTTTTTCACATTGCTTTAAGCAATCAAAAAGACAATCATCATTAAGCTCTAGAGTACCAGGATTCATTTACCCATTACAAAAGAACATAACTTTCACCGTTTTTTAAAAAATAGCAATCTCCATCTTCATCAACAATTAAATTCTGTACTAACGTATTATTCCTTTCCACCTTAAAACACCTGATTTTTCCACTACCTGTTAACAAACAAGTAGTAAGAAAGTTTTCAGATTCAAGAATAGCACTTTAAAAACTCTGGTTTCTGGAAGTTAAATTAGCCATTCCACACTTATGAGCTCTTATTTAGGCCAAAAATTTCCCATTTAGGAGAATAAAAAGTCAACAGGTAAAATACAATATACACTAGCATCTGAATTTCAGTATTACACTTTTCTAGCTTCTAATGTTGTTCTGTAGGTTATTTACCCAATTTTAGAATTTACCTTGATGTCCACAATATCACCTTTCTTGTAGATTCGCATGTATGTTGCCAAAGGAACAACTCCTGTCCCCCAAAAAATCAGTATAGTTAGTATCAAGATTAAAAAGTCCAGACTAAAAAATACATGTAAGCTTACTAGCTTTCAACATACTCTTATCTTTGACAGTTGTATTTTTAAAATCTTGTTGACAAAAAACAACTATATGAAATTTATGCTTTTTATTTACTACAAAGAACAAGTTAGGTAGATGCTGGTTAATTAACACCATTTATTAAAAACACATTATATGAATATATACTGTGTTTGCTCTCAAGAAGGAAGTGTCTACTTACCATGTTTTCTAAAAGGCCTAGAGAACATATAGCGAGTACCTCTCCTCTTTCCCTTTGTGTTGGTCATTTTGGCGAATTACTGAAAACAGTAAGTATAAAACATCAAACAAAACCGCAAAATTGGTAATTGTCTTTTTAAACAAAAAAAAACCCAATCAAACCCCGTAAATTTCAAATGCTTGCTTTACAACAAAAAAATCTAAGTTGACTCACCAATTATTTCCCATAAAGGATAAAACCCCATCATTTTGGCATGTAGGATCTTCACGCAAACTGCCTAAGTGCTATTAACGCTAAAGCTACGAAGACCTGAATTTTGGAACCCACACCAGTACTTTCCCTGTTAGAACATAAAACAAAACTTCTACCCCGCTTCTGTAGAACCCATCTGAGAATGCCAAAGGCACTGGAATTACTAACTGGACAGTAATTTACCGTTGGAGAGCAAAACAACTCAACCCTACATTTTTAAGTGGTGGATTAAACCCCTTCTCTTGAGATAATTTTTTGTGACCCCGTATCTCTTACACAGGGTCATGTCTACAAAGCACTCAGCAACTTTTTTTTAACATTTTGAGAGAGAGGGAGCTTGCAGGTGCGAATGGGGGAGGGGCAGAATCTGGAGCAGGCTGCAGGCTCCGAGCTGTCAGCACAGAGCCTGACGTGGGGTCCGAATCCGAACCCTGAGATTATGACCTGAGTCGAAGTTGGACGCCCAACCAGCTGAGCCACCCAGGCGGCCCCACCGAGCAACTTCTAGTGTATGTGTTTAATATTAAGTGGTAGTTAATTTATCGCTATCTAAGAATTCACAAATAGGCATTTCAAATTGCATCTTTCACTGTTCCCCAAAAGGTTGAAACAATGGCTTTTATGCTTCAGGTCGCTGGAGAGCAGAACTCCCATCGCTGGGAACTACTCCAACCACAAGGCAAAATATATGGAAGTCAGGCTTAACTTGATGAGACCCTAACATAAATCCCTTAACTTATGAACACTCCTTAAAAGAAAAGTGACTCCAAAGCACCTTCTTCGTGTAACTTGAGACGCAAAGGGACACAATGTTTCACCCGACCCGCCAAAGCGGGGTTAAAAACATAACTAAGCATCTATGAAGTGCCAGCTACCCTGCGTGAATCCTCAAATTTTCTACATTTGTACCCAGCGCATACAAAAGCGTGAAGTTCATCATATATACAAGGGACGCTCTGCAGGTCCAAATCACTTCCCCCGGTCACAAAGTGGCAGACTCGATAATGGAAGTAATTTCGGACTCCAGAAACCATTCTTTCACCAGATCCATTTTCCCCAGTAAGAAATCACCCAACACACGCTTTTGAAAATGATACTTGATGTAGGGAATAGTGATGCTTTCTTTAGTCTCCAAAAGCACCAACCTGCGCGCCACCTGCGGTTTGCTCAGCTCTGGTAGCTAAAATTTACAAACTAGAACCCCCCTCCCCAAAAAACCTAAGATTAAGTGGTAATTCACTAACTCCACCCCCCCCCCCCCAAGAGTCTATATGAGACACACAACTATTCGGGAATCCTTTCACCGGCTGCCCCGGCCTTAACAAAATACCTGCGGCAACCTGAACGCACTTTCCGTTTGTCCAAATGCGATTTGGGCCTAAAATCTGTAACAGCCGGGATAATTTCACAAGCACTAACGCCGAGGAGTCTGGGGTTCACATCCTGCGAGGCGACGAAGCGGGCATCCACTCTTTTCTCGGACCACAGGCCCGGGCTTTCACACACACCCCGGGGCCTCCTTGGAGGTTAAAGCTCCTGACTTTAAGCCCGTTTTAAACCCGTCCCAAACGACCGTAAGTCCCCGCCCCACTCATTTCAAGTTTAGGTTGCACATTAGGGGCCAAAACTCCACACTGGGTTCCAACGGCCTGCCTGGGCCACGCGGCCCCACAAAGCCTGTCCGAAGGCCCAGAGTACGGAGTCTAAAGCCGCGGGGGCCCAAGAAAAACCAACGATTCCCTAAACTGACCCGAGTCGCCTCCCCCCTGTATCTCGACTTCGCTTCTCTGGAGCCTCTCCCCCCGCAGGGCCCCGGCCTCGCGGTCCGGTCCTCAGCCCCCCGGCCCAGACCCGGCGCACGCCGCTCCCGGTCTGATTGGACATGGCTCCACCGCCCAGGCCGGTGGGCCCCGAACAGTCTAACCAGTCCCTTTAAGGCCTCACTGCACGGGCGGAGCGGTCACAGGGTCAGGACTCAGGTCTGGGGGGTGAGCGGCACCGGGAGCCACGCGCAGGCCTTACCTGGAAGATGGCGGTTCCGGCCGAAAGGAAGGAGGCGGGGCTGCAGCGCGCGCCTTACAAGGGCCTACGGGCTGCCCGCGGCACTGCCTGAAAGAAACGCCAGCCGAAAGCCACTCTTCCGGGGAAAGGGATCTTCTCAGAGAACAAGGGAACCCTTAGAATATTTTTCTTTTTTGTGAAAAAGAGGAAATAGACCTACACAAGCTGACACTTGGATCTTTCCAGACAGCCCGGAAAGGGGCCTTCAAGGACGTCAAACAGGGCGCCGACGTCCTACGCGTGCCGACGTTCGCCTTTACGTTGAGCTTACGCCGGAAGTGGGCGTGTATTGGCGTCTCCGGGCGCCGGGGAGAGGCTGGCCTGACGGAGTTTAAGCCTTTTGCGGGGCTCCTAGCAGTCGTATGTTTGTTTGCAGAAATGATTACGTGAGCACAGAGGGCAGATTACAATGAGGAAAGCATATTATCCAGTTTGTGTCTTTCAAAAGTTCTTTTTCCTCTATGAGTCACGACATAACCACGTTCTTGCTGGTAGGTGCGTAAATGTTACATCCATTTTGGGAAGCACTTTGTCAGAATGAAGTAAAACCGCAAATTTTCAAATACTGTATCCTGGCATTCTGCTTCTAAGTTTGTATCTTACAGAACCTTTGACATGTAGGCAAGAATGCGTAACAGCACTGAGTAGAAGCAAAAGATTAGAACCCCCCCCCCCCGGTGAGAACAAATACATGAATGGGATGCTCATATGAGAGAATATTATATGCCAGTAAATCAGTGCTAAACCCAGAAATATGAGGCCAGAAGAGGAAGATGTAGAAAGTATACAGCATGACAATTTATATACATACGATCTTAAAACATGTAAAGCTACCGTATGTTGCTTAGGTATATATGCATATGTGTTGGAAGTACTCAAGAAATAAAAGGGGGTAAAAATCGAACTTAGAATTTTTACGTCCAGTAGGAAAAGAACTGGAAAGTAGTACAAGAAAGGGTTTTGCGGGCGCCTGGGTGGCTCAGTGGGTTAAGCATCCGACTTGGCTCAGGTCAGGATCTTGTGGTTAGTGGGTTCCAGGCCCCGCGTTGGGCTCTGTGCTGACCGCTCAGAGCCTGGAGCCTGCTTGGGATTCTGTGTCTCCCTCTCTCTCTCTCTCTGCTCCTCCCCCACTGATAACTCTGTCTCTCTCAGATTCTGTGTGTCTGTCTGTCCCTCACCCACTCACACTCTCTCTCTCTCTCTCTCTCTCTCTCAAAAATAAATAAGCATTAAAAAAAAAAAAAAAGGATTCGATAGACTGTCTCCTGATTCCTTAAGTTCTTGAGCAAGTGAGCTCAAGGCAAGAGACTACAGACAGAATGTATAAATTCAAAATTTTGAAGCCTATGCAGTTTTTAAAAATTACAAAGTCCAGATGCATCGGGGTTGTAAGTCAAATTTCAAAATCAATGGAATAACATTATTTAAATTCAAGCAGGTTAAGATTTTTGTTGCTTAGATTATTTTTAGAAAAAACATCATAAAAATAATACAATCATGAGAAAAGGATCAGACAAATTCTGCTATTGGGACATTCTACAAAATATCTGCCCAGCATTCCTCAAACTGTCAAGCTCGTAAAAAACAAGGGTAGTCTGAAAAACTGCCACAGCATAAGGAGACGTGGTAATTACATGTGATGTGGTTTCCTGGATGGGATCCTAACAGAAAAATAATATTAGGTAAAAATTAAGGAAGTCTGAATAAACCGTGGCCTTCAGTTGACAACACTGTACAAAATTTGGGACACCTGGTGGCTTGGTTGAGCATCCGACTCTTGATTTTGGCTCAGGTCATGATCCCAGGGTCATGGGATCAAGCCCCATGTCTCTCTAAAATAAACAAAAAACCCTCCCCCCCAGAAACTCAACAATGTACAAAACTGGTCCACTACCTTCACTGTAACTATTATACCCTCCTTTGGTCTCTATATTCTTTATCCAGCTTCATTTTTAGTAGTTCATTGTTACGGTCACTCTATCTCAACTAACTCAAATCAGTCTTCCGTATCACTCTCCTAAAAAATGTACCACCTTGGATAAATGCAACCTGTTTTCTTCAACACATAGAGTGGTTTTGTTGTTGTTGTTTTGTTTTTAACGTTTATTTATTTTTGAGACAGAGAGAGACAGAGCATGAACGGGGGAGGGGCAGAGAGAGAGGGAGACACAGAATCGGAAGCAGGCTCCAGGCTCCGAGCCATCAGCCCAGAGCCCGACGCGAGGCTCGAACTCAAAGACCGCGAGATCGTGACCTGAGCCGAAGTCGGACGCTCAACCGACGGAGCCACCCAGGCGCCCCATGTTGTTTTGTTTTTTAGAGAGAAAGAGGGCATGGTGAGCGAGGGGCAGAGAGGGGCAGGGAGAGAGAATCCCACGCACTGAGAGTGTGGAGCGACAAGTGGAGCTTGAACTCACCCGATGTGGGACTCAAACTCATGAACCGGGAGATCGTGACCTGAGCCTAAGTCAGATGCTTAACTGACGAGCCACCCCGGTGGCTCATAGAGTGTTTTTTAAATTAAGATATGTTACATAAAAACCAAGATTTCTGGCTCCTCTTAGATCAGGGGATGTGACAACATAGGATTGACAGTGTTGGTGGCAGCAGTCCAGTGGCCACCCCCTTGAGACGGGATATATATTCTTGAGTTTCGTGTCCACTTAGCCTGCTTCAGGTTCACTTGTCTTGGCCCCTGTAGGCATTGGAGCCTTTAGCCTGTGCCACAAATTCATGGTCAACCGCTCTCAAGTGGTGCCTAACATCGCCACTGCAGTTCAGTTAATTTACGTACCTACTCTCTGTGAAGATTATTTCATGTTTTTTCCTTCAGTAACCAAATCTTCCGTCCCTTTCGAAACTTCACCCTTTTTCAGCTGACAGTTGCTTCATTTTTATCAATGTACAAACACGCTTTGGTCTTTCCCCTCTCCTTCCGGGCCCTACTTGACCTCATCTTCCCTTCTATGTTCTTCCATCAAGCTCCTTAGAAAAGAATCATGTGAAATTACTGTTTTTGTACATCAGAAACTGTCAGAGTTCAGCAATGTCCTATGATTTAACCTAATACGCGATCATTATGACCTCTTCCTTACATCCCATTCTGTTTCCAGTTTGATCTGACTTCTGCCCCAATCATGCTCTTCAGACTGCTTCCACGTTGCCAAAACCAAAAGATATTCTATGTTCATGGTTTTCTTAATCTCTGACAAGCTTTGGCCGCTCCCTCCTTGAAACACTACCCTTTCTGACCAATCCACCGCCTGCTTTGCTGGTTTTCTTTTTCTTCCTGTCCTCTAAAAGACTTCTTCAAGACGTGGAACTGGTTCCCTTCTCTTCTCTTTCTACACCCTCTTCTTGGGGAAATCCACGTATACCTATAATTTTAAATTTCGTCTCTATCCTGCTTACTACCACATTTATTTTTTTAAATTCAAGACTCTCCTCAAAACTATTCAGCCTGACATCTCTTCTTGGATACATTTTGGCATCTCAAAGTTAATGTGTCCAAAATAAAACTTACCTTTCCATCCCTAAACCTGTTTTCAGTGCAGTATTTCCCATGTCAGTAAGTGGCATAAGCCAGAAACCTCAGTTTCATTTTTAAGTTTTCCTCCCCCCACCATATCCCATCCGTCAGCATATTTTTTTCCAGTAATACCTGTAAAATATATCTCCGGATGGCCTACCTCCCATCTCCACCACCACCACTGGAATCTCTCCCCCAGACTAGCAATGGCCCCATTAAGGTCACTTTTTTCTCTCTTGCTTCTGCTCTGTCCATTTTCTACATAGCAGCCAGAATGATCTTTTAGAAATGTAAACTCAATTGTGTCATAACCTTGCTTAAAGTCCTCCAAAGGCTTTCTGTTGCTCTTAGAATAAAATCTATACTCCTTACCTTGGTTTACAAGGTCCTGTATAAACCAGTTCTGGGTTATCTTCTCAGGGTCACTTGGTTTCCACCCCCCGGCTCATTTGTATCCTTCTGTGGTTCCCTAACCCGGACCAGGGCTTTCTAGCCTCAGGGGTTTTATGCACACTCTTCCCCTTTGCCTTTCCCATGGCTCATTCTTTCTCATCTTTTTTGCTTCCTAAGCATTAGCATCTGCATAGTTAGGAATTTAGTAAGGTGTTTAAATTATAGGACAAATCCAGATGCTGTGACCAAAGTATTGGCTATTACTGTGCTTCTATTTGAGGTAACTCTTTAAAAATCTTTTTTAGAGATTTTAAAGATTTTTGTCATAGGAAAAAATATAATTGGAAGGCGGCAGTTGTTTTTTAGCACAGTCTTTTACGTCACTCATCAGTTGGTCCAGGCTAAGTGTAACCAAAATCATATTACTTTTAGCCTAAGAAAATCATAATTAAGAAGATAAAAATAATAGTACAACAAATCCAGAATTAATGTGTTCTTGGTGTGGCCCACCACTTTAGACTTTGTATATTGTTCTTGACTGTCTTGAATAATAAGTAATTGAACCCCAGTATAATGTACGTATATGTGTGTATACATCAGAGAGAGAGACTGAGAGATTTTTTTAAAATACATACACTAAAATGCACACATCTAAGTGTATACGTGGAGGGTTTTTTGACTAATTTTTATAACTTTACAACCAGTATTTACGACAAAGGTATAGACCATTGCCATCCCTGTGGAAAATTCCCTGATGATCCTTTCCAGCTAACCCTCCTCCCCACCACAACCATCTGACATCCTGATTTCTACAATTATAGAGTAGTTTTGCCTATTCTGAAATTTCACATAAATGGCGCCCTACAGTCTGCACTCTTACTTATCTTCTTTTGTTCAGCTCAGTGTTTTCAAGATTGCATCACGTCATCTGGACCAATAGTGCAATTCCTTTTTCATTACTAAGTAGTATTCCGCTGTGTGAATATACTACAAATTATGTAGACATTCTTTTCTAGAGGGAAAGTGGGATGTTTGCAATTTTTTGATACTATGAATAAAACTGTCGTAAACGTTTTGTGAATATGTTTTAATGTCTTTGGGGGGAAATACCTAGATTTAACGTTGCTTGACCGTAAGGTGGGTGTATCTCTAACTTCATAAAAAATTGTCAAACGGTTTCTCCAAGTGAACCCCATTTTATTTATTTAGCATATTCCTCCAAAGAATGTAAGGCATTTGTTTCTACTGCAGGCTTTTAAAATCGGTTTGTGTCACTAGCTCTGTCATACACATCTGAAAACCAAAGTGGTTTCCTGAGTCTCTAACAGTCAATTTGTCTCTACTTTGAGATCATTAACGTAAAGAATAAGAACAGCGTTGAAACTTAAAAAGAAGTGTGCAGTAATTGAACGTGGAAAGAAGGGAAACTCGAAAGTTGTTCAATATTTATTAGCATCCAGATTAAGTCAGGTGCTGTGCTGAGTGATGGAACTATAAACATGAATAAAACATGAGCCTTGCCCTCAAGGACTCCACAGAGAGTTTGGTGGAAGGAAAAGGTGAGTGTGTTCCAATATTCTAAGTGCCCTAGGAGAGGACACTGAACACGAGCAGTGCAGGCATTATGTGGATGCCACCGTGTGTGTGCGTTAGAGGGGGGAGTGGATGAGAGACGAGCCCCCGGACGAGAAGGAAGCCTCACGGAGGAGGTTGGACTCGAGGAAACAGTTAACGCTTTGACCATAGAACAAGTAGCAAGGGTATTTTAGGTAGAGGGTATTTTTAACTTTTTTAAGTTTATTGGTCCTGAGAGGGGAGAGAGAGAGAGAGAATGCAAGTGGGGGGAGGGGCAGAGAGAGAGGGAGAGAGAGAATCCCAAGCAGCCTCTGCCACCAGCACGGAGCCCGACCTGGGGCTTGAACTCACAAACCGCGAGACTAAGACCTGAGACGAAATCAAGAATTGGACGCTTAACAGACTGAGCCACCCAGGCGCCCCAAGGCATTTTAACTTTTGTAAAAGCACAGTTGTTTTGAATAACAACTTTCAAAACTCGGGGAAATGAAGGTCATCCAACAGCTTTAGAAAATAAGGTCAACAAATGAACAGGAACGTGACTTATTAAAATGAGGGAAATTAATTGTGCACCAGGCTTGAATAAAAATACGAAACAAAACCCATAATTTTTGGTCATTAAGCTAAAGTCATAAGCTAAAGCTATGTCCATTTTCATGTTTTCTTCTGTGAAGGAATTTTAATAAAGTTCAGTGTATGTTTTGTTTTTTTTTGGTTTTCGGAAGACACTGGCAGTTTAACTCCAGCAGGAAAAAATTTTCCAAGCTAGGAAGAAACCTGGATCCACCTTCTGTGTGAGGCTGTGGTTAGGAAGTCCATATGAGTCTCAGTCGACTCCTTTTGATTTGCCCTTTGTCTTGGTAGGTTGGCAGGAGAACAATTTCAAATGAGAACTGATTAGGAAATTCTGGGGTAGAAAGTATATAATGAGAATTCTTGTCTCCAGGGAAATGTCACTAATGATAACTGAAGTCATGGGAACTGAAATACTATGAATAATGGAAAAATGTATAGTGAAGAATAATTATGTAAAAGAATCATTTTTTCCCCATAAAAATTTTCATTTGAGATCCTGAGAAGCGAGGGGAAGGGGGAGGTGGAAATGAACAAGATAAAATCTATTTTTTAATCAAGGAGGCAAAGATTGCACTCTTCCAGGATTTTTCTACCTGCAAACAGTGAAGCATTACCAGGCTTGTGACCATGTGATTGGCCATTCTGATTCAGTCTCAGCCCTCTAACCCAGGTCTTCATTGTCTGTATGCAGATGTTTCTGTTCCCAAATCCTGCGTTTGCTCCAGCTTCCAAAATACCTTCAACTACCTTAGACTTTAAGGCCAGTGCAACGTGAGGAAGAAGCTAGTCAAATATCAGAAGTGTTCAGACAGGAAGAGTGTTGCCGTGAGAGTAGGAGAAGCCGTTGCAGTGATTTACGGAAGCCTAGTTACGTTTAGACAGTCAAGTACAATTTGGAAAAGTGGGAAAAGATACGATGTAGAGTTTTGTAGTAGGTAGGAAACATCTAGTGGACCGTTGAACTTGTAATAAATTCCAGGAGTCTCCTCAGTTAGGGTCAACAGTCCTTGCTCGTAATGATTATGTTAGTTGTTTTGTTTTGGTTTTTTTCCTAGGTAATTCAATCACTTGGAGCTGTGCACATCTCTTCCTGGCAAACTTAGTAACAAAGGAAGAGGTTCGTGCTCTGTTCCCACATACTTGCCTCATAATGATTTAGAAATGAGGGCTGACAAATTTCAAGTCTGTTGTTAGCTCGGATGGATTGATTGATTGATTGATTGATTGATTGATTATGGCTACCTGGACCTGAGTTGAGATGTTTCTGAGGCCAATTCCAGGCTAACTGAAAAGTAAAGATTATTAATGTCCGGTGGGGGCTTATTGGGAGGGGGGGAAGACCTCTTATACCTTATTCTTCTCACTTCTGGCTTAGATAACTAGTATAAGAGAAGTAGTTTTACTGCTAGAGGAAAAGGTTTGCCCAGACTTGGAAACAGGTTAGATGGTAGTGTGGGGCATGGCTTATCATGGTGGGCAGTCTGCAAGAGGGTCCCTAAATCAAAGCTGGAAAGAAGGTATCTTTTTCCACTGTGGAGGAAAAACATGAGTTTTGGAGCCCGACAGACTAGATTCTATGTTCTGTCACTTCCTAAAGCCTGTTTCTTTAAAGTGGAAACACAGATACTTGTTGAAGAGAATCTCGGACTTATAAGCCCACCTGGGAAAATGAATGTAGAACATCTTTTCCATTTTGTACAGCACTGGCACCTGGGAGGCCCAAAGCATGTCCTCTCCCTTGCTCTCCTTTGGAGTCTGGTCTGTGGGCCCCTGGGTGTCTCTGGGACCTTTGTAAGGGATGTGTGAGGTCAAAATTATTTTCAGAACAGTGTTAAGACATTATTTGCCTTTTTTACTGCATTGCCATTTCTCTGGTGATGCAAAAGCTATAATGGGAAAAACAACCTAGTGCTTTACCACGAATCAAGGCAGTGGCACTGGCCATTATTGTACTTTTCGCCACCATGCACTCTTAAGATAAAAATAAAACCAGTTCACTTAATAATAGGTGTGATGAGGGCAGTAAAACTCATTAATTTTATTTGATCTCCACATCTGAGTACACATCTTTTAAATAAACTGTGTGTGACAAAATGGGAACTGTGGATAAGACATTTGTGCTATATAATCAGTACAATGATTGTCTGGAGGAAAAGCACCTGTTCTGTTGTTTGAGTTGCAAGCTGAACTAACACCACCTTTCCCACTGAATACTATTTTTACTTGAAAGAACAGACAAACTAGGGTTATTCAGAGTTGAGTATTTGGCTGACATCTTCTGATGGGCTAAACCAGACTACTGCTACTTCAAGGGAAACAAGGGAGAAAATTTGAGCTTTTAAGTAAAAGTTACAGTTTGGAAAACTTGTATCCACCACCGGGAGCCTGACAGCTTCCTACAACTGAGATACTCTTCTGTTAAGATCATTGGTGATATGAACAAACGCAGTTTGTTTTATATAGTTAAATGTTTCCACATTTGGATTATCTGCATAACTGAGTGAACCATATTTTCAAATGATCAGTACATAATGTTACAAAGTAAGAAATGGGAAAAGATCATGTGAAGTGTAAGATAGGCCAATGGAATTAAAAAACTTTTTTTTAATGTTTGTTTATTTCTGAGAGAGAGAGAGAGAGAGAGAGAGCGATCACGAGCAGGGGAGGGGCAGAGAGAGAGGGAGGCACAGAATCCGAAGCAGGCTCCAGGCTCTGAGCTGTCAGCCCAGAGCCCGACGCGGGGCTCGAACTCATGAACTGCTGGATCATGACCTGAGCAGAAGTCGGAAGCTCAACCGACTGAGCCACCAGGCACTCCTACGTGGGCCAACAGAATTTAATGTACCAGTATGAAAATGTCACTGATACTACTTAGATTCCACGTTGCAACTACTCTTTTAAAAACAAATCTGTCACTGTGGAGTGTTGGTATAGTACCAAATAAGATTAGCCACAATTACCTGAAAAAGTTATTAAAATACTGCTCCCTTTTCTAGCACACCTGTGTGAGAAGGTTTTCTTCATATACTTCAACCAAATGCACATGGCAATAGAGTCAATGCAGAGGCAGATGAGTGTCCAGTTGTGTTCGACCGAGCTAGACCTTAAGGATGTCACAAAAAGGTGAGACAATGCCACACTTGTCACCAAATGGTGCAGCAAAAAAGAAATGCAGTGAAAAGGAATTTATTTTGGAAAATAAAGTCACTTGTCATAAAAATATTTATGTGACCATGTATGAGGTTTCTATTATTATTTTTATAGAAGTTAATGAATATTTCTAGAAATTCTTTATTTTAATGTCTGATAAATATTGATAGATGAAAATCCACATAAATGAAAGTTCAGTGATTTTTTTAAATTTTTTTTTTAACATTTATTTATTTTTGAGACAGAGACAGAGCATGAACGAGGGAGGGGCAGAGAGAGAGGGAGACACAGAATCGGAAGCAGGCTCCAGGCCCTGAGCCATCAGCCCAGAGCCCGACGCGGGGCTCGAACTCACGGACCGTGAGGTCGTGGCCTGAGCCGAAGTCGGACGCTCAACCGACTGAGCCACCCAGGCACCCGAAAGTTCAGTGATTTTTAAGAGGTAAAGGAGTCCTGGGATCAAAAAGCTTATGAACACTGTCCTAGTCCCCTACTTCTGCTACCGCTGCATGTGCTCTGATCCCCAGAGAAGAGCCAGAGATGTCCCTGCAGATTCTGGAAGTAATCCCTATTTGTCGCAAACTTTTTTTTTTTTTTTTAATTTTTTTTTAACATTTATTCATTTTTGAAAGGCACAGAGAGACAGAGCGTGGATGGGGGAGGGGCAGAGAGAGAGAGAGACACAGAAACAGAAGCAGGCTGCAGGCTCTGAGCTGTCAGCATAGAGCCCGACACGGGTCTCGAACTCACGGACCGTGAGATCGTGACCTGAGCTGAAGTCGGATGCTTAACCAACTGAGCCACCTAGGTGCCCCTATTTGTCGCAGACTTTGACTGTTAACTATTAGGGTGAGTTCCACGTCAAAATATGCATGTTCCCAGGGTAATCTTGCCCCTGCAAAGTTACCCAGAAACATGGGCACGTGGGATTATTTTCCATTTTGCCCTGTGGATTCTGAACAAGCTTTGGTACAATTTTGCTGACTTGCCTTGAGCTGACAGTCTGCAATTGTTAATTTATCCTGTAACTAAACTGATTTTGCTTCACTGTTACCCTGTCATGTCCTTAGATTTCCAGTGCAACTGCTGATGAAGTCAAGCAGGTCAAATTTTGTGGGACAATCAGATAGGGGACTGGCACTCTGTTGTGCCTGTTAAAATTAAACTTGGAAACACTTTAAAAAGAAACCCACAAAAGTGTTCTCAAAACAGCCATTCTGGTTGTCAAATGAAATAGGGGAGCAATTAGGCCTCTGTCCTATGATAGATTCAAAATTTTCTGCTGACTGGCAGTGTCCTGTTTCTACCTCCGAACTATTCCGCAGGTACTTGGCTGTACTCCGACGGGATAAGAAGATTCTGCGGTTGAAAAATTTTAACTACAGTCCTTGCTGACAAAAGACTAAAACCTTTTTAGCCATTAGAAAAATTACTCTGGCTACAGTTTCATATATGCCCGGAATTATTGAAATAAACTCTTTTTTTTTTTTTTTTGGAAAACTGACAATAACTTTAACCATTATAATGAACCACAATGACATCAAAATATTTCTGCAAAATAATTGATACAAATGCTTTTAAAGGTTTTAGCGCTGGGATTTATATAAGCCAAAGCGTAAAATTACATGAAGAACCTTCGTCAGATACCAGTTTCATGTTGCTAATTTGCACTCAGCTTTCATATTGTATAGATGCAATCCCAGTGCCATCTATTCAAACTACTTTTTAGATATCTGTGGTGCTTCAAGCTAGGTTTCGGTGGTCTTTGAAAGCTGGTTTATGTGCGTGAAATTGGACAAGATTGAATTGAAATCATTTGCTAGAATTCTACTTAATTTTAGTTGATCTGAGAGAAGATACTTGAAACTGGGGAGAGGTAGTGGTCTGGTGACTTTCACACGGTGAATTTCAGAAAACTGTAAGCTTCGTAAAGGTAAGGACTTTGTCACTCTAGGCCTATCACTTTGTATCCAGTGCTTAGCATACCGTATATAGTAAAGGCTCAAAAATATTTGGAAACCGAGATGGAAAATACGGAAGAAAAGGGAGCAGCAAGCTGACCCCACTGAATCAGTGTCAATAGGGGTAATTTTAATAACATGAACGGAGTTTGAAGAAAATGATCACTCACAGTAGCAGCATCTTTTGTAACAGGACGATTTGATATTTAGGATCCATTTGAGATTGACAATTAATCCAACTTAGTCTGCTGCCCAGCTGACGGGTTTCCTCAAGCAGTGCTCAGGGCATTCGTTCATTCAGTCATTCATGGAGCATACATTCATTGGGCACCTACTACATGGCAGAATGCTAGAGATACAGGGGAATAAAACAGACAAAAATCCCTATCCTCTCGAAGTTTACATTCTAGTGGTGGAAAGACAGTAAATAGTACACTATTTACACTATCGTGTTACAATGTGTATATTCTGACAGATGGAGACAAGTGCCATAGAGAAAAAAAAATCAAGCAGGAAAGAGGAAATGAGATATCACAGTTTCAAATAGAGTGATCAGGGGGGCGCCAGGGTGGCTCAGTCGGTTAAGCTTCTGACTTCGGCTCAGGTCATGATCTCGCACTCCGTGGGTCCGAGCCCCACATCGGGCTCTGTGCTGACAGCTCAGAGCCTGGAGCCTGCTGCAGATTCTGTGTCTCCCTCTCTCTCTGCCTCTCCCCCACTCACGTTCTGTCTGACTCTGTTTCTCAAAAATGAGTAAATGTTAAAAATAAAATAGAGTGATCAGGGACACCTGGGTGGCTCAGTAGGTTGAGCATCTGACTCTTGATTTCAGCTCAGATCATGATCCCAGGGTGAGTGTGGAGCCTGCTGAAGATTCTCTCTCCCTTCTTCTGGCCCACTTGCTCCCTCTCTGAAAGAAAGAAAGAAAGAAAGAAAGAAAGAAAGAAAGAAAGAAAGAAAGAAAGAAGAAAGGAAGGAAGAAAGAAGGAAAGAAAGAAGGAAGAAAGGAAAGAAAGAAAGAAATGTTATGTTATTGACATAAATTGACTTAGAATATTATATAGTTTCAGGTGGACAACGTAATGATTCGGTATTTGTACATGTTGTGAAACGAGCACCCCAATAAGTCTAGTTAGCATCCATCACCATGTGGTTAAAAAGATTTTGAAACACAGGACACCGAGCTGAGAAACTCCTACGATTGTATGTAGTACAAAGCACACCTTGCTGCACTTGACAGTTGACGGGACGCTGGGAGGGAAACAAGCCCGCAAATGCCAGAGCCTGACATTCGCTCACCCTCAGTAGTACGCGCTCCTTTCTCCGTTCTCATTCTCTGCACAAGCCAGAAATAAGACAACCGACAGAAATCATGGAGTCCTTCCTTTATAAAATTCTCTGTGGTGTGACCTATTTATTCATTAATCTTTTTTTTAATTTAAAAAATTTTTATTTTAAGAGGAAGAGAGCGAGCGAGCGAGAGAGAACATGAGCAGGGGAGGGGCAGAGAGAGAGGGAGACACAGAATCGGAAGCAGGCTGCAGGCTCCGAGCTGTCGGCACAGAGCCCGACGCCGGGCTCGAACCCACGAACCGTGAGATCATAATCTGAGCCCAAGTCAGATGCTCAACCGACGGAGCCACCCAGGCGCCCCTATTCATTAATCTTTACTAAGCATTTCATTATGTGCCTGCTTGATACCGGGGCCCATTCCTGAAGAGGGGAACAAAGCCCGTGTCTTTTGGGAAATTATGAATTTTCCAGGGAGACAATACTGAACTAGTCGTTGGGAGGTAATTTAAGAGTTATTTTTATATGTGCCACGAAGGACCAGCTGAGACTGTGAGAACATCAAGGGTACGATCCTCATCCGGGAGATCAGGAAAGACTTGCTGGGGTAGGTGACAGTATCGGCACATGTACTCAACACGTTTTGATTTGTGTTGATCTATATGATTATATCTGTACCCTTGAGACGTATACGTTTCACCATAGGATACAAAAGTGAGTAATCATTTTGGCTCAGTAGGGTATGGTCTAGGAAAAAGACTCACAAATCTCTGTGGCTACATAGATTTTTGAGAAGAATTATTAACTGAATTTTTCAGTTTAATAATGTTGTTCTAGCTTGTCAGTTGTTTTTTATTGTTTGTTGGTATGTTTAACAAGTCATAAAATGTATACACATTCCTGTCTCTTGTGTGTGTGTGTGGAGGTGTATTTGATCATGTTTAGAATAAAATACAGAACCACAAACTAGATTTTCCGGTTCAACAGCAAACACATTATACTTTCTGAGGCGCTTTCTACAAAAAGTAGGTACAAAATAAAATTTTGTTCGATTTTTAAATGAACGTGTAATGTACAAAAGTAACGATCTGAAATTCTACGTCCTACATACATTGGTGAGCTCCTTGCCTTTTCTTTTCTTTTTTTTTTAAGTTTTATAGATTTATGTATTAATATTTGACCTTGAAAACATACACAGAACTATAGCTTCTCAAGTCTTTTGAATTTGAGGTTGGATGGATTGGTTAGAGTGGTCTTTATAACTTTTATTTGGGGGTAGACTAAAGGTTTTACCTAATTCTCCCTATTGATATCCCCTAGGCCAGACCACACTTACTTACATGCTCTTTTGGCTGCAGGCGCTAGAATCCTTATTTATTTATTTATTTATTTATTTATTTACTTACTTACTTACTTATTTAAAAGGTTTATTTATTTTGAGAGAGGGAGAGGGAGAGAGAGTGCACTCACAAGTGGGGGAAAGGCAGAGAGAGAGAGAGAGAGAGCGCAAGAATCCCAAGCAGGCTCCACACTGTCAATGCAGAGCCTGATGTGGGGCTCAAACTCATGACCCATGAGATCATGACCTGAGCCAAAACCAAGAGCCAGATGCTTAACCCACTGAGACCCCCAGGTGCCCACAGAATCCCAATTCAAGTGAGGTTAGAAAAAAAAGTCAGGGTCCCAACAGTAAAGGATTGCTTGCTCTCCTTTTTCTGAGTATCAACCTCATTCTTCTCTCTCGTTGCAAGCATTCTTTCAACACATGAGAGAAACTTGACCTCTGATAGCTCCTGAGCTTTGCAGCTGACCAAGTTGGCCACCTGCAGAGAAACCACCTCAACTCTCTGGGCCCTAGGTCCAAGACCAGTGGGAAAACCCTCACTGGGCCACAAGATCTAGACACAGCAACTGTAACAGGCGGAGAGATGTGTGTGTGACGTTGTGTCATAACTGGAGATCCTGAGAGAACAATTTGGATAGGATGACGGGAAATTGTTCTCAGAAGAAGGAGGCAATTCTGAGAAAAGAATTACATGTGAGCCTACCATGGTATTATTGGAAAGAAGTATGAGAGAATGGGACTAAACGATGAATAAGGAACTAATGTTGGACATCTTATGTGAGGGAAAGGGAGAAAAGAAGGTCAGGAGATTTCCCTGAGAACGTAAGGAAACATGAGAAACTTTAGCCAAGACAAAGTGGGACATAACCAAAACGTTGACAAATGTTACACCCCGTTTACTTTCAAACACTTCAGTAAAAAACAAATAGATGAAACAGAAATGGCAAGATGTTAATATTAAAACTGGGCAATGAGTATATAGATGTTTTCTAAGAAGTGGCTCTCGGGGTGCCTGGGAGGCTCAGTCTAAGCATCCGACTTTGGCTCAGGTCATGATCTCACAGGTTCATGAGTTCGAGCCCCACATTGGGTTCTGTGCTGATGGCTCAGAGCCTGGAGCCTGCTTCCAAATCTGTGTCTCCCTCTCTCTCTGCCCCTCCCCCACTCTCATTCTGTCTCTCTCAAAAAACAAATATTAAAAAAAATAAAGTTTTGTCTGTTAAGTCTGATATTTGGGCTTCCTCAAGAACTATTAATTTTTTTCTTCCTATGAATGGTTCTTTCTTTCACATGTGACTTTGTAATCTTTCATTGAAAACTTAATATTTTGAATATTATCGTGTGTCAAACTTTGGAAATCACTTTTTCCCTCTCTCTCCATGACGTGTTGTTGCTGTTTGTTGTAGTTGTTGTTGCTTGTTTTTTAAATGGCTTTCCTGAACTAATTTTCAAAGTATATTCTTTGTCATGTGTGGTCACTTAGTTTCTGTTCCATTAGTTTACTATTCAGCTAGTGGTCAGGCAGAGAGTTCTTTTAATCCCTGGAGTTAAAAAAAAAAAAAAAAAAAAAAAAAAGGAAAAAAAAAAGCCCACTAAAAACTCTCTCCAGTCTTTTCAGATGGGCTCTGTGTCGTGGCACTCCTCGATACTTGGCCGGGCCATTTACTTCCTGCTTGCATGGAGCTTGAAGGTCAGCCAATGAGAAGATCTTTGAATCTTCTCAGGTCTTTTCTGAGCATGTATCCAGCCCAGGCATGCATGGAGTCTTCTAGTTCTCTGGATTAAATGGGAGCTGCTCAAAGCCCTTATTCCCTGAAATATGCCCTTCTCCAGCCTCTTTCTTCCCAGTGTTTTGGCTTTTCTATCGCTTGCCCTAATTGTTATCCTTTGCCACAGATGGCAGCCGCTTATACATTTGCAAATGTCACCCAGGAAACTGCCTTGGAGCTGAGGCGTGTGAAACAAAGGCAAGTCCTTGAGCAGATCCTCCGGGGAGCTTCCGGGAGCTACTAAGGTCAAAACGTGGATCCACAGTTCTTTGAGGTAAGATAAGATTGGTTCTGGTCCCTCCGGTACCGGTAACCTGCACCAGGAAAATGGACTTCTGTCTTCAAGTCTGTAGCTGCGTTGGGGATGGTAACAAGGTAAGTCAAAATGCTCTCTTACCAAAATTCAGCCGGCTTTTTTTTTTTTTTTTTCCAGTGAGCTTTATTCTGGTTGCTGAAAGTTTCTTTTATTAGATTCTAGGGTTCTGAAAAACTTCATCGTGACAATTCTTGCCAGCTTGTCCACTGCTTTTATGAAGGGATGAAGGTTTGGAGTTGTCTATTCTGCTGTTTTCAGAGACGTCTGTCCTGTGGAGAGAATGGGTGACACGGGTGTGGTATTCCTGATTCCAACAAAAGGACAGCATCCGGTCCAGATCCCTTCCGACTTATCTGGGAGTCTTGAGAGTTGGATGCCTGAGGAGATTCGTGGCCGAGCCCTGAAATCATCGACCTGCCCCTTCTGTGGGGTCTACTCTGAGGAACCCTATTCCATAACGTACGCACCTTCTGTCCAAGGTGCCTGGGCCCCTCGGTGATGCAGACTGACGAGGCTTTTCATCCACTCCGGGTGCTTTCAGTTCTCCCAGAATAAGTAAGGCCAGGAAAACCCGGTAGCAGGACGTTTGGCGGACCTTTTCAGAGAGTTGGACTCTGGAGTCGAGCCCTGAGCATGGGCCTTAGGTCGGCGGGTTTCTGTGTGACCGTGACAGAAGACCGGAAAAGACTCATCTCTTCCTTTTACCTGCACTGTTTTGAAGACCTCTGCTTGACATCTTGCCAACAACGTATGCTTCCCCTGCCTTAAGCATTTGGCGAGAAAGCACCAGACGGGCTATTCATTTCTCGCCAGCATCTGGACGTTCCTCAGATACGCAAGATCCGGATCAACACGGCCCTTGGGAGGGTGGCTGAGACGAAGATGCTCACGCCTGCGCTAAGCCCGTGCTGCCGTAGGCTCGGATTTTATGTGAATGTGAACTTGGGTTCACTAACCACCACCGACTGTCTCACATCCTCCGAGACATGTGAGGTGTCAGAAGGGTATGTCTGCTCGAGTCTGGTAGAGACTCCTGAGACATTCCTCTCCGCCGCTGGCGTCCTGGCTTCTCCACTTCACTTCTGGCCGCAACGATTAGAAGATGGAAATGGGAGGGAGGTAGAAATGGGATATAGGTGTTTGCTTGGCATCTGCCCATTGTCAAGGAACATTCCCTGTGTCTTCAGAGCTCAGATTTAGTGTTGGGAGCCTCACAGGAGGATGTGAAGTTGTGTTATCCGAACCCAGGACTGTTCTCCACATGCAAAGTTACAGAAGGTGAGCATCTTCCTGGCTTGACCTAAAAGTCAACTCATTTTTTGATGCCTCTGATAGTTTGCATCTCTTCACATTTAAAAAAATGTGTCTACCTCAGGGCCTTTGCATCAACCCTCTATTCTAGGATTCTAGGGGTAAGAATGTGAAGATCTGTCCCAAGGGAGCCACAGATATTCCACTTTGGCCACAGTCACCCCAAGAAGACATGTAAACTCTGTCCAAAGTAAAGAGCAAATGGAAGAAAACTGTTGACTCCTATAGGCCCAAGATCTTTTGTCATTACAGGTGTTTATAAAGTTGAGAATACTGGGGTTTTTTTTCTCCTGGTAAGGAAGGCTTGTGATAAAAATTGCTAAAAGAAGTCATTAACTTAATTTTTTAATGTTTATTTTTTTATAGAGAGAGAGAGCAGGGGAGGGGCAGAGAGAGAGACGGAGACAGAGAATCCGAAGCAGGCTCCAGGCTCTGAGCTGTCAGCACAGAGCCTGATGCGGGGCTTGAACCCACAAACTGTGAGATCATGACCTGAGGTGAAGTCGGATGCCCAACCGATTGAGCCACCCAGGCGCCCCAAGAAGTCACTAATTTAATGACTGGCTTACCTCCAACTGCTAGGTTTTGCTTAGGTTGAGCCACAACAAACCAAAGAGGTAGCATTACAAGTGTCCTTTTGCTTCCTCTTACATGTTTCTGAGAGGACGGAGCCGTGAATTGCTGCTTTAGAAGGAAACCAAGAGCTAGCCTGTGGACAGTATCCAGGAGGAATCTGTGTAAAATGCCAACGAAAATACTCCCAGTCAAAACATGAGGTGTGTGGGTGAGCTGCGAACAAAGAAGACGTCATCACATTGAAGGCTTAACGTGCCAAGCGAGAAAGATGACCGATAGGCAGATGAAGCACCCAACTGCACAAGCTAAAGGCGGACTCCGAAACAGAAGGCTTTCAAAGGGAAAGTATTTGCAAAGACAAGAAGGAAGTCAGATTTCAGAAAGATCTGCTCCCCCAGTGGAGAACCTGGTAAGCATTTGGTTCAAGAAACCATAAAGTCATCAAGGTTCCCAAGTTTATATCCGTGTGTTAATGCTGGCAACAGACAACTTCCTTACGTGACGTTATAGTCACAAAGACCAAGTCATAGTCTCAGATGCCAACATAACAAGATCAGGAGCGGAATTGCTTTTGTTTGGAAACCAGGTTTATGGGATGTTCAATATTTTAAGAGCTTGGAGACCCAAGCCAGTTAGGGTGGTCCTGTTATTTTTAATTTCGCTCAGAATGCAAAGTGCTTTACTTTTTTCCTTGTTGCTGTCTCTGAAGTGCTCAGTCGTGTTGGGAGTAGAGTCATGTATCAGTGTTGGCTTCCTGCTTCCCTGTTTTGGTCAAGTTCCTGCCATTAAGATGTGGATTTGATAGCAGGGTAGGCTTGTGGTGGTGGTGGTGATTGTTGTTTTTAAATTCAGCATCATTAATTGTTTTTGTGTGTGTTCTTTGACTTATTTATACGGGAGTAACTAGAGTTGTTTTCATAGAAGATCCTTTTAACGGTTATCAAAAATGCAGTCACATCCTATGGAGGTCTAAAACTATGCTTTTTGGGGGGATTTTGTTCAGCCCATAGCCTTATAATTGCCTTTTACGTTCAGAAGTATTTTACTTCCTTTATCAGATCTGTTGGGATCGAGAACTGAGAAATTAATCTACTCTACCAGGTCACCCTGAAGTAACTATGACTGTAAGGGTCCCCATGTTAGACTGTTCCTGGCCTGCAAGTGACAACCTCAAAATATGTATAAGGGGAGGATCTCATAAGCCATAGAGCAGACACCAGGCAACTTTTCCTTGGAGGAATTTACGGATACCTTTTCCACATGTGAATCAGCCCTGAAGAGTGGGTTTTTGATGGGATGTCTAGGTGGCTCAGTTGGTTAAGTGTCTGACTTTGGCTCAGGTCATGAACTAATGGTTTGTGAGTTTGAGCCCCACGTCAGGCTCTGTGCTGACAGCTCAGAGCCCGGAGCCTGCTTCGGATTCTGTGTCTCCCTCTCTCTCTCTCTGCTTCTCCTCCACTCATACTCTGTCTCTCTCTCTCTCAAAAATAAATAAACATTTTTAAAAAAAGGTGGCCTTTTGATACTTAATTCCAGAATAATTAAACATGTAAATGTGTAAAGGTAAGACCTTTACACATTTAGAAATAGAAGACTATCTTATCTTTGTGTAAGGAAAAAGTGCTTAAGACACAAAAAGCTCAAATCAGAAAGATTGATGTATCTGCCTATGTTATAAATTTTTAACGTTTGTTTATTTTTTCGGGAAAGAGAGACAGAATGTGAGCAGAGGAGAGGCAGACAGAGAGGGAGACACAGAATCTGAAGCAGTCTCCAGGCTCTGTGCTGCCAGCACAGAGCCTGATGCAGGGCTCAAACCCACAAAGGATGGGATCATGACCTGGGCTGAAGTTGGAGGCTTAACCGACTGAGCCACCCAGGTGCCCCTACATCTGCCTATATTATAGTTAAGAACTTCTGGTCATCAAGCGATGCCAACAAGGAAGGGCAAAAACAGCCTACAAACTGGGAGAAGATATCTGCAACACCTGTAGCTGGCAAAGAAGATAGTATTCAGATTAATACTCTGAAACAAACAGAAAAAGACAAACAACCAATGGAAAAACCATCCAAACATGTTTCACAGGAAGACGAAACACAAAAGGAGAATAAACATGAAAAATTGCTCAACTTCTTTAAGAGAGACAGGGAGGGGCAGAGAGAAAGGGAGAGAGAGAATCTCAAGCAGGTTCTACACTGGCAGCTCAGAGCCTGATGTGGGGCTTGATCCCTTGAACCGAGAGATCATGACCTGAGCCGAAATCAAGAGTGGGACGGTTAACTGACTGAGCCACCCAGGCGCCCTAGGTGTCTGACTATTGATTATGACTCAAGTCATGATCTCACAGGGTTTGGGGCTCCTGAGTTTGAGCCCCGCATTGGGCTCTGTGCTGACAGCATGGAGCCTGCTTGGGATTCTCTCTCTGCTCCTCCCTCACTCGTGCACACACACTCTCTCTCTCAAAATAAACAAACTTAAAAAAACACTATAACAAGATAACACAAAACCTACTAAAGTGGCTAAAATTAAGAAGTCATAATCACAAGTCTCAGAGATGAATAGAAGCTCTACCATACTGCTGGTGGGATGATAAATATACACGAGCACTTCCATAAATACTACACAATTTGGTAATATCTTGGTAGTTGAACATTCACATACCCTGAAACCCAGCAGTTTCGCCTGTGTGTATACCATCATGACTTTTGCACGTGTGCCTAGGGAGACATCCATAAGGACATTCCACAGCAAGAGTAAAACTTCACATTTCTACCTTGCTTTCTGAAAGCATTCGATAAATGCCGAGGTCTGCATCTCTGCCCCAGAGCTGAAGTCACCTAGAAAGCTCATTCTGCATAATTCCTTGAGGAAGTGCTTAAGATTGAACAAAGGAAATGTTCATAAAACTACTCATTCTTTTTTTATTCCAGATAATTTTAAATACCATCTGACTAGCATGTCACCTCCAATGAAATATCAACTGAAAATAGGTGTTTCTTCTTCCTTTCTAGACTATTTAATATTGTTCTCCTGTGCCATTGTCTAGTTCCAAAAGCAGCAGCTTAGTGTGAAATTTGTGGGAAGGATGCTATTCAGAGTTTAATTTCATTATGCAGTAACCCAGTGAAAATCCAGTAGAAAGAATGTAGATATTTCTAGAAGATGCTAAAAACTATTCGAAAAATGAGGAATGCATAGACGTAATTTCTCTAAAATAGAGCATTCAATCATTAGAGTTGGAAATTGAATAAATGAAAGGATGATTGAATGAATGGTTGATTCAAAATGCATCATTAGTAAATGGGAAGAATAGATTATGTCGCTTGGTCCTAAAAATATTCCTCTAAGGAATCATTAGGATTATATGGGAGACTTTAAAAAAATAATACCCAAGCCCCAGTTAAATTGAATCACAATCTCTAAAGTTCTTAGCCATTGGTATTTCTTAAAAGGACTTAGCCATTAGTATTTTGTAGAAGTTCCCAGGTAATTCTAAACGATAACAGCTTTGTGAACCACAGAGCCATCGCCTGTACTCCAAGTGGGGTCCAAAGACAACATCATTGGGATGTTGTTAGAATTTGGAATCTTGGCCCTGGCCCAGACATACTGAATCAGAGTCTACAGTTTGACCAAGTCCCCAGGTGATGGCTAACATAAAGTTTGAGAAGCTCTGGGTCATCAGAATTGCTTTCCTTTCTGCATGCCATTTTGCTACATCTTCGATCAAGAGGTTGGGGAAAGACTGGGGAAAGGTCTTTCTTTTTAAGATTCTTGTTCCCACTTTAATCTGGAGGCAACTCACATCATCATTTTGATAAATCTGATCATAAAGAAATAATCAGATAAACAAGTACATGAAAAGTGCTCAGCATCACTCGTCATCAGATAAATGCAATCAAACCCAAAATGAAATATCACCTTACACCAGTCGGAATAGCGAGTATCTAAAAGACAAGAAATAACAAGTATTGGCAAGAATGTGGAGAAAAGGTAACCCTCGTGCACTGTTGGTGGGAGTATAAATTGGTGCAGCCACTGTGGAAAACGGTATGGAGGTTCCTCAAAAAAAAAAAAAAAGAAAAGAAAAGAAAAAAGAAATACCATATGATGCATCAATTTCACTTCTGAGTATTTATTTGAAGGAAATGAAACCCTAACTCGAAAAATATGTGCACCCCATGTTCAATGTGTCATTATTTATAACAACCAAGACATAAAACAGCCTAAGTGTCCATCAATGGATGAATGGATAAAGAAAACATATTATATAGAATTCAGCAAAACACAGAAGAAAATCTGTCATCTGTGACAACATGGATGGATCTTGAGGGCATTATGCTAAGTGAAATAAGCCAGACATAGAAAGACAAATGGTATATGACCTCACTTACATGTAGAATCTAAAAAAACAAAAACAAACTCACAGTTAACAAAGAACGGATTGGTGGTTGCCAGAGGTAGGGGGTAGGGGGTGGGAGAAACGGGGGTAGGAGGTCAAAAGATACACACTTCCAATTATAAAGTAGATAAGTCCTGGGGATGTAATGCACAGTATGGTGACGACAGTCAACAATACTGTATTTGAAAGTTCCCAAGAGAGTAAATCTTAAATCATGTATTTGAAAGTTCTTAAGAGAGTAAATCTTAAAAGTTCCCATCACAAGAAAAAAAAATTGTAACTATGTGTGGTGATAGACATTAACTAGATTTCTTACGGCAAATCTCTATATTGTAAACCCGAGGCTAATGTAATGTCAACTATATCTCACTTTTAAAAAATAAACAAATAATCGACATTCCACCTCCCAGTGGGAAAAGTCAGAATCTCCAATCTTACCTTGAGCAAAAGTGTGAGGTAGCAATCATCCTGTCCATCTGTTCCAACATCCTCACCCCCATCCCAGGATGATTTTCCTTTGAACCCCACCTCAAGCCTCAATGCTTCATATTTTTACACTGACTCTTAAAGATAAAAAAATTTTATTATAGAAAACTTCAAACATACATAAAATAGTCCAGTATAGTGAACCATCATATACTATTGACCCAGCATCAATAATTACCAACTCATGGCTAATCTTGTTTCATCAATGTCAGCACCCACTTCCTACTCTTCTAGACTGTTGTGAAGAAAATCCAATCATTAGCTCATTTCATCTATAAATATTTCAATGTGCGTCTCTAAAGGACGTAACCCAAATACCATTAGGACACTTAAAAAAATTAACAACAATCCCTTAATACCGTCAGTATTCAGTTACTGATCACATTTCTCCAATTGTCTTATAGTTTTTTTTATATGTTGAAACCCTAGCCCTCAGTGTTTCTGTATTTAGAGAGATAGCCATAAGGAGGAAATAAGGTTACGTGAGGCCATAAGAGTGGGGCTCTAAACCAGCAGGGCTGTTCTCCTTATAAAAAGAGGAAGATTCTATGTCAATTATATCATAATAAAGCTGGGGAAAGGTTATACAGAAATACAGAAATAAACGAAGAAACAAATAAATGGAATGATGGAAAAACCAGAAGAGGAAGAGACATCAGAGAGCTCTTTCTACTTGCACGCGCTGAAGAAAAAACCATGTGAGGACATGAAAAAAGGCAGCCTTCTACAGGAAGAGAAGTCTCACCAGAAACCAACCCTGATGGCAACTTGATCTTGGACTTTTCAGCTTTCACAACTGTGAAAAAGTAAAATGTCTATTGTTTAAGCCCCCCAGTCTGGAATTTTATTACGGCAGCCTGAGATGACTAATACAATTATTGACAGACTCTTTTCACAGCAGATGCTGCGGTGGGCATTTACATGCGATATACCTATCTCTATGCTCCACGCACATTCCGAAAATCCATCCACAAACCTCTGCCCCAGCCATCTCACCAAACAGGCAATTTATTTTTTCCAACTCCCTGAACAATCTGGCCAACCTGTTAACCACGGCCCGGGAATCAGATGGGTCATTCCTCAGACTACCTTTCCTTCCGTACAGAGTAAACCAGGTGTAATACCTGAAGCTCTGCCCACTGGGAAGGTTGCTTTTCACTCTTTTCTATCAGGCCATCCCTGAATGGGACTAGAGTTGGGCAACTTATCACTTCTGTGTGGTTGCATCATACCATGTACATCCATTAATACATGTGGCCCCCACTTCTTCATCCTCTATAAGTGGCTACAGGGAACTCCCCATAAGGCCATTGATGTGTGTTGAGAGAGGGGCAGCGCAGCAGTAGGAAGAGGCACCACGGGAGCCTAAACCACCTGGTCCGGAAGTCTGTGGTTTCCAGATCTGCTTGGAGACTGGTCTCACATATATCATTTATACTTTACGATGAATCCTGCTGAGTGTGCCCGGGGCACGGTGGGCAGTTTAACTCACATAGTCATTTGTGACCCAGGGTCAGATATTCAGTCTCTATTGGGAACCTCAGGCAGTCCAGGACCGGCTTTTCAAGTGAAAATAGTTGTCAGCAGTTGACTTCACTTGGGTCTCAGTGGGTCTTGACAGGGGCTCCCTACAGCATCCCTGCTCACCACAGATTCTTCCATGCTATTGGATGTGCGGGTCAGACTGCTTGTAAGGAAGCCTGGACTTGTTGCAGAACCTCTTCATACCCTGTGCCCACTCACAACTGGTGGCGTTGTAAGCTACCCAATAATTAGGTCAGAGCAGCACATGAAACTCTGGTTTAAGTTGCCTCTAAAATCCAAAGAAAGCCAAGAAGCATTGTATCTCCTGTGTAGTATTTGGAACACGGTGCAACAATTGTGCCTCACTTGCGGAACAACGTGGTACCCCAGTGCTCCCCTACGAACCTCACTGATTCAGCAGCCCCTGGACTTCTGGGGGTTTATCTCCCAACTCCCTGGCATGCATGTGTTTTATCAATGTGCCTAAGGTGCTTATCGCCTCCCACTTCTTGGATCCAGTTAGTATAATGCCATCAGTGTAATGGACCAGTGTGATGTTTTGTAGAATATCAAGACAAACACATCCCTCTAGATTAAATTATGACAGCAGGATTTGATTTAGGCCCTGAAGCAAGACAGTTAAGATATAGTGCTGTCCCTGACATAGGAAGGCACACCACTTTTAATTATTTTTGCCGATAGAGAAGGGGAGTAGTGAAAGCATTTTCTAGGTCATTAGCTGCATACCAGGTGCCAGAAAGTGTTGCCTTTGGAGCAGCCAACTCACAGCAACGCTGCTGAGAGAGAGCCAGGATAATAAATATGCCAGCCACTCCCCAGTCTCCTGCTAGTGCCTCCGATTAGCCAAATCCAACTGAAATCCATCCCTATGGGTCAGCCTGGAGGACCCAAGGCAGAATGGAAAAGGTGGAGATGGGGTCTGGAATTGCACATGGCGACCATTCACCATACTGGTACATGATGTAGGGCACATTTGTATACGAAAGAATAAATGGACCCTGATCCAATGTTAAAGGAGGGTCCCTTGCTCAGACATAGAATTTAGGAGTCATGTCATTGGACAGGAAGCTCTCTGGATCACATTGATTGAAGTTACACTGCCAGGACACGATGTACTTTCTGACTATTTAATGTACAATGGAGACAGATCGTATGCACTCCTTAGTGCAGGATTTGAGGTTTTGAAAATTCTAGGGTCCTCTGCTGATCCATCATAGTTTCAACTGTATTGCTAATAATAATCGAGTTTTATCACAACCTAATCCTCCCCTTTTCAGCTCAGGCTGGGACACATTCTTCCTTTTAGAGCTTATCAGGAGGTACAGGGTATTAAAAAGATACTGGCATCTATGGATGAACCTTGAGAGTATTATGCTGAGTGAAATAAGCCAGTCACAAAAAGACAAATACTGCACAATTCCGGTGATATGAGGTACCTAGGGTCGTCAAACTCCTAGAGACGGAAGTTAGAACGGTGGGTGCCAGGGCTAGAAGGAGGGAGAGTGGGGAGTTGTTTACTGGATAGAGTTTCAGTTCTGCAAGACGAAGAGTACTGCACATGAATGGTGGTAGTAGCCGCACCAGAGTGTGAACGTCCTTACTGCCACTGAACTGTAAGATTAAAAATGGTGAAGATGGTGAATTTCACATTATGTGTCTTTTACAATTTTTAAAAGCTAGAAAAGAAATTGGCACCTAATGTAGAAAAGCATGTAGCTCTTAGAGATATCCCAACTGATTAAAATTCCAGCATCACCACTTACTGGCTGTGCGATTTGGGCAAGTTACTTAACCGCATCGTCAATTTCCTTACTTCTCAACTGGTATCGATAATGCCTCTCTCACTGGATTACTGAGAGAATTCGGGAGATAATGTGCAGAAGCATCTCCAGCAGAAGCCATGTATAGGTGCTGGTTCCCTTTGCCATAATACCTGCCCATTCTTCAGATCTCAGCCGGGACATCCTTTCCTTTCCAGGCCTTTTCTTACCCGTAAATCTGGTTAGGGAATCCCTCCTGCAAGACTTACTGTGTTAATGCCAGATTGGTCCGTTTGACTGTACTTGCTTGCTTACTACTACTCACTGCTCAAGAACATAAACTCCATGTGAGAAGGGACTGTGTCTGCCTTCTTCCCAGTTGTAATCCCAGAGCTGAGCAGATCCCACTGAAATGGGAAAGGAGACAGAAAACCAGTGGAATGACAGTGGGAGGCTTGCAAACAAGAAAGCCCCATCCACAGACAAGACATTTTGAACTTTAGAGACGATAGAAAGTAGATGGGGGGTGTCTGGGTGGCTCAGTTGGTTATGCATCCAACCTTGGCTCAGGTCGTGATCTCGTGCAGTTGGTGAGTTCCCGCCCCACATTGGGCTCTCTACTGTGAGTGCAGAGCGTACTTCCGGTCCTCTGTCCGCCCCCTCTCTCTGCCCCTCCCCTAGCTAGTTTAGGGGTGCGCATGTGCTCTCTTTCTCAAAAATAAAACGTTAAAAAAAAAAAAAAAAGGAAAGTAGATAGGATTATAGCAGAATAAAATGGTAACCCTAAGCCACCATGGAAGTGGTGGCTGTTTTGCCTGGCAGAACTCTGCAGAAATTCCAAGATACAGAGTCAGCAGGTTGGGAGAGGAGGGGTTATGGATTGAAGGACCATCTACAGGATGGCTCAATCAGCCCCTCCCCTCCATTAAATATCTGGAGTAGCACCATTTGCCCCAGGTGCACCCCTGTGCACCCCTCCGCCAACAGAGTAAAAGCTACCAGGGTGAGGGAAAATGGGGGGGGGGGTTGCTGTGGACTGAGGCAGACCAGGTGCTGAGAGACTCAGGGCCCCCACAGAAAGCCACAGGCAGGAGACTCCACTCTCGGGGGGAGATTCTTCCTTATTCTGGCAATTCTGAGAATCCTGTCTGTGGGGAGGACACACCCATTTACCCAGAGTCTTCCTGCTCTCCTCCTGGGCTGTTGGGGGTGGAGGGTGGCAGTGGGGTGAAGGAGAGGCCTTTGGGGTAAACAGGCCTTCCCATCTGCAAAGCAAACTCAGGTGTGTTGACCAGAGAAGCCAATATATCCCATCGTCTATCAGCCATGTCAATCAAAATCATGAGGCATTTGGAAGAAATTCATGCTGTGAAAGACCGATTTGCACAAACAGAACACGTCGTTTTAGAGAGTGGGAGACAGATAATGGCAAGAAATAGGACTTGAGAACACTTTCTAATCTAAGCTCCAAAAAGACATACTATCTATTGAGGAAAAAAATAGAAACAGATGGCCATGAAAAAAGAACACTCAGAAAGTGAAAAACTCTCGGAAATTAAAAGCAGGATCACTAAAATGAAAACTGAGAATAAAAGAACTGAATGAAGCAAACGATCGAACGTGGATCTGGAAGAGATGGGCAGAAAGGTGCTCCAAATTATGGAGTCCTAACAAGGGAAGGTCAAACGTGGAGCCGACATCTATCCGTGAGGAGCTCCGGGAAGAGATGGTGGATGAGGAACAAGCTTTTAAAGACAGAGCAGTTGGGGCACCCGAGCGGCTCAGTCAGCTGAGCGTCTGATTTCAGCTCAGGTCATGATCTCACGGCTCATGAGTTCGAGCCCCGCTCATGAGCCCCGCGTCTGGCTCTGTGCCGACAACCCAGAGCCTGGAGCCTGCTTCGGATTCTGTGTCTCCCTCTCTCTCTCTGCCCCTCCCCCACTCGCTCTGTCGCTCTTTCAAAAATAAATAACGTTAAAAAAAAAAGACATAGCAGATAATTCCCCTGAGGTGGTAGAAAAACTGCAGTGTTGGGATTGAGAGAAACTTCTTGCCCACCTCCCATTCTGGGGAGGGCAGAGGGCGGTCTGAGTCAACATTTAGATGTATTCAGGGGAACATTCAGAATGCCAGCTTTATTTTTTTCACTGTTTATTTTATTTTGAAAGAGACAGAGACAGAGACAGAGAGAATGAATCCCAAGCAGGCACCAGCACTGTCAGCCCGGAGCCTGACCCAGGGCTTGATCTCCTGAAACATGAGATCATGACCTGAGCCAAAATCAAGACTCTGAAGGTTAACAGACTGAAACTGCCCCCCCCGCCCCCCGCAGGCGCCCCTAGAATGCCAACTTAAAGAAAAATACTAAGATTCTGCAGAAAGGAAAGAAAATAAGTTTCGCAGGTGGAAATGAGTCCCACGCTGGCCCCAGACATATCTGAAGCAGTGTTGTCTGCTAGAAGGCAGTGAAGCAAAGACTCTGAATTGATAAGGAAAAATTATTTCAACCGAGAATTCCATATCCGGTCAAACAAGTAAGGCGAGGATAAAATAAAAACGGTAAACACCCACAAAGGTTATGTCTACACATACCCTTTCTGGAAAAAAAAAAAACAAAACTAATTAATTGAGGATGTATTCCTCCCAAGCTGAGAAGGAATCCAAGAAGAGGGAGACACAAATCCAGCTCAGGAAATCATTGAAAAGAAACCGCAGGGGGTCATTTGTGCCACTGGGCCTGCAAAGCTGTCATTTCAAATTAAAGGAGGGAGTAAACAGGCTCCGCAAAGAATAACTGTAAAAAACAAAATAGATGTCATTACACACACCGAGTATTGAGGAACCTGGAAGTTGTCAACAGTAAAATGAAGACATTTCGATAACTACTTACAAACACACACACACACACACACACACACACACACACACACACACGGAGATTTGTTTCCTTGAGGGAAACAAATGCTCTATAAGAAAATCGTGATCCGGGGGCACCTGCGTGGCTCAATCAGTTAAGTGCCAGACTTCGGCTCAGGTCATGATCTCGCAGTTCATGAGTTCGAGCCCCGCGTCAGGCTCTGTGCTGACAGCTCAGAGCCTGGAGCCTGCTTGGGATTCTGTGTCTCCCTCTCTCTCTGCCCCTCCCCTACTTGTGCTCTGTCTCTGTCTCTCTCAAAAAAAAAATAAACATTGCCTCCCCAAAAAAGAAAGCCATGATCCAAATAGGAAGCCAACTAAAACAGGACATGATTCTGACCCATATGTAGAATTTAGAAAACTTTCTATTCAATCATGACACGGGTGTAATGACATAGGCTACTTTTCATTTTCTGTGGGTCCAGTCCCATTACTTGCCTTCACAGCGAACTTGAATCAAGAGTGCAGAAGACTTGGTTAGGGTTCCAGCACAGAGTGAAAGTGTTAGAACAATGGCACACTCTGACAGAACAAGGGGGAGGGGACAGAGGTAGGAAGGCCCCCCCCCCATGCTGAGGGGCCTCATCTCCTGAGCAGCCACCAGGAGAGCTCAAAAGGGAAAGTAGTGACCCCTGGGGAGTGGGGGTTGGAGGGGGGAGAGGAGGAGGAAGGAGGTTTTGTGCCCCAGCCAGATTCTCAGCTCCCACTGCCTGTTTTGAGACCCAGGGCCCGGGTTCTGCCTCCCTCTGCTCTTCCTGTTCTTTTCTGTTTGTGCCCCCACCCCACCCCCTCCCCCCCTGCCGGAAGTGATCACCTTGTTTTTCAACCATGCGCCCCCTCCCCTTTCTTCTCTCCTTGTGTATTTTGTTTAGCATCGCTTAATGTTTGCCGTGGGTGAAATGCATCTTCTGGTACCGTCTTGACTGGACTGCCATCACATTCCTGGTATAACTAAAAAAAAAGGTATCTGAAAACAGAAAAGCCATTCCTTTCTCCTCCTAGGATTATTCTGCAGCACACTGACATCTGCACAGTTGTTACTCTTTTGCACCCATGCGAAACCAGAGCTTAACTTTCAAGTCAACGTAGCGTTTGTTTTCTGAACTCGAAACCGTAGTATGCCATGAGGGAAACTGAGGCACAGGAAACGAAGCCAACTGTAGCTGTTCAAGTCGCCCACCTGCCCCCTGCCTGTGCCCTGCCCCTCCAATCCCCAGTCCCTGCCCTCAAGAGGAGCACATCTCAGCCTTCAGAGAGTTCACTGTATAATCCCTGTCACCTGAAATCACTTCGGCCTCCCTTTTCCTTCCTCAGTCCTTGGTGGAGGTGAACAGCTGGCCTTCCTCCTTGTCCTCCCCCCCGCCCCTTCTCCTTTGCGTCAGAACCCTTTCTGTAGCAGAACATCATTATGTAGTCACCTTCTAGCCATTTCTTTCTCTGTCTGACTCATTGCTGTTCCTGAAAGTCCGTTCTAGGTCTTATTGTTTGGAGCTGTGAGTCATTCTGGTGGCTTTTCTTTGAAATCCTCCCAAGAGCTTTCCTTCTCTTTTAAGCCAAGGAGAGCAGAATGGGAAGGATACTCTTGTGAGCATTTCTAGGAGGGCTGAGAACATAATCCTTTTTTATGAGTTTTAGGACCGAAGCATAAAATGCAGTAAGACAAACCGTTGACAATTGTGCCCTAGCAGATAAGCGAGCAAATACATAAATCTTAGGGTTGCCTTTATTCTCTTGAATATCATCATTCTGTTTCTCTCTCAGAGTCGGTTTGTTACCTACCAGGCTGTGGTAAGGAACGCTGTTTTCCTCCCTAATGTCCATTCTTTCCTTTGTTGTACTAGAACCCCTAATTATTGGCTGGGCACAAGGCCACTCAGAGTAAAGACTACTTCCTAGCCTCCCTTTTTATTATTATTATTTTAACACGTGTTCAATTTTGAGAGTCAGAGACAGAGGGTGAGTAGGGGAGGGCAGAGAGAGAGAGGGAGACAGAATCCAAAGCAGGCTCCAGGCTCTGAGCTGTCAGCACAGAGCCCGGCCGACGCGACACTCGAGCCCACGAACTGCGAGATCATGACCTGAGCTGACGTTGGACGCTTAACCAACTGAGCCACCCAGGTGCCCTGTTCCTAGCCTTCCTTATAGCTGGATGTGATTCTGAGACCAAGTTCTGGCCAGTGGAGTGTTCGTGGAAGTGTTGGATGCAGCTGCTGGCAAATATTTCTAAAGGGTTAGGGCAGAACGGCCCCCCACCCCCCTTCTCCTTTCCACTGCTTGGACAAGGAGATTACGGCAGTCAAGCTACCTTCCAGAACCAAGAGGCGGCTCACTAAGGAGGTAGAAGCAGTGCAAGAAAAGGAACTTGGATCCAGCTAATGGTGAATCCATTAGACCAGCCCTGGGCTTTTCAGTAGAAAGTCCTACTTTCTGGCTTATTTTCTGCATGAGGGAAATTAATTTCTATTTTTCTAAACTGCTGGTTTGAATATCTATGCAGCAAATCCTAATCCTGACAGACTCAATAGCCCTGAGAATGCGTTTGTATATACTTTGTTTTGCTTTGTTTTACTCGCATAGGCTGATACAGATAGGAAATATCTAGTGGGTTATGCTTTTCCTTCCTCTGTGTGTGAATAGCTCAAGTATACCAAATGCTCCCTGTACACCAGTTATTTCTTATGCTTTGTCTCATTTAATCTTGACACAAAGCATATGATTCTTTTCATTTCCAATGAGAGTAAACTGCCACTCAGAAGTTAGGCAACCGTGTTCAAGGTCACACGGTGGGTAAATTACAGATCTGGAATCTGCATCTGGACAGTCTGGCCCCAGAGCCTACCCCCTCGGTACACCTTTTTAAGGTGGATTCTGTTCCCCAAGGACCTACCAAAAGGTGTTCATCATAGCGATCATCCACTTAGTGCCTGCTACGAGCAGGCACTGTGCTGGTGCAGAAAGCACATTCTAGAAAGGCTGAACTGTACCGAACACGGGGGAAGCAGAGTCAGCGAAGCAGCCAGGGTCCTTTGCGGGTCCAGAACACCTTGCAGCTGTGCTGTTTGGTGCCATTTTCTTCTCTTTCCTCTGATGTGTTTTGAAATGGTGATTGATGAATTCCTTTTGAAGTTCAGTAATCCAGGACTCCTTTTTGTACTTTTCTCTAAATTCTTCTTCTAAATTGCTTCATCTGAATTTTCCCTTTGTTTTATGCTGAGAATTTTGGTATCATAAACATCTTATTCATCACATGCTTATAATAATTCTGGAAGATAGTTACTCCGAGGTACATCTTGTCTTAGTGACTGACATCCAACTCATTATCAAACAAGAGAATACGAGGTAGGGTAAAAATACGGTAATTTGGCAGGTATTAACCTGGAGGGACTCTATATGAGTTAAGCCACAAATAAAGTAAAATAAAAGATTCTTCAGTGTCACTTTTACAAGCAGACTAACATTTAAATAATTACCCCTTTGTAGAGTAGCAACCTTTGGAAAATTCAATACTCCGTACGCTCAGAAGACTCTATTGATTGGTGGTACACGAAAATAACTTATTTGTTCTCCTTACTCTGTAGCTATTCTCGAATAGGAGGAAACACTTCCCCACTTCCATTTTGAATAGTTAGGTGAATTTCGATTCACATTAAAGTATTTTTCCCTGTGAAGTTCTATCATAAAACTTTATGCACCTATATAATTGTTTAAAGATTTTGGCTCTATTGCGTTGGTTCAGACAAGATAAAATGATACTCTTTAGCTACTATATGATTTTTGATATGAACCTCGCTATCCTTTTAATTGAGTCTTATAGATGAAAACATGACCCAGAACTGAGTATAAACCCTGCACATTATAACTTTGAGCCAATATTGCAAATTGGATTCTCTGAGCCATTTTTTCCCCTGTTGATGCACCCTAATGAAACAAATAACACCAATCGCAAGATACAAGAACTACTTTTCATAGCAAAATTGGTTGTTGAAATCACAGGGCTGTGTACTAGCCCACTAATTCTTTTTTTTTTTTTTAATTTTTTTAAATGTTTATTTATTATTGAGAGACAGAGAGAGACAGAACACGAGCATGGGAGGGGCAGAGAGAGGGGGAGACACAGAATCCGAAGCGGGCTCCAGGCTCCGAGCCGTCAGCACAGAGCCCGACGCGGGGCTTGAAACCATAAGCCGGGAGATCGTGACCTGAGCAGAAGTCGGACGGTTAACCGACTGAGCCACCCAGGCGCCCCACTAACCTACTAGTTCTTGAACATAGAAGCAAGGTAATTACTGTAGTACCATGCAGTACTATTTAAAAAAAAAAAAAAAAAAAAAAAGGTTACTCTCTGGGCTGGGACCTGGTTTGCAGCAACTTGGTAAAACACGCCAAGATGTTAGGAATCATCGGTAAATAGAAGATCCCCCTCACCCTGTTATGGTGCCTCCCTCGGGAAAATGGTGAAGAAAAGTGAAAGAAGCCAGCGTGCCAAATACACTTGCTCCTTCTGTGGCAAAACCAAGTTGAAGGGATGAGCTGTGGGGTTGTGGTTCCCTCATGAAAACAGCAGCCGGTGGTGCCTGGACCCTCAACACCACTTCTGCCGCCACTGTAAAGGCAGCCATCAAAAGACTGAAGGAATTGAGGGGCGCCTGGTTGGCTCAGTCAGTAGAGCATGCGACTCTTAATCTCAGGGTCATGAGTTCAAGCTCCATGTTGGACAACGGGGCCTACTGAAAATTTAAAAAAGTCGAAGACTGGGGCACCTGGGTGGCTCAGTCGGTTGAGTGTCTGACTCTTGATTTTGGCTCAAGTTATGACCTCAGGGTCACGGGATCGAGCTCCGTATCGGGCTCATGCTGAGCATGGAGACTGCTTACGCTTCTCTCCCTCTGCCCCTCTCGCACGCTATCTCTAAAATAAAACAATTTTCCAAAAGCAAAAGACTAAAGGAATTTCCAGACCAGTAGAATCTCCACCATTTGACACCCGGTTGGCCTATAGTAAATGTGTTCATTTATGTAACAACAACAACAAAAAGAAGAAATGGTTAAGTATAAATGCAATTTAAAATGAGATAGACTCAGTAGTTCTGCTCACAGAAAATAAAATAAAATGACATAAACTTCTCTAAAGCAAAAAATATGGCATTCAAACCAAAGCCAACAACAAGATGTGTAGAAATAAATATTCAAGACAAAAATACAGGCAGCCTACAGAAATAACTTAAAAAGCCCTAGGATACCAATGGGCAGAGACTACAGATACATAATTCACAAAAGAGAAAATGCAAATTGCTAATAAACAAGTTACTCTCACAAAGAAATGCAAATGTGAAAGTACAGTGGTTTTAAATATCTCCTATTAGTAAATATTAAAAATAATACACTGTTGAATAAAAGTGGTGGGAGTGGACATCCTTGCTTTGTTCCTGATCTTGGGGGAAAAGCATGTGGCCTGTCGTTGTTAAGTATGATGCTAGCTGTACATTTTTCATAGATGCTCTTGACTACACCGAGAGCTTTTTTCTATTCCCAAATTCCTTTTTGTTCTCTGTGTTAACAATAACACCCCGTGTTGGCAATAGTCAACAAGATAGACCCAGTACGCTCTGCTGTGGGAGGGTAAGTTTGCACGCTCTCTAGAAATCAAGTTAGCAGTATGTATCAGGTGTTTTTAGGCCATATTTTATGTCAATACATTTATTTCTATGTGTCTGACTTAAGGAAGTAATCTGATTGGGGAGGGCATTCGGTTAAGCAGGCGACTCTTGATCTCAGCTCAGGTCATGATCTCACAGTTTCTGAGTCTGAGACCTGGTTAACACATTGGGCCCTGCATCGATGGCGTGGAGCCTGCTTGGGATTCTTTCTCTCCCTCTCTCTGCCCTTCACCCACTTGTGTTCTCTCTCTCTCTCTCTCTCTCTCAAAATAAATAAACAAACTTAAAAAAATTAACAAAAAGAAAGTAATCTGATATATGGGTAAAGATTGTTTGCAAACATTCATTACGGAGTTATTCATAATTCATAATCGAAACTAACATCAGGTCAATATGAGGAGAATGTTTAAGATGAGAATAATATGCAACTATTCAACTTTAATTCACAAAGTCTCTTTAATGTCGTGGGGGAAATGCTGATAAATGAAAACAAGTTATAGTGAAGATCAGATGTGGCCCAGGAACTTGGTTTTGAGTCAAGGCAGTGAGGTGAATGGATACAAAGGGGGATAGGACTCTGAGATCCTGATCTGGGACATGATGTTGGGACCAGAGATGGGAGTAAAGACTCCAATTAGGGTCACAGATCAGAACTGTGGGTTTGGTGGGCAAAGGGGAGAACAAAAGGTGGGGAAAAAAGAGAGTCATCTGTGAGGAAAGGCAGAACAAAGGCCACCCTGCTTAATATGGAAAACAAAACGTTTTCCTTGGGTAAGCCCACCCATCCTCAGCACCAGTGTGAAATCTAGTACTCCGAAGCAACCTTTTTCTTTTTTTTTTTTAATTTTTAAAAAAATGTTTATGTATTTTTGAAGGAGAGAGACACAGAGCATGAGTGGAGAAGGGGCAGAGAGAGAGGGAGACACAGAATCCGAAACAGGCTCCAGGCTCCGAGCTGTCAGCACAGAGCCCCACGCGGGGCTCCACCCCACAAACCGTGAGATCATGACCTTAGCTGAAGTCGGACGCTTAACCGGCTGAGCCACCCAGGCGCCCCAAAAGCAACCTTTTTCTACTCGCAGCAAAAAAATGACTGGAAAGAAACACAGCAAAATGTTAAGAACGATTTTTTTTAATGTTTATTTATTTTTGAGAGAGAGAGAAACAGAGCACAAGTGGGGAGGGCCAGAGAGAGAGGGAGACACAGAATCCAAAGCAGGCTCCAGACCCCGAGCTGTCAGCACAGAGCCTGACGCAGGGCTCAAACTCACGGACTGTGAGACCATGACCTGAGCCAAAGTTGGGTGCTTAACCGATTGAGCCACCCAAGCTCCCCAAGAACGATTTTTGTCTGACTGGTGGATTATGGGGGATTCTAATTTTCTTCTTTATGTCTTTTTACATTTTCAAAAATTTAGAGAAGAATTTTTCAGGATTTCTGACTGCGGAAAATCAGCTTTTTAATTCTGTGCACCACGTTCAGAAACGTACCCTAATGGAATGAGATAACTAAAAGATGGAAAAGACTTTGAGGTGTATCCACTTCATCTCCAGGCCAATTCTCATATGCTTTTATACGTGGACTTTCCCCCGGAAGTGTCCTTTTTTTGTTTTTTTAAAAAAAATTTTTTTTTTATTTTAAGTTTATTTATTTTTGAGACAGAGACAGAGCATGAACGGGGGAGGGGCAGAGAGAGAGGGAGACACAGAATCGGAAGCAGGCTCCAGGCTCTGAGCCATCAGCCCAGAGCCCGACGCGGGGCTCGAACTCACGGACCGCGAGATCGTGACCTGAGCTGAAGTCGGACGCTTAACCGACTGAGCCACCCAGGTGCCCCTTTTTAAAATTTTTTTAATGTTTATTTATTATTGAGACACACACACACACACACACACACACACACACACACACACACAGAGCATGAGCAGGGGAGGGGCAGGGAGAGAGGGAGACACAGAATCCGAAGCAGGCTCCAGGCTCTGAGCCATCAGCACAGAGCCCGACGCAGGGCTCCAACTCACAAGCTGTGAGACCTGAGCCGAAGTCGGTAGGTAGCTCAACAAGCTGGGCCACCCAGGGGTCCCTGGAAGTGTCCTTAAAGCAGTGTAATCCCTTGTACCGAGTGAAGAATGTCTCAATAATACCTTTTCTTAAAACAGTTGGTTCAGGTTCAGCAGTCAGTGGGTGATTTTTTTTTTTTTTTTTTGTGCATGTGTTTCTTTGTTTTTTTCTTAGTGCCCCTGATATACCCTTTCTTTTCGCCAACATAATGTTAGGCCAGACCAATTGCTAAAGAAGGAAGGAGAGAGCTGTTCTCCCTGAGGACTGAACTCAGGGCCTTCACATGGTGAGTTTGACACACTGTCAGCTGAGCTGAGTGTGTGTGTGTGTGTGTGTGTGTGTGTGTGTGTGTGTGTGTTGTAACTGTTCTTAACATATTCATTTACTCATTCATTATGTTCCCATTAGATGTTGAAGGTCTTACAAAAATGAAGGACTTCTCTCTACATGTCTTTGGTTCAGATTCCTTATGTGGTATATACTCTAGGGGCAGCTTAAATGAAGTAAAGCAAGAGTTTAAGAGGAGCAAGAGTATTTCTGCCTGAAGTGATCAGGGCCGACTTCGCACAGAACGTGACATTTGGACCTCACCTTTAAGTAAATGCGATTTCAGTAAGTAGAGAGAGGAGATGCCATAATCCTCTGTGGGGGCGGGATTTGTACTTATCTTGTTGACTGCTGGCTTCTCTAGCTACTAACTGGTCCCTGATGCCTGGTAGGTGTTGAACAGAGATTTATTTAATGACCATTTGCGTGCAGGGTGAAGAGAAGAGACACATAATCAAATTCTAGAGTCGTGGAAGCCAGGGTTTTGTTTTTTTCATACAAAAATTAGCCTACTTTTGCTGAAGGCTAAGCTGCATGAAGAGGAAAATTGGAAACTGAAATTGGAAAGTTCTGTATTGAATCCAGGTTCTAGTAGCCTAAGGAGTACTCAGTAGATAATCGTGACAACAGCTTGGAAATACTCATCTGGGGTGTTTTTTTAAAATCAGTGGGATAGATCAAAGTAAAGAAACCAATTATAAATCTATTAAAAGAGAATTGAGGAGACGTGGACACAGGCTGGATATTTGATAATGTTAAGAAATTCTTGTTCATTTAAGTGTGATAGTAATATTTTGGTTATCTCTTAGAGAAACATAAGGAAATATTTACAGGTAAAATAATACGATGTCTGGGTTTGCTTCAAAATCATCCTGGGAGTTGTGGGGGGAGGGATACGGATAAACCAAGCATGTCATGTATTAATACCTGGTAAAATTGGGGGATGGCTAAGGAGCTTTCTGGGGTGATGGAAATGTTTTATATATTGATTGGGAGTGGCAGTGAAACAGGCACATACATTTGTCAAAACACATTGTGCACTTAAAGTTTATGCATTTTACTATATGTACATTTTATGTAGAAAAACTAGGTAATGGTTTAGGTGGGTTCATCTTACTATTCTGTCTACTTTCTAAAGTATGTTTGAACATTTCCTAATACAAAGTAGAAAGAAAGAAAGAAAGAAAGAAAGAAAGAAAGAAAGAAAGAAAAGAAAAGAAAAGAAAAAAGGAAAAAGAAAAGAAAAGAAAGAAAGGGGGGAAGAGAGGAAGAAACCTACTGCAATATTGGGAGCAGGAAAATTATTTAAATTGAAGTTGTGGTATGGCATAAAAGGGGATCAAGTGAGAGTGACACCTTTCAGGTTACAACAGATAACAGATCACTCGGATTGAGCGGGTTTTGCCTCATTGGAACACTGGTGCAGTATTGCAGAAAACGGCATGGGTGGCTTTGACCTAGGCGTTCAAAGGAAAAAGCACAGAAGGATTTTCATTCAGTATTTTCTGATTTAGTTTGCATGTTCTCCAACCGATTTCATTATCAGCGTCATCAACGCGTCTACTTGATAGTCTCATCCGTAAACTTGTTACTCCATCATCTCATAAGGAAAAAAACAATTTGAAGAAATTTTCTTTGATGTGCCTTTGGTAGGATTGAGACTTTCTCAGACCATAATTATGGACCTAGGAGGGAAGGTACTTAGGGCTCTCCAGGCTGGGGCCTAATCCTAAAGAGATCTCTCTTGGAGCTAGTGTCCCTGGGTGCCTTGCTTCTATCAGAACTATGTCCATGGAATAGATAATATTGTCATTTTCATGCCTGTAGATCTATTTTTACTTTAATATTTGCATGGTAACAGTTTCCGTGGGTATGTTTTTTTTCTACAGATTTGATATTATGATGACTAGAAACACCATTGATGCAAAAGTTGGAGCAGCAGTGGTCAAGGGAAGTTTTCATGACAAGGTTGACCGATCTTGACCGTGGACACAGATGAACAACAGGCTTTAAATGTCGTGTGTGCCAGGGGAGCCTTTCATCCAAGACTTCACAATAACATTCTGGATTATATTCAAATGGGATTAAACATACCGTCCCAGAGACACCCTGACAGGATTGAAGGGAGACATTACCGGAGGCAGCTGTGGCGTGGAAGTGAATCACTCTGCCAGTCCCGCCCCGCACGGACACTGTTTACCTGAATCTGTTCTTTGCTTCTTCCCTTCTGACTGAATCCTTGTATCGGCCAGGGGGGCCCCCATCCCTCAGACAGCCCGGTGCGTCGAGGGAAGCTGACTCCCGCCCCCAGCTCCAGGGGTGAGCCTGCCTAGTTACAGCCAACCCCGTACTTACGCTCTCACCAGTAGATTGTTCAGAAACCCACTTGGTCTGTTTCCTCCGACTAAGTGTAAACTCTGCGAGAATGTGGATGTTCATCTGTCTTGCCAAAGAACCTAGAACGGTGCCTGGCACGTAGTTCTTAATAAACATTTCACGAATTCCTTTTCGCATTCCTCTTCAGCAAACTGTAAATGAACACCTACTACCTGTCCGGGACTCTTCTGGATGCAAAAGTACACAAGACTCAAGAAGTCTAGCAAGGAAGACAGACATATAAACAAGTCTCTAGTACTATACCATGGCTAACGCTGTCATGAATTACACATACAAGGCTGGAGGGGCACGGAAGGAGCAGCCGACTTCCTCCGGGGAACTCACACGAGGCTTCCCAGCGCTTCTTCCGGCACTTGGAGCAGATCTTCGAAGATGAGCAGAGATTTTCCAGGTGAAGAATCAGACCGACTGCAGTGGGGCCGCGTCATCTGTTGACCAAACCGGGGCATTTGGAGAGTGAAAGGGAGGCTCCTAATAATTACACGGAATGACAGGTGTAAGCAGAGACCGTTCTGGGCAAACCAAGCCACGTGGTCAGTCCTGGAAGAAGGAGGAACGCGGGAGAAGGCGAGGATGGTGGAAACAGCCCGGGAAAGGCCAGCCCTCTGGCGCGTCGGAGTAAGGAGTGTGGTGCAGTCGGAGGACGGGCTGTGGCTGGAGCGAAGGGCGAGGGATACGGCGTGAGGGACCTGTTCTGGTGAGCCAAGAACTCCGACTGCATCCGGGACCTGGGGAGCTTTCTCAGCAGGAGAGCACCATGATCAGATGTGCATCTGGGGACGAGAGTTCTGCCGGGCATGTAGAGAGAGAACCGGAGGGACACAGACTAAAGAGCAGCCAGACGGGAGGCTGGTGCCGTGGCTCACCAAGGGAGGATGGGCCCCTGATCTCAGGCAGCATGGAAGGGTGGGTTCAGAAGGAAGGACATACTTGAGGGAACGCTGCCGTGGAAAGAACTTGCATGGAGGGCCAGGGGTGAGGAGCAGAAGAAACGGATGATGCTGAAGTTTCCAGACTGGGTGATGGCGGCTTTTGCTGTCCATTCCCATACAGGGTGACAAGCGGAAAATGACCTCAGCTGCTTGGCAGACGGAGAGTGGCCAGGGAGCAGATACAGGAAGCTGAATCGTGTAGGGGCCAAGTGCCAAGGCAAGAGGCCAATCCAAAAGCTGAGTCACTGTATCCAAGGGGTCAGCACCGGTGGAAAAGAAGGAGTCAACGTGCCTCCTGGGACCAGGGAGGTCCGTGAAGGAGAAGTATTGAAGCAGATGGGCAGGGAAGCAGGTACCCGAGGGCAGATCCGTGGAAGGACAGAGAAGACATGCCCCCCTACGGTTGGAGGAGTAGACCGGGCGGCAGAAGAGGTGAACCTGTAGGCAAGTCAACATGATAGGAGCGATCTGTGTGTTCGGTGCCCAGGGGAGGAAGGAACTCAGCATAGGTGAACAAATTGGCATGGTTTTGTCTACAAGCCCTGGGTGATTTAAAAAAATTTTTTATTAATGTTTTATTTATTTTTGACAGAGAAAGAGAGACAGAGCATGAGCGGGGGAGGGCAGAGAGAGAGGGAGACACAGAAGGCGAAGCAGCTCCAGGCTCTGAGCCGTCCGCACAGAGCCCGACGCGGGGCTGGAACCCACAAACCACAAGCTCCTGACCTGAGCTGAAGTCGGATGCTCAACCGACTGAGCCACCCGGGCGCCCGGAGAAGAAAACAATTTTAGGCTGTGCCTAGGAATTAAAAAAATATTGTCACATCAGGGCACCTGGGTGGCTCGGTCGGTTAAGTGTTCGACTTCGGTTCAGGTCATGATCTCCTGGTTCCTGAGTTCAAACCCCCCCCCCCCCCTTCGGGGGTCCTGCTGTCAGCACAGAGCCTTCTAGACCCTCTGGCTCCCTCTCTCTCTCCTTCTCGCTCTCGAGAGTAAATAAACATTTACATGTAAAAACATATATGTTGTCGCATCAATATATTGCTGAAGCTCTAAAAATCTTCAATCTATTTAATTTTTGGAATAGTTATACACTCGGTGATTCAATCCCCCAAAAGTATCCAAAAAATATATGCACAGGAAAAACTCCCGCTTCCATCTCGTCCCCCGACGCTCCTGCGTCCTCGACCCCGGGCCCGCGAACCGTCTCAGGTGCACCCGGCAGGAGTTCCTTTCTGCTAAATAGATTTCGGGAGCCTGGCGTCGGGGCCACGGGGCTCCGCTCGGCGAGCGTGGCAGGGTGGTCTTCAGAAAGAGGGAGCGGCGGTCGCGCCGCTCGCGCCCGGTTCTGTCAACCGACGGCGACGGCGGGCGGGAGCATCTCGGGAACCCCCCAGGCGGGGCGCCACGCGTCGCCAGGCGCCCCGGCCGACCGAGGCCGCGTGGCCAGGAGGCCCGGTGGGTGCTGAGGGGCAACGGCGACGGTCGAATCCCGGGGCGGGGCGGGGGGGGCGGGGCAAGCGGCCCCTGACGAGCTCCAGACGCGCGGGCGAACTCTGGCGAAGCGCGCGGAAAACGCCGCCCTGCAGAGTCGAGGGGGCGGACGCCTGACGCCCGGAGAAGCCGTCTCCGGGGGGGAGGGGGGGGAGGGGAGACCGGAAGCCACGAGAAAGGCCAGAGCGGCGACCGCGGCCGTGCGAGCCACTCTGCAGTCCCGCGGACGTGCCGTCTTCTTTCCGTCTTTCTTTCCGGCGGCTCTTCTCGCGGGAACTGGGGGGGGGGGGGGGGGGGGGGAGGGAGGCTGAGGTGCAAACGGGACGTGCCGGCCCGGAGCGGGTCGGCGAGGCGCCCGCAGAGCCCTCGAATCCGTCGCGTCGGCCGGGGAGGACGGAACCCCTCCGCGGGTCGCAATCCCTGTGTCTTCAGGGGCCCCGGGGCCGGAGGCGCCTCGGGCGTGGCGGGCGTCGGCTTCGGTTCCGAGGCCGCCGCGCGTCCGGTCGGCCTTCCCGCCTGCCCTGCGGCCTTGGGGGGCGGAGCTCGCCTCGCCGACGAGGCCCCGGTCGGTCGTCACGCGGCTCCCGCCGACGGGGGGGGGGGGGGGGGGGGGGGGCGGGGTCCGGGAAGGGCCGGGAGGCGACCGGCAGGGACGGAGGATGTTCCAGGGACGAGGGCCGTCCGCAGGCGCAGGCGGCACGGAGCTCGTCGCGGTGTGAGGCGCGACGGGGAGGCGTGTGTGAGAGGAGCACGGTGGCCGAGGGGGGAGGACCGGAGACGAAGCCGGGAAGGGGGAGGGAGGGGAGGGGGCGGAGGAGGAGGGGGGAATAAGGGAAAGATCGGCCCCTGAAGTGCCAGGCGTTGTTTTAAGTACCCTACAGGCGTTCACCGAGGTCGCAAAATGCCTCAGGAGGTAGGTCAGAGTGGATTCTATACGGCGTAATGTATGTAATACGCATATTAGTATCAGTGCCTCTCGGCCTCATTGTGCTAGAATTCGAAAGGAGGCTCTTTTCCATGAGCTGGGAGAGCGGAGCGGATACAAATGTGGCCTTCGCAGCCGGGTTCAAATCCTGGTTCCGTTGCTTACTAACTGTGCCATCTAGGGAAAGTTACCTCTGTGCCTCAGGTTCCCTGCCTCGAAAATGGGGATAATAAATAGCACTTACCTCACCGGGTTGTTAGGAGGATCTGGTAAGTTGGTGTATCGAAAAGTCCTCAGTAAGCATTACCTGTCACTATGGATGTCTTATGCCCCACCCTTCCCCCCTCCCCCCACTTCCTTCCCCCGTCCCCTCCACTTCTTTCCCCTCCCCCCACTTCCTTCCCCCTCCCCCCACTTCTTTCCCCTCCCCCCACTTCCTTCCCCCTCCCCCCACTTCCTTCCTCCCCTCCCCCCACTTCCTCCCCCTCCCCCATTCCTTCCCCCCCACTTCCCCCTCCCCCCACTTCCTTCCCCCTCCCCCCACTTCTTTCCCCTCCCCCCACTTCCTTCCTCCCCTCCCCCCACTTCCTCCCCCCCACTTCCTTCCGCCCACTTCCCCCTCCCCCCACTTCCTTCCCCCTCCCCCCACTTCCTTCCCCCCACTTCCTTCCCCTCCCCCCACTTCCTTCCCCACTCCCCCCCACTTCCTTCCCCCTCCCTCCCCACTTCCTCCCCCTCCCCCCACTTCCTTCCCCACTCCCCCCCACTTCCTTCCCCCTCCCCCCACTTCCTTCCTCCCCTCCCCCCACTTCCTCCCCCTCCCCCACTTCCTTCCGCCCACTTCCCCCTCCCCCCACTTCCTTCCCCCTCCCCCCACTTCCTTCCCCCCCACTTCCTTCCCCTCCCCCACTTCCTTCCCCCCTCCCCCACTTCCTTCCCCACTCCCCCCCACTTCCTTCCCCCTCCCCCCCACTTCCTTCCCCTCCCCCCCACTTCCTTCCCCACTCCCCCCCACTTCCTTCCCCCTCCCCCCCACTTCCTTCCCCTCCCCCCAAGCAAACTTCCATTTATTTATGTGAGCTGGTACAAATCCAGATGCCTTTAGGGAGAAGACAAACGGCCGGAAATACACAAGCACAACTCGTGTTGTTGCTCTTCACATTCGTTGTGCGTTTTACTGTGAAGGTTTGTGGCAGTCGTGGGTGGGGCCATTCATCCCACATCATTGGCTCACTTCATGGTCTCTGTGTCACATTTTGCTGGTTCTTGCGATTCATCAACGTTTTGCATTATTGTATCTGTTGTGGTGATCAGTGATCCCGCAATCACTTTGAAATTGTTTCCAGGTGCCACAAACGGCGCCCATATAAGACGATGAACTCAGTCAATAAATGTGTGTGTTCTGACTGCTCAGGTTGTTCCTCCTCTCTCTCTCTCTCTCTCTCTCTCTCTCTCTCTCTCTCTCTCTCTCTCTCTCTTTGGGTCTCCCTATTCCCTGGGACATGGCAATATTGAAATTAGGCCAATTAGTAACCCTGTAATGGCCTCTAAGTGCTCAAATGAAAGCACTTAAAACCAGGAGTGACGAGGGGCGCCTGGGTGGCTCTGTCGGCTGAGCGTCAGACCCTGGCTCAGGTCACGATCTCGCGGTTGGTGGGTTCGAGCCCCTGTCAGGCTCTGTGCTGACAGCCTGGCGCCTGTTTCCGCTTCTGTGTCTCCCTCTCTGTCTGCCCCTTCCCTGCTTCTGCTCTGTCTCTCGAACATGAATAAACGTTAAAAAAAAAAGTTTGCTTTAAAAAAAACTAGACGTGATTAAGCTTAGTGCGGAAGGCATGGTGAAAGCCAACATAGGCCGAAAGCTGGGCCTCTGCAGCAAAAACACTAGCCAAGCTGGGAAGGAAGAGGAAACAATCTTGAAGGAAGTTTAAAGTGCTGTGTTGCAAATGATACGCAAGTGAAACAGTGTTATCCCCGATATGGAGGCATCCTGAGCGTTCTGGAGAGACGATCACAACAGCCACAACATTCCCTTGAGCCAAAGCCTGATCCACAGCGAGGACCCAACTGTAATCCTTTCTGTGAAGGCCGAGAGAGGTGAGGAAGCGCCAGAAGAAACGTTCGAAGGCTCATGACCTTTAAGGAAAGAAGCCGTCCCTGTGCCATAAAATCGCAAATGCCGGTATGGAGCTGCGGCAACGTATCCGGGTCTAGGTACGATGGTAACGAGGGTGGTAGTACTGAACAACAGGTTTTCAGTGTAGACGAAATGGCCTCCTAGTGGAAGAAGATGCCACTGAGGACTTGCAGTGCCCGGCTTCAAAGCTTCTGTCTTGTCAGGGGCTGGTGCAGCTGGTGATGTGAAGTCAGTGCTCACTGACCGTTCCAAAAACCCCCGGGCCCTTCAGAATTATGCTGAATCGACTCTGCCTGTGCTTTATAGATGATACCCCGAAGCCCGAATGACAGCACGTCTGTTTACAGCACGGTTTACTGAATATTTGAAGCCCACTGTTGAGAACTGCCGCTAAGAAAAATGATTCCTTTCAAAATATTCCTCCTCACGGACCAATACACCTGGTCACCCGAGAGCCCTGCTGTGTACAAAACCCCTCAGGTCTTATATTTTAATAGGTAGATTTTGTAAGGTCATAGCTGCCATACATAGTGATTCCTCTGATAGATCTGGGCTAAGCAAATAAAACCTTCTGGAACGGATTCTAGATGCCATTAAGAACATTCTAGATTCTAGATGCCATTAAGAACATTCTAGATTCTAGATGCCATTAAGAACATTCAATATGCACGGGCAGAGGGCAAAATATCAACATCTGCTGGCGTTTGGCAGAAGTGGATTCCCACCCTTGGGGATGACTCTGGGGGCTCGGGGCGTCGGTGGAGGCAGTCACGGCGGACGTGGTGGAAACAGCGAGAGAACCGGGACTGGAAGCGGGGCCTGAAGGTGGACGGCGTTGCCGCGATCTCGTGACAGGACGCGATGGGGTGAGGACTGCTTCTCACCGCTGAGCAGAGAACGTGGTTTCTCCAGATGGACTCTGCTCCTGCTGAAGATGCTGTGAAGCTGGTTGACGTGACAACACGGGATTTAGAAGTTAAAGCAGGGCAGGGTTTAAGAGGATGGACTCCAGTTTTGACAGAGGTTCTACCGTGGGGGAAATTCGATCAAACAGCAAGAGACACTACAGGGAAATTGTTTGTGAAAGGAAGAGTCCATCAATGTGGCAAACTATTGTTGTTTTCTTTTACAAAATTGCCATATGCATATATATGTATATAATATATAACAATAGTAATAGACATATCTTTTAAGTTAAGGTACATTGTTTTTTAGACACAATGCTATCGCACACTTAAAAGACTGTAGTCGAGTGTAACCGGAACTTTTTATATGTCCCGGGAGACTCCCGAATTAATTTGACTTGCTTTATTGCAGTATTTGCTTTTTTGCGGTGGTCTGGAACCAAGCCCACGATATCTCCGTGCTATGCCTGTGTGAGGTGACGCGTGGTTAACTAGACACGAGATGAGTAACAGAAAATATGAAGTAGCTTGCGAGGTTCTGGTCTTTGCAGGATTGTGTAAAACTATTCAAATGAAAAACAAATTAAAAATTTAAAACCGAGTAGATTAAGTTGGCCCTGGGCTGTTTACTTGCTCGGTCCTTGAAGTTACCTGGGTAAATTTTGCAGTTTCCGCACTCAGGAAGGCCCCAAACAAGTCAGTTATACACATACTCATGCTTCTCTAGGTACAACGGTCTTTGTAAAAACTGTTCCAAACCCAGACGACTCCTTCTAAGCTCTGGGTACAATAGTGTGGTGTTTCAGTCAAATCTTATCTTAACTGTACCGCATGTGGTAAGAAATACCCCAGGGCAGTGCCTAGCACATAGAAGAATCTCTTTTTATATCCGTGCCTCTCCAGTCGACCTGAGGCTAAGGCATCGTGAAGTTCTGCTATTAGGATCTATGACATCCCTCATGAATTTAGACTTCTATCACATCACCTAGACCCAACTCTTGACAATTCTATCAGGAATCCATCTTTAAAAAGGCCAGTTCTCACGTAACATGATGTGTAAAGCTGGTGGCCTTTGTTCCTGTGACGTTTTAGGATTCATGGACGAAGAAGCATATTGGTGGGCTCAAATTCTGCCACATGAAACCTGTTTCCTGGAACAGAACAGGAATTGAGGAGGACAGGAGTTATATACAGGCATTTCTCCACAGAGACAAGGCGGGGTCTGGGAGCCTGGTGACACCGGTAGGCCCTGGGGGTCTAAGCAGAACAGAACACAAAGAATTCGGGTGGGTGATTCTTCCGAGTCTAGGCAGGGAGGCAGGGAGACAAGCACCGCAAACCTGAGTGTGCGGTGGGGTAAAGTAAGGTCCTCGCCACTGGCTTGGGTTTCAGGGCCAAGAGGGAGGGCCCCAGCTTCCGTGGAAGTAGGTGCCTGGAGAAGCAGGCCAGCTACTATGGGGACTTCGCTATATTCTATGCGCAATTTTTTCTCCCCAGGCAAGCTTATAAAGGAAATCACTATGGAAACAGCATTCATGTACCAGAAATCTGTTTTGCACCCAGATTTTGTTTGCTGTGTTTTGAATGCTTTGAACCATTAGATAAGGCATATCTGATTTTTGAGCTTCATCTGAATTCAGGCCCTCGGCCACACTGAAATGGGGGAACCCCGAAAAGCACCCCATCACGGCAGCTCACCCATCGGGAAATGTTGCAAGCTTTCTAACATAATAAAGTCACTCTACTAGCTTGAACTACTTTCTTAAGTAGGAGGAAATAAAGCTGAGCTGCCTGACACGAGGAACAGGATGCGCGGAGTATTTTCTCAAAGTACAAAACAGGAGCTGTACCCTTAGCTGCCACGGCTCAAGTAGCTCTCACACGACATTTTTCTCACTTGCGAGACTTGTCTATGGTAACGTCATCATCACGGCTGGGTTGAGATCTTCTCTGCTTTGGAACTCAACTTTCAGAACAAATATATTTAGGTACTGTATTTATAAACATACTCTAAATTTATGGCCAGCAGGGGAGGCGGGAAGGCAGCTTGGCTCCCTTTCCTCATTATTTATTTCTTAATTCACGGAGCGAAATATACAGTTTCATTTTTATCTTACTAATTTGTCTTTCGCGAAGTCACGGTGTTCTGACCCAACATATGTCAAAGAAACAGACCACCTTACATTTTGTTAAGTGCCTGGGACGTAGGGATGCTTATCGGGTTATTTTAAGCGTACAGAAGCAGGTTTCCTCCCACGCCACCCAGAATTATCCAGATCATCAGCTCCGTTTTCTGTTTGGGCAGTGGGGGCCGGCTGTCCCCTCGCTCTCGGCAGAGGCGGCGGGTCAGTCCCTTCCGGGACTTACTCAGGCCGCCGCCGCCCAAGCAGCGGCGGGCGGGCGCTCCCCGCGCGCCGCTCTCGCCGCCCGAGCTCCGCTGGCGCGCGGGCTCTAGGACCGCGCGGGACGCGGGCGGGAGGCGGGGTCCGGCCGTGCGCGGGGTGGGGCCGCGCCGGAGTTCCCCGGCTCGCGCGCTCCGGAGCCGAAGAGGCGTGCGCGGCGGGGTGGGCGGGGCCGCGCGGGGCGGTCGGAGCGCGCGGCGGGGTGGGCGGGGCCGCGCGGGGCGGTCGGAGCGCGCGGCGGGAGGGCGGGGCCGCGCGCGGCGGTCGGAGCGCGCGGCGGGAGGGCGGGGCCGCGCGCGGCGGTCGGAGCGCGCGGCGGGAGGGCGGGGCGCAGCGGGAGGGCGGGGCGCGCCGCTGGGCCGCGCAGCTGCCGGGCTGGCCGGGCATTAGGGCCGCGGCGGAGCAGGCTCCCCAGCGCGCAGGGCGGGGTGTACGGCGGGCGGCTTCGCGGGCAGGCGCGGGCCCCGAGGCAGCGGCTGCGCCCTGCGCCGGGGAGGAGCCGGGGGCGGGCGGGCGGGGACTGGGGCCCGAGGCGGGGAGTGTCGGAGCGCCGGCGGCGACGACGGCAGCGGCGGCAGAGCAGGCTCGGTGCGTGGGTCCTCGGCGGCTGGGGGTCCGCCCGCGGGCTGCGGTGGGAGCGGGCGGCCCGGCTCCTCTCCTCCCCCGCCCGCCGCCGCCGCTGTGATTGGGTGGAAGATGGCGTTGGGCGGATGGAAATCCTAATGACAGTCTCCAAATTCGCCTCCATCTGTACCATGGTAGGTGCGGCGGGAGGGCGGCGGGGGCGGCCCGGGACCCCGGCGGGCGGGCGGGCGGGCGGCCGCGGCCCTTGTCTCCCGCCGCTCGCCCGGGCGGCCCGCGGGGCCTAGCGCGGGGGCCGGGGGCCCGCGGCCCGGGCGGGGGCGGTTGGACGGCGGCGGGCGGGGAGCGCGGGGGCTCAGCTGCCCCCCGGGAAGCGGGGAGGCGCCCGGCGAGCCGGGGCGGCGCGAGGGTGGCCGGCGCGAGGGCGACCGTGCCGGACGTGGCGGGGCGCGGGCACCGGTCGTCAGCGCCCCCGGGCTCAACTGCTCAAGTCTTCCCGCGGCGCCGGGGCGGAGCGGCGAGGCGCACCCCGGGCTGTGGGCGCGCGGCCCCGGCCGGGGTCGGAGGTGGAAGGACGCCTCTCCGTTTCCGTCGGGCGGCGCGCGGAGCGGGGAGGTGGCCCCGGGCGGGGGTGGGGGGGGTCCGCGGGGCAGGAAGGCAGGGTCTCATTCCTGCCGGGAGAGGACGGAAGTCAAGTGCAGATTTCCTCCCCGCGCCTCTGGCGAGGCCGAGGCCCCCACCCGGTGCTTCAGGGGAAGGGGGTGTGTGTGAAGGTGGAAACTTTAAATAAGCGCTGTTGAAAATTTTCCTATTTTCTGCCCTTGCTGAGCAACGAGCTCTCCGTTTGCCAGCCATGTGTCCAGGTGGCAGTCTCGTCTTTGCGAATCCACGTTAATCTAGAAAACAGCTTAAGCTCTCCCGTCGATTGTTTACTTTAATAACACCAGACACATCTGTGTGTGGCTGGAAGCATTTCTGTACGGGCTCGTTGTTGGGGTTTCGTTGGGGGCTTTGAAATAGACTTTAAGGGACAAGTGCTAATGCCTGTTGCAAAGTCCCGAATGCATTAAAGCAAAACGTGGGGGCGTTTGAATCTTGTTTTTGTGATTGGCCAGAAGGGCCACAGTTTTCCACGCGATGGGGCAAATTCGTTCCATTAGCTGCACATGAGCCACCATCTAGGGATCATAATTGGGAGCCCTCACGGAAAGAAAGTTAACTCTTTGCAACGTGGGCCTAGTGATTGTGTTATTAAAGACTCCTGAAATCTTTCCTTCTGTTTTGTGTCTTGCGGGCCCTTTTTGTGCACCTGATCGCATACAGGAGCTCCCCAAGCAAGCTTCGGCTTAAGAGTAGTACATTGTATATGCCTTTCTTTAAGGAGCGGCGAATCAGATTGGAAAGAGGCTTCAGAAGCAGAATCTATACTGCGCGCTGGGAAACAGCACAAAAAATGGCTGAAGTCAGGTGGGATTAAAATCGCACAGCATTAAATCATTGAAGAGTGAACCGTTGAAGAATCCACTTCCCCGAATGGATGTTTGTTCTTTCTCATAAATACACAGTTTAGGAAAGCAGTGATGTTAAAGGGACTAGATTAAAACGATTCCCCAGGATCTTTTGGATTCATTATTGTTAGGTGTGCCAATTATCTTGTTTCAGAAGGAATGTGATAATTAAGTCTTTGAAAGTGATAATCTTGCCAGATTGCTGAGCTATACAGATTGTCTGGTCATAGTTCACTGTCAGAGGCTCTTGCTTCAGGAGCGATGTGTTTCCTTTTTACTGACCATTTGTTCACTCAAGTATATCAGATACATGCCTAGCGCCTGCTAAGTGCCAAGACTGGCTGAGTGCTGGGGGGGAACAGTCGTGATCAGGGCGGTCCCTGCTTTTCATAGTGTATATATTCTAGTTGAGGGACACAAACAATATTCAGGTTAACATAACAATAAATATATATGCTTTAATTAGATTAGGAGAATGAGGAAGAGGTTTGCCAAGTCAAACACTAAGTCATGCCATCTGACCCGAAGAATGTTAGACTCTTAAGCTCTTTCTAGGGCTTTCACTCAAGTGCATTTAAACATGTATTTGTGCGTCTTACTGGTGAGTAGGGAAATATCAGTGCCTGGTCAAATAAGATTGTTCCAAAAACTAGTGTTAGAATTGGATGTGTCTGTCTTCATATTTGAATAAATGCTGATGCACTCCCAAAATAACTCTAAATATCTCAAAGTAATCTGTAATCTTTAAAAAAATTTTTTTTTCTTAATGTTTATTTGTTTTTGAGAGAGAGAGAGAGAGAGAGAGAGAGAGAGACAGAGCATGAGCAGGGGAGGGGCAGACCGAGAGGGAGACACAGAATCCGAAGCAGGCTCCAGACTCCATGCTGTCAGCAGAGAGCCCGACGTGGGGCTTGAACTCATGAACTGTGAAACCGTGACCCGAGCCAAAGTCGGACGCTCAGATGACTGAGCCGCTCAAGCACCCCACAGTAATCTGTAATCTCTTGAGGGAAGACTGCAACCCATCTTCTGAGAGTTACAAAATTGACAGTCAAGAAAAGCAAAGATATTTACCTTTATGCCTTTATAGGTGCTGTTTTGCTAAGCTTCGAACACTCTCCTTTCACCTCTCGTCTGGTGAGGGCATACCTGTCTCTCAAGCTGGTAGCCTTATCCTAATCTAATCCTGCCCCTGTCCCTCCTCACCCTCTCTCCCCCTCGTATAATTTCACAGAATTTTTGTAATCTCAGTGGCATTAATCCTACTGTACTGAAAATTTTTCTGTTGTCTCTTTATTAGACTGTGAAGGCCTTGCGGGGAAGGACTCTCATTTATTTCTGCAGTTTGGTGTAGGGCTAACTTTTGCATACAATAGAACAGCTTCCCCGAGCCCTGCATTTCTCCTACCCATGTCTGGCGGAAGTGTGTTTGGTTGGCATGGATGCGGTTGGGGGTGTGTATGGAGTGTTAGACGGAAGACGAGTTGGACCGAAGGAGAATATGCTTACTACTCAGAGAATCAGCATCTTTGGCGATATTTATGATGAGTTGGAATTTTGTTCTAGAAAATAAAGTTTACCTAATTTTTTCATTTGTCGACGTAAGGTCTCTGGGCAAATTGGCAATACCTTCCTTGGATTAAGTAGCTGTTAAATCTTTTCGATATGTCTTACCCTGGATCACCATCGTTCTGCTAACATGTGAAAATCAGTATTTCTTAAGTTAGTGTTATAGCCTGGCTTAAATGAGTGATTACGTTTAGATTGCAGTGAATAATAAATTTGCAAACATATCTCTAGAAATACCTCATGCTATTATTTGTCCATGAAATAATATATTTTCAGGAGTGCCTGGCTGGCTCAGTTGGTGAAGCCTTTGGCTCTTGATTTCGGCTCAAGTCGTGATCTCACGGTGCATGGGTTCAAATCCCACTCTAGGTTCTGTGCCGACAGTGGGGAGCCTGCTTGGGTGGGATTCTCTCTCTCCCTCTCTCTTGCCTCTTCCCCCTTCCCCGTTTGCATGTGTGTGCTCTCTCTCTCTCTCTCTGTCTTTTTCTCAGACTTCAAAAAAAAATTAGTATACGTTTATTTTTTCGGCTTCAGATTTCACAGAGTAGCTACCTAATAGCATGTATGTGATAATTGTGAAATGATGGGAAAAGTGACTGGATACATGTAAAGGGTTGAAAATTGAGGTGGAAGTTGGTAGAGCAGTTTTGGGTGGCCTAGGACAGGACTAGGAAGTTACAGTATGGGTCCTGGCCGTTACACGGAGGCAGGTGCTCTTAGCACAGTAGTGGGGACTCTCTCATACATATTAGCGTCAGCTGACCATTATTGTTTCCTGTTTGGGTTGTAGAAGTCAAGGCTGGGAAGCGATTGTTGGGGAGGGGCACTGGATAAAGGAGAAGTTGTTGCCGGTAGATGGGGGTGGGGGGTGGGGGGGTGACGCCGGCCTGGCTGCTTGCTCACTCCCAGTCACGGGGCAGGGAGTAGGGAGAGCCCTTACAGTGTGGTGTCCATGAGGCCAAGGCCACAGGTTAGCTCTTGTTGGCTCTGACAGGTTTACTTCTTAAAAGCCAGTCCCTAGGACGGCACCCGACGCATGGTAACCTTTAAACTACTTCTTGAAAGAAAGTCACGGGCGAGGCTGGCTATTTGTCTTTTCTTATGGTTTGGAGTCTCATCGAGGTCACTCAGTAAGACTTAAGATGTAGGGACGGTCAGTGCAGTTTATCATCACTCCAGAAGGAAAGGAAAGGAAGGAAAACTTCTCACACCCTGTGACATGTTGATTGCCGCCCCTCGGGCCCCCCCCCCCCCCTTGTGTGTGTGTGTGTGTGTGTGTGTGTGTGTGTGTGTGTGTCAGAGAGAGAGAGAGAGTGTCTTCATGTACTCACAGTATTGTATTAAATAATAAAATTCTTTGTTTTTTCTCAGGAAATAGGGTGGATGTAAATCTTTTATTAAGATAATTTTTACTAATATTTTATTAGTATACAATAGTGTTTCTATGGAACACTCAAAGTGGGTTGCCGTTGTTTTACTAATTTTTGCTGTTTTTATTGTAACTTAATTTTGGAGAGAAAAATTTCAAAAATAAGGAGGTTTTTTTTTTTTTTATCACATAAATGGTTAAATACTGGTAAGGAATGCTTGAGCATGTGTTTGAGGAGGCTTAGTGGACAAAACGTTTAGAATAAGTATTATAAAAGTTTTATTTAAGCCTGCTAGTCTTCTGATTTTGGCTAAGATATATTTTTGTTATTAAAAATTATTCATTCTCCTTACAGAAGATTTGGAAAATATTCTGTAAAAAAGAGTTTGAAAACTCTTAAGCAAAAAGAAAATAACTTCCTTTACCTGCCAGAGCACATTTTGTCATTTTTAAAAGAACTTAATTGAGCTCACACCCTAGATAAAATTTTACATTTCAGTTTTCCCCATGACTGATTGTCTTGCCAGGTTTTACGTTTGTACAGTGGCAGGGGAAGCACGGAGAGTTTAATATTTAAAATGATAATATGGCGAGATTGTTAGTAAGGTATGGTGATAGGCCACTAGGTTGTTGACCGGTTATTTATTGATCATTAGAGGATAAAGTTATATAGTCAGTAGAAATAGAATTTTATAAGCGATGGTGGGTTTATTCTAATCTTGGGTACTTATTATCACAAGCAGAGGTAAGACCATTGGGATTTGGAACTTCTAAAATGCTTTAAAAGTATAGTTTTAAATACCGCATTCGAGTGTGTGGAATGTGTATAAAGACTGTCTTTTGTATCATGTAGTTTTGCTTACCTTCGTCCTCTGGCAAATCTTTTTATACTGGATCTCAGAGCAGGTTAATGATTTACCCTACCGTGACCCATGTGGTCAGTTTCAGCCAGACTGGATCACAGCATGGCTTCTTGTCTTACTCGCTTCCAGGCCTTTGACGGGGCGCCCAGAGATGAAGTGCACCTCCGTTGTGTTACGTGCACGTGTCTTTCTTCCTGGCTTTGAAGTCCTGTTTCTTCTAGCTCTCCTGAAACTTTTAGTCTCAGGAAAGATTATTTAAGATTATTATTTGTTTACTTAGTAGCATTAATTCCTTTCCAGAAACCTTCATTTTTCAGCTTTAGGTAGTCTAATCTACAGGCTAAATCAGATTTTCTTTTAGTAGCTTGATTCCAGAAATTTAATCTAGTATTTTGTTGTGTATCCTAAAGTATGGTGTATTAAAACAGTTGGACCAGAAGGTAAATTCTAGTCCACATTTTTTTTTTTTTTTTGAGAGAGACAGAACGTGAGCGGGGGAGGGGCAGAGAGAGAGGGAGACCCAGGATCCGAGGCAGGTTCCAGGCTCCGAGCTGTCCCAGCGGGGCTCAAACTCAGGAACTGTGAGATCACAACCTGAGCCAAAGTCGGGCGCTTAACTGACTGAGCCACCCAGGCGCCCCTCTCGTCCACATTTTGACATTTAGATCTGTATATATGGGAAAGTCTCTCTTAAAAGTTCCAGTTGAATTTTCTCATTTGTAAAATAAGGGGATTAGACTAGACACTTTAATAAATATTTCTCATGTTTCCTTTTTGATCTAAAACTCAATACTCTGATCTTTGAGAGTTTATAAATTATTGATGCTATCGTTTTGGAAGCTTTAATCGTATTTTATGTACTAATTTTTTCTTTTTACTTTTTGACTACCTTCCTCCCCCCACACCTTCCACTGCAACCTACCAGTCTGTTCTCTTTATGTCTGTGAGGTGTATGAGGTGGGGTTTTTTTTGTTTTTGTTTTTTTGTTTGTTTTTAAGATTCCACATATGAGAGTTCATACGGTATTTGTCTTTCTTTGTCTGACTTAACATAATGCCCTCGGATCGATCCATGGTGTAACATGTGGCAAGATTTCATTCTTTTTTATGGCCGAGTAATATTCCACCATATGCATATACCATAATTTCTTTTATTCATGCATCCGTCAGTGGATACTTAGGTTCCTTCTATGTCTTGGCCCTTGTAAATAGGGCTGCCTGTATCTTTTTGAGTCAGTGCTTTCCTTTTCTTCAGATAAATACCCAGAAGTGGAATTGCAGGGTCATGGGGTAGTTCTGTTTTTAATTTTTTTTGAGGAACTTCCATTCTGCTTGCCATAGCGGTCGTACCATTTTATGTTCCACATCGGCAGTGCACAGAGGTTTCCTTTTCTTCATGTTCTCACCAACACTTACTTCTTGTGTTTTCGATACATTCTAACAGGTATGAGGTTTTGTATCTCGTCATGGTTTTGATTTGCATTTCTTTGAGGATTAACGATGAGCATCTTCTCATAGACCTGTTGGCCATCTATATGTCTTTTGAAGAAAGTCTGTTCAGATCTTCTGCCCATTTTAAAAATCAGATTTTCTTTTTTTTTTTTTTTTTTTTGCTATTGACTCTATGAATGAGTTCTTTCTATATATATCTTGGATATTAGTCCCTTATCAGATACATGATTTGCAAATACTTCTCCCATTTAGTAGGTTGCTTCTAATCCTGTTTTAGATAATATAAGGAGCGTGGAATTAGATACAGTTAAATATGAGTTATGCCTAGGTTCCCAGTTTTGTTCGTGGAAAGTGACAGTCCAAAGTAAATGCATGTTTCTTCCTTGAAAAGCATGTAGTAGAAGTTAGTGATATTGCCATTTTATTCATTAGCAGGCTATTCTATGTAACTGTTTACTCAGGTTTGAAGTTTTCTTCTTTTCTGATATCATTCAAAAGAATTTTGAATTATTGCCCTTGATGGAGGTTCCACATTTGTTTACTTCGTTGTGTGACCTTGGACAAGTTACTTCTGCATGCGATGGTTTCCTTATCTGTATAATAGGGATAAAATGAGCCTGGGTGGCTCAGTAGTTTGAGCGTCCGACTCTTGACCTGGTCCGGCTCTTGATCTTGGCCCACGTCCTGATCCCAGGGTCATGGGATGGAGCCCCGCCCTGGGCTCCATGCTGACTGTGAAACCTGATTGGGACTCTCTCTTCCTCTGTTCCTCTCCTGCTCTCCCTTGCTCGCTCGCTCGCTCTCAAATTTAAAAAAAAAAAAAAAAAGAAAAAATTCTATCTGGCTCATGGTAATCACTTATGTAATGGCGGTGGAGGTTCTTGTTATTCTACCCTTCTAAAGTGATTTGCTCCCCTGGGCATGGAAAGGATCCTGGGGCACTACTGATTAATGTTCGTGGCCTCAACAAATGTTAGTAAGCAGAATTGAAATTTCTTTTATGCAGTGCGGTTCCTGAAGTTCATTTTCATCACAAGAAATAGCTTAGTGGTAGTATATTACACTGTGAAAGCACAGATTTATGTTGAGGTGGATCAGAGTCTGATATTACAAACCAAGAATGTAGATTGTCGTTCTCTGTTTTGAATAGTTCGTAGAAAGATTTTATTCCTTTTGTCTGGGAATAAAAACGGTCTAATTTGTGACATTCTCAACCATGTTTTAGAAGTTTAGGGAAGTTGGGAATACCACCTTTCGATGAGAAATCTTACCTTATTCTTTATACTAGAGAGAAAAAGCACACCAACTCTTTGCCACTGTGAGAACGTGCTGTGTGCATTAAAGTCAGCTTCAGGCCTTATTTCCTTTCATACCTTCCTATTGTTCATGCCTCTGTCGGCTCCTGGAACCACGTCTCTTGCTGGCCTGCAGTGTAGTTACCCAGCCTACTTTCGTATCTTATCTAAAACTTCTCTCCCCGCCTCACGGCTGGAACAGGATTATTTAATATGTGTAAAGTACTTTAAGGATTGTAAGAGAAAGGTAAATGCTAGACCTTGTGAAGAGTTACGTATGGGTTGCTGGACTGAAAACTTGAAACCGGACACACGGTGTTGTTGAAAATCCCTAAAACTAAAGTTTGATCGTTTAAAGCCCCACGCTTAGGCTTTGTGTTAAAGAGGGAGGTGAGGGGAGACCATTTAAGTATACTTTGCTTTGGAAAAAGCAAAGTTATTAAGTCTTTGCTTTCGCAGACGCGCTCCATCCAGAAGAACGTTGTGATGACGTCAAGTACAAGATATTTAACAGAGGACCTGATTGCAGCTCTTCATGATTTCATGATCCTAGATGTTCTCTGGCTTAGGCTTTTCTGTCGCTTCTCTGTGAGAAAGACCATTAGCTGTTTTTTAAAAAATGGTGTAGTGGCTACAGAGTGTAGACGTTTGCCGGTAATCCCGTTTGTAGTAATCCACATGTCTAAGGCTGCGTGCCAGTAAAAATTTATGTCCAACTTAAACCGAGAAGTGATGTTTATTTCAGTGATGGCTCACAGATGTTCTTCTCGAAATGCTTTAGGTGCGGGAACCATCCATGCATTTCAGGCTTGTGAATGCTGGTTTAAATCACAGCATCTTTTAGCCGAGTTAGAGTACTGTTGCCTTTGATTTTCTTTTGGTGTTTTAGTGACCCAATAAGTCTTCTGCCTGATAGTAAGTGTTCTCCATGGGAGGATGGGGACTATTCGGGGGAATAACGGGCACTGTTATTAAGCTGATAGTGACGTGCTTTTTTTGTTTGTTCTTTGGGTTTTTTGGGGGTGTGTGTAGAGAGTGCCTTTTCTTCAGTAAGTACTTTCAGGAAGTCTGAATGGAGAACTACACGATTATCAGGGTGTGTGTGGGTACTGAGAATACAGAGATGACCATGATAAGCCCTGGCCTCACAGAGCTTCCCCTGGAGTGTGTCCTGACTGGTTTATAGATGTGCTGAGAAAGTAATCCTCGTGGCCACTGGGCAGCCAGGAGCCATCCGGATTGACCAGAGATCCTTGACCAGTCACATCCCGGTGAGAACAGCCTTCTCTGTATATTTTTGTGGGCTCTACGGTTACTGTTGTCTGTGTATACCACGATGAGAAAAAGGTTGGGAAGGAGGGGAGACACAAAAGACGAGTGTAAGGAGATGGTTTTTGCATAAGTAATGATACACACACGTGAAAGAGAAAGTGGTCCACTCTGGGAGAGAGAAGAGGAATTCAGGGGAAAAGCTTCACAGAAGAGATTTGAATTTTGTGAAATGAAGTCATGTATTGCATGGGCAAGAAAGGGGGGATTCCAGATGCAAGCGAAGGTATGCAGTCATGGGACAGATGATGTGCTGCTTTTAGAATCTGTAGCTGGTTTGCACGGAAGGAGTCCTTGGAGGCTGGAGAGGAGGAAGGGGCAGACCACGAAATACCAAGAGAGTTTACCAACAACTATTGCCTCTCTTTAGGTATCATTAAAATGTGTATTTAGCCCGAGAAAATGTAAGTTCAGAGGAAAGTTGTAGGGATCATGAAACAATGGAATTGATAAAAATGTGTCAGTATATTTAATTACATTGATTATTAAAAGTTCCTTTTTTGGGGCGCCCGTGTGGCTCAGTCGGTTGAGTGTCTGACTTCGGCTCAGGTCACGATCTCACGGTCTGTGAGTTCGAGCCCCGCGTCGGGCTCTGGGCTGATGGCCCAGAGCCTGGAGCCTGCTTCCGATTCTGTGTCTCCCTCTCTCTCTGCCCCTCCCCCGTTCATGCTCTCTCTCTGTCTCAAAAATAAATAAACGTTAAAAAAAAATTAAAAAAAAAAATAAAAGTTCCTTTTTTTTTTTTTTTTTAAAGATGACAGTAACAAGATGGGGTAGAAAAGTATTCAGTGGGTAGTTAACCCCCCCCCCCCCCCCCAGGGCCCACAAGCCCCAGTATTAGAAAATTTAAAGTTACATATGCATATTAAAACTCAAGGATAGATAAATACGAGTCCACACAAGAAACAAATTTTCTTGCTTCCAAACCAGCAGAAATGTAAACCAACACTCAAACTCTGAGGGCCGGAAGATAGGAAAAACAAGAAGGGAAAAAAGTGATAAACAGAAGACAAAAATGAAGTGGAATAAGCCCTACTGCATTCATTACATTAAATCTAAATAGATTACATTTTTCTGTATTATGGTGAAGGGACTATGAAATTGGATAAAAGCCAAAATATTGCTAAACAAGAAACCTGCCTAAAACAAAAGGACGACATATCTAACAATGCAACACTGCTGCCATACCTAAGAAAACCAAACCTATGTATAGACTGGTCTTTGAGATATTTCAGGATCATTTCAAAGTTATTTAGGGCTTTTTTGTTGTTGTTAGCTTCATACTTTCTCTGGCTGTCGTCTTGAAGATCCACTTGGGGTTAGGAAGGCTCAGGTAATAGTAACCCCGTTTTCACAGGTTGGAGACCTAGGCTTCAGGTCGCCACCACAGCAACTAGGGATGGGGTCCAGAGTTCTTGACTTCCAAGCCTGTGATGATGTCCACAAGCCAGTATGTTGAAGCTTTCATGGTTGGGACAAAATTGTTTCTCCTTCTTTTTTAAACAAGAATTTGGGAATTTTTGTCTCTAACTTCTAAGCTGTGTGTGTGTGTGTGTGTGTGTGTGTGTGTGTGTAGGTTTGAGTCCCGCTTCATTAATTATTGGTACTTGGATTTCAGCTACGAAATGGAATAGTAATTCCCATTAGACCCCATGAGTGGATGCATGTGAAATGAGATGATTCATGTGGAAGGCCTTTGTGCTGTGAAGCTAAAATCATTACATGACCATTATTGATAGGACTTCTTGTCCTCATAAGGAGAGGACGCGAGTGCCATGAACTGTGCGAGTTAAGACGGGGCTCACAAGTTCGCTTTGACAGAGTGTAGTCACGTCAAAGTTTGAAAGTGAGTATTTTACGGATCCTGGTCTTAGGATGCGCAAGTGATTGATGAAGCAAAGTTTTAGGTTATTTATTTATTTGTTTTTTAGTCTAATGGCTCGTAAATTTATGGTTAAGAGAGGGTTTTGTTTTTTGTTTGATAAGGTATTTGTGGGTTTGGCTCTCTTACTAACATATAATTGTTTACTGAATTGTGCTGTGAGGGAGCAGTTAACTTCTTTTTTTTTTTTTTTTTTTTTTTTTTTTTTACTTTGATTTATTTTTGAGAGGGAGAGCAAGTGGGGGTGGGGCAGAGCGAAAGGGGATCCGAAGCGGGCTCCACCCTGACAGTAGCGAACCTGATGCCGGGCTTGAACTCCGGAACTGTGAGATCATGACCTTAGCTGAAGTCGGACGCTCAACCTACTGAGCCACCCAGGCATCCTGAGAGCAATTAACTTCTGATGTCAGCAAATTTCCTGTAATTCCCATCTAGTAGCATTTTTTTAAAGGTCTAAAATTATGGAAAGTAAATTTTGTTAATTTCTACAGTATTGGTCTGTGTGGGTCTTTCAGGGATCCTTGACGAGAGAACTTTGTAATTGTTTCAAATTACGATCATACCAGGAGCCCATCTGGGCACATATAAAGTAAACAGTGCAGGAGGTTCTAGGGGCAAGGAGGGAATAAAATAAAAGCCTTCTGTTCTTTGGAATGGAAAATATGTTTGTGATACGAGATTCTGTAGACAAAAACAATTATTCTGATTTGTATGTGATTATCTCAGTTCAAAAAATTAGGCATAACTTTGAAGAAGCTACTGTCTTTTTTTCTAGAATATTGTTCCACAACAATGTTTGTTTTTGTTTTGTTTTTTGCCGATGTTGGAAAGATTCCCTGGTATTTAATTTGCTTTATGAAGATACATGCAGGATGATTACGGTGGTACCTTGGGGATAGCAATTGGCAATTTGAAATTTGCATGAGGAAAATGTTTTGAAATAGTAGGGGAAGAAGGGTGTTCTTGTTTCTGGAAAACAAGATACTGTGTGTATATATATATATATATTTTTTTTTAAGTTTATTTATTTTGAGAGAGAGAGTGGGGGAGGGACAGAGGGAGTGAGAGAGAGAGAAAGAAAGAAAGAGAGAGAGAATCGCAAGCAGGCTCCGCACTGTAAACGCAGGACCCGATGTGAGGCTTGAACTCATGAATTGTGGATCGAGACCTGGGCCGAAATCAATAACCGATGCTTAACTGACTGAGCCACCCAGGTTCTCCAAGGTATAATATTTAGAGTGTTTGCACCTTACAGCCTTGAATGATGGTTCGTCTAGGAACTGGTGAGGAATAGAAATGGAGTGTTTGTCATTCATTATGTGATGGACTTAAGGGTGTAACCCTGATGATGTTCTCAGACTGATAGTAGTCAGGGTTATTTATTTAAAGGTGAACAAAAGTTGGAACAATTTTGAAATGTCAAAGGCTCAAACTAAATAGATATAATTGATCAAAACCCAGAAATACTGGGCCTTGATTCTGCTAGGTAAATTTATTATTCTTATTGTCATTATTTGCATATACTTCCTGAAAAGACACCTTTTTTTTTTTTTTTAACCAGTTTCTTTCATTTATTAGTTTCATTTGACTCGCTACATTGTTTAAATTTGAGGAGGTTTACTGTCTCCCAGACTGGGAACCCAGTTCAACAAAGACCTGACATGTTCCCATGCTTGGTGAAGTCTATGCCTTGACTTTGTCAACTTGACAAAGAGAAAGTTGGAGGAAGAAGCAGTCTTGACTTCTGATGTGGTTTTTTCCCCCCCCTATGAAAATCAAGCCTTAACCCTGTAACCACACTTGGATACTGGCAACCTTCTTGTGTGACAACACACTAGATGGCCTTTTTTTTTTTAAGTTTTTTTTAATGTTTATTTATTTTTGACACAGTGATACAGAGCATGAACGGGGGAGGGTCAGAGAGAGGGAGACACAGGATCGGAAGCGGGCTCCAGGCTCTGAGCTGTCGGCACAGAGCCCGATGCGGGGCTCGGACCCACGGAGTGCGAGATCGTGACCTGAGCCGAAGTCGGACGCTTAACCGACCGAGCCACCCAAGCGCCCCTAGATGGCCCTTTTTAAACTAACAAGTGAAATCTGCCACCTGTTTTGTGCTCTCTGTACTTTTGTTGTTTTTGTCCCTAAAAGACTGAGTGGCCGCCTGTCACTGGCCCTCTCAGCACTCTGCAGTCCTGCTGTGCCTGCCGCCTGCCTGGTTGCTGTAATTCTCTCCTTGTCTTTCACCTTTCACTTCTGGAGCGGGGTCGGGGTCGCAGTAACTAGACCATTTCAGCCCTGACAGCCTGGCTTTGTTGTGATGTTCTTGCCATTTTCTGTTAATGGTGATGAATTAGATCATCTTAGCCGACTTTGGACAGTTGAATGTGACTTCAGTAATTTTCAGCTTTCCTGAGGAGCTTCGATAGAGATTTCTAACATTTATCGAGTGGCTGGCTCCTTTGTGATATTTTGCTGGGTTGGGTATCTCACAACTGGAGATCTTACAAATAAAGGTGGAAAAAGTTAGGATTTAGGTAAATTTATACATGATAAATCTAGAATGGATTATTCGAGAAAGGGTATTTATTTGGGTGATGTTTTTGGTTGACATCAGAGTTCACAAGGCTCTCTTTAAGTGTTACTTTGTACTGTAACAGGGAGACGGCTGGTTTGGATAGGTGTGGCCCAGTTGAGAAGTGAAATTTAATGATGGAACATTTGTAAAAACACCAGAATTATATGCCTGGTAGGAGCGGTTGGTAAATGTTGCCTTATTTTCCTTCTGTCATTTCTGCAAACAATCTATATTTATTACTGACTCTGAAACACGATGATGTGGTCACTTAAAAAAATTTTTTTTAACATTTATTTATTTTTGAGAGACAGAGGCAGAGCATGAGCAGGGGAGGGGGAGAGAGACACACACACACACAGAATCTGAAGCAGGCTCTGGGCTCGCTCCAAGCTCGCTCTGTTTGTTAGCACAGAGCCCGACTCGGGGCTCGAACCCACGAACTGCAAGGCCATGACCGGAGCTGAAGTCAGACGCTCAACCGACTGAGCCATCCAGGCACCCCGCCCCTTACCCATTTAGCCCATCCCCCTTCCCACAATCCCTCCAGTAACCCACGTTTTCATTTTCTTAAACCCCATTTGTATTAGGTCTTTTTTTTTTTTTTTTTTTGTTTAATGTTTATTTATTTTGAGAGAGAGCAGGGGAGGGGCAGAGAGGGGGAGAGAGAATCCCAAGCAGGCTCTGTGCCATCAGCACTGAGCCCAGTGTGGGACTTGATCTCGGGAGTGTGGACATCATGACCTGAGTCTATATGAAGAGTCGGTGGCTAACTGACTGAGCCACCCAGGCACCCCCCCCCCCCCCCCCCCCGTTTGTATTAGTTTCTTAAAACCGCCCTGAGTGGCTTCAAAGAACAAAAGGGTATTGTCTCCAGGTTGTAGAGGCCAGAGGTCCAGAATGCCGGAGTGAGCCGTGAGTTGGGTCTTTGCAGGGCTGCGGGAGAGCCCTCTCCGCCCTTCCCAAAGCTGTTGGCGCTTGTTGGCGGTCTTTGGCGTATAGATGCATCCCCCAGGCCTCTGCCTCATCTTTGCTTGGCGTTTTCCCCCCTGCGCCCCTGTCTCACATGGCCATCCCTCTTGTCTGTCTCTGTCACGTTTCCCCTTTCGCAGAGACACCAGTCGTACTGGGTTAGGGCCCACTCTAATGACCAGTCTAATGACCTCTCACTGGATTATCCACATAGGGTCACATTGTGAGGTCCTGAGGGTCAGGACTACAGATACCTTTATGGGGGGGGGAGGGGGGTCCCGTTCACCCCCTAACAGCAGTGGGGCCGTCGGAATCCGTGAGTGTTCACCAAGTCGGGGGATGTGGAATGTAGGGCTCTTTCCCTTTCAGCCCTTGTCCTCAAAGGACTTGCAGTCTGGTTGGGAGACCAGACTGCCACGTGGCAAGGTGAAGGTGCCGCAGACTGGACGCTTACCCGGAAGGCAGGCTGGCCGCTCGAGCCGGAGGAGGCTCTTGGGAGGGGCGGACAAGGAGCTTGGGGGGATTTGAGAGGTAGCTCCAAGGAAAATGAGGGCGGGGAGAGGGCTTGGGGGAGGGAGCGAGAACGGATGAATGAGTGAAGACAGCTGGCACATAAGAGTAGTGATCAGAATTACGTGAGAGGTTGAATGTTTCAGCAGTTTTGTCCTCAGATTAGTTAAATTGAGTCCGTTGTGTTGGTTTAGGCAAAAAACCTCGTGAAGGTTGTCTGGTACTTTTAAAAAAGACACTCGTATGTGGTTAATAATCACATTTGTAGCGTACAGTCCTCTGGGCTACAGTGAGTTAGTGAAAAGAAGGACGTTCGACCCAGCGGGTAAAGGAAGGTGGGAGACCTCATACAAAGGACACCCACCCCTTGTCTCCCCAGTAGCGAGTGACAGAGAAAGACAGTCTGAGAACCTTCCGTCCTTTTCAGCTGTGGCACTCTTACTGTTCTTTAGCCTAGTGTATGTAAGACGAGCAAAAAAAGGATCAGAGGGACTCGTTCCGCAGAAAATGTATTTTAAAAAAGTCAGCAGAACCTGGTTACGGTGGGTCAGTCATTAGTAAAAATAGTTTATGCGGAATATATTTTTATGGCAAATACCTGCTGTGAAGAAGCCTCACCAAGATCATTATTTACATTTTAGACCACTTTATTATTACTTTATCTTTTCAGCAACTGTAAAATCTGTGAAATGGGCCAATAGATAGTGGTATCCTGTTTCACAAATGAGAAAATGGACAGATAGCTTACTTCAGACTACAGTTGTGTAGTCTGTGATTTAAGGTTAGAATTCTGCCTGAGGTCTCTCTAAATTCCATCTGGTGCTTTTGCCACTGGACTACTGGTAATATAAATGTAGAGCACCCCCCCCCCCCAATACTACCACAGTAGCATTTACTGCCCACTCCGCCCCTCATCCCCCAGTTTCTTAATACCCTCAATCCAGTCATTGTTGAAATTGCCTGATTATCTCAAATGGTTTTATATAGCTCGGTCCATTCGTTGCATTTGGATGTTCTGTCTCTTTTTTGGGGGGGCGGGGGAGAGGGATGGAGGGAACAGAAGGGGGAGTGGAGGGGGAAGGGAGATAGGGAGGGGGAGAGAATCTTAAGCAGGCTTCATGCTCAGTCTGAGTCCTATGCGAGTCTCAGTGTTCTCGATATTGAGAACTGTGAGATCGGGACCTGTGTCGAAATCGCGATAGATGCTTAACGGACTGAGCCACCCAGGCGCCCCTGGATGTTTTATCTCTTAAATACGGATCCCTCAGCCTTTTTGCAAATAACAGTGTACCAGCTGAAGAAATTCAAGTGTCCCGTAGCTTCTCTCGTATTCTGCATTTTGTTGATTGCATCCTTTTGGTGGTGGTTAGGATTTCCTCCATCCCGTGTATTTCTGTACACTGGTACATCTGGAGGCTTGATCCGGAGTCGTCGTCGTCGTTTTGTTTGTTTTGGCAGGGCTGGAACAAGTGAGTAGGTGGGTGGTGGTGAGAGAACATGTCAGAGGTGATGTGTACTTGCGTTTCCGTCACATTGGGAGGTCCGTGTGTCTTCTCGTGCAAGGGAGGTTGACGTGCGTTCAGGTGTTGTCAGCGGGACTCCTATTATGCAGCTCCCCAGCCGCTTTTCACCTAATGATTTTAGCAACTGTTGCAATAATTGCCTGGATCCAGCATTTCATCAGGGGTTAAGAATAGAGTTTTAATTGCCTTTGTAAGTTTTTTTATTTGAAAGAAATACAGAAAATGCTTAGAGAGGACGTAGACCTATTTTCTGTATCATGTTTAAGGCTGTGTAGATGTGAATTTCTTGCATATGCAGCATATTTTCATAATTGCACTCCAAAGCAATTATTTAGTCAGGGTAAGCTTTAAAACAAAGTTTAAATTTTTTCATACGTAAACATAATTTTGTGATATTACAAATGGATAAATACATGGGATCCTAATACAATTCTTGCATCTGAATGAAGACTCAATTGTGATTGTACAGTAATGCTAGACAAAGTAGTTTCTCTTCTTTTCCCCTTTTTAATATGTTCTGTTTTGAAGTCGTGCACTTACTTTTGTTGTTATTAAAGCAACTTCAAATTTTAAGCATATGATTAAGAAAAGTAGATGAAATAGGACGCCTGGGTGGCTCAGTCAGTTAAGCGTCCGACTTGGGCTCAGGTCATGATCTCGAGGTTCGCGAGTTCGAGGCCCGCATCGGGCTCTGTGCTGACAGCTCGGAGCCTTCGGATTCTGTGCCTCCCTCTCTCTCTGCCCCTTCCCTGCTCTTGCTCTGTCTCTCGATCTCCTTCAAAAATACATAGACATTAAAAATTGAAAAAAAAAGAAAACTAGATGAACTAACCAGGGTCAGTCACTTTAATTTTCAAATTTAGGCTATTAGAGTGCATTGATTTCTGTTTGTAATGTTTAAAATGAACCAGAAATTTGTGTCTCCGTAACATACTACCACCAATTTAGTGGCCAAAAGCAACGTAAACTTTTATTATTCTGCAGTTCTTGAGACCGGAAGTTTGAAATGGGTCTCCCTGGGCTAACAAGGTGTCAGTAGAGCTGTGTTCCCTTCCGGAAGCTCCAGGGGTGAGACTCTTCCCTTGCCTTTTCCTGTTTCTGGAGGCTGCTGTCATTCCTGGGCTGGTGGCCCCTCCGTTTTACAGAGCCAGTGAAGGCTGGTCAGTCTTTGTCCCACCACACCACTGTCAGCCTGCCTCACATTTACAAGGACCCTTGTGATTGCATGGGACTCATGTGATAATCTCCTATCCCAAGGTCAGTTGATTAGCAACCTGAAGGCGCCCCCCCCATGTTGAAAATGGTAGAGGTGATGGAGGCGGGGCCTTTGGGAGGTGACTAGGCCGCAGGGGTGGAACCCTCATGAATGGAAGGACTGTCCTTAGAGGAGACCCCGAGAGCCGTCTGTCCGCGTCTCTGTCGGGTGAGGATCCACCAGAGGTTAGCGGTGCGCAGTTTGGGAGGGGGCTGTGGGCGGGACCAGCTGTGTTGGCCTCCCGATCCGGGGACTTCGGCCTCAGAAGCGTGAGAAATAGACGTGTGTTGTTTCAGCCTCCTGGTCCGGGGGGTCTCTTAACAGCAGCCTGGGCTGACGAGGACACCTACCTGAAGATGCCTGCTTTAATCTGCTTGAATCCAGTTACCAAGGTCTTACAAATTTTTTCCCGGCTCATGTCTTTTTTCCCCTGTATTCCCTTTTACTTTTTCTGTTGCATAATGTGAATGTTTTCTAATGTAGCCTTTTAGTTTCATTATTGATTTTTTTTTTTTTTTTTGTGGGTGCGTGTACTTTTAGTGGTTGCTTTAGGTTTTGCCATACACATCGTAAATTTTCGGAATCGGCTTCACCTTTATTCTAGCTTAATTCCAGTGGAATAGAGGAATTACTCCCTCGTGGGCCCATTTCCTTTCTCCCCTTTCCTGGCATGATTTGTGTGCATAGTACATCTGTTAATGTCATAAACTCATCAAGCACACGGTTATAATTAGTACTTTACAATTTCTGATCCCTAGCCCTGTCGTCCCTTACAGCTTTGCTCCTACTCCCCTCTTATGTGCTGTTATTGGTACATATATCACATGTGTATTTATATGCAGTATATTCTAGTCCCAGCAATATTTTATATACATTTTTTATATAATTGCTTTTAAAATCAGTTGAGAGATGAAAGGAAGAAAAAAATGTGTTGATTTTGCCTTTCGTAGTGAAATAATTACCATTACGGGTCCTCCTTTTCCTTTTCTTTTTTTTCCTTTTTGGTTCGTGTGGGCTTGAATTACCATCTGAGTTCACTCGCTTTCAGCCTGAACAATCTCCTTTAGTACTTCTCGTAAGATGTGGCCACTAGCAAAACATTGTCAATTTTTTTTTCCCTTTTCTGTCTGAGAAGGTATTTCACAGTTAGTTTGAGAGCTTTGCCGGATTTAGTGTTCTTGGTTGATGGTTTTTTCCTTTGAGCACTTGAATGCGTTACCCCACTGCCTTCTTGTTGCCATTGTGTCTGCTGAGAAGTCAGCTGTTAATCTTACTGACATTCCATGGTAAGTGATGACGTCTCTTTCTCTCGCGCTTTCCAGATCTTCTCCTTGACTTTGACTTTGAGTGCCTGTGGTCTCTTGCTGTTTATGACTTGCATCTTCTTACATTCTGGTTTATGTAAAACGCCTCTGCCTTCCAGTTGGAAGTATTGCTGCTTTATATTTGCGTTTCCGTTATAGTATATCCGTGTTGTCAGTCAGAATGATTAGATTAATTCAGAATGGTTTTGCCTCAGTTGAGACTATATTATCATCCTCATTTACAAACATTGTCACAGAAGGCATTTATAAGGACATTCAGTGCCAACTGAAACGAAGTAAAACTATGAATATTGTTGTGCTTGTTTCACTGCATATCTACGCGACACATTTCCATACGAGCCCTTTAAAAAGGCAGTGGATGTGAGGGTGACTGGCCACATGGAATTTATTAGAGGGGGTGTATTAGTTTCGTGGGGCTTTGTAACAAGTACCACAGACAGTGCTTGGAACAAGAAAAATGTATTGTCTGATAGCTTTGGAGGCCAGAAGTTAGATTGGGTGTCAGCAGGGCTGTGGCCCCTCGGAAGGTGCTAGAGAAGCATCTGTTACAGACCTCTCCGGGCTTCTGCCAGCTTCTGGTGCAACTTAGCTTACGCATGGCTGTCTTCCTTGTGGCTCTTCAGATTGTTTTCCTTCTGTGTGTGTCTGTGTCTAAATGCCCCCTTTTTTAGGACACCAGTCCTATCGGATTAGAGATTACCTCGGTGACCTCATTTCAACTTGATTATCTCTGTAAAGACCCTATTTCTAAATTAAGTCACCCTGAGCTCCTGGGAGGTCAGACTTTTTCACACATTTTTGGGGAACGCGTTCCACCCCTAACAGATGAGTTAAAAGGAGTGTTGCCATCTAAAGTCCTTTCAGAAACAAGGTGGGAACTTAAGGAACTGTACTTTTTTAAGGGGAATAGCAATTGGTTAGTTTAAGTATGTTTTAAACTAACTAGTTTAAGTACCTCTAACTTCACTTACAAGCCAGCACTGGAGCTTTACCTCGGTGGGGCTTATACTTAAACTTTGCATTAACCTGATAATGGCTGACATCAGGAAGTGGTTAACCAGTTGCTTGATTTTCTTTTTTTTCCCCTCTTTGTAATTGCTCGATCCTGACCCTGCCGCCCCCTTTAACAGCTGTGCAATATTTTCATTAATTACATGGATACTTAATAAGAACTTTTGTTGTTTTGGGGCACCTGGGCGACTCAATTCGTCTAGCATCTGACTATTGATTTCAGCTCGGGTCATGATCCAGGGTCATGGGATCGAGCCCCACGTTGGGCTCTGCGCCGAGTGTGGAGTCTGTTAAGATTCTCATTCTCCCTTTCTCCCTCCCCTGCCCGTCACCCTACCCCCCCCCCCCACACACACTCTCTCTCTCTCTGAAAAAATTTTATTGTTTTGCTGATTATGAAAAGAATATATGTGAACAGGAATGTGTAAAGAAGAAACTAAAAGTCACCTATGACCCATTAATTAATTAGTAGTAATTGATAGCGTGTTTTTGTCTGTTCTCTAGGTCTTTTTCATGCCTAGCAAATATAATTTTTAAAACAATTTGTTTTTAATTTTTTTTTTTAATGTTTATTTATGTTTGAGAGAGACAGAGAATGTGAGCAGGTTAGGGGCAGTGAGAGAGGGAGGCACAGAATCTGAAGCAGGCTCCAGGGCTCCGAGCTGTCAGCACAGAGTCCGACGCGGGGCTCGAACTCACGAGCTGTGAGATCATGACCTGAGCTGAAGTCGGACACTCAACCGACTGAGCCACCCAGGCGCCCCTAAAACAGAATTTGTATGGTTACATATCCTTTTAACGGCCCGTGGGTAATTGGATTAATTATTAATGCTAGTGCTCTCAAATTAGACACTTCTAAATTTATGGCTTCTATCTTTTCCTCTTCTGTAACCTCTTGGAGCCCAAGACATATTTATTTTCATTGTTTCTTATTTTCTTTTCTGACAACAAGAATTTGGTGCCAGGTAGGCTTGGGAGTTAACAGGGGATCTTGGGACAGCTAGCCCTTCATGGTAACAGGTACTTCGGGGGGGGGGGGGACTAAATCTGGGATCACGATATTCACAGCGATGAGCAGATTCGAAATGACCTCCTGCAACATAGTAATTTAGATTGTAGCGAAGGTGGGAGCTAGTTTACATTGTTATTAATTTGCCCTTCATTCTGAAAAGCTACCAAACTGGCATAACAAGGGTTGGGAAAAAATGGTTATGCGGGAAGCCTTCAACTAACAGATTGGTGTCCGAAGATTCTCTTTAAACGTCAGGTGGTCGGAGCTCGTTCATTTCCCTGTGGAAGCAGTAGGTGCAGTTCCTCAGCCAAGTGGACAAGGAGTGTTCGACACTGACCGTTACTGCCGTTTACAACATTATGGTGCAGGCTTCTTGCACGGGGGCTGCTGTTGCCACGGGGAGAGGAGCACAGCTTAGAATTTCACGTCTTTTGCTGCCTGTCCTTTTTCAAGAAGGAACCTCGTAGGGAAATATCTTCCACTTTCATAGTGATTGGAGGAGAGCCCGACACTTGGGGAGGAAGGGAAGTAGGTGTAATGAGTGGGGGGCGGGGGGGGTGTCGACGTTTGACACCCCTGTTTTCAGGCTTTCCCTCTACTGCTTTTAGTTACAGCCAGGGGCAGATGACCTTAAACTCTTGAGTTCATCTGTAAAATGGGCCAAAAATAATAGGTGTGACAGTTCGTTACCTTACCTTCAGCTTGACGTTTTTCTAAGCCCCCTGCCCATACTAACACAGTTCCCACAACAGCTCTGAGGTTGCTACTGTCGCTGCCTTTTATGGATGAGAAAACTGAGGCGCAGAATAGCTTATGGAATTTCCCCAGTGTCTTACGGTAATGAAGCTGTGGAGCTGGGAATCCTGTCCCTGGAGTCTGGATCCAGAGTCTCTGTAGTGAGTAGTGATCATACTCAACTTCCTGTCCCAAAGTACGGCTTCCCGGGTTATTGGGAGGAGTAAGTAAATAGCGTGTATCACGTGTCCCATTCAGTGAATGTTCGTTCCCTTCTTCGACTCTTTCGGTGTCCGCCGGGAACCCTGTATCTTCCTGACGGGCTCTACTTGTGATCGCAAATTACGAATTGCCTATAGTAGCCAAAGCAGGGTTTCATAACGTAGTACCTCTCTTGACTTGTCTACGCGTTACCTTCTCTTTGCAGGTGAAAATCCATCCCCGCTCACAGTTTCGGGCAGTTCCCGGGTGAGTGGAAACGGGAAAGGAAGACACGGGGAAAAGTCTGAATCAGCCCAGTGGCATTGTGACTTGATGTCAGGGATAATCAGTGATTGGGGACCCTGACGCAGCCGGGCCCGCCTCCCGCCTCCCGCCTTTTCTTTGTAGTCTTGAATTAAACTTAGCGCTTCCTTATATAGACTCTAATGAAAAAACTTAACCTTTAGATGAAAAATTATAGACCTCTTCTTTTAAGTTTATTTTTTTGAGAGAGACAGAGCAGGAGCAGGGGAGGGGCAGAGAGAGAGGAGAGGGATGGAGGGGCAGAGAGAGAGGCGAGGGGTAATCCCAACCAGGCTGCACGAATGCTGAGCCCAGCACAGGGCTTGAACCCACAAAACCGTGAGATCATAACCTGAGCTGAAATCAAGAGTCAGTAGCTTAAGCTGACTGAACCACCCAGGCAGCCCAAAAACTGCAGACCTTTCTGATGAAGGAATCGATGAAGGAATAATTAAGTAGGCAGACCCCGATGGATCGTCTAAAAATAATGGCACACTTCTCTTCCTGACAACTCCATTTTCTCACCCGAGACAAGTAATGGCAGTTTTCTAATATTGTCTAGTATTTAGACCATGTCCTAATCGCCCCAGTTATTTTCAAAATGTCTTCCGTGGGGGCACCTGGGTGACTCTGTCAGTTAAGTCTCTGACTTTGGCTCAGGTCATGATCTCGTGGTTCGTGGGTTTGAGCCCCGCGTCATGCTCTGTGCTGCCAGCTCAGAGCCTGGAGCCTGTTTCAGATTCTGTGTCTCCCTCTCTCTCTGAACCTCCCCCACTCATGCTCTTTTTCTGTCTCGAAAATAAACGTTAAAAAAAAAAAAAGTGTCGTCTATGGTACATATATATTTTTTGAACAACAGTCCAATCAAGGTTCATGCTCTGCCTTTGTCTCTTCAGTCTTTTCAAATCTAGAACAGCCCCTCAAGTTCTTTTTTTCCTTAATGACACAGACTTTTTAAACAGACAGGTTGTCTCCTGTAATGACCCTTTCTGGATTTGTCTGGACATTTCTTTGCGGTATTTCTTTTGTTCATAAAGTAGAAATGCAGTCGCAAGGCTTGATTAGACTGAGGTTAAACATTCTTTGACAGGAACATGTCATGAGTGATGTTGTGTACTTGATAACGTAACGTGGAACCTGATGGTAGTTGTATCTATTAGCGATGCTGTCTGATACTCTGATGGAAGTAGAAACCACCGTATCTCTTATCAGAAGTGGTATATTTCGCTTTGCAATTACCGTGTAAGCTGGAGTGTTTGACATTTGACTGATACCCTGTTCCCCTGTGTACCCACTGACGATTAGGGCAGTTTCAATGATCTCTTTGGGCTTTACAAAATGATATTTTTCTAACTCTGTCCCTTCCATGCTTATTAGCAGCTATTCCTCTGCAAAGAATTTTCTCTCGTTAGCTGGCGTTGAAGTAGACTTCTTGTAAAGGCAGAATAAATGTCGAATTCCTCAATGATGAGGTTTTAGAATGAGGAATCATCAGTGTGACCTTCCCCACCAGTGCTGGGACTGAGTCTTCCTCTATTTTTCACTCTTTTACTCTCCTTTGAGCATCATGATGGATTTCTGAATGTTTAGAATATGTTACAGTTGTTTTAATATTTACAGTTACCCTCTCTGATGCTCAAACTCTGGTGGATTCTGCGGGGCGCCCCTCAGTGGCTGCCGCCGTGACTTGCTGATGTCTAGCCGAGTTGCAAGAGTCGTGCAAGGAATTCCCAAAGAGCCCTCACTGCCGTTCGCTGATTGTTTACATGTTGCTAAATCTGCTTGGCGGACGGACACACACACGCGAGTTTACCCGGAGCATTTGAGGATGAGTTGGAGACTTGGGCCGCTTTACTCTTCAGCTCTTCAGCAGGCATTGCCCAAGAACGAGCGTGTTCTTTTTCCTAACCAGCATAACTTAGAAAATCAATACTGTTACCTAATCCGTAGTTCATTTTAAAATTTAGCCAGTTATCCCAGTAATGCCCAGTATCAGATTAAAGATGATCTTACAGTGTAGTTGTTTCGCTACTTGTAATCTGTCCTTTAATAACCGTCCCTCGGCCTTATTTGGTGTGTGTGTCTTTATTGGCCGTGACACTTTTGAGGAGTACACGCCATATGTTTTTGCATCGTATTCCTCACTTGGGGTTTGGCAGATGTTTCTTTATGATTGGAGTCAGGCTCTGCATCTTGAACAGGAATACCCCGGAAGTGATGTGTCCTATTCGGGAAGCATATGATGTTAGTGATTGGTTCCGGTATTGGCGATGTTCGTTTCGATTGGTTGGTTGGTTGGTTGTGCTTTTCCAGCAGGTTTCTTCATTGTCCAGTTACTGTATTTACTTTGTACTTAATTTGGGGGAAGACACATTTAACACTGAGCAAATATACTGCTCCCCATCCCATCCCATCTCACTAGCTGCTTTTAGGACTGCCGTTTTTGTCTCTAGCCGCTGTTACAAATTTTGATGCTTAAATTGCCCCTGGCCTGGCTGGTGGATGTCAGGCCGACTCCTCTTTCCCTTGGTCATATCTTTGTCACTCTTTGAACCCTTCTTAATTTCCTGACATAAGATATTCTAGGTGCTTCTCACACTCCTTTCCCTTTTCTCTAAAGTATCTTGGTTCCTTTTAGCGGAGAATGGTGTTTAGAAACCAAGATACGGGTTCTAGGTGTGCTCACTGGTATGGGGTGTCACGGATTTGAGGCTTTTTGGGGGGACGTACAGCAGGGGAATTGCTAAAAATTAGTTCACGGTGACATTTTCAAATCAGATTTAACGTTAGAGCGGATTTTTTTCTCTGAACCTTAATTTTGTCAGGTTTAACTGGAATTGCTACGGGAGGCTCTAGAGAAATTCCTGTGTGGCGTTTCTGAAGCTCACTGGTTTTAGTGCCTTGTTTCAGCTGTGTGGTTACTGGCTGTCAGCTGACTGGGAAATAATTGTGAAACCTGCTGATCTCTTGTTAGAGCAAATGAATGTTTTGCAATTAAAATTTGTTTAGATTTCAAGTTACGAACTTTTACAATGAAACTTGTATCTAGATACTGCGTTATTTACACATAAAGAAAAAAACAGCATTAATCAAATTTCCAGTCTCGTAAGGATTCACAGCGCTACGCTTGGTTTTGTTATCTATAAAATGAGGATACTATTTAAAAGGGTTGTTCTGAAGATAAAATAGATCCTGTATATAAAGTACCTGGCATAGTCTTTGGCCTTCATACTACTTAATAAGTAGGACCTGTTATTACTAATATGAACATACTATTAATACTATTATAATAAACACTAAAAAATACTCTAAAAATTACTCATTTGAAAAATTTTTAAGTTTCCTCACTTATTTTGAGAGACAAAGTGCAGTCAGGGTAGGGGCAGAGAGAGGGGAGAGAGAGAATCCCAAGCAGGCTCCGCACTGTCAGCACGGAACCTGATGCGGGGCTCGAGCTCATGAACTGGGAGATCATGACCTGAGCTGAAATCAAGAGTTGGACGCTTAATCTACTGAGCCACCCGGGTGCCCCTAAAAATGACTCGTTTGATTAATATTCCTTGGTGTAGAAACAAGATTTCACAGTCTAGAACTTTTGATTTTCTGTGTGTTTAAACTGATCGGTTTGACATACAAATGTAATGAGTTTTCAGACTAAACACACCTGTGTAGCCAGTGCCAATGTTAAGAAAGAACATCACGAGCACTTCTGAAGCTGCCGCCCTTACGTTCTCTCGCAGCGACTATGGCCATCTTCTTTCTCTGGGGACAGTCCACTACTTTCTCTCCTTTTTCTCTATGATGCCGTACCCCAAACATAACGCACATAGTCAAGGAACCACCTTATTTTTGAAATTAGAATTGTATTAGATGGGAACCTTTAAATGAGTTTTGTAAATAGCTTTTGATGTAAGTTGCATATCGTAATCTAAACAAAAACAGATTTCTTAATGTGTATTTGTTTTTGAGAGAGAGAGCCTGCAAGCCGGGGAGGGGCAGAGAGAGAGGGAGAAGGAGAATCCCAGGCAGGCTCCGCACCGTCAGCACAGAGCCTGATGGGGGGCTCGAGCTCGCCAACTGTGAGATCACGACCTGAGCCGAAACCAAGAGTCAGACGCTTGACTGAGTGAGCCACCCAGGAGCCCCCGATGTAACATTTTGTGTGTTTTATCGAGGTTCTCCTTTTTTACACCGTATGTTTCCTGAGGTTCGGGGCCAAATATATTCCATATATGGCTTTACTCTAGTGGTGCCTTGTGTATGCTTAGAAGTCAGGAAGTTCTGTATTCTCTGGTTTGAGTTTGGTCTACTAATTGACCTAGGTTATGTTAGTTATCCATTTTATTCGACTTTCACTTTATTAAACTACCTGCAGGGTCTTCATCAAGGTCTGTTTTGTTCTAGTTGTTCGTACGACTTGGACTTGGGTTATTATAGTCACCCCACCTCTGCCACCCTCAGCAGTGTGACAGGAAATGAGGGTTCTGCTTAGAGTAACCTTTTTCAAGAAGTTTGTTTGTTTGTTTATTTAGAGAGCGAGAGAAAGAGCATGAGCCGGGGAGGGGCAGGAAGAGAGGGGGAGAGAGAATCCCAAGCAGGCTCCAGACTCTGAGCTGTCAGCATAGATCCGGATGTGGGGCTCAGACCCACGAACCGTGAGATCCTGACCTGAGCCAAAGTCACGAGTCAGATGCTCAATCGACTGAGCCCCCCTCCCCCCCAGGCACCCCTTAGAGTAATCTTTTTATCTCCGAGCAGGAATCGTCTGAGAGTCCTGCAGCACTGGGGAACCTGTCCAGTCTTCCTTCCTGCTTTCTCGCAGTTGACCTGTGCTGGGGAAACAGCCCTGGCTCAGCGACAGCTGAGGCCTCCAGTGGGAGAGGATAGTGGTCGAGGGGACTGTTGGTTCCTGAATTCTGGACAGAATGGACCCTACGGAAACAGAGTTCGTACGTTTGGGGCAGGCTCCTCTTACACACTGTGGCACGTGGAGAGAAGCGTGTTGGCCTTTGCACTCCCTCCCCACCTTCCCCCGCTGGCTTCTGGCGGTACGTGTGTATTTGGCTCTATGCCTGCATATAAAATAGCAGGTGTCTCATGACTCGTAGGCTTTGTGGACCTTAACATTTAAGTGTTTGGACAGAATATAAATGTTTAGGGATTCAGATGGTACAGGGAAGGGTCACTTGTATTTGATAAATTTTGTCACACGTAGAGATTTGAGATAAAAAGTAAATTGTAAATGTTTTCATCCATTTTTTGATACATTTTTATTCACGTTCAGATTGCTCCTAGGTATCTTTAACATTAGTGATTAGTGTTTGAGTCACCTCTGGTTATTTTTTGGGACCTGGAGCGTGGCATGTCGTCTTGGCTTTCATTTAGGTGGACCCCCGCGTACAGCACGTTTACGTTCATTTTCCATGGCGTCAGTGGATACTGTGGCGTGGGATAATAGCATTTCTATTTTTATAATATTGACAATTGATTTTTTTTGGGTTGTCTGCTAAAATCCCCACATAATGTATCATTGACTGCTGACCTATTCTTTCCTTTATAAAAGTGATTTTACAAGTCTTATTCATTATAACATCCATCTTATACAATGATGAGATCATATCTCCAGGCATAATTAACAAATGTGTTTAAGCTCTTTACTTCTCTAAAGGCATCTGGAACTCTCGTTTAGTGAGATTGTCTCAGCTCCAGGAGACTTCCTCGGATAACCCTTTGTTGTTCAAAAGGAAGTAATTGTGAGAGTATTTTTTTTGTAACGTGACAGACTTTAGGGGACCTGGATGAAGGTAACTCCCTCTATTCCGAGAGATTTGGAGGAAAGTTCCCTGTATATTTGGGCATATGATACGTGCGTTCTCACCTTGGACTCCTTGACCTCTCATCTCCCCACCCCCATTGAGTATGGGACACCAACCCTCCCCTTCTGTGTCACTTTTCAGCATATAACAGAAGGTGAGCCTAGGTGGCAAGCCAAGAGTGATAGAAATTTTAGAAATTGAATTGCTTTTGGTCCGAACACTTCACTGCATGTTGCCTCTCCAAGTTCTGTCTCACAGATCTTTAGTGACCTTGTAAAGAGAGCTTGAGTCCTTTTCGTTTATAGTGTGACACGCATCATCACGATGTATGGCAAACAATCGTTTTTAGATAAATCAGAGATTAAAATTTTCTGAAATTGATCCGTAATTGTGCAACGTTTAGGAAGACATTGGAGATTTTTGCTTGGAATAGTGGCATGAATGAAAGGGCTTTAATATGGGCTGAGAGTTTCTGATGAGGTTGATTTAGCATCAGAGATATTCCTCCTATGATTGTACTGTTAATTGCCAAAGCTTTTGATATGGTTTATACGATGTTTATATTCTGGGGAGAGTTGACTGACCACTTTGAAGTAATATACTTGTGAAACGAAAAACTCACGTTAGAGGGAACCGGAGGCCAGGCCGAGCTCATACACATCCACCACTTCTTCAACATTGATTTATTTTTGAGAGACAGAGAGACACAGAGCGGGAGCAGGGGAGGGGCAGAGAGAGAGGGAGACGCAGAATCGGAAGCAGGCTCCAGGCTCCGAGCTGTCGGCACCGAGCCTGACGTGGGGCTCGAACCCGCGGACCGGGAGATCGTGACCTGAGCCGAAGCCGGTCGCTTAACCGACTGAGCCACCCAGGCGTCCCTCACGTTCCAGTTCTAAAAGTTCAGTGGAAACGGCAGAAAGATGGGAGTGTGGGGAGTGTGTTGTGTTCAGTTCATTCAACTCTTAACAGAGCTCGAGGATAAGTGGCGCTCCAAGGGACCAGATTGAAAAGCAGCAGGGCGAAGACAGAGACCGTCGCGGGTGGGAAGGGTTCGGGGCAGGGGAGAGAAGAACCAGTAGAGAACGACCGGCAGGAGCCTTCTCGGGGGAGCCCGTGTGGAAGGGGGAACTTGGAATCTGTAGCTCTTGTTGGGGTGTGGCTGTGATGCAGTCACCATAGCGACCCGTTAAAGAAGCTGGTTTGCGGTAGCTGGCTCTGGAGCCTTCTGTCTTTTTCCGTTCAGGGTAGCTGGCCTGCCAGGATTTTACCTGTAGGATGAAGCAGAGACCTGGTCTTTGCAGGAAGCGGGTGATGGCCTAGGCCCCTAGGCCTCGAGTGGAGAGAGCCCAGAGGGCTTACGGTGGCTCGCTTTTACCAGAGGAGCGGGGGACACGGCTCAGCCCGTCCCTCCCAGTGCCACTTCCTTTGTGAGCCTGCCGGCCTGCTCCTCGCACTCTGGAACTTGTCGCGGGCGCTCCCCGGACGAGTGTGGGAGCGGGGTGGGGGGGGGGCCCCGTGCCGGGTACTTCTGCTGATCATCTTGCACTCACAAATCCGAACAACTGACCGAGGATTTCCAGACACTGGAGGAAAACCAAGAGCTTGAGAGAGAACAAGAAACTTCCGGAGTCCCCCTTGAGTGTCAGTAGTGTAATGACTAGGGCCACGTTTCTGTTCCTTCTCTTTTTCCCTCTCTTCCCTTCCTCTCCCCCCTTTCTCCCTCCCCCCCCCTTTTTTTCGATGCTGCTTTTTGTTGGAGTGATCGTATTTTTTTCTTTATTTTTTTGCTAGTTATCTGTACAATTAAAAAAATTTTTTTTATGTTTGTCTCTTTTTGAGAGAGAGGAAGAGACAGAGCATGAGCAAGGGAGGGAGGGGGAGGGCAGAGAGAGAGAGGGAGACGCAGACTCCGAAGCAGGCTCCAGGCTCCGAGCTGTCAGCACAGAGCCCGACGCGGAACTCGAACTCATGAACTGCGAGATCATGACCTGAGCCGAAGTCGGACGCTCAGCCAACTGAGCCACCTAGGTGCCCCTACAATTTTTAGCATATAATTAAATTTTCTTATGTCTTAAGTTACTCAGTATCTCTTGTCTTCCCCTGTTTTACAAGTGAAGCTCCTTGGCATGCATTAGCTACTCTTTGAGTAATCTCTCTCTCTAGTTACTCTGTTTTTGACTAAGTCATGGCATATTTAGTTATAATTATAGAAACAGATGTGTCACAGTCTCCGCATACATAAGGAACTAACAACTGGGAGGTGGGAGAAATGAGAGGTAGCAGGAAAGGTAAATGTGCTAATTTTGTTTCATAGCAGGAATTTCTCAAGTTACTATATGAAGTTGGTAAATCTAGCTAGGGATTTAAATGTAGAATTACTAGAAACCCGAGAGCAATATTGTAGCCATTAATACACAATAAAAATGAAGAAGTGACCTGGGGAAGGGGAGTTTGGAGTAGGGTGTGTGTGTGCGTGTGTGTGTAGGTACACGTGTACGTGCACACACCACTTTCTCTTGCGTGGCACAGGTGTAAAGTCTGTTGGCTGAGGCATGTATCCTTGAAAGCGATCGTCGTCACCATAAAAACTAAAACCGAACTGTTACCAGTGTTATCCCTGGAGAAGGAACGTAAAGGGAGCGAGTGGTAAATAATGCTTTTATGTTCTTCGTTTCTGCCCCCTTGACGATTTGCATTGCCTTCGTGTTGTGAGCCTGCAGTGCTGAAGTCATCCAGAAGGCAAGGCATACGGAAGGGATTTGATACTCGTTCTAGTACTCATAACAACTGTCCGTCGGGAGCTCATTTCAGATTTTTGAGTGGATTGAAGATTGGCATATTTGTCTTCTGCCTACACAATAGCTATCAAAATAAAGTGCACTTAAAGAGAGTACTGTCTTCTACCGGAATTTTCCACTGTGTTGCTCAGTTTGGTAACGACCACTTAGAAAAACTTGAGTGACTAATGCTTTAATCACACCTTTACACAGCGCTTTAACGGTAGAGAGACGTTTCACATTCAGGATTTGATTTCCATGACAATTTCCACGACAAGGTGGGCACAGGAGATGTTTTCCTGTATCGTAAGGGGGAGGAAACTAAGACTGATGAAGCCACTCGCCAAGGTCACAAGGGCTTGTAAAGTGGTGACCGCACCTGCTCCCCAACTCTTCGGATGCACTGCCCGCCCCACTTCTCTAGCGCTTCTGCCGCTCAGCTCCTCCCGTCCCGTGACGTCGGGCCGTCCCTCTTCCCGCTTCCTACCTTTCTGCTTTGTCACGTGACCCAAACTCAAGTGCCGACATCGGTGGCCTTGATTTCTTCCCGCATTCTGAAATTTGTGTTCTAGTCGTGTTTCCGGTACATCAACCTGTGTTTATTTTACAAGACGAACTTCACCGCGGTTTCTAAGAAGCGCCGCCCACGAGCGCCGGGTGTGTTTCCACCGCCTGTTCTTTGAGCAGCTGGACGGCCCTCATCCCTTCCCCTGCTGCACTGACTGCTGCTCAGAGTCGGAGACGCCTTCCAGATACTCCTCCTACCCCTGTTGGCCACTGTTGTGCTTTACCGATTCAAAGCAGTGGAATTATTATTTTCTTCTTCTTCTTCTTCTTCTTCGTCTTCTTCTCCTTCTTCTTCTTCTTAGTAATATAATTAATTACCAAATTGGCTAACATACAGTGTATACAGTGTGCTCTTGGTTTGGGGGTAGATTCCCATGATTCGTCGCTGACATCCCCAGTGCTCATCCCAAGTGCCCTCCTCGATGCCCATCACCCATTTTCCCCTCTTCCCCACCCCTCCGCCCCCATCAACCCTCAGTTCTCAGTATTTAAGAGTCTCTCGTGGTTTGCCTCCCTCCCTTCTCGGTTTGTAACTATTTTTTTTTCCCCTTCCCTTCCCCCACGGTCTTCTGTTAAGTTTCTCAAGATCCACATATGAGTGAAAACATAAGGTATCTGTCTTTCTCTGACTGACTTATTTCACTTAACGTAGTACCCTCCAGTTCCATCCACGTTGCTGCAAAAGGCCGGATTTCATTCCTTCTCATTGCCAAGTATTATTCCATTGTGTATATAAACCACAATTTCTTTATCCATTCAGCAGTTGATGGACATTTAGGCCCTTTCCATAATTTGGCTATTGTTGAAAGTGCTGCTATAAACATTGGGGTACAGGGGCTCCTGGGTGGCTCAGTCGGTTGAGCGTCCGACTTTGGCTCAGGTCGTGATCTCACGGTCTGTGAGTTCGAGCCCCGCATCGGGCTCTGTGCTGACAGCTCAGAGCCTGGAGCCTGTTTCAGATTCTGTGTCTCCCTCTCTCTGACCCTCCCCTGTTCATGCTCTGTCTCTCCCTGTCTCAAAAATAAATAAAACGTTAAAAAAAAAAACATTGGGGTACAAGTGCCCCTGTGCATCAGCACTCCTGTATCCCTTTGGTAAATTCCTAGCAGTGCTATTGTTGGGTCATAAGGTAGATCTATTTTTAATTTTTTGAGGAACCTCCACACTGTTTTCCAGAGTGGCTGCACCAGTTTGCATTCCCACCAACAGTTCAAGAGGGTTCCCGTTTCTCCACATCCTCGCCAGCATCTGTTGTTTCCTGAGTTGTTAATTTTAGCCACTCTGATCAGCGTGAGGTGGTATCTCATTGTGGTTTTAATTTGTATTTCTCTGATGAGTGACGTTGAGCATCTTTTCATGTGCCTGTTGGCCATCTGGATGTCTTCTTTGGAGAAGGGTCTATTCATGTCTTCTGCCCATTTCTTCACTGGATTATTTGTTTTTCGGGTGTTGAGTGTGTTAAGTTCTTTATAGATTGTGGATACTAACCCTTTATCTGGCATGTCATTTGCAAATATCTTTTCCCATTCTGTCTGTTGCCTTTTAGTTTTGTTGATTGTTTCCTTTGCGGTGCAGAAGATTTTTATCTTGATGAGGTCCCAATAGTTCATTTTTGCTTTTAATTCCCTTGCCTTCGGAGATGTGTCGAGCAAGAAATTGCTGTGGCTGAGGTCAAAGAGGTTGTTGCCTGTTTTCTTCTCTAGGGTTTTGATGGTTTCCTGTCTCACATTTAGGTCTTTCATCCATTTTGAGTTTATTTTTGTGAATGGTGGAAGAAAATGTTCTAGTTTCATTCTTCTTCATGTTGCTCTCCAGTTCTCCCAGCACCATTTGCTTGAGACTGTCTTTTTTCCATTGGATACTCTTTCCTGCTTTGTCAAAGATTAGTTGGCCATACATTTGTGGATCCAATTCTGGGTTCTCTATTCCATTGGCCTGCGTGTCTGTTTTTGTGCCAACACCATGGTGTCTTGATGATTACAGCTTTGTAGTAGGGGCTAAAGTCTGGGATTGTGATACTTCTCGCTTTGGATTTCTTCCTTCCTTCCTTCCTTCCTTCCTTCCTTCCTTTCTTTCTTTCTTCTTCTTTTTTTTTTTTTTTAACTTTTACTTATTTTTGAGAGACAGGGAGAGACAGAGCATGAATGAGGGAGGAGCAGAGAGAGGGCGAGACACAGAATCCAAAGCAGGTTCCAGGGTCTGAGCTGTTGGCAGGGAGCGTAATGCGGGGCTCGAATCCAGGAACTGTTGAGATCATGACCTGAGCTGAAGTCGGATGCTTAACCGACTGAGCCAGCCAGGTGCCCCTCACTTTGATTTTCTTTTTCAACGTTACTTTGGCTATTCAGGGTCTTTTGTGGTTCCATACAAATTTTAGGATTGTTTGTTCTAGCTTCGAGAAGAATGCTGGTGCAATTTTGATTGGGATTGCATTGAATGTGTAGATTACTTTGGGTAGTATTGACATTTTAACAGTATTTATTCTTCCAGTGCATGAGCATGGAGTGTTTTTCCATTTCTTTGTGTCTTCTTCAGTTTCCTTCGTAAGCTTTCTGTAGTTTCCAGCATACAAATCTTTTACATCTTTGGTTAGGTAGGTATTTTATGGTTCTTGGTGCAATTGTAAATGGGATCGATTTCTTGACTTCTCTTTGCGTTGCTTCATTATTGGCGTATAGGAATGTAACCAATTTCTGTACATTGATTTTGTATCCTGAGACTTTGCTGAATTCATGGATCAGTTCCAGCAGCTTTTTGGTGATCTTTCAGGTTTTCCACGTAGAGTATCACGTCGCCTGTGAAAAGTGAGTTTGATTTCTTCTTTGCCAATTTGTATGCCTTTTATTTCGTTTTGTTGTTCGATTGATGAGGCTAGGTCTTCCAACACTGTGCGGTGAGAGTGGACATCCCTCTCGTGTTCCTGATCTCAGGGGGAAAGCTCAGTTTTTCCCCATTGAGGATGATATTAGCTGTGGGCTTTTCATATGTGGCTTTTATGATGTTTAGGTATGTTCTTTCTATCCCGACTTCCTTGACGGTTTTTATTAAGAAAGGATGCTGTATTCTGTCATGCTTTTTCTGCATCTATTGACAGAATCATATGGTTTTTACCCTTTCTTTTATTAGTGTGATGATGTATCACATTGATTGATTTGCGAATGTTGAACCAGCCCTGCAGCCCAGGAGTGAATCCCACTTGATCAGGGTGAATATTCTTTTTATATGCTGTTGGATTTGATCTGCTAGTATTTTGTTGAGAATTTTTGCATCCGTGTTCATCAGGGATATTGGCCTGTAATACTCCTTTTTTGTGGGGCCTCTGTCTGGTTTGGGAATCAAGGTAATGCTGGCTTCATAGAATGAGTCCAGGAGCTTTCCTTCCGGTTCTGTTTTTGGAACAGCTTGAGAAGGATAGGTATTATTTCTGCTTTAAATGTCTGGTAGAATTCCCCAGGGAGCCATCTGGTCCTGGACTCTTATTTGTTGGGAGATTTTTGATAACTGATTCAATCTCTTCGCTGGTTATGGTTCTGTTCAAATTTTCTATTTCTTCCCGTTTGAATTTTGGTAGTGTGTGGGTCTCTAGGAATTTGTCCATTTCTTCCAGGTCGTCCAGTTTGTTGGCATATAATTTTTCATAGTATTCTCTGATAATTGTTTGTATTTCTTAGGGTTGGTTGTGATAAGTTCGTTTTCATTCACAATTTTATCTATTTGGGTCCTCTCTGGTTTTGAGAAGTCTGGCTAGGGGTTTATCAATTTTGTTTATTTTTTTTTTTAGAAAAACAGCTCTTAGTGTCATTGATCTACTGTTTGTGGGTTGTTTTTTTTTTGATTCTGTATTGTTTATTTTTGCTCTAATCTTTATTATTTATCTCCTTCTGCTGGCCTTGGGGTTTCTTTGCTGTTCTGCTTCTAATTCCTTTAGGTGTGCTGTTAGATTTTGTATTTGGGATTTTTCTTGTTTCTTGAGCTAGGTCTGGATTGCAATGTATTTTCCTCTTAGTGCCTTTGCTGCATCCCAAAGGGTTTGGACTGTTGTGTTTTCATTTTCATTTGTTTCCATATGTTTTTTAAATTTTGTCTTTAGTTGCCTGCCGGACCCATTCATTCTTTAGTAGGATGTTCTTTAACCTCCATGCATTTGGAGGTTTTCCAAACTTCCCTGTGGTTGATTTCAAAAAGCAGTGGAATTTAAATGGTGTTTACTTCAAAAATTAACTTATCTTTTTGGGTTTGCAATACTGAATAAGCAACATCTGGCCTTATCTGAACCCTGTAGTTACATTTTCACCCAAGAAATTTTGGATTTCAACAAATGACTTGCTGTCCAGGAGAACAACAGTGGGGACATAAGTGTATTTGGCTCTTGTCTTGGGAGGCCAGAGTGTGTAATACCCTTGATCCTTGATCGTGTGTGTGTGTGTGTGTGTGTGTGTGTGTGTGTGTGTGTGTGTGTAATTGTGGTAAAGTATATATAATGTAAAATGTGTCATTTTAACTAATTTTAAGGGTACCTTTCAGTGTCATTAGTTACATTCACCATGCCATGTGACCGTTACCACTATCTGAAGACTTTTTCATTATCCCAAACAGAAACTCAAAGCCATTTGGTGATAACTCCCATTCCTCCCTCTGTCCAGACTATCCTGGACTCTATTTTCTCTCTTATGAATTTGCCTGTTGTAGGTATTTCATGTGAGCGGAAGCCTTTTGTGTCTGGCTTCTTTCACTTAGCATAATGCTTTCAACGTTCATCCATTAGTAGCATGAATCAGGACTTCATTTTTTTTTTTTTTTTTAAGTTTATTTATTTTGAGAGAGAGTGGGAGCACGAGCTGGGGAGAGGCAGAGAGAGAGGGAGACAGACAATCCCACGCAGGTTCCACATTGTCAGTGCAGAGCTGGATGAGGGCCTCGAACTCCCCAACCGTGAGATCACGACCTGAGCTGAAATCAGGATTGGACGCTTAACCTACTGAGCTGTCCAGGTGCCCAGGACTTCATGTTTTTAAATGGCTGAATAATATCTCATAATAGTCTATTGAATTACTTCACATCTTGTTTGTCCATTCATCTCTTGATGGGCATTTGGAATTGTTTCCATCTTCTGGCTGTTATGAATAATGCTGCTGTGAACATTGACATACATGCATCTGTTTGACTTCCTGTTTTCACATCTTTTGGATATGTACCTAGGAGTGAAATTGTTGAGCCAAACGGTTATCCTGTATTTAACTTTTTGAGGAGCCACCAAGTCTGTCTACATCCTATAAAAATAAATTTTTATCTATTATTTTTATTCTAGCCATCCTGATGAGTATGGAAGTGGTACCTTGTGATTTTGATTTGCATTTGCCTGAAGAGTAACGATATTAAGCATCTCTTCATGTACCTACCGGCCAGTTGGTTTGTCTTTTCGTTCTTGAGTTCTAGAAGTTCTTTATGTATTCTGGATATTAATAGTCATGGCCAAAAAAGCTTTTAATACGTTGCTGAATTTGGTTTGCTTGTATCTTGTGGAGTATTTTTGCATCTGTATTCATAAGGAATATTGGTCTGTAGTTTCCTTACAGTATCTTAGTGTGGTTTCATTGTCAGGGTAATTAATGCTGGCCTCATAAAATGAATTAGGAAGTATTCCCTCCTCTTCAGCTTTTTGGAAGAGTTGGAGAAAGATTGGTGCTAATTCTTTTTTAAATATTTGGTAGAATTTGTCAGTGGTGACATCTAGTCCTGGACTTTCCCTTTTTCTTTTTCTTTTTTTTTTTTTTTTTTTAAATTTTAGTCCTGGACTTTCCTTTGTTGGGAGGTTTTCAGTTACTGACTCAATCTCCTTACTTGTTTTAAATCTTCAAAATTTTAATTTTTTTCTTGAGTCACTTGGTAGTTTGTATTTTTAGGAATTTGTCCATTTCTTCTGGACTTTGCAATTTGTTGGCATACAGTTTATAATATTTTCTTCTTCTTTTTATTTCTGTCAAGTTGGTAGTAATAGTCTCTCTTTTCTTATTTTATGAATTTGAGTCTTCTTTTTTCTTCGTTAATCTAGCTAAAGGTCAAATGTGTTGATCTTTCCAATGAATCAGTTTTCTTTAGGTGTACAATGGGATCTTCATTTTTAATGTAGGTTTTTCCAGCTTGTAAATTTCTCTCTGAGCGTTGCTTTTGCTGTATCCCATTTGTTTTCAAATGTTGTATTTTTGTTTTCATTCATCTTAAGGTATTTTCTAATTCCCTTTGGTTTCTTCTTTACCTGTTGGTTGTTGAAAGGGTATGTTGTTCAATTTCCACATATTTGTGAGGTTTTCAGTTTTCCTTCCTTCTTTTACCAGTTTGAAGTTTTATTACAGTGTGATCAGAAAAGATGCTTTGTATGGTTTTAGTCGTTTTAAATTTATTAAGACTTGTTTTATGGTCTAGCGTGCGATGTATTCTGGGGAATGTTCCAACTGCACTGGAGAAGAATGTATATTTATTGTTGGCGGGAGCCTTCCATTTATGTCTGTTAGGTTTATTTGGTTTCTAGTGATGTTCAAGTTCTCTGTTTCCTTATTGAGCTTCTGTCTGGGTGTTTCATCCATTATTGAAAAAGGGTATCATCTAACTATTGTACAGCTGTCCCTTTATCCCTTCAGTTTTATCAGTTTTTAAAATTCGTTTATTTTTGTAATTAAGGTATGATTGACCTGTAACGTTAATTTCAAGTGTACAACATGATAGTCGTTGTGAAGCAGCCATCACCATAAGTCTAGTTACTATCCATCCTCCTAAAGAATTACATAAATTTTTGTTTTTTTGTGGTAAGAACTTTCAAGATCTGCCCTCAGCAACTTTCAAATATATAATAACAATATTGTTGACTATAGTCAACATGGTAGTTCTATTTTTAATTTTTTGAGGAATCTCCATACTGTATATGATTATGTTGAATGAAGTACATTCCATCCAGACCCATTTTGTTAAGAGTTTTTTTAAATCGTGTGTTGATGTTGCATATTGTCAATTGCCTTTTCTGTGGTTACGGAGATGATACAATTCTTATCCTTCATTTTGTTAATGTGGAGATTCATGTCGATTGATTTGTGGATGTGAAACCATTCTTGATCTTGGTGCATGATCATTTCAGGGTGTTGTTGCATTCAGTTTGCTACCATTTTGTTGAGGAGTTTTGCATCTGTGTTCATCAAGGATACTGACCTGAAATTTTCTTTTTTTTGTGTGTGTTCTTATATGGTTTGAAATCAGGATAATAGTTGGCTTTGTAAAACGGGTTTGGGAGTATTCCCTCCTTTTCAGTGTTTTGGGATGAGTTTGAGAATAGGTATTCAATCTTTTTTGAATGTTTGATAGGATTATTCACCAGTGAAGTCCCTCTGGTCCCAGACTTTTGTTTCTTGGGAGGATTTTGATTACTGATTCAGTCTTCTTACTAGTAATCAGTCTTTTCAAACTTTCTGTTTCTTCAGGATTCTGTCTTGGATGATTGTATGTTTCCAGGAATTTATCCCTTTTCCTAGGATGTCCAGTTTGTTGGCATATAATTGTTCATAATAGTCTCTTAGATCCTTTATATTTCTTTGGTATCAGTCGTAACTTTTTTTTCATTTCTAGTTTTATTTATTTGAGCCCTGTCTCTCTTGTTCTTAGTGAGTCTAGCTAAAGCTTTGTCAATTTTTCTATCTTTTCAAGGAAAAGAAACTCTTGGTTTCATTGATCTTTTCTGAATAGTGTCTCTATTTTATTTTTGCTGTGATCTGTATTTTCTTCTTTATCCTAACTTTGGTCTTAGTTTTTCCTTTTCTAGTTTCTTTAGGTTTTATACCTAAGGTTATTCTAACTTTAGGTATAAGTCACCTAAAGTTAGAATAACCTTAGGTATAAATCACCTAAAGTTAGAATAACCGTAGATATAAAACCTAAAGTAACTAGAAAATCTATTATTAGAGTTATACCTAAAGTTAGATTGCTTATTTGAGATTTTTCTTGTTTCTTGAGGTAGACCTGTATTGCTGTAGTCTTCCCTCTTAGAACTGCTTTTGCTGCATCCCGGAGATACTGGTGTGTTGTGTTTCCATTTTAATTTGTTGAACTATATTTTTTGATTTCCCCTTTTGAACACCCACTGGGTGTTCAGTAACATGCTGTTTGATTTCCACATATTTGTGATTTTTGGTTCTGTTTTTTTCTTGTAAGTGATTTCTAGTCATATTGTAGTCAGGAAAGATACTTGATATGGTTTCAGTTTTCTTACATTATTATTAAGACTTGTTTTGTGGCCTAACATAGGATCTGTTTTGGAGAATGTTCCATGTGCACTTGAAAAATATCTATTTTGCTTTGGATGGAATGTTCTGCATATGTTTATTAAGTTCATCTAGTTTAATGTGTTGTTTAAGGCTGTTGTTTCTTTTCTGATTTTTTGGTCTGGGTTATCAATTGATTTAAGTGGGATATTGAAGGCCTTCACTATTGCTGTCAGTTTCTCCCATTAGGTCTGTTGATATTTGCTTTGTATATTTATGTGCTCCTATGTTGGGTGCATAAATATTTATTTACAAATGTTGTACCTTCTTGTTGGATTGACTTCTTTATTATTATGTAATATCCATCTTCATCTTTTATTACGACCTTTGTGTTAAAGTCTATTTTGTCTGACATAACTACCCTACCTGTCTTCTGGATTCTATTTGCGTGGTATTTTACATGGTATATACATTCATCCTTTCACTTTGACTGTATGTGTCTTACATCCGACGTGAGTTTCTTGTAGGCAGCACATAGATGGCTCTTGTGTTTTTATTCTTCCAGTCACTGTCTTTTGGTTGGAGATTTGAGGCCATTTACATTTAAAGTAATTACTGACAGGTGTGTACTTCTTGCCATTTTGGTAAATTGTTTTTGTGTGTGTGTGTGTGTGTGTGTGTGTGTGTGTGTGTGTGTGTGTGTTTTGTACTTCCTCTGTTCCTTTCTACTTCTCTTGCTTTCTTCCCTTGATTTGATGACCTTCTATAGTGTTATACTTATTTTCCCATTATCTTTTGTGTATCTGCTGTAGGTTTTTACTTTAGTTTTACATGAGGCTCACTTTTAAGAGCCTATATATAGAAGTCTATTATAAAGGTAATGGAAGTTAAGTTTGGATGCATTCTAAAGCTCTGCATTTTTACTCCTCCTCCCCCCTATGTTTTATATTTTTAATGTCACGTTTTGCATCTTTTTATTTTGTGTATCATTTAACTAATTATGGAAGTTTTATGTTTACTACTTCTGTCATTTAACCTTCATACTAGCTTTATAAAGTGATTATTTCACTACTTTTACTATGTATGTATGTGCTTTTACTACTTTACCAGTAAGATTTTTACTTTCCTATGCGTTCTTGTTCCTATGAAGTTAACATTTCTTGTCAGGGTCATTTAGTAGTGACAGATTCCTTTAGCTATTGCGTGTCTGGAAAACTCTTACCTCTCCTGGAGTTCTGAATGATAACCTTGCTGGATAGAGTTCATGGTTGGAAGTTTTTTCCTTTCAGCACTTGGAATATACACGCCGCTCCTTTCTGGCCTGCAAATGAATCATCACATGGGCTAGGTGTGTTTCAGTCTGCTGCTTTTGCCCTGGGTCCTGGATGAATGAGTCTGCACACGAGCCCCCCAAGAGCAGAATCTTTGTTTCCTACAGCCCTGTTTGTCCTCGATGTGTAAGTCCCATTGGTTTTCGAAGCCAGATGTGTTGAGGGTTTGTCTCTCTGGTGCAGGTCCCAAGGGTTCAGGTGCTTGAAGGGATGCTCCTTATTAGTGAGGTTCCTCTTGACTCCTGATTGTGGGTCATCGCACCAGGGGTGGGGTTTTTGGCAAGATAGTGTCTCTTCCTCTCTTTCCCTTGTTGACGTGACTTTGTTGTGGAGGATATGTTTAACTGATTTTCAGCACATCGCCCCCTCCCCGTTGTTGCGTAGGTAGCTGTAGATTTGTTGCGTCTGTGGGAGGAGGCGAGGTCAGGATTCTCCTATGCAACCATCTTTTTTCAATTTTTTATTGATAGAGTTTGAGGTTTTGTAGGTTGGTGTGTATTATGTTTATAATTGTTATATTGTCTTGATGGATTAAACCTTTTAATAATATATAATGTCTCATATCTACCACCCCCCCAGTTGTACTGAGGTATTATTGACATATAACATATGCAAGTTTAAGGTGGTGATTTGATACATGTGTGTTGCAAAATAATTACCCACTTTAAGGCTGATTAACATCTCCATTTCCTCCATTGCTGTGTGTGTGTATGTGTGTGTGTGTCGCACGATAACATTTAAGGTCTGCTTTTTTAGATCTTTCAAGTGTATAATACAGTATTTTTATAAGATTTGGGGGGTATATTTTACATACAATGTTACATTGGTTTCAGTTATACATAGAACTTTTATCGACTTAAAACTCTATCTTGTCTGAAATTAATAGCCTCTCCTCCAGCCCTCTCTTAGTTACGGTTTCCTCAGGATATCTTTTTACATTCCTTAACTTTCAATTGCTTGTTGTTTTGTTGTTGTTGTTGTTGTTGTTGTTGTTTAATCTAAAATGAGTCTTGTAGACATCCTATACTTGGATCATGTTTTTTAAGTCTGTTCAGCAAATCTCTACCAGTTAGAGAGTTGAAGGCATTTACATTGAAAGTAATTATTAATAAGGAAGGACTTCTGCCTTGGTAGAAGGTAGTAAAACCTCGGTTTGCAAGCATCACTCGTGCCTGACACATGCTTGTAATCCAAACACTTGTCTGTCAAAGTGAATTTCCCCATAAATAATGGAAACTCAGCTAATTCGTTCCACAACCTAAAAACATTCATATAAAAATGATTACAATACTGTAATAGAATACAAAATAATAAAAAAAATACAAAATATAAACAAAAATAAATTAACTTGAACTTACCTTTGAAAACCTTCATGGCTGGTATGAGGGACACAAGAGAGAGGAGGGTTATTGTGTAGGACGACTTTGACTATCACTACCGGAATCACCGCTATCTGTTGGCTCAGTGGCATCTTTTTCTGCACGGGGCCGTTGTATATGCTCGCATGGATGTTGAGTACAGTACAGTATTAATACACTCTTGTCATACACTGTATATAATGTAATTGGCAATAAGGCACAGAGGAAAGGGTCTACGTCTGCAGGCAGCCTCACCTAGAAATGGAGCTAAGCATCCCTAAGCCTTCTCTTGCCTGGAAAAGCAGAGGGCCGTCCATAGGTACTTTGAAGGGACAAAAAATACTCTAGTGCCAGTTGTGGGCACCTTCCGATGTTCTGAAAAATTAATGATTTCTGCCAAGCGCCATGGCCTGAGACTGAGCCTCCAAGCACGGGAGGTGATCCCCCACAGTCCCGCAGCAAGAAAGAGAAGAACCATTGGTGCAGTTGTGATCACGTGACATTTGGCGTCATGTACTACTCGTATTGCAAGACGTCGCTCGTTTATCAAGTTAAAATTGATTAGAAATGTTTGCTCCTCTTGTGGAACACTCGCAGAACAAGTTGCTCGCAATCCAAGGTTTTACTCTATTTGTGTATTTTAGTTTTGTCCTTGTTTAATCCCTCCGTTAGTGCCTTTTTGTTATTTACTTGATTCCTGTGATGTACCATTTTGATTCCCTTTTCTGTATATTTTTCAAGTTATTTTCTTAGCAGTTTTCTTGAGTGTTACAATTAGCATCTCAAATTTATAACAACTTAGTTCGAATAGTACCACCTCCGTTTCGTTAGTATACAAACATTCTGCATCTGTACATCCCTGGTCTCCGCCTTTATACTGTTGTCACAGACGACATCCATACATTGTGCACCTATTAACACAGATTCATACTTGTTGTTTGATGTGTCTTTTAAATCCTGTATGAAAAAGAGGGGAGTTAAAAGCCAAAAGTACAGTAATACTGGCAGTTGTATTTACCTGTCTTCTTTGTTTCTTTACATGGCTTTGAGTGGTTGCCTAGTGTCTTTTCATCTTAGTCTGAAGGATTCCTTTTAGCATTTTCTTGGAGGGCGGGCCTGCTAGTAATGAATCCCCTTATTAGGCCTGTCTTGTGGGGCGGGACGCCTGGGTGGCCCCGTGGGTTAAGCATCTGAGTCTTGATCTTGGTTCGGGTCACCACCTTACGGTTTGAGTTCAAGCCCCGCTTCGGAGCCTGCTGGGGATTCTGCCCTTCCCCTTCTCTGCCCCTGCCCTGCTCCTGCTGGGGATTCTGCCCTTCCCCTTCTCTGCCCCTGCCCTGCTCCTGCTGGGGATTCTGCCCTTCCCCTTCTCTGTCCCTGCCCTGCTCACGAGCTCTTGCGCTCTCCAAATAAAAAACAATGAATCCCCCTAGGCCTGTCTTGGAATGTCTTGACTCTTTGTTCATTCCTGAAAGATAGTTCTGCAGTTACAGAATTGTTTGACACTTTTTTAAAAAAAATTTAACGTTTGTTTACTTAGAGAGTGTGCAAGCGAGCAGGGGAGGGACAGAGAGAGAGGGAGACACAGACTCCGAAGCAGGCTCCAGGCTCTGAGCTGTCAGCACAGAGCCCGACGCAGGGCTCTGAACTCACAAACCATGAGATCATGACCTGACGCAGGGCTCGAACTCACAAACCACGAGATCATGACTTGAGCCGAAGTTGGACGCTCAGCCGACTGAGCCACCCGGGTGCCCCGACGCTTTTTATCCCTGTGCCTGCTCACATCTACAGATTTCTGATGAAAAATCAGCTCTTAATCTTACTGTGGATCTTTTGTATGTGATGAGTTGTTTTTGTCTTGCCAATTTCAAGATTCTGTCTTTGTCTTTTGACAGTTTGACTATAATGTGTCAGAACCTCTGAGGTTTTCCTGCTTGGGATTCGTTGAAATCCTTGGATATGTAGATTCGAGTATTTCATCAAATTGGGGCCATTATTTCTTCACATTTTTTCCTGCTTGCTTCTTTTTGTTCCCTCTTCATTGGGGATTCTACTGATGCAGATGTTGGTATTTTGATGGTGTCCCATAGGTCCCTCAGCTTATTTTTCTACATTGTTTTTCCATTGTGCTGTTTGGCGTGGATAATTTTAATTTCCTCATTTTCAAGTTTGCTGATACTTTCTCCTTTCTGCTCAAACCTGCCATTGTTCCCCTGTACTGAATTTCTTTAAAAAAAATAATAAAATTTTTTTTAATGTTTATTTTTGAGAAAGACAGAGACAGAATGCGAGTGGGTTGGGGCAGAGAGAGAGGGAGGCACAGAATCCGAAGCAGGCTCCAGGCGCCGAGCTGTCAGCCCAGAGCCCATCACAGGGCTCGAACTCACAGGTTGTGCGATCATGACCTGAGCCGAAGTCGGACGCTCAACCGACTGAGCCACCCAGGCGCCCCTCTCTACTGAATTTCTTACGTCAGCTGTTGTACTTAATAATTCCTGGTGTTCTGTTCAGTTTCCTTTTTATTACAGTCTCTTTGTTGATATTCCCTATTTATTCATACAGATGCTCTTGCTTTCTTCTAGTTCTTTGAGCATATTTAAGACCGTTGATTTAACACCTTAGTAATTTTAACATCTAGCATTCCTCAGGGTAGTTTTTGTCAAATTCTTTTTTTTTCCTCCCACAGTGCTGTGGTTTTCTGTTTCTTTGTATGTTCTGAAATGAGAACTGGACCATTTGAATATTACATTGTGGTGACTCTAGAAATCAGATTCTCCTCTTTCTCAGTGTTGCTGTTGAGGGCTGTAGTCATCTGTTTGTGCAGTGACTTTCCCAAAACAACTTTGCAAAATCTGTATTCTTTGCAAAATCTGACCTTGTGTGTCACCTTGTGACCTGACAGAAATTTACCCACAGGTCTAGGTCACCCCTCCCACCACCCAAAACGTCCAGAAAGGGAAGTTCGCGCGGTGCAAGAGGGTGGAAACAGATGCACGTATGTGTGCTGTTGCCCCAGGCTGCCTCCAGTATGACGGGGTGCACGGCCCCAGTGTTGGGAGGGCAGGGTCCCCAACCGCCCCCCAGTACCAGCCCACGCGCCACACGTGGGCCCTGCGCCCGCCAGTGCCGCAGGGCCGGGGGACGGGCTGGTGGCCGAGGCACGCGCCGTGCTCTCTCTGCCTTCGTCAGCTGCCCCCCCCTGCTCGGTGTCCGTGTTCTGAGATGGTTGCTTCTGACAGGTTTTCCAGCTCGGTGGGCTCGTGGTGGCACTGACCCAGGAGCTTCAACGTTCCACGGCGTCACCCCGCCTGTCCTTACGCGTTGGACGTGACCGCACGTAGTCCAGCTGCGGTTCCTTTCTGTTTGACAAAACGAAGTGTGGTGGTAACTTTACTTTGCGTTAGGGTGAGCAGGTACAGTGCGCCTCTGGAATCTGGAGTATGAACTCTGTCGTAGTGACAGAGCAACTCAGGAACTGTGATTTCATTTCAGCTTAGTGACACCTTGTATCTGTGTAGTGGTTTTCTTCACAAGGATGTGAAGGACTTTACAAATAGGCCGTTATCCTATAACCCAGACTTGAGAAGATGAAGTGTGCGTATTTTTACAGGTGGAAGAAAGTGGAGCACGTTTTTATCATACAGAAACCGAGCATCATCTTACAAATCAGTTACTCGCGTCGGGTGTATGAAGTTGGCCAGTACCAGTCCAGGGCTCCTTGTTTTTATAGTGCCAAAAACCCTACCGCCTGATAAAATAGGTTGTAAAAACCATAACGAATGTGGCAGAAAGAGCTTAAAACAATGATACATTTCTGGTTATTTGTTCACCAAAGTAGGTGAATCTGTGCGTTGCCTTCACCACAAGCTGCTGTAAAAACCAAATCTTACCCTTTTTTGTTGTAGGTAAGGTGCCAGTGAGGGAGTTCAGATATGGTTATGCTGTAAATGTGTAACTGTCGCGGTGCCTGGGTGGCTCAGTCAGTTGAGCATCCGACTCCTGATTTGCGCTCAGTCATGATCTCATGGTTTGTGGGTTCAAGCCCCCACGTTGGGCTCTGTGCTGACATTGTGGAGCCTGCTTGGGTGTGTTCGTTCTGTCTCTCTCTCTCTCTCTCTCTCTCTCTCTCTCAAAATAAATAAGTAAACTTAAAAAAAAAAGTATAACTATCCATGAGAGTATCTGATAAATTTCTCATAAAGTTTTTTGGTATTGAGATGAGTAGGATTTATAGAATTCATTGTGCTCGATCACATTAAGTACCGTATCCCATTATGCTGAGTTCGGTCCTATTTTGAGAATTTTCTTTTCGGTATTGTTAAGCTAAATGTGAAGGCTTGGCAGAGCAATTCTTGCTAAGCCCGGCGATGGTGGTGATACACCATTACTTCCTGACAGAGATGAATTAATGAGAGATTTTTCAGTAACTCGTCTCATGAATATTTACGGATCAAAAACATGGTTGTTGTTGTTGTTGGCACTGAGTCATGTTCGTACTTTTTTCGTTCCTTGACTGAGTTAAGAGATTTAAGTGACTCTGAATCTTCTTTTCTTTTCTACATATCAATATTCTCTACAAATGACACATTTACCCATGAATATATAAGTCTTCACTGAAGGTGTTAGAGCAAATAATATGAAGATTGTAGCTTTTAACATGTCTGATAGGAACATTGAGGTTCTAATGGATATGGAGATTCACATCACAGCCTGATGTTTTTGGTCTGGTCATTCATCATTGAATTATAACGATTCACGTATGTAATAGCTTTTGTTTCTTACATGCTGTGTTTGTGTATATATCACCGTTAGATGAAAAGGATTATGGGAGTGCTGTCCTGAGTAATTTTAAATGTGCCGTGATCTGGCCAGCGATTAATTGCAGAATTGAATTTTCCTTAATTGCTGGATGGGGAATTTTAGGTGGGTAACATACCACACGTGTGTTCCTGTGGCGGCAGCTGAAGCAGGAAGTAAGCTGCTTTAATTTCTCCTGAAAAGAGGTGTGTTGTTGAGAACCTGCCAGAAGTCTTCCTGATCGGGTTGAAGGTTTGGAGTAGCATGGAAGACGGGAGGAGGATGGGATGTTCACATACGCCGTTGGAAATAAAGTTTGATGGTTTCTCCTTCGCCACGGAACTTACACAGATGGCTCTCAGAAGGCCCGTGATGGGAACGGAGGCCGGGGCCCTTCAGGAACGTGATTTCCAGAGCTTGATAACTGGTTGTGTTGTAGTTCAGGGATGCAGCAGGGCGTTCGGACTTCCCCCTTCGTGTCGGAGACCGTACCTCCCTCCTCTGTGGGTGCCATTTGCACCATATGCTGTCTTCCCACGGGGGGCTTTGCTCGGTGCCGGTCCCGGATTCCCAGACGGCACCTGCAGCCCTGCGATAACCCTGCGAGGACGCGGTGCCGCTGTGAAGTCTGGCTCGGGGTTGAGAACCCTTTTCTGCGGGCTACGTTTTCACTTTGATGGCAGAGGTCTCACCAGAGGAGGCCGCTGCAGAGGTTCTTGGGATGGCTGCACATCAGCGTGGAACGTCCAACGCCCTTGTCGGTTACTTTGGGAATTTCAGTCTTTTGGGCGGTTGATCTGAAGGCCGGGGGGAGGGTGGTAAGAAGGGGTAAAGGAACTGTGTTTAGTGCCTTCTGTTGCAGACATTGTTCCAAATCGATAACATTTTTAAAAAACAGGCCATAATAAGGGTGTTTGCCCTGTTTTGCAGATTAGGAAATTGGAGCACGAATTCAAAATACTGGGAATATTTTGCCCAAAGTTCACACTTTGATTGTGATTCTGTGTTGCTGCTAACTATCTTCGAATGAGAGCATTTTAGATTTGCAGTCGATGCCGTGAGTCTGGTCTCTCTCACCTTGCTGATGAGAAAAGCGAGGCGGAGCGATTTGAGGCAGTGACGCAGTGGTTGAACTCCTACTAGAACCAGGCCAGGTCACTCGGCCCCCCGCACTGCCTGGGGCTGGAATGTCGAAGTGTCAGCTCGTGTTCCGGGCTCTCGTTTCACCAGCGTGTACAGCTGTATGGAAATACCTGCGGAGAAAAGCTCAAGGCTCGGGCTCTTTTAGTTCCGTCTGCTCACGATGGAACACCGTGATGGGAATGTCCCCCATTCTCCGCTCTCGGGGTCATTCCTGTCCTGATATCCTGGAGTATGAACTGCATACTGGCATAGTTTGATATTGTTTTCTTCTCTGTAACTTTACATTTATTTTTAATAGTTTTCTGCCTGTAGGTCGTCATGAAAAGCTAATTGTTCACTGTACACGCCCCACTTGGATTATGACTTTGCGGTTTTTTCTTACCGTTTTTAAATCTTTTGTAACCCTCTATATCAAAACTCTCTTGATTTAAACCCACAATGAGAAATAAGTTTCCCAGTTAGACCTAATAGACGCATACTTAATTCCTGGAAAAAGTCTCACAGACCATTATTTACCCTTAGGGAGATACACGCCATCATGTCTTCTGTTTTACTGAAAAAGCAAATGGTAGAGCCACCAAATTCGTCTCACTTCTCACTAAATGACACTTTGACGGTCACGTTCTACAACTTTCCGCTCAGGGCTGGGTAGAAAGCAGTTACTATACTTGGTGAATTTCACCTCTTGTGAAGGTCTACTGCTTTCAGAAGATATTTATGATGCGTGACACTTAGGGTGTGAAATGGCTTGTTTTTTTTTGTTTTGTTTTGTTTTTATACAAATGTTTGTCGTCTCTGATACAGTTTCAGGGACCCAGTGTCATCCAGAAGTGCAAATGTGGGCTTCCAGCCTTCCTGTTCTCCGTTCTCCCCTTTAAGATACTTGCTTCGTGTATCTTCTGTACTTTGGGTTCATCCTTTGACGGCTCAGATTCACTTTGTCTCTGTTGTGTTCGTACCCTCACGTGGGTTCTTCCTGTGCCTCCAGAACTTTTCTTAGTTTACCAAGGTCACTCGATTGTCTCCTTTTCGGGAAGCCTTTCCTGCCTGTTTTGGCAGTTCTCCTTTGGGGACTGACCTGGTGTGACCCTTCGGTGTTACACTTGGAATGACAAACACTGGATTCTAAGATAGGATTTGAAACATGAGAATGGGGAAATGTCATTGTATTTTATTGTACTTGTTTTAAACAAATTTGTCTGGGAACTAATAGTTCACTGCAACTATCTAGTAAGAAAAAAAAGCTAGCGTACTTGATAAGTATGTTTCTAGGTAGTAGATGTCCGTCCTTTTACTGTGCTACCGTTTTTTATTTCTTCCTCACGGATGGCGTCCTCTTGCGTCTTTCTCGTAATGGCAGAATGGAGGGCAGTCAGAGAGGCGCGTGCTCCATGTAAAAATGACCGTGTGAAAAAGACTTCATCAGAAGCAGCCTTCCCCTGGCTGGCTTGTTTTCTTTTTTCCTGTTTGCAGATGGTGTGTTCAAAATGATAGATCAAAGGTGTGTATATTGCTTCAACTTTTCTTTCACTTGGATGGTTTTTTTTTTTTTTGGCATGAAAAAGAAGCATTGCTCACCTTTCTAGGAATCCACAGTAGGCAGGTTTATGGGGGTGCTTACTCCATGGCCTGCACATTCTCGGATCGGATGGCTTTCTGAGGATGTGAAAATACATCCTGACTTTTTTTTCAGAACTTAATGTTTGACCTTCCGTAGACTATCCAACATTGTATCCTTAACGTCTTAATGAGATTGGACGATCCAGCAGATTCCCACACGTTGCTAGAGGGTGGGGATGAGAGGTGCTGTAGGGATCAAGGTCTTACACGGGAGACGACCGGGGTCCAGACAGGGAAGCATTTTGCCTCAAGTTGTTACGGCTAGCTGCTGGCATGGCCAGGACCAGACCCAGGACTCTGGCTTTGCCAGGTCCGGGTCAGTGTCATTAATAGTATGCCGTGGTCTCTACAGCAGCTCGACAAGGGACCCATTCTTCCATGAGATAGTTTTCCATAAAACATTCCCTGTTTTTAATAAAAAGTGTGGATTACTGGCATTATATTGACAGGAATCTTACTAAAAAAATATCCAGTATTAACTTTGTTTGTCTGGCACAGCCGTTGAGTTTTTCTTTTTTTCTGATTTAATTATTAAGTCTTTCTGTCTTTTTGTTTGTTTTTAAGAGCAGTTTTAGTTCACAGCAAAATTGATTTTGGATTTCCCATATGATATATGGATTTCTCATATAGACCTGCCCCAGTGTGAGCATAGCCTCCCTCATTACCATCATCCCCCCCCCCCCCACCAGAGTAGTACATTTGTCATAATTAATGAACTACGTTGAAACATCATAATCAGGTAAAGTCCATAGTTTGTGTTGCTGTTTACTTTTGGGGTACATTCTGTGGGTCTGAACAAATGTATGATGACATATTCATCATGGTAGTATTACATGGAATGTTGTCACTGCCCTAAAAATCTGTGCTCTGCCTCTTCATCCCTTTCTCCCCAACTTCTGATTTTTTTACTGTCCCTCTAGTTACCATTTTTAATTAAAAAAAAATTTTTTTAATGTTTATTTATATTTGAGAGAGAAAAAGAGAGAGCGCACACAAGCGGGGGAGGGGCAGAGAGACTGAGGCAGAATCTGAAGCGGACTTCAGGCTCTGAGCTGTCAGCACAGAGCCCGACGTGGGGCTTGAACCCTGGAGCAGTGAGATCATGACCTGAGCTGAAAGTCAGACACTTAACCGACTAAGCCACCCAGGCTCCCCACCATTAAGTTTTTACTTTCAGTTATTATAATTTTTATATTTAAAAGTTTTATTTGGTTCTTTAAAAAAAAATCTGCTTTGGCTTTAGAATCTCATCTTTGTTCTTAAAATCAAGCCAGTGTTACTTTTTGACACACGTTATGCATTTGTTCTGTATCATGTCGGAAATAGTTCTGATATTAAATGTCTTGAGAGTCTCATTCTGCCGTCTGTGCTTCTGCTGACTTTTATTCATAGAGTACTCTATTTTCCTGTGGCTTTGGGTATGTGTATGAGTTTTGATTGCGAACTCAGGTCTCTTGGAGTGTTATCTGTGGGAACTTTTTGTGGGGTGGATTGGCTTTATCTTCCAGGGTGAACTTGGTCGTTCTGCTGGTTGTAGGGTGAAGAGGGCACTGTCAACTCAGGGTCTCTCTGAATTACATTTTCTGCTCAAGTGGTTTTGCTGTAAGATCATACAGCTGGCATGAATTTGGGTTACAATCTTTCATAAGTCAGCTTGGGGTTGTGAGTTTTCGGAAGATGCCCTCCACTCTCAGTGCCAAGGACATGCCGGGCGCATTTCCTTGCTGCCTCCTCCTGCGGTACAGGATTATTTCTTGCTCCCCTGACATGACGATCCGGCGGCCCTTTTGGGATCTCAGTGCCCATGCTCAGGTCTTCTCTTGGCCTTTCTATCTCCCGAAGTTTTCAGTTTCCCTGCACTCCGTTTCATTCAGCTGTCAGAAGAGCGTGTAAAGGTCACTAGTGTTGACAGTTACCCTCAGTGTGAAATCTCTCTTTGGCATTGGCTTAGCCTCCAGGGTTCCCCCATCATTTTGTTTTTTGTTCTCTGCAGCTTCCTTATTTTCTCACCAGCTCAGTAAATTCTTATTTTGTAATATTAAAATTCATCCACCTTTTGGTTGTTTTCATCAGAGTCACGGATATCTAATTCCATCCTTATGATGAATTTTGTACTAATAGGTACTGAGTCTAAAATAACCTTTTGTGTAAGTTACAAAAACGGAGCTAGAAACTCCGGAAAGAACGTCTTCTTCCTGTGTGTGTGTGTGTGTGTGTGTGTGTGTGTGTGTCATGTACTCCTACAAAACAGATGAATCCTGATACCTATACGTATGAAAGCGTTAGAGCAAAAATTCTTACCTGAGCATGCCACCATTTCTTTCTTTTGTCCTGGTAAAGCCTCACTGATTTAGTAAACCACTGTTAATTGTAGTAGGATCATATTTCTCAAGCGTAGGGATAGAGAATTGTTCAGAGCCGTTGCTTTTGGATATTGACTTATTCTAGGTTCAGTTTAAACCTTGGGGTGCTTGTTGACCATTATTTGACACAAAAGGGTTTGCCAACTTCCAACAAAATCTTCAAGGGGTGACGACACAGAGAACTCTTCTAAAGATACTAAAAATTACGCAGCAAACTTTTGGCTTGGCGGCTGTTTTTCCCCAGCTGTGTCTAACTCTAGTGTTGAAAACCAGTCAACAGAAACTGAATTGCTTCGTCTACTCTTTGCCTTTGTAGTTGGCATGGAGCTAGAGTAGAGTTGTACTCTGATTATTTCCGCAGAGAAAATCTTGAATTCATGCCATAAGAGTATCTCCTGCACATTCACAGAATCTGCTATACAGCGTCCTTATCATGGTAAGGTGTATGTTACTAGGCTGTGCTTGAATTTAGAACTGTCATAAAGTAAATCCCGTTCTCTCTTTGTACTTTCCTTTTGGATCCGCTACCCTGACTCCATCTGTCACTGTAATCTCTCCCTGTTGAATTGTGTTGCTTGGCATTTATTGGTTGGCTTGGGCTTCCTAGAGTTTTGTGTTCATCTAGTACATGTCCTCAGGAGGGTTGATAAACGTGATCGGTAGTGTTACAGTGTTGAGTTAGAAGAGACTGTAGAAATTACCTTGTCTTTTAATTTTCTAAACATGTGTAGCTGTGAAAACCTTGATTTGGGTAATGGATTACTTGGAAACGCAACAGATCAACGTAGAGGAGTTGGAGGTTTTGAAAATCAGTGAAGAGACCAACTCCTTTATCTTGCAAATGAAGCGTCTTAAACCCAGAAAGGTTAAATGACTATGGTTTATGGCTGTTTCCACCTTCCCACACTTAGCATCTTTCTCCCAGACCTCCGATTGGATTGTGGTTTTGCTTTGTTGTTAGACTTTTGGACAGTATAGTGACTATACCTCTGCGCTGCTTTGTGGGGTTGGCCAAAGTTGTTTTTTTAATAGCTATCTCATTTTTTCTCGTGCCTTTTGTTTCCTTCTCTTGTTATTTCTTAGCTATTGCTTGGAGCAGATATTTGTGATCATTACTGGCTAATGAGAGTAGCTTTTCTTCCCCCCTTGAATTTGAAGGGAAGGGGGAGAAGGCAGCCAGCATTTATGGGACACCTGCTTCTGTGCCAGGCACTGCGGATGCTTTCACCAAGGTTTCAATTCATTTAATTTGTAGCCGCCCTATAGAGTAGTTGGTGACATTTTCCTTTTACAGTTAGGAAACTGAGGCACAGAGAAGCTAGTAAGTTGATCCGTAGCCAAACTACGTTGAGGATGCGGATGGGGAGAGGGATTTCTAAGCAGTGCATGCATGATACGTCACGGGTAGGGGGATGAATGGGTCATCTGGAGTGGTGAGAATACGTGCTCTGTGGCATGTGATTGCTATTACATTGGAGAGAGAATGTTCACGTGTTATCCTGTTCTTCCCACGGGCCAGAAACGCTTTCCGGAGTTAGGTGCACTGACATTTTACTGTCCACATAAATAGATGTGATGAGGTTGTACTTTGGATCATAGAGCCTTTCTTCTTTTTTTTGTGGGGGAGGGGTTATACTTACTTAAACGAATATTGTTTTGAATTCGTATGGTAAGTGGTAAACATCCGGGTTACTGATAGTTTTCGACCTACGTGAGGAAGCTTTGACGTGATGCTGGAGCTGGCAGCGGTGGAGGGTGGGGCTTGCAGCATTCCCACCGAGACCGATTTGTTCAGTGGGTCTCGAAGTTGCTGTGATCATTGAATTTGATGTCAAAACACAGGGCATAGCCAAATTGGAAGTAAAGGGTGTTTGTAAACTAGCGATTCCGTCAAGGTTTTGTGTAAAGCCTAAAACGAGTTCCAAATTAAAAAAAAAATAACGAAGGCAGCGTCATGTTTATGTACCAGCGCTGGATGGCTGGAGGACATTAGAGGAAATGTCTTGTTTTGGTAGAATCTGACCACCAATCCACCCAGTCCCTCTAATCAGTGCTGACAATCAGGAAGTTGAGGATGTGTTGTCTAACAAAGGTTGGCCTTCCCAAGTCCAGGGATGGAGCTCAGTCAGGAAATGGCAAGGTCTTCAGAGCACGAGGTGATGTTAATTTCGTGTCTGTGCCCCGGAGGAGGCAGTGTGTGCGTGTGGTTTTACTGCAGCTTTGCAGAGTGGCGTGCCGGCATTTTGTGAGTGATGTCGCATGGGTTTTGTCTGGGGGGATGTTTTCTTGGGAGTTTTCAAGTACACATACCTAGAGGTATCATGCTTTCAGCGTTGCTGTCATTTTTCCCTCTCCGGCTACGTTGGGAGTCCATTTAGGGGCGTGTGCCAGTACACAGGGCCCTAGTGGCACCCCACCTCCCCTCTTTTTCAGGGACGGAGTTGAGTCGGTCGTATTCCTGAGACCACGACACGTGATTGTGGTCTGTGCCGGGCCCTTCTTCTGTTGGGTTTCGTTTTGGTTTTTCCCTTTTTTATCCTTCACCCCCAGTTGCAATGCCCCAGTGCTCTTCAG